>NC_142579.1:2500-1202500 GCF_041283825.1 Pyrus communis
CCTAAACCCTAAACCCTAAACCCTAAACCCTAAACCCTAAACCCTAAACCCTAAACCCTAAACCCTAAACCCTAAACCCTAAACCCTAAACCCTAAACCCTAAACCCTAAACCCTAAACCCTAAACCCTAAAACCCTAAACCCTAAAACCCTAAACCCTAAAACCCAAAACCCTAAACCCAAAACCCTAAAACCCTAAACCCTAAACCCTAAACCCTAAACCCTAAAACCCTAAACCCTAAAACCCTAAACCCTAAAACCCTAAACCCTAAAACCCAAAACCCTAAAACCCAAAACCCTAAAACCCAAAACCCTAAAACCCTAAACCCTAAACCCTAAAACCCTAAACCCTAAACCCCAAACCCTAAACCCCAAACCCTAAACCCTAAACCCTAAAACCCTAAACCCTAAAACCCTAAAACCTAAACCCTTAAACCCTAAACCCTAAAACCCTAAACCTTAAACCCTAATGGGTCGCTGATAAGAATTTGGAGACATCATTTAGTTTGCAAATTTTGTCTCCAAATTTAGTCTCTTCAGCATCTTTATTTGGTGCTCATTATATGTGTGTGTGTGTGTGTGTGTATCAATTAAAGACTCGAAAATATGATTAATATTTTTTGTCCCATATTGACAAGGTTAGTAAATAAAATAAAGTACCTAACGATTTTATAAAAATTATTTAAAAGTTCAAATAAAAGGGAAATCAAACTATCATCTACCCATGTAGACTTGGAGATTTTTGGATCCCATTTCTCAATACAAAATACATTAATTTTTTCGTGTTTCTGAATTATTGAGTTTGAAGTGTTTTTCTAAGTATAAATTTATCAAAATCTGACGTGGAAAACAATTTTTCTTATATGAAGTTACAACATATTTTTTATGTGTAGCCTTGGGCCTAAAAAATCTCAGGACCGGCCTTAATTAATAGATACTATTTTGTCGTTTTAAACTACATATGTTTTTTTCAAAACAGGGTTAGTATGTTCAAATGATTTTGACTAGATAAATATGATCCACTCACACTTTATTTTTCGACCCTCAAAGCAGTGAGAATAAGGAGACATTCAGGGTAGACAAGTAGGCGTGGCAGTTAGGCTTCTCACCTACGTATATGGGATGATTACCTTTCTCTAAGTTTAACAACCAAATTGACAAAAAAACTTAACAGAAGTCTAATATTGTAACGAATTTATAAGTTGAGATATGATATTGCAATATTTAAAATATAAAGTATAAGTTTGTTGTGTAACTGAAAATTGAGATAGTAAAATGTAATTTTTTTTTTTTTTTTTCATTCTTCTTGATGCGAGAGGTGTTGATTTGACCAAGGGACAAAAAAGTCACGTTCGGTAGGCGCTCCACGGTCTCTAAATATTTATTTTTAACACTTTGATTTGAAGCAAACCGAAGAAATATCAACCCTGTCTTTGGTTTTGCAGATATTATTCTTTTTGTGGCGTTGGGTGGTTGAAAAGGAAATTTGGGAAAAAAGCAACAGCCAAGTATCCCACCGACTCATAGCAGCCCAGCCAGCTTCCGGCTGCCGGTGGTTCAACTCAAACTCCAAACTCCTCAGCTCGGTTCGGCTAGAAAGAGACGTAGGTAAAGTAGGTCAATTCTCTTTCCTTTTCCATTTTTTTTTTTTTTAATGTTGATTAATTCCAGTAATTCATTGCTTCAAAACCCTAGCGAGCTAATAGTTATCTCTGTCTGTGTATCTGACATTTTAGTTGGTTAGGGTTTAGGATTTCTACTGCAACTGCTCCCTCGAGCTCTGTTTGTCTTTGGTTTTCTTCATTTCCTCAACATAAGTGAGATTCCAAATCAGAGGAAT
Source organism: Pyrus communis (assembly GCF_041283825.1). Lineage (NCBI taxonomy): Eukaryota > Viridiplantae > Streptophyta > Magnoliopsida > Rosales > Rosaceae > Pyrus > Pyrus communis. The sequence goes on from NC_142579.1 coordinate 4,340, forward strand.
GTAATTTTCAACATTAAACCTCTCCATGACAGGAGTGGTTTAATGCTAATAAATTTTTGGGTCTAAAATCATCCACACTCCAAGTCTTCCTTGCAGTGGATCCACACCCTCCAGTCTGGGCAACTAGACATTGATGGCTGTAAGAACGGTGCTGATGGACATATTGGTGCAGGAACCCTTATTCGGGATTCTAATGAATAGTTGTCTGCGGGATTCACAGAAAATCTGGGGAGAGGATAGGTGCTGGAGGCGGAGCTTTGGGGGGATTGTCTTCCGTATAAAACTGGCCTGGGAAAGTGGTTGTAAAGCTGTCCTTCTTGAAACTGATTCTATCTTCCTGTTTCAAAACAACTTAGAGAGTTGTCACCCCATGGCCAGCATAGGAGGTCCAAAACCTCACATGGGCTAATGGAGAAGAATTTTGCAGCTGACACCTTCCTGGTTTGGGTCTTAGCTTTAGACCTGGTGTATCAGATTTTCGCCCTTTTTGTTTAATAATGTTTTAAGGGTGAGGGTCTTGAGGGTCAGAGCTGTCAACTAAGCTGGATACTAGGAAATCTCTTAACTATGGATGATAATGTTCCTTTGATACTAGGAAATCTCTTAACTATAAATGCAGGTCTGGGGGGATTTAATCCCTTTGAAATATGTAGATGTAGCACTGGATATTCCTTTTCTGTTCTAAAACAAAAATCAAGATTTGCAAAATAGCTTGATTCTAACTCAGTCTGTTCCACAAGTCGACTAGCAGAAAAGACTCAGTAGCACCTGGCAGAAATTGGATATGGGATGTGATAAAATATGTGACTAATAGAATTTAGTTTGCATTCGAATACATTGCTTTTAGATCTTGATATGATAAGAACAAAATTTTAAACACTGTAGTTGCTAAAAAATCAGTTCAGAAGGAAAGGCCGAAACAAAACAGCGCTTATCCTTTTTTGTGAATCAAGCTAATGTTGAGTGATTACTGGTAGAATAGAGTAATTTTGTCAAGTTTGAAGAAGTTCTGGGTAACTTCTGCTAATGTTAGGAAATTTCAGCTAATGTTGAGTGATTACTGGTACTGTTTCAACTCCAGAAGATTCCAGGTAAGTTCTTGTCGAGTTAGATTGGAGTTATCATGCGTACAGTTGGTGGCATTTAACCAGAAGTATATTGGGGCCGTGTAGATAACTTTTTATTTTTATTTTTTATGTTTCATTGATCAACCAGTGGTGAGAGTGAGACTGATGGTTTGTGATAGTATGTGCCACAGTTGTCTTGAGTTCCTTGGTATGCATAACAGCCATATATAATCACAAACCACCAGTCTCAGTCTCACCACTTCTATCTGGTGGTTTGTTTCATATTCTTATAGTCACAATTGTCAGTCCCATTTGTCCCTTGTGGAATTCTCATAGAACATCATGTTAATTAATGCATGATATGGGGATTATTTTCCTTTGTCCACAAATGGCTCAGCATTCTCATTATATTTCTGGGTAACTATTTCACCTTTTCTAACCCTCACACCCCTGCGCCCCCCCCCCCCCCCCCCCCCCCCCCCCACCCACCCACCCCACCCCAAAACACCAACAAATTTCTGGTCATTTTCATATAACATGTTACATGTCTCAAGAGGAAAAGGTTTCGTATCTGTGTCTTATGATGCTTGTAATATTGTTTTGTTAAATTTGATAGCCTTGTACTGCATCTGGGGTCCTGTTGATGATGACAAACTCCTTGGAAGAGTTAGGGAAGCATCCAACCTCAGTGCATTATGTTAGAGAAGACAGTGAGTATGTTAGGCTGGTTGTATCCAATGAAACAAGGCCGGCAGAAGCTGATATCTTGCAGCCTCAATCAGAAACAAGGGTTAAATCTTTCTTGTGGTGGATTAGAGCCTTAGCTTGGTGCCTTGTTATCATTATATTGCTCCTCATTTTCTTAAAATGGGGGATGCCGTTTCTTTTCGAAAAGGTCCTTCCTTTTACTCCTCTTTCATTAGTTCTTCTTATAGATCATGTTATAGTTCACTAGCTATTGTCCTGTTTGTAATTTTATACATTGTTTGGTTGTTGGACAAATTCATTTTCTTTTTTTCGTGATACCTGAAGCTTTTTGACTTATCATAGGTTCTCTTACCAATAATGCAATGGGAAGCTACTGCGTTTGGCCGTCCAGTTCTTGCCCTTGTTCTCGTTGCTTCACTCGCTTTGTTCCCTGTGGTCTTAATACCTTCTGGCCCCTCCATGTGGCTGGCTGGAATGATATTTGGTTATGGCTTAGGGTTTGTTATAATCATGGCCGGAACAACTATTGGGATGGTCCTGCCATATCTAATTGGTCTGTTTTTCCGTGATCGCATACATGTAAGATTTTTATGATTTTGGAACCAATAATGACTTATTGAAGAGAGCCTTTCTTTTTCTTCTTTCTTCTTACCTTTTTGTTTCTTTAAATAACGTTTCCATTGCATTTTTGTATTTAATTATTGGGCAGCAATGGTTAAATAGATGGCCCCGAAATGCTGCAATGATTAGACTTGCCGGGGAAGGGAGTTGGTTCCATCAATTTCGAGTGGTTGCTCTCTTTAGGGTTTCACCCTTTCCATACACAATTTTTAACTATGCAATCGTTGTTACCAGTATGACATTTTGGCCCTACTTATGTGGATCAGTTGCTGGAATGGTGCCAGAGGCTTTCATTTACATCTACAGGTTGGTTTCCCTATCCAGTATGATTTTTTAGGTACCATCAAATTCCAATTTTGTTAAGTATTTTTTAGTGATAAAGTTTAACAATTTTGTATATCATTTCTAACATCCATACATGTTGGGCTATTGCCAGTCAAAATGTCAATCTTTAAAGAGAATAAAACTGTTTTTTATTTTTTTTGCCTTTCTCCTCAGCTATTTCTTCTGTTTTCTTGTGCAGTGGTCGCTTAATAAGGACATTTGCAAATGTTAAGTATGGGAACTATCACTTGACTAAAGTGGAGATTGTATACAATGTTATATCCTTAATTGTTGCAGTTATAACCACGGTTGCCTTTACTGTTTATGCAAAAAATGCTTTAAATAAGCTTAAAAGGGCAGAAAGTAGTGGAGGAGCGGAAGCATCAGCCTTGGACCATGGCAGTTTAGAGATGGAGAAGCTTCCCCTTGAAAAACCCAAGCATATAAGAACATGGTAGGCTGAATACACTCATGGAAATTTGATTGCAGATAATTGGATTGGTTAGTGAATTTATGTCTTAGTTGTCCCTTTTGGGGAAGAAAGGGGAGGGGTAGTTTTTGTAACTATGTAAACTAGGCAAACAAAAGAAAACAGACTGATAATATTTGTGTAAAATGTAGAATTTTTTATGAACTACTGTGTTCATACCTGGTTGCTATAGGGATGTTACATATTTTATGTGCCTGGTGCCTGGTTTCTTTGCTGCTAATGCAATAACAAAGTACTCGTCTCGTTTGAGTATTTTCTCAACTAGCTGCTGGACTAGAGATTTGGATTTTTATTTCGTTTGATTTCCCGTAAGTTGAAACCACGTTCAATCGTACATGGGTATTGCTTGGATTGTTGAGATTTTAATGGGAGCTGAGTCCTCGGCATATAAGAGAATGGAGTATAATGTTAATCTAGAGATTCAAAATGTCTATCGACTTCGCCAATTCAGAATAGTACAATTGTGGGTTTCTAGTCTAAGGTTAAAACACCGGAAGCATGCCAAATCTTCTTGATATTGGCTCATTCTCCGAGTCTCGGACGATTTGGAGGTACCGCTCCAAGGAATTGAGATACAAGAATAAAATGATATGTTTATAGAGGGAGCGACCTTCTTTTAGTTTCTGTAGGGCTTACAACCGTGCATCTTGTTTCTCATGCTTTAAATACTGAATTTTCAAAGACAAGAACATTAAACCAAACAGCAAAACTAATTGAAAGTTTTTCAATGCGCCCAAATAACCACTTGAAGAATTGTCCTAATAGATAAGCCCAATTTTGTCAAAAACAGAGCTAAGAGTGCTATATGACTCTACCCATCAATAATATTTGAAAGTTGGAAAACTCCTCATTTTTCAAAAATTTTGAACATGTCTCGCAGCTTATCAATACCACGTGCACCTTTTGTGAACTAGAGCTGAGAAATATATCTAAAATTTCTCATAAGCTACAAAACTTATTTCCTACAATTTTCTTGCAAAATTGTGATTTTGAGATTGCTTTCCCTCCCTCGGAATTATTTGAATCTCGGCAGTATCAATTTCTGACAAATATTTATTGATCAAATAACTTCCCACCCTCCGTATATACATTGCATTTATCACCTATCAATACATTCCTGCTTATTCGCATGTGTCCATATTCACCAGCTGCTAATAATTCTATAGATTGAATAAGGAGCAGTATGGTGATGTTATTGCTTGTTATTATGGAACTGACGACAAGGGGTTATTTTTCTCCAAGTACCGATGAGGGACAATGAAAGACAAACTCCATCCACCGCTACTGTTGGGAATGACTACTTATATCTAATTTATCATCGTTCTATTACTTCTTTTGACCCATTATCTATGTTCTTTACCCAGGGGCCTGATTCAAGCTTCAGCACTTATGAAATTCTAGCAATATTGAGCTTTTTTACATAGGTGGTGTTAGCACTACATCTTCTGAATCTTCACCATCATCATGAACCTTGTGATCAAACTGATCAAACGGCTACTAGCGAACTCTGTTATCAAATTTGATAATGATTGTAGTTGCTAACGTTGTTTCAGGAAATGTTGGTGATGTTAGATTTGTTGTGAACAGCTAGGTGAGGTGGCATGCCGGGGGGATGGGGATAGGGATGGCACGGTGGAAAGCATTTTCCAGCATGGGAGGGAGAAAAAGCAAACAGATTTCAAGTGTTAGAAAGACGGCAAATATGATAAGAGGGGAACAATTTTTGGATACCTTTCCAAGTTTATGAAGAGTGCGCTCGGCACAAAGAGATCAGATAGCAGAACAATGACAAAGCAAACGAGTGCAACAACCCAGTCGGTGTATACTCTAAAGAGCTGTTGAGTTATTCTACCATAGCTTCGTCACACCAAAATGAACAATCCACCAACAAAGATTGCCACGGCGAGCATTTTGGTCTGGACGGAAATGAATCTTGCTTTATTGATTGTGGACATTGAATATGTTTATATAGGGAAACTTTGATTCTGGGGACAAAGAATACCCTGTTCCAAAGCAAAGGAAAAAGAAGATAATAAAGTGTAGAAGCAGCAAATAAATTAGGGGTATACACAAGGTTTTAAAAGATGTTAGACATTAGTCGGGCTAGGGTCTTACATCTAGGCAGATTTAAGTAAATATATCATATATTGTATAAATAAACTAAGGGGGTGTATTCAATTAGAATTTTGAGAGAGTTTCAGAGAATTAATAATTCCAGGTGTATTCAATTGGGAATTTAAAAGACTTTATAAAAGTCTTGGTGTATTCAATTGAGATTCTTAAAGACGTCTTACAATTCCCTATAAATTTAGGTGTATTCAATCATAACTTTTTGAAAGTCTCTAAAAGTTTAGGTGCATTGAAAAATGAAGTGGATTTGAATGGATTTGTGATTTGGTGGATTTTGGAGGATTTCAAGGTGATATGTATAAATACCAAAGAGCTTGGCAAATCTCACCTCAACCCTAGAAACTTTGAGAGATTTTGAGTGTGCTACTCTTTCCTCCAAAGATCGTCTTCTCCCCTCCAGAAACATTGGGCTCCAAGGTAAAAATTTTCTCACCTTGTACATGTTATCTTTTTTTCTTTCCTTCAAGCTTCATGATTTTTCTTGTTTTGATAGTGTTGTACTAGGGTTAGGGTTTTTCTGGTTACTTTGGAGTTAAGGTTTTTCTTGTTAGGGTTAGGGTTTTTTTACCATCAAACTTTTTGAAATTCATGTGTATTGTGAAGATACAAGTATTGATTTTACTATTTTGATCGAAAAGTTATTGATTCATGTATATAGACGTTATTTTTGGGTTAGGGTTTGATTTTACTATTTGGAATTCAAGTTTGTATAGGTTGTCTCCCTTCTGCATCCCATGCCGAAAACTTTTTCTGCTTGTGCAACATACTATTTGCAATCAGAATCTTGATTTGCTAGAAGGGTCTAGCGATCACTAATCTTTTTCTTTTCAAGTGCAGCACTCTTGCAACCTCATTTTTTTTTCTTTTTATCTTAAATAATACAAAATTATTTCAAGCCTCAAAGTTTTTTTTTAGCCGAAACATGGTAGGGTGAAGTTGTGGACAGAGTTAGTGTTAGCTAGTGCAGGGTTGCACAACTTTCTTCGCAAGGAATGTCGTTGTGATGAATTTCCAATCGAACCAGAAGATGATGAATCTAGGTAATCAAACTCAAGAGCAACAACGACAGATTGCTAATGCATGGAGAGTTGGCATAGCTACAAATATGTGGACATATGTTGTGAGTGATAGCATTCAAAGATGAGAAATAGAATTAATTGTTTTTACAGATTGGAGTATGCAATTTGTGTTTTAAAAACTTTGATAGCTAGTTTATTTTGTAAGCCTTGACTTTCATGATTTTGGATGCCAATGTTTAATTTCACTTTGATAGCTACTTAACATTGCATGTGAACTTGGTATTGTGATTTGTATTAGTAGGATGAAACTGATTTTGGCTTGTAAAGGAAAGGAAATTGTTGATCAAATTCTCTAAAATTGTCTAACCCCATGTAAAGAATTCTCTCATAATGCATGTGAATTCTCTGGAAGTTATAATTAATTCACTCAAAATCTCTGGGAATTCATTTTTTTTTTTCTCTCAAACTCTCTCAAATTCCGTAGATTTAAATTCTCTGAAACTCTCTCAAAATGCTAATTGAATACACCCCCCTAAACTTATCTTATAATATATAAATAAACATGAATAATATGTTATTTTTTATAAGAAGAATATATATATATATATATATATATATGTAATAGGGGTGGGCACAGGCCGGATCGGGCTCAAATTTGGAGGGACCGGACCGAACCCGCTTAACAAGGAAACGGGACAGGCTGGGTCGGGTATTGCAAATCTGATCATTGGAACCGGACCTAACCCGGCTCATTCGAAGCATGCCGGTTCGGGACGGGTCCACAGGTCTAATTATTATTATTTTTTCTTTAAAACAGAATGTTATTGTATTTTTTCATAAACACAACGGCACAGATTGTGCACATTGCCCAGCAACACAGCAGCACATATTCGAACAAATCTATAGAGAAGACATGGCACACTCTTTTATAGTCAGACGCTATCAGCATTAGAATCATAACATGCATTTTCTAAGGGTAAAGATTAATTTCCGAACATACTATATATCAAGCATGATGCATCAACTTAAGCACAATTAATTAAGAAAATCGCAAAATTGGCCCAAAATCCTAATTTGACAAAGTAATCAAATTTCACAAATTCCATTAATAAAAAAGGTAAATTACAAAAAACTACCTCAACTATTGGTGTCATAACACTTTCATACCTCATCTTTTAAAATTCACAATGTTATACCTCATCTTACAAATTTGTGTCAATGTCAGACCTCCGTCAGTTTTTCTGTTAATTTCTCCGTTAAGTGCTGATGTGGCTAGAGACGGAACCCCTTTTTTTATTAAACAATTAATTAAATATTTAAAAAAAATTAATTAAATATTAAAAAATTAAAAACAAAAAACCAAAAAAAACCCATCAACCCGTGTCCTCCTCCTCTGACACACCCCGACCCGGAATGTCCACTAAGACCCCAAATCAAGCTATGTTGGCCGACACCTGGAAGGTGACGAAGCCATAAAGTGTGATAGTGTATAAAATGTGAATAAATTTGAATCTAAAAGTGTCTAAATACCAGAGTGCGCTACGAGTGGGAGCGAACCCATCTCACACGCGATGTCAGAGCATAAGTAAAGTATAGTAGTGTGGGTAAGAATCATACCCTTAAAAGTAGCCACAAATACTAAGATTAGCCATATATCCTCGTCGATACGAACTCAGCAGTTAAAACCTGAAGGGGTACAAAACAGAAAGTGTTAGTAAGCAGTAAAACCAAGCTTCCCAAAACTATTACCTTTCTATTAGTAATAACCCCTCATTGTAATTCCCTTATCGTTTTCTATAGGACAGTACAACACACATATATATATATATATATATATATATATATCCACCTATGCTCAAAAATGGCCAAAACCACGAGTATGCCATGTCCATAAACTCTACAACGCATTAACAAGTAGGCCAAATGAACTTAATCAATATAAAATGATACATCAGCCAAAATCACCTAACGTGACCCATACGACTGTACTTATATCTCATCAATCATCCCTACACACGAGTCGGAACCACCTCTAGTGGTCTGTACGACAGGACCGGGTGTAAGTAAGTACGCTCAAGTGCTACAATCACGTGAAGACTGTGCGAATAATTGCGGGTCACCTACGAGTCGGAACCGCCTATAATGGTCTGTACGATAGGCCTGTGCACCTACCTTGAGTCCAAGGTGAACGTAAAGTATAGGAGGTGAACATCACGTGAAGGACTGTGCCCTGACCACGGGCAGGAGCACTAACACCGGAGTGCAGGTATCCATATCTCATCAATTAATACTAGCATACAAGTCGGGAGTCACCTATAGTGACCTGTACGACTTAATCTATAGCTCATCAAACATCCCTGCACACGAGTCGGAACCACTTCTAGTGGTCTGTACGACAGAACTGGGTGTAAATAAGTACGCTCAAGTACTACGATCACGTGAAGACTCTGCGAATAATCGCGGGTCACCTACGAGTCGGAACCACCTATAATGGTCTGTACGACAGGCCTGTGCACCTACCTTGAGTCCAAGGTGAGCGTAAGGTGCAGGAGGTGAACATCACGTGAAGGACTGTGCCCTAACCATGGGCGGGAGCACTAACACCGGGGTGCAGGTTTATGAGCTCTCAATGCATCTCAATATAACATGTGCAACTCATGGCAACCAGTACGACAATATCGAGTTGCCTAACACATAAATGTAGTCATGCTATAACTTAATTGATTCAACTAATACCATAAACTCACCTGAACTTGCCTGGGTGTCCTGCGTTCACCTTTGCACTTGAAAGCATTCCCAATAATTATATGCAAGTAATATACATATGGATATTGATAGGAGCATATTCATGCGACTTAAATGGCTTGTTCTCGTGCATTTACGTTATGTTTCTTTAGTTATTTTAGTACTTTAAGCTATTTTCGTGTGTTTGTAGGTCGAAAGGGCTAAAGGAGCAAAAAGATGCATTTTGGAGCACTTTTGGGCTAAGGATGGATAGCTTATGCTTGGAGCCAAAGTGTTGGACGAAATTGAAAACTTAATTGAAGACCAAAGTGTCGGAACCTTGTTCCCTTTAGTTTTAGGATATTTAAACCTTTCCTATATCCTTAGTCGTGCATAACATTCCAACATTCCACTCCTTCATTCACCACTTATCATATCATACATTTATCTTATCATCACCACATATCATTCATTCATTACTTATCATATCATTCATTCATCTACATATCAATAACCACATATCAATAACCATTTATCTTATCACTCAACATATCATTCACTTATCACTTATCTTATCATTCACTTACCACTCAACATATCATACACTTATCACTCATCACACTTCATCATTATACCACCATTCATTCTTTAAAACACATGCACATTCACACACACTTCACACAAACAACATTCACATGCAAACACAAGCTTTAACCAACAAACAAAACAGCCAACACATGCACCAAAACACCTTTGCCGTGGCCTTCACTCCCCCTTGCATTTTCAGCCATTCCACTTCATCATTACACCACCTTCTCCATCTTTAATCACATGCACCACCAATTCAACACATGCACTTGTTCCTCCATTAAATCAACCACATTCATCACCAAAGAACCCTTGTGCCGTGAGTTCCATTGCATTTCCAGCATCTTCACATGTCTTTCTAGCTTTCCCTTTCATTTCCACCACTCATTCTTCATCATTTCAGCCACCTACATGCATTAATTATTAAACTCTTCATCATTGCATCCAGAAAATGAGCAAGAAAGCTTCCCAAACACATGCATACACACACCATTTTCAGCACACACATGCAAATCCAACATCAAAAACTGTCATTGTCGTGGGATCCTTGTGCTTTCCAGCTTTCCTAGCTATTTTCCACCACATTCCAGCACATGTATGCTTAAACAAACAGCCATATGTTCCCTCCACTACTCCTATAAATACCCTTGCATTCATTCATTCAAGCATCATCTCATTTTCATACACAACACACCACAAACACTTCCATCTTCTCCTTAGCCGTGAGTCTCTCCATTTTCTGCACCATTCCCTTCCCTTTCTCCTCCATTTCTTCCATTTCCATAATCCCCCAATCCATTCAACACACCAACAACATCCCTTAGTCCTTGTGCTACAACGAAGACGAAGAGAAGAGGGCCTAAACGTTCATACAATTCACGTTTGAGTTGTTGGAATGTTTACGCGTTTCTTTGATTTCAATGTTTCATTTTAATTCTATTTGTTTTGTACGTATAAGGAATGGAAGAGAAGAGTGCCTAAACGTTCATACAATTCAAGTTTGAGTTGTTGGAATGTTTAGGTGTTTCTTTGATTTCAAAGTTATGAGGAACTAAACCCTTTTTGGCTAGGGGTGATTTCAATACCATGATTATTTATGTGATATGAATTGATGAATTCCGGTTATGAACTCTTGATTCGTGAATGCAATTGGCTTAACTATTTGATGATTAACTTATTTGTGTTTGTTGATTGAGGATCGACACTTAATTAGCATGCATGAATATGTGGCTAAAGTTTAAGGAGGTTTCACATAATCGTTACTAACTTATACTTGAAAGTAGTAAAGGTCGCTTGTCACGATCGCGTTAAGTTTAATTCTTAGCATGAGTAACATGATGTCATAGTTGCAAATGCTTTGTCAATGCTTATGGTTTTCATTATTCTTAATGATCTTCAATTGTATCTCTATTATGATGACATGTAGGGAACTTTTGAGAATGTTTTGGGTTGTCGAATGATGCCATCCAATCCAATAATATAAGGAAAATCTGAGGGTTAACTAGTGATGTCACGGTTAATTTGGGGCATTGTCGTTCATAATTCAATGAAGGAATAACTGGAAATTGATTCATATGCATAAATATCATGTGTAGAGAAAGAACCCTTAGCTAGCTTCCCATCCATTCATTTCCGTCAAATCCATTTTTACAATTTGTTTTGTTTCCAAGTATTCATTTTAGTTTAAATTCGTCCAAATCCAATTCCCCCCTATTTCGTTGAAGTCTTAGTCTTAATCTTTCTTATTTTTAGTTTTGCTTTCTTCGAGCATTAAATAGTGTTTTATATTGTGTTTTTATGTTTTTAAGTCAATTTAGAAGGTTTTAGCAAGCCCTCCTAATCCCCGGTCTAGAACGATCCCTCACTTATCCATTCTACTACAATTGTCAAACGAGGGTTTAATTTGAGTGTCAAGTAATTCTCGCATCAAATTTTTGGCGCCGTTGTCGGGGATTAGCAACTTTGCTAATCCCTTGTCTTTATTTTTATATTTTTTGTTTTTCGTGCATTCTTATTTCAGATTCTTAGTTTGTTTGTTTCCTTGTTTTTTTTAGGTACTGTGTATAACTCGTAGCTCTCGGCCTATTATAGAGAACATCTCCGACTTTGACAGTGATTTTGAACGCACTTTGAGGAGAACGAGGAGTCAACAAGAGCCACCACAACCTCCACCATAACCTGGGCTTGAAGAAGACGAAGTAGGTGTAGAAGAAAAGCCCACGGATCAGATTTTTGAAGAAGAACAAGCCATGGCAGCAGATAATAGAACCATCAAGGAGCTTTCGGCCTCGGGTTTGGATAATGCATTGCCTCTTTGTATCTAATACCCCACGGCTGCAGAGGGGAAGACTGAGGAGTTTGAACTCAAATCCAGTTTGTTACACCATATTCCGAAGTTCCATGGCTTGTCTATGGAAGACCCCAACAAACACTTGAAGGAGTTCGAGGTGGTTTGTTCGAGCATGACCCCTGTCACTGTGGATGGGAGTATATTGAAGATGAAGGCCTTTCCATTTTCACTTATGGACAAGGCCAAAGATTGGCTCTACGAACTAGCCCCGGGAACTGTGACTTCGTGGGAGAGTATGAAGCGTGCTTTCTTGGAGAAATTCTTCCCTACTTCGAGAGTGATTCTCCTACGGAAGAAAATTAGTGGTATTCAACAGAATCATGGTGAGACATTCCCGGCTTATTATGAGCGCTTCAAGGGCCTTGTAGCTTCATGTCCTCAACATCAAATGAAGGAGGAACTTCTCCTTCAATATTTCTATGAGGGCCTCCTTCCTATCGAACGTCAAATGCTTGATGCATCAGCGGGAGGAGCATTGGTGGACAAAACACCAAGGGATGCCAAGGTTCTCATAGCCAACCGAGCGCTCAACGCTCAACAATATGAAGGAGTGGGCCAAAGGGAAGCCCCACGGCAACAAAGTGTAAATGAGGTGAGTGCTATTTCTGAAATTCAATCACAACTTGCTAATCTTACTTCTCTTGTTTCTCAGGTTGTGATTGGTCCAAAAGCACAAGAACACCAAGTTTGTGGTGTGTGCTCAATTCAAGGGCATCCATCCGACAAGTGCCCTCAACTAATTGAGAATGGTGGGTGGGAATCTGCCAATGCAATTGGTTTCCAAGGACAAAATCAAAACAACCCATACTCGAACACTTACAATGCCGGATGGAGGGACCATCCAAACTTCAAATGGAGGGAGCCACAACAAGTTGCCCAACAAGGAGGATTTAGGCCAAACCCCCCTGGTTTTTATTCCAAGTCGTATGCACCCCAACAATCCCAACAACCTTCGGCATCATCTCATTCAGGTACGTCTTTGGAAAGTAATCAAGCTATGCAATTACTAACCTCTATTTCGCAGGGGTTGCAAAATCAAAACAACCGGATAGAAAATAACGAGAAGGAGATGATGGATATGAAGAAACAAATAGGGCAGATTTCTGAGTTCCTTGGACAGATTAGAGAGCAAGGAAAGCTTCCTAGCTCAACCACAGTCAATCCAAAGGGAGGATTCGAATCCGCCAAGGCCATCACCCTAAGGGGTGGAAAAGAAGTTGGGACCGAGCCAAACAATCCCAAATCTGCCCAGAAAGTAGATGAAGAGACGACACAACCTGAGGAAGTGTCTAGCTCACCCACGGTAAGGGTGAAAAACCCAATGCCGCAGGCCCCCAATCACCCTAACTCGGCCAAATCAGGTAATTTAAGTTCAAATTCATGTACTTCACGTCCTAATCTGCCCAATGTACCTTTTCCTCGCAGGTTCATGCAAGAAAAAAAGGAAGAAAGCGAGAAGGACATTCTTGAAACGTTCCGGAAGGTGCAAGTGAACATACTGCTTCTCGATGCAATCAAACAGGTTCCAAAGTATGCTAAATTCCTCAAGGACCTATGCAATACAAAGAGAAGAAGGGCAAACAAAGAGGTAGTGAAGGTAAGCGAGAATGTGTCCGCTGTTTTGCAACGTAAACTGCCTACCAAGTGCAAAGACCCCGGTAGTTTCACGATTCCTTGTGTGATTGGACATAATCGTTTTGAACATGCTATGCTTGATTTAGGTGCATCCATAAATGTCATGCCTTATTCTATTTATGCATCTATGAATTTGGGTGAATTAAAACAAGATGGTGTAATTATACAATTGGCCGATCGTTCTAACGCGTATCCAAAAGGAATTTTGGAAGATGTGCTTGTGCAGGTGAACCATTTAATTTTTCCGGCTGATTTCTACGTCCTAGACATGGAGGATTCAGCCCATTCTACATCTTTGCCGATTCTCCTTGGTAGGCCATTCATGAAGACGGCCCGAACGAAGATTGATGTATACAAAGGCACATTGACAATGGAATTCGATGGGGAAGTGATTGATTTTAATATTTCTGAAACTATGAGATATCCCGTTGATGACCATTCTTGTTTTTCCATTGATGTTATCGATTCTTTGGCGCAGGTATACCTTGAAGAATTGAACGAGGACGCCCTGGAAACAACCATCACTAAGGCCATAGAATGCAAAAATGAAGGATTTTGGCCAATGCAAGGCCACGGCAAGGATGAGGAATTCTTTGCCATAGGTTCTAGTGAAGAAATAATTGAGGTTGTGGCAGCCCTTGAGTCATTGCCACAACAATATGGTAAGGTTCCACTCTCACTTTCAAATTCAGTTTCCACTAAGATGCTACCTTCTGTTGTTCAGGCACCATCGCTTGAACTTAAGCCGTTGCCGGACCATTTGAAGTATGTGTTTTTGGGAGAAGGCGAAACATTGCCCGTCATCATTTCATCAAGTCTCACGGCAATGGAGGAGGAGAAGCTTGTGAGGGTGCTGCGAGAACACAAAACGGCCATAGGGTGGACTTTGGCCGACATTAAAGGAATAAGCCCTACCACATGCATGCACCGTATACTTCTTGAGGAGGGGGCTAAACCAACTCGAGAGGCTCAACGCCGTCTCAACCCTCCGATGATGGAAGTGGTGAAGAAGGAAATAATCAAGCTTTTGGATTGCGGAGTGATCTACCCTATCTCCGATAGCCGTTGGGTCTCTCCAGTTCAAGTCGTTCCCAAGAAGTCCGGAGTAACTGTTATCAAGAATGATGAGAATGAGCTCGTGCCTACACGCATTCAGACTGGATGGCGAGTATGTATCGATTACCGGAAGCTAAATGCCATGACTAGGAAAGATCACTTTCCTTTGCCATTCATCGACCAGATGCTCGAAAGGTTAGCCGGTCATGCTTTTTACTGTTTTCTTGATGGATACTCTGGATATAACCAAATTGTGATAGCCCCGGATGATCAAGAGAAGACCACATTCACATGTCCCTTTGGAACATTTGCTTATCGTCGCATGCCATTTGGCTTATGCAACGCACCGGCCACTTTCCAAAGGTGTATGGTAAGTATATTTTCCGATTTTGTTGAAAAGATCATTGAGGTTTTCATGGATGATTTCAGTGTATTTGGGAGTTCATTTGATAATTGCTTGGATAATCTGACCTTAATTTTGAAACGATGTGTTGAAACTAACCTTGTCTTGAATTGGGAGAAATGTCACTTTATGGTGAAACAAGGTATAGTTTTAGGACATATTGTTTCAGAAAAAGGAATTGAAGTAGATAAATCGAAAATAGACCTTGTACGTCACTTACCCTCTCCTACTTCGGTTAGAGAGGTACGTTCGTTTCTTGGCCATGCAGGGTTTTATAGGCGTTTTATCAAGGACTTCTCCAAGATGTCCAACCCTCTTTGTCGATTGCTTCAAAAAGATGTGCCATTCAAGTTTGATGAAGAGTGTAATTTGGCATTTAACCAACTCAAGGAGAAGCTAGTCTTGGCCCCCATTATTGTACCTCCAGATTGGAGCCTTCCGTTCGAGCTCATGTGCGATGCATCCGACTATGCATTAGGAGCTGTTCTAGGACAAAGAAGAGACAAGCGGCCGCATGTCATATACTATGCCTCTCGGACTCTCAATGATGCCCAATTGAACTACTCCACGACGGAAAAAGAACTTCTAGCTGTGGTTTTTGCTTTAGATAAATTCCGTTCATATTTAATTGGTACTAAAGTAATCGTTTATTCTGATCATGCAGCTTTGAGGTACTTGATCACGAAAAAGGAAGCAAAGTCGAGGCTTATCCGTTGGATTCTTCTTCTTCAAGAATTTGATATTGAAATCCGGGATAAGAAAGGAAGCGAGAATGTAGTGGCTGACCATTTAAGCCGAATGATCCACGAGGAGCATGAACAAATCCCTGAAACTTTTCCCGATGAGCAGCTGCTATCCATTGAGGTAAGTGAACCATGGTATGCAGATTTAGTGAATTACTTGGTGGCTAAACAATTTCCAAATGAACTAAACAAGCACCAACGTGATAAGCTTAAAAATGATGCACGTTTCTATGTTTGGGATGACCCTTATTTGTGGAAGTATTGCTCAGATCAAATTGTACGTAGATGTGTGCATGATTCTGAATTTCACTCAATTCTAAGCTTTTGTCACACATATGCATGTGGTGGTCATTTTGGCACACAACGCACTGCCCTCAAGGTTCTAGAGTGTGGTTTTTATTGGCCGACTATATTTAGGGATGCTAGAACCTTTTGTATGTCTTGTGATCGTTGCCAACGAATGGGTAACATAGGTACCAAGGACCAAATGCCGCAAACCCCTGTCTTTAATGTTGAAATTTTTGATGTTTGGGGCATTGATTTCATGGGCCCTTTCCCTCAATCTTATGGTTTCACTTATATCTTGCTAGCCGTTGATTATGTTTCTAAATGGGTGGAAGCAAAAGCCACCCGTACTAACGATTCTAAGGTGGTTGCAGATTTCGTGAAAACTAACATTTTTGCTAGGTTTGGAATGCCGAGAGTAATCATAAGTGATGGAGGGTCTCACTTTTGCAATCGGACCATTGAGGCGTTGCTAAGAAAGTACCATGTCAACCATAAGGTCTCCACACCTTACCATCCTCAAACAAATGGCCAAGCCGAGGTGTCTAACCGAGAAATCAAACAAATTTTGGAGAAGACCGTTGGACCAACAAGGAGGGATTGGAGCTTACGTTTAGATGATGCACTGTGGGCATATCGTACGGCATACAAAACACTCATTGGGATGTCACCTTTTCGGCTCGTCTATGGTAAGCCATGTCATTTGCCCGTAGAGTTAGAGCACAAGGCACATTGGGCCGTGAAGACTTTCAACATGGACATAGATGCAGCGGGAGTTCATAGGAAGCTCCAATTGAATGAACTTGAGGAGATTCGGAATGAAGCCTATGAGAATGCCCGGATGTACAAAGCCAAGACCAAAGCATTCCATGATAAAATGATTCGAACCAAGACCTTCACAGTTGGGCAGAAAGTGTTACTTTTCAACTCTCGCCTACGTTTGTTTCCTGGTAAGTTGCGTTCTAAATGGATTGGCCCGTTTGTTGTTACTAACGTTTTACCTTATGGTGCAGTCCACATAAAAAGCTTAAGGAATGGCGTAGAATTCAAGGTGAACGGGCATCGGTTGAAGCCATATTACGAGCATGGTGTGGGGCAAGTGGTGGAAGACATTCATTTCCATTCCGTGGGCTCAAATGAAGATTAAAAGAGGGTACTCGTCCGGCTGAAAGACGTAAAAGAAAGCGCTTCGTGGGAGGCAACCCATGCATCCGAATAGAGAAGAACTTAGAAACCCCTTTAAGAGACTTATTTTTATTCCTTTCTTTTTCTTTACTGCCTTTACTTTGCTTTCTTTCTCGTATTTGTTTATTTGCTTGCTCTGTTGTGACTTTCTGCTTAAAACATTGAGGACAAAGTTTGATTTAAGTGTGGGGGGGTAAACAATTTGTATTTGCATGAATTTCGTGGGATTTATTCACCTATCACTTAGAATGTTGTTTCTTGCTGTTTTAAGCGTTTTTAGAGTGTTTTAGTGTGTTTTATAGTGTCTTGGTATAAAACTCCGAAAATTTGATAAAAATTTAAAAAAAAAAAAATTCTTTTGAAAAACCCAAAAATATGTGTTTTTAGAGTCATTTGAGTCATTTTGGTGTTTGTTTGTGTCTTAGCGCTACTTGGGAGGCAACCCATGCATTCAACAAAGGAAGACTTAGAAAGCACTCCAATTCCAGATTCCTAAAAACTCTTCTCTTTGTTGCTATTTCGTTTCTGCCTTGTTAGGTTGTTTAGTTATTGTTGTTTGTTTATTAATTGTGTGAGTCTATGATTGTAACATTGAGAAAATGTTTGATTTATTGATAGGCACTGCTAAACAAAGAAAGATGGTGCTTCACAAAGGCTGTTTGCTTGAGGCCCCACTACGTGGCTTTACTCTTGAAGCGGAAGGCGTAGGAACAGAAGGCATCGGAGCGGAAGGCGTAGGAACAGAAGGCATAGGAGCAGAAGGCATCGGAGCGGGAGGCATCGAAGATAGAGCATTCCAGGCCTCAATACTTGGCCAAGCGCTGGATGAGCCAGGAAAAAGGTGCCTCTGGAGGAAAGACGAAAACCTTTGACGGTCACTGTGAATCCGACCTTCAGACTCTTGCAGCTCATCAAGCTTCCTCTTCATGCCCGTCGAATAGTTGTTTGCAAGCACGTGCAAACTTCTATTCTCATACTTCAGCTGCTGGATCTCCTGCTTGAGACTTTCCACCTCTGCCATCAATGATTCCACCTGACGGGAGCGGGCAAGCAGGCGTTGGCCCATGTTGGACACAGAACTCGCACACTGAACACTAAGTGCGAGGGACTCTTGAACGGCCAACTCATCGGACCGTCCTGACAGCAGCCTACTATCTTTCGGAGTGAGGAGGTTCCTAGCTACTATTGTAGCTGTTGTGGCGTCCTGCATCACGGAGTCTTCACCTGTGAGAGGACCGTTAGAAGAAAAGAAAGAAGGGCGACATACGTTACCTTGACGCGGCGCGCCCGCATCACTGCTAAGGCTCAATTCCAAGCTAAGGTTCGATGAGTTTGCCATTTTTCAAAAGTGTTCAAGGAGAAGGGATGGAGTTAAATTTCAAAGGGCCGGAGTCGATTTTCAAGAAATGGGAAATCTTCAGAGTGTGTTTGTTGTGGTGATCGATAGCTCAATAAAAAAGCCAAGGCGACGCGTCCACCAATTCAAAAAGCCGGAAGTTCTGGCGTAATTTAGGCGACGTTTTCTCGGCTTTTCAGAAGACGCACGTGGAGGCCATCATCGCAACTACACCTCTTTAGCCGACAAGCGCAAAGTTCGGCGACGCTTTTTCTGCTTTTCAGAAAACGCGTGCAGCTTTGTCAAAATGAGCCGCATCTGCACTACCACGTGTCATTCAGAAAGCGAAGGGGCGTCGTTCAGAAATCGAAGGGGCGCCTGCTCAGAAATCGAAGAGGTGTTTTCAAAGATCGAAGAGGCGCCACTATTTCAAAAAACCGGATTCGCGGGATCAAAACGTTTGTCGACAAGGGTAAAAAGTACCACCACTTGATATTATCTCTATATATGTCGACCTTCGTCTTTTATGGCAGGGCAAACCTGAAGAAAATGCCCAACTCTCCCTCACCTCTGAGGGCGCATTCCCAGCAAAGCCTTTCGAAATACTCAATTCTTTCTTCTTCCCCAAAGATGATACCAGATGCCTGGAGTACAGATGACCCAGGAGGAAACAGCACAACAAATACATGTGCTGATTCATTCACCGCTTCTTCAAAAGCAAAGGTATCTCATATCATCAAGGTCAAAAGCAAAAGTATCTCATATCATGCTCTTTCCCTGTCTTTTTCTTTGTCCTTGTTCTTACTCGCATGGCAAAGTAAAAGAAGCAATCAGCCGGCACTTGTAGTCAGTCTTCCGATCTGGAGCCAACTGCCTGGAACCTATTCCTGATTGCTTACCTAGCGTTGCTCTCGAGTAGTCATCTTCAACGGTTGATACACTTCCAGAGAAGGGACCACTCCTGCACAGATTGAACAAAGAAACAGATAAAAGGGATAAGCTCAGACCTTCGGGGGAGACCAAAAGAACCATCCTGCTGCCCAGTTCAAGAAGTAGCACAAAGGAAAATCAACGATGGGCAGAAACCAGTTCAAGAGTAAGCCTGTGGAATCACAAAGATCAAGGCCTCAATGCAATTACCAAGGAGAAGATGGAATTTACACTCTATAACCAGATTTGCGTCTCTAAACTCTTCTCTTTGTTAATTACATTCTGCCATGTTTAGTATGTTTAAGTGCTTTTTGTGTATTTACTTATGCTTTGTGTGATTCTATGCTTAAAACATTGAGGACAATGTTTGATTTAAGTGTGGGGGGGTAACTAAGTATATTTGATGCAAATTCGTTGGATTTTATCACCTATCACTTCACATGTTGTTTCTCACTGTTTTAAAACTGTTTTAGTGTGTTTTGTCTTAAAAATTCGAAAATCCCATAAAAATTTGAAAAATTGTTTTGAAAAACCCAAAAAGAGTTGTTTTAAAGTTGTTTTTGTGTGTGTGTTTGTGTCTTAGGATACCTTCCAACACAATGATAAGGATTTGGTTTGTAATTGCATGACTGTTAAAAAGAGTTATAAACATAGAGAAAAGTTTGATTTACTCTTGGTATATGCTTGGTTATGGTTATAATGTATGACTTCACATGCAATCATAAAAGAAAAAAATTAGTTATGTAACATGCTTGAAGGAAGGAACTCAAACAAACGCTACAACCCTGAGAGACTTGAGCCTATAACGTTCTTTGGAGAGTATAATCTGTGATTTCTTGTTTTCTAAAGTCGTTGCATGATCTCATTATTCTTTGCTTGGTTACTACTTAGAAGGCGTTTCATCATATAGTTCCAAATGCTAGAACTCATGCCCATTTCATTCAAAGCATGTTATTGATTTGCATAACATATATCAAGATGAAGTTGTGTAGTTGCCACCATAGCCAAATAGCCTCACTTCCCATATTTCGTATTTGTTGTAAGTTTTAACCCCGTTGAGCCTTGTTTAGCCTCTATTCTTTGTTTACCCATATTTTCCTCACCTAGCCTAGTTTAGGACAATCCACACCCTTGTTCTTAAAAGATAGTGAGCATGACTTAAATGAATTCCTTTTGAGTTACATTATGCAAGAAAATGAGTGTGGGGGAAGGAATGCTTGTTCTTAAGTATGTTTGAGATTCAAAAGAAAAGAAAGATAAAAAAAAAAAAAAAAAAAAAAAAAAAAAAAGAGAGCTTGAAAAAAAAAAAAAATGAAAGAATGAGTGATTGAAGAAAGGGTCCAAAAAGTGAATTTGGCCCTAAGTTTTGACTTTCCCTTGGGTGTTCAAAGTTGACTTCTGCGTTCTTAAGGGAATTCTATGTGCCTGATTCAATACTTTGCTTACTATTGCTTTAAGAATGTTTGTTTATCCTTCACCTTTCATTGTTAGCCAATACCCTAGCCCCGTTACAACCCTTGACTTCTATCTTGAGTGTTATGTGTTTCAATTTGTGGAGTTTGAACTTGGTATGAGCATATGGTGTCACTGGTTCTCGCATCTAAGTAGTAGCATTCCATTCATGAGATCATATCTAAACATGCTTATTAACTCCAGAAATTGCGTTCTTTGTGATACATATATGTGAGTGTTCGTTTTCATGTTTACATCAATCTTCTCACATATGACTAGATTAGGGTGTGTAGTTAGAAAATCTGAGTGAAAATCGAGTGCATATCTTGTAAGGAATTGAGCAAATTCTCTAAGGCATGTTACTACATTCAAAACATGGTTTTAAATGTTTAATTGTGAACTAGTATATGGTGACTATGATTAAGAATGTACTTAAGTGTGAAGATGACTAAAATCTGTGGGAATGATGATTTTTAACGTGTCATGTGCATTGGAAATCCCTAAGACGGTTGTTGGAAGGTTTAGGTTGTGTTTTACTTGTTTTGTTTCGTTTGGTTTTGTTTTGTTTTTCTTTCTGTTTTGCTCGAGGACTAGCAAAAGATAAGTGTGGGGGTATTTGATAGTAGCATATTCATGCGACTTAAATGGCTTGTTCTCGTGCATTTACGTTATGTTTCTTTAGTTATTTTAGTACTTTAAGCTATTTTCGTGTGTTTGTAGGTCGAAAGGGCTAAAGGAGCAAAAAGATGCATTTTGGAGCACTTTTGGGCTAAGGATGGATAGCTTATGCTTGGAGCCAAAGTGTTGGACGAAATTGAAAACCTAATTGAAGACCAAAGTGTCGGAACCTTGTTCCCTTTAGTTTTAGGATATTTAAACCTTTCCTATATCCTTAGTCGTGCATAACATTCCAACATTCCACTCCTTCATTCACCACTTATCATATCATACACTTATCTTATCATCACCACATATCATTCATTCATTACTTATCATATCATTCATTCATCTACATATCAATAACCACATATCAATAACCATTTATCTTATCACTCAACATATCATTCACTTATCACTTATCTTATCATTCACTTACCACTCAACATATCACTCAACATATCATACACTTATCACTCATCACACTTCATCATTATACCACCATTCATTCTTTAAAACACATGCATATTCACACACACTTCACACAAACAACATTCACATGCAAACACAAGCTTTAACCAACAAACAAAACAGCCAACACATGCACCAAAACACCTTTGCCGTGGCCTTCACTCCCCCTTGCATTTTCAGCCATTCCACTTCATCATTACACCACCTTCTCCATCTTTAATCACATGCACCACCAATTCAACACATGCACTTGTTCCTCCATTAAATCAACCACATTCATCACCAAAGAACCCTTGTGCCGTGAGTTCCATTGCATTTCCAGCATTTTCACATGTCTTTCTAGCTTTCCCTTTCATTTCCACCACTCATTCTTCATCATTTCAGCCACCTACATGCATTAATTATTAAACTCTTCATCATTGCATCCAGAAAATGAGCAAGAAAGCTTCCCAAACACATGCATACACACACCATTTTCAGCACACACATGCAAATCCAACATCAAAAACTGTCATTGACGTGGGATCCTTGTGCTTTCCAGCTTTCCTAGCTATTTTCCACCACATTCCAGCACATGTATGCTTAAACAAACAGCCATATGTTCCCTCCACTACTCCTATAAATACCCTTGAATTCATTCATTCAAGCATCATCTCATTTTCATACACAACACACCACAAACACTTCCATCTTCTCCTTAGCCGTGAGTCTCTCCATTTTCTGCACCATTCCCTTCCCTTTCTCCTCCATTTCTTCCATTTCCATAATCCCCCAATCCATTCAACACACCAACAACATCCCTTAGTCCTTGTGCTACAACGAAGACGAAGAGAGGAGGGCCTAAACGTTCATACAATTCACGTTTGAGTTGTTGGAATGTTTACGCGTTTCTTTGATTTCAATGTTTCATTTTAATTCTCTTTGTTTTGTACGTATAAGGAATGGAAGAGAAGAGTGCCTAAACGTTCATACAATTCAAGTTTGAGTTGTTGGAATGTTTAGGTGTTTCTTTGATTTCAAAGTTATGAGGAACTAAACCCTTTTTGGCTAGGGGTGATTTCAATACCATGATTATTTATGTGATATGAATTGATGAATTCCGGTTATGAACTCTTGATTCGTGAATGCAATTGGCTTAACTATTTGATGATTAACTTATTTGTGTTTGTTGATTGAGGATCGACACTTAATTAGCATGCATGAATATGTGGCTAAAGTTTAAGGAGGTTTCACCTAATCGTTACTAACTTATACTTGAAAGTAGTAAAGGTCGCTTGTCACGATCGCGTTAAGTTTAATTCTTAGCATGAGTAACATGATGTCATAGTTGCAAATGCTTTGTCAATGCTTATGGTTTTCATTATTTTTAATGATCTTCGATTGTATCTCTATTATGATGACATGTAGGGAACTTTTGAGAATGTTTTGGGTTGTCGAATGATGCCATCCAATCCAATAATATAAGGAAAATCTGAGGGTTAACTAGTGATGTCACGGTTAATTTGGGGCATTGTCGTTCATAATTCAATGAAGGAATAATTGGAAATTGATTCATATGCATAAATATCATGTGTAGAGAAAGAACCCTTAGCTAGCTTCCCATCCATTCATTTCCGTCAAATCCATTTTTACAATTTGTTTTGTTTCCAAGTATTCATTTTAGTTTAAATTCGTCCAAATCCAATTCCCCCCTATTTCGTTGAAGTCTTAGTCTTAATCTTTCTTATTTTTAGTTTTGCTTTCTTCGAGCATTAAATAGTGTTTTATATTGTGTTTTTATGTTTTTAAGTCAATTTAGAAGGTTTTAGCAAGCCCTCCTAATCCCCGGTCTAGAACGATCCCTCACTTATCCATTCTACTACAATTGTCAAACGAGGGTTTAATTTGAGTGTCAAGTAATTCTCGCATCAGATATACCATGATGCAATCTAATACTCAACCATGTCGTAGCATTTTCAATTATATACAATATGGTGTGAAATGTACAATCAATAACGCCCTACTCCCAAACTATTTATTTTCAGGAATAATTATCCATGACAACCTAATTAACACTAATTTAACTAACTAATTCACAAAACTAAAACTTGCCTTTACCAATTTCCTTCGCATTACTCAATTTCCCAAATAAGGCTTTTGTCTCAAATATATTATGGCTGCATCTAACGTCTCATTAGACTGCCTACGTACCCTAAACAGGGATCAAGCCATTCGTAGTTCATATAGTACTTTAAGCATTCACAATAATTATACGAAGGTAATATACCTAATCAATTTTAAAGTGTCGATAGAACTCTCAATAATATGTACGATAAAAAGGAAAAGATCCACTCACCTGGAGTCCACACTATGATTCTCTAGCGCACGCATCGAGGCGTCCTGAATAATTGGTGCCTATGACCAATTATCGAATCACATCTCAGAACTCTTATCAGTAGAATACGTAATTCACATAAAACACAACCTCAAGGGCATTCTAAAATAGTTTGAGACCCATTGACCACAAGCCAACAGTCGATCAAAGATCGACGGTAGGGTCTACAACCCTGTATAACTCGACCCGGAAGATCCGCATATCAGATTTCCAATCCGCAACTCCCAAAGATCCACAATATGCTTCAAGAATAACATATTAAAATTTCATTACGATCCAACAGTCAGATCTCCGTCAAGTGCCTAAAACAAGTGGCCGTGAACATTTATTTTACTAACTTACAAATCCAATTCGGGAAGATCTGTACGTCGGATTCCCGATCCATGAATTCCTATGATCTTTAAATATTACGTATTATAATGTATCCAATTTTGGTGACGATCCAACGGTCGGATCGTCGATTCATTTTTTTATCAAGTAACGTATCGTAACGAATTTAGGTTCCAACGATCAACCTACGTCATTCAAATAACAAAACTGAATTCAAGACATTCAATATAGCCTAAAAATAGCATTGACGGCCCACTGGCCACGCGCCGCCATTGGTGGCGGTCGGCCGCCCCGACTTGCCGGAAAATCGAACTATTTCCAAAAATTCTCAAACTTCACAGAAATGAAGATCTCAGTGAGTGGAGCGACTTTCATACCTGCCACGAAGTCCAAAAGTGGACAGAAGATGGTCAATTTTTCCCACAAAGTCGGCGGGTGCCTAAAACTTCCCGGTGTCGATTCGTCTTCTACAGTGGTCCAACGGGGTCAAGGTTGGTTGGGTTTTACTCCTGGGATGATGGGCTACAAAGCCCAAGTGGTGGCATCGGCTATCACTTTGCCGATTTGCTGGAAAATAAAAAAGGATGCCCAGAGCACCGTGAGAACTGCCAACTTTCGTGGCCTCAAACCGCCACATACCGTGGTTAATCAAGGTGGTTCTTGGGTAGGTTTTGTAGAGAGGAATGAGAGCTTCAAGATGGTGGTGGTGGCGTCGAAAAACTCCATCGGAGCTGGCCGGAATCGGCCTTGGAAAATGGGTGGTCACACAGGGTCAGGCACGGGTGCACGGGAAGCTTTCCCATTTTTTTTTTTTCCTTTCTTTCTTTTCTGATTGGGTCTCACCCTCTCCCTCTAATTTTAATTGGTTCCTTCCTATTTGTGCCTAAAATCTTATTGGCCATTTTCCCACAAGGTGGGAATTCAAATAATTTCTAACTAAACTTTAAATAACCATTTTCAAACGTTAATAACTATACCGTTATAATCCGGACTCGCAAACGGCTTTCCCCTATGCGTTCACACCAACGAGTACTACGAGAATATGTTAAAAGAATAAGTCATACGTCTCTCTAGACGATGGAAAATCTTTGCCTCTATGACATTTTCGTAAATTCACGCTTTTAAAATAAAATAAAAACGTAAAATTTGGCGGGTTGTCACATCCTCATATCCCCTTCTCTCCCACCCGACCCTCTCTCTCTCTCTCTCTTTCTCTTCTCTCTATCCCTACAACTTGCATCCCTAAAATCCCAAAACCCAAAAACCCTTCTCACCCGTCCCTCCCCCAACCTTCCTCTCTGATCCCACCAACGACAACCCTACATCTGTCATTAACTCCAGCGATGACAACCACAACCCCCAATCACCCCCAAACCCTAACTCTAGCCACAACCTCAACAATAACATTCCCTTCTCCTCCTCGCCCCTGGAGTCTGCCCCCTCTGGCGCCCCGCTCGCCTCCATCGCTCTTCCACGTCTGCCTTAACCAAGACCAGGCCTGCTTCGCCGTAGGGACAGACCACGGGTTCAGGATCTACAACAGCATCCCCAAAACCTAGAAACCCTTCCAACCCTTCCCACCCATCCCCATTTCCCCAACCTTGCTTCACCACCCCATCGCCGCACTCTCTTTCTCCATCTCCACCTCCTTCCCAAGGTTCGGCTAAACAAAAATTGAAAATGAAATTTGATAGATGAGAAAACAGAGGAACCAATCAAACCCACACCACAATGATACAATTCAATTTGAAGAATCCAACTTTCCTAATTTTCCCACACTTTCTCGACACCCAAACAGAAAACAAGAAACAAAACCCATAATCATTGCCGTGAAATGCCTGATTCAGCTTTGCCAATATGTAAATTTCCGGCGGGTCCAAATACCCCAGAATCATCGTCGCACAGCTCTCTCGCAAATACCAAGACCGGGTTTCGATGGCAAAGATTTCGGTGCTTACAAACTTATTTTCTGGGCTTGTTGCATGGATGCTCCAGTGGCACCTCCTGACCACCTCTTCGCCGGGGATAGCTCTCTTCTTCGCCGGGGATAGCTCTCTTCCCATGTTGGGTGGGGAAGGTTGGGGGGACGGGTGAGGAAGGTTGGTGACACGCCCCGACCCCGATATTCCCCGAATACAAGGATAGGCACGTGCTGGCCGACACCTGAGGGTGACGAAAGCCATTTATTGAGTGCAAATGTTGAAAACAAGGGGTAAATAAGGCTTATAAATATAAAAGAATAATGAATATGCAAATACGGACCGTGTTCAGAGCACGCCTCTAATCTAGAACACTAAAAGAAAATAATATAAAATTAAATGAAACAAAGGAGTGGGTCCTACACCGAGAGAACTCGAAGATGCCGATGCGGAAGTGCTTGGATGTCGGGATTGTATGCCTCGATTCTAAGTCCTGAAGGGGGGCGCAAAACAAACATGAGTGGACCAGGTTGATATATATATATATATATATATATATATATATAATAATAAAACAGTTATCAACATACTAACCCCCAGGTTTTATGAAAACACATATATATAATAATAAACATAGGTTTTCCGAAACCTAGCATGTCGTGCAATGTCTCAAATCATAATTCGTATAAATAATACACACTAGTGAATGTCCGATATAACACTTCAGGCCCCATGCCAGCTCCCCGTCTCTGAGCAGACAGTCAGAGGAAAATACACTTCAGGCCCTTTGCCGGCTCCCCGTCTCTGAGCAGACAGTCAGAGGAAAACACACTGCAAGCCCTATACCAACACCAAACCGTCGCCCGGGACGGACCGGATCTATCCCTACGTCCCGTAGCAGAAAGGACCACTAGGTAAGTACAAAATCAGTGAACATACATATATTGAAAATCAACTTCATAGTATAAAGTCATCGATCATCTATACTATAAAGAAGTGTTCTAAACATGTTCTAAATATCATATCGTCATCCATCAGATATTCTATAAGAACATGGGTTATAGGAAAAATAGTAATAATTCAAACTAGCCTCAGTAAGCATGTTATCTCAAAGCGTTTCGTAAAATATAATCATAAAGTCATGCTTTTCTATGTATGCAATTCTACCATTAAAACATGCATTTTTAGAAGGGGTCCACTCACAGTACTTTGCCGTCGAAAAGCCACGCCATCTAGCGAAGAAGGAAACGGCACAGATAACTGCCCCTAAGCACATAAACGGTACATTTAGTCAAACTCTACTCAAACGACTGAATTTGGGAAAACGGACATCGGAAACGGGTTCAGAACGTCGAAATTAGCCTAGGAGGGGTCCCGCACGAAAACTCAAAAAGTCAACGGTCAAAGTCAACCGGTCAAAGTCAAAATCAACGCTGACCGTTGACCCAGTCAACGGGTTAGGGCTTTAGGGTTTTGGGTTAGGGTTTTGGGCTAGGGTTTTGGGTTAGGGTAATTGGGTTAGGTGTTAGGTGGGTTGGGTTTGGGTAAACACAGAAAATGGGTTTGGGTTCTTGAAGCTCACGGCCCAAGGCCTAATTAAAAAGGGGAAAATGGGTTTGGGCTGCAACCAAGGCCCTAAGGCCTTTTGGGTTTTTAAAAGAAACAAAAATAAAAATAAAAATAAAAGAAACGGTTGGGCTTTTGGGCTAAAACCCGAAACGGCCTAAGGCCCGTGGGGAAAAAAGATGGCCCGAAGGCCTGGGTGCGCCGGATTCCAAGGAGGGAGAAGGCCGGTTTTCGGCCGGAGAATTCCCAAGCTCCGTTGGAGCTCAAAACTCAATCAAAACATGTCATTCAATATACCAAATTGAAGCCCCGAAGGTAAGGAATCGAAATATACCCTTGGTTCCCGTCATCGTGGTCGGAGTTGGCCGGAAAACAGCCTGGAAGTCACGGGTGTCCGCTGGAAACTGGGTAAGATTCAAATGAGCATAACTTCTTCAATACTCAATGAAATTGGGTGAAACAAAAAGGAAAGTTGTATTACTCAGCGAGACGAAGAGATTGATACCTTTCACGCCGGCCAAATCGCCGTGGTTTGGCCGGAAATTGCCTCGAAAGGGGCGGTGCTCGCCGGAAAACTGGGAAATGTCTCCGAGGTGGTTTCTTCATGGTTTGATGTCCAAAACACAACCACGGGGTTAGAAAAGAGTTATAGGTGTGGGCATGGGTGTGTGTGTGTGTGTGTTCTTGTCGGAGGAAGGAGCACCGAGAGGAGGGGGAAAAGAGAGAGCACGGAGGAAGAAAGAGAGAAGAGAGAAGAGAGAAGAGAAGACTTTTCAGAAAAAAAAAAAAAAAAAAAAAAAAAAAAAGGGAAAGAACCGGGGAACAAAAATAGGGGGTGGGCCCTTGGGCTCACCAATTAAGGCTCAAAAATAATTTTAAAAAGGAAGGTATCCCCAAACTTAGGGAAAATACAAAAATATCTATTTTCTTACGTAAATCTCGGGACGGGTTGTTACAGTTGGGGTTTTCTATTTTAAAATGGGGAATTAGGATTTGGGTTTGGGTTCGAAAGGGACAGGAAGAGGTAGGGGAAGGGAACGGGTGGGGGGATGGGCGTGGGTTGGGGAAGGCTCGGGGGATGAGGAAGAGTTTGGTAGTTGTCGAAGAGAAGAAGATGGTTGGTGCGGGTGGAGGAAAAGGGAGGCCTGCATCCCTAGGCTATTTTAATTTTTTTTTGTTTTTTTTATTCTTAATTTTTTTAATTTTTTAAATATTTAATTATTAAAAATATATATTTATTTTTTAATTCAGTTGGGTTAATGAGTGGACCCCGTCTCTAGCCACGTTAGCATTTAACAGAGAAATTAACAGAAAAACTGACTGAGGTCTGACATTGTCACAAATTCGTAAGATGAGGTATGACATTGTCAATTTTAAAAGATGAGGTATGAAAGTGTCGTGACACCAATAGTTGAGGTAGTTTTTTGTCATTTAGCCAAAAAAAAAAAATGCCTTCCTTTTCTTCTTTAGTTTGTACATTTACACCTATCACCCGCCACCACATGAATTTTCAATTGGGATCTTGCTCACATTGAGAACCCAGAATAGCATCTACAAAACTAATTCAAAAACCCTAAATTCCTAAACCAAAAATTCACATAAATAAAAATACCCTAATTCAAAATTACCTAAATTTTAGCATGACGATGGTGGCAGTGTTCTCGATGCGGTGGTCGCAACGACGGTGTTAGGGGACGATGGTGAATTGATGATGGTCTGGGACTTGGAATTAGGAATGGGAGAATTGGGCTATGGGACATGGGTTCTCTGGGATGTCATTGAGGAAGAGAGCTTGGGTGGTGGTCGTCGCGACTCGCCACGGCGGTGGTCTGGGATTGGATTTTTTGTGAGTGATGCTGTCGAGGAGGAGAAGAGTGGGAGTCTTGAGTCTAATAGGAGTTTGGGAGATGGGGAGAAAGCAAGCCTTATCCATTCATTATATTTAGAAATAGGCCGATTTGGGGCCCCTTCCTTCTGAAGATTTGGACTCGCCTCGAACCTTAAATACCCCGCCTCGCCTCGCCCCATTTATCTCTAAGAAAATTAGAACCGTCCTGTAAACCCCACACCCCCCCCCCCCCCGGGGAAACCTTGATTACCTGCCTCGACCCGCGGTTCCTCTACCCATTTGCCATTTGTCCACCCCTAATATGTAATGTGAAAGTTTTAGGTATGGTGTGATTCTAAAAAGAAAAAGAAAATAATAAAACATTATCGTAATAATCTTATTTATATTTATTTAATGGTGGAGTGGAAAATTGTATTTTATTCTTTTATTATAATTTATAAGGCCTTGGACACCGGAGAATTGGTTTTTGAGAATGAGAATTCTCTAATCATGTTCATTCATTGTAGATCGTGTGGTTATAAATTATTTTAAATTTTATATTTAAAATTAAGCATCAATAGTAGCTGACAAGAATTGATCATATAATTTACGACGAACCACGATTAAGGGATCCAGATCCTCACAAAAAGGATATCCTCATTCGGTTTTTGAGACTTGAAATGCCGAAAGCTTTGATTTTGGGTTTTGTTCCGTGTCGTCTTCCTCCCTTCTTCGATCACTCTGCCTAATTTTCCATTTATTTTGTTCTGCAAAATTTCTGAAGCAGCGAAGAAACCCTCGTTGCCTGCTCCAGCAGAAATCCCAAGCGTCTAAATCAAATTCTCGTTTTTTTCATGCAATTACATATCCATTTTTTAATTCATTCTACAGTTCTCTCTCTTTCCTCATGCTCTCCCGCTCACTCTTTAGATATTATGCTGTCTATTTCTCTTCTACGACATGCAGTGAAATGGCGAGACAGAACAGGGTCGTCTATACCACCGCCAAGGCCGCCTAGCACGCCAAGTCGGCCGCTTAGGATGCCCAATCGGTCGCCTAGCATGCCCAATCGGCCGCCTAGTCACCGCTTAAACCCCTCCGATTTATTGAACGTTTTTAGGATAATCGCGAAGGAGGCCTAATGCCCAGCGCCTAAGTGGCCGCTTAGACCGCTTTTTAGAACAGTGTATACATATTCAAGATGGCCATGCTAACTTACAGAATTTCACCGAGTAAACGAGGAAAGTTACCACTGCAAGATCTACATCTACTAAATAGAAAGTGTAAGATTATGTGTATGAATTATGTAAGAGGACTGGCTATGGTGTTTAAGATTGATATGGAATTATGTAAGAGGACTGGCTATAGTGTTTAAGATTGATATGGAAAAGTTTTGATTAAAAGCTGTGAGTTATCCTTATTCTTTTCGGATATGAGTATTGAGAATTGTTCAATCCCTGTGGGATTGAAACTTAGTGCTGGAACTCGTTTAGACTCATGATTTAGTATTGATTCTATAGTTTAAATCCTAAACTGATTCTAATAGGGAATAGTTAGAGGAATACTATATAAGGCTTAAACCCTTAAGCCACAACTTGCAAGCTCTTGGTTCATGGTCGTTCCAAGTCCTATTGATTAGAAGAGCTATCGTGTCTTGTTAAAGAGGAGAAGGTTTTGAGTTCACGAAGCTACAATGGCTACTTCATCTGGATCGAATTCTGCAGGTTAGTTTTTTGTAGCTTTTGGTTTATAGTTTTACATATTGGTTATTAGTGAGTTGTGATTCAATTGGTTGAATCCATGCTATTTGGTTATTGTTATTCTTACAGAGCTCCTTATTCAACTCGCCAATACTCTGCGCTGCAGCTACCAGAAAAAACAAATGAAAACATAGCGCAGATCCATGTAAAGTAAGAAGCTGAGTCGGGTCGAGACGGAGAATACAACTCAATGCTCATAACAGCATTAGCATGACACATTCTTGTCAAAACCCAAATTCCCGGGAGGTAAGGAGCGAGAAAAATACTGACATGCAAAATTCAAATTTATTATCTGTAAACCAAATTCAAACTGTTCACTTTCCATGTTTCAAAAAATACAGGATTTGTCTCAGACATATATACTGTATATATCACAAAATTCAATCAAATAGACATTTTTATCAATTCCTCTTGACGAAGGCCAGCACAACAATCTCTCAACGTCTGTCCAGTAATTCCTTGCGCCCATCCCTTGATCTTCATGTTACTGAGTTACTGTTTATGTCAACGAGACTGCTTTAGCATACTAAAACAACAGTAACCGCTTTAGCATCTCATGGTTTCCAGGGTGCCGGAGGTGGTGGTGGAGTGGGGAACATTGGGGGAACCGCAGAGAAAATCGTATTTTTGTCAATTCCAACAGATTTTTCTCCCGACAAAGCAACGAGTGCTGCTACCAAACCTGCATTTCCTGCAAGAGTCGGCTCTGTGTAGTTGTAATTAGAACGAACATCACGGAAACCATCATGTTTGTCAGGACCAGCAACCATGGCCCCATCAATCGTGTTTGGGTTTGCTTTTGGAGTGTCCCTCCATTTCCATCCTCCTTTACAACTGTATTTGATTTTGTTCTTTGGAATAGATGCGCCTCTATGGTGGACATGTTTTGGGTAATGATTACCAAAGCCCACGACATAACTCATTTTTCGAGGATTTTTGCCAAGGATGTAATCAATCTGCCAAAGAGAGGGTGAAGAAAACAAAAAGGTTATTGGCCAATCAAGTCTCAACATGAGTCTTTACACGTGTGGGGAGTACAAGGCCCATCAGCAACCTCACTGAAAAAAATTTAAAGGAAAGAAAGCAAATGAAAAATATATACCTGAGTTTTAGCAAATTCTCGCAACACGTCAGTAGAGTAGAAGTTGGGTCCACAATACCACCCAGGTGTATCAGCAGCATCAAGATACTCACTATACAATGTAGCTAAGAAGGCTGCATTGACTACATACTGAAGAGGTTGTGGCCTTCCATGATTCAACTGGATCAAGCCTCCTGCAGCAGGTCAGTAAGATGTTAGATTCCATACTTGAGAACTCCGTGAGGTCAATTAAGTCCAAAACACAAACACTTATGGAGTAAGAACCTCATACCTTTGGTTCTGTTGAAGGTTGTAAAAACAGGCAGGTATGAGCACATGATTATGCTAGTCTGGTTGTGAAATGTCCTCAAAATTTCTTCATACGGATACCCAGGGCTCAAGAATAACCTCAAACGGCTCAGAAGCACCTAGTCAAAGAATTTCAAGATTGTGTTGACAATACAAAATATGAAGCAACTAAAATTGTGAAGGTCATAACCCGAACGTAATCTGATATTAGATAAAGACCTGATTCATGAACATAGAACTAACAGAAGATCAAGATAGTTGTAAGACATGTATAAATGGATTTTAGAAATTGCATGCATCATATCAAAACATGAATTCTTCTGCTAGCGTACCTGAGCCCCAGCAAGCTTGTTGTCCCAGCTCAATACTCCATAATCAGGTCCTCCCCAGAAGGCACCAGCATGTTTAGCAAGACCCGGAGTTGTTGCAAGCTGAAGATAAGAGGAATTTCCAGTAGCATAATACATCCAAGCTCCACCCCATATGAACTCATCCCAATAACTGGTGGAATTGTAGAAGGTTGCCGCATCCGTGCTACCACCAGCACTATATCTGCCTCTCTGTTCCCTTGAAAACCTGAAGAGTGTTTTTGCACCATGAACAAGTTTCTGAGAGTATGCCTTGTTATCTTTGAAAACTATGGACGAAGCAGCTAGAGCGGCGGCCATTTCCGCAGCTAGATCGGAGCAACTATGACACTGAGACACAGGACGCTGGTAGTCAATATCCTCAGGACGCATCCAGCAATAATGATCATTAGGAGTAGTACTTCCTCCGGCAGTAGATCCTACCCCAACCTGTCAAATTAGCAAAGTAGCAGATTAGGAAATTAGCAATAGGCACTGAAAAGTGAAAAATAAAAGAGAGGGCTAAGTAGTGAATGCTGCAAATATTAGGCAGAGAGATGGATACCTGGGCAACAAGTCGGTCAATGGAATCGGCAGAATGGTTGAAGGTCTTCAAAAAGTAATCGGATCCCCATTTAATGATTTCTTTAACATGGGAGAGTTCCCCAGCAGCTTCATACTTAGCACTGTATTCAATGACGCTCCAGCTGAGCATGGTCATGGCGAAGGAGGCGGGGAAGTTGAACTTGATGGCATCTCCGGCATCATAAAAGCCACCGGCAAGATCTTTGAAAGTGGTGGAGGGATCATTGCCATCCCTTAAGCACGAATTACCCCTCCACGACACATTGTTATGCTTTGGGAGTTTTCCGGCTGCCAGGCCCATATATTGTAGAAAATTAATATGAATGAAATAATTATTGAATGAATGACAGACATATTAGTGATGACAGGATCTGAGGAAGCCAAATTAACCAAAAACAAACAAACATGATCCAGATTTGACAGTTACACTTTATGTTTCTGAGGGTATTGAATGAGTCTTGTATTTTTTGTAAAAAAAAGAAGCACCAACCAAAAATAGAAGGAAAAAAGAAACATACATCGCTGGGCGTTGAAGAACATTAGGGACTTGCGAAGCGCCAAAGTGTAGTTGTCGGGGGGAGGGCGGGAGTGGCGGTGACGCGGTACAGTCTTGACGATGAGCGTGATGAAGCCCGCCAGGAAGGCCGAGACCAGCAGCGTCCCGACCGTCCACACAAAGATCTTACGGCTGACGATGATGCATCCCAGATCCACATACTTCTTCTTCTTCTGCTCGCCGGAGGGACCCAGCAGCCAGCTCTGCTGAGTCTCGTCCAGAGGCCGCGACGACAGCGCCGCCCTGTCCAGATCCTGTAGGTTCCGGCTGCGGTCGTCGTCGGTGGCAGAGTCAGCCGTGTTTATCTCCAGCGGGCCCCCCCAGGGGTCCCTGCCGTACATGCTCATAGCTCTAATAGAATGCCTGCCGACCGACAGATGTTATTGAGTTCCACCGACACCGACACCCAAAGCAAAGCGATCAGATCTGATGAGTAATGAATGAACTGAATTCACAAAACAAACAAGCTAGTTGCTTTGTCTTGCTGTTGCTGGCAATAGAAAGGAAAATGTGGACTGAGTTTGGACTTTTTCTGTTGTATTATCTATTAATTTATTCAATAATTGGGAATGTTGAACTTGGATGGGTGACGCTGGGAGAAGCTCTTGTTTTCTTTTTCAACCCAGAAAGAATCACAGCAGATTACAGTTGTATTGATTTCCTCATATTCTTCGTACCATGTGGCTTCCAGACTTCCAGTTTTGTGATGGGATGGAATTTTTTTTCTTCCTTCCCCTAATTATTTTTCTTTTTATTTTTGTTGATTAAGTTTAAGTAATATAATCAATTTAATATTTATATTTATTTAGTTAATGACACTGACCACTCCACTGCTGCGACAACGACACCTTGCCTACTTTTTCCTATCCCACGCGCCTATGCCAATTTGCCATTGACTGGCTGGGATAATAATAGGAAAAGGGATCCACTAATTTGAATTCTTGAAATTTGATTAAACGGTTAAAATTATTATAATTTTAAAAAAAACTCTTGTTTTTAGCAGTTTGATTAAATTTCATAAATCCAAATTGATGGATTTGGTAAATTTGATGGAAGGAATTTGAAGATGATCTCTTTCCAATAATACCATACCGAACTTCTTTGCTTTGTTTACACTTCACCACTGGTACTATTCCTTCCATCCACCCACCCAGTTACAAACCCAAACCCAAACCCAACCAATGTTAGATTGAAATTCTTTTTCTCCACGAGTCCATGTTATTGGCTAAAGAATGTCCCTCTTCTATTACTCCTTACAATAAAACTCAAATTTCTAAGTTCTAAATTTATTTTAACTTACTCTAATCTTTGGGGCAAATACGAGTTTTAACCCAAAACTCAACTCTAGAGCAAATTTAGGCCGAAATTCATCCCCTGAGTTAGTATGGCTGACCAACCATATATGCGTATTTTTTTTTAATTTTATATTTATAAATTCATTGAATTCAATGGTTAAGATCTAATATGATCAAATCCTATGGTAAAAAAAAAAAGATCTAATGGTCCAAATTTAAATTCAACTTCTAAAGTAATTAAAAAAAATTGTTGTATGTGTTTTCATATTCTTTCATAGTGTTTTACGAGTTTCATAGTGTCGGTTTAATGATTTTTCAATATTTATCGGAATCTAAATATTTTTAGATTAAAATGTCCATAAAATTAAATTAGGATAGTCTACATAATTTTTTTTTTTTAAAGTTACTTTAAGAAGAAAAAAAATTATCCTAAATTTATTCTTTAATAATATCGGGCTAAAAATTTAACAAGAAGGGTTGGAAGAGAAAGAGTGAAGTGCCAATTTAGTACATGAACTATCACCTCAGTGAAAATTAGGTCTTGAATTATTTTTCAGTAAAATAAGTCCCTAAATTCTTAAAAAATTGCTAATTTCATCCTTACTACTATATTCAAAGTTATTTTATCTAATTTTTCGACAACTTAAGTCACTTGACACACTTTAGAATATAATACCGTCATTTTCTTGCTATAAGCCCTTAACATTTCATATATGTTATGAATTTAACATCTAATTTACCCTTTATACACTATTTCTTTATGAAAATTACCAATCTACCATCCAATGTGTATGACATGCAAGTAACATGACTTAAATTGACGAAAAATTGAATATAATAGCTTTGAATTTAATATTAGAGATGTAGTTGGCTGATTTTTATAATTCAAGGATTGATTTTTCTAAAAAAAATAGTTTAGAGACCTAATTTTCACTAAGGTGATAATTCAAGGACTAAATTGGCAGTTCACCCGAGGAGAAAAATTGTTTCTGAGTTAAAACCTAAATTTTTTGGGTAAAAAATTTTAGGTTTTAATCCAATGGTTGGAGATGGTAAAACAATCAATTTTTTTGTCATGTTTTACTTCAGTTTTATAGATTGGGTGTGGATTGTTTTGATGGTCATCCTCTATTGACTAAGATCATCTCTGGAGCTTTGCCTCCGGGATCGACAGATCCATTAATCTTGACCATTAAATTTAATCATGCAACCATGAAATCATAAGGGAAAGGTGCATGCGATGGAGATGGACAGGATGGGGTGGGATCATGGCAGTCATGGCGTGGGAGAGGAAAGAGGAGGGGATGGGAGTGGGATGACAGCAGTCATGGCGGTCAATGATCGATGAGTGGTGAAGATGTGAAAGTGAAAGAGAAAGTATGGGGAAGAACTCAGTTTGGTTGTCGAACTCTTTTAGCGCTGCGAACTTAGTTGGTGGTGGCAATGCTCTTGCTGGAACCACCATAGACAAGAAGGGGAAATAATTCTAGGAAGTGTTGTGTGTGAAAAAATAAAGAAAATTTCTAACCGCAAGATCAATTTTGAACAATTAGGATTTGTTGATCCCCTGGATCCATATAGAATTAACCCAGAGATGATGCTCTTCCATTCTCTACAACTCATTGGTTTTGAATTCAAACTCTCATTTTAATGTAATTTAAAATAATAATATTACTTGTAAAAAAAAAAAAAATATATATATATATATATATATATCTCTAATATTAGATATTAGAAAGCCAGCAATCAATTTTGGTGTCTCAAGCTTCACCAAAAATTTGAGGACAAAAACATCCCTAAAACAAAAAAAATCCAAAACTAATCCAAAATAACACATCAAACACAGCATGGGTAATTCTGTAAGAAAAGCATAACAAATAAAAGATAAAAAAAAAAAGGAAAAAAAAGAAATGAAACGTGCAAAACTCTGATGTCGTGGGACTCCAGAGAAAAAACCATAACCGAACAAAAAAACTGTATTGGAAATTTTCAAACTTCAGAAAAAAAAAAATAAAAAAAAAAATTATAATTATCCTCTAAAATTTAGCAGTATTGCGGTTTTGACAGTAAAACAAAGAAAAAAGTGCGTCCAGTTCCTCATTTTCTTTTAAGACCCTAAAATACAACATTTTAATTAAAAACAAAAATCAACACTTTAATAAAAACAAATCAATTAAAAAATAAAGTGGAGAACACCATTTTAGGAGAGAAATATTAAAAAATAAAGTGAAAAAAAGGCCACATGGTTAATAACTGCTCTCCATTTTAGGAGAGAGATATTAAACAGAAAAATTAAAATTTGTTATGTTGGAAAAAAAAAACAAAACAAGAACGGAATAACTTCTCCTCCATTTTAGGAGAAAATATTAATATCTATATTAAAAAAAATCTAATAAATTATACTAATATATGCATATGGTCCGACTAATTTAGACGGATTAGGATGTTTCAACTAATTTCTATCAATTTTAGGAGGAGATAAAAAATCATGATAATTATCCTCTAAAATATAGCAGTTATGGAGAGGAGGGAGAGATAAATGATAAAGGCAACAAAAACAAATTAAAAAATAAAGTCAAGAACATCATTTTAGGAGATAAATATTAAAAAATAAAGTTAAAAAAAGGCCACATGGTGAATAACTGCTTTCTATTTTAGGAGAGAGATATTAAACAGAAAAATTCAAATTTGTTATGTTGGGGAAAAAAAACAAATAAAACAACAAGAACAGAATAACTTCTCCTCCATTTTAGGAGAAAATATTAATGTCTATATTAAAAAAAGTATCTAATACATTATACTAACATATGCATATGGTCCAACTAATTTAGACGGATTAGGATGTCTCCAACAAATTTCTATCCATAGGACATACTAATATCTTATAAAATGATATATAGATTAAAAAAATAAATGAATAAAAAAGCGAAACCAACGTGGGAGAAAGAAAGGGGTAGAGGTTGCCGTGGGTTTTCAAAAAACCGTGAAGCTTGCCCACTACAAGCACTAACTTCCCCGTTCGTATAATCCCATTTTTTCCGTTCCTACTTATTTTCCCATATCCAAATTCAAATGTTAATTTTCCCCTCAGTTATACAACTGCTATCAACAGTTGTTGCTTGGTTTTACAGACTCTCACACTCCAACGTAGGATAAAACGGGTATTAAGCAACGCCCGAGTCATCATTCTTCTTTATTTCAATTTTTTCGCTTTTTTGCTTTGCCATTCTTCTCCCACTCCCTCTCCCCAGGCGTAAAAAGAAAATTAATCTAGGTGTAAGCTTCTTCTTTTTTCACTTTTTTTCCTGCATGGTTGTACTCATTTTACACATTTTCATGTAAGCATAATATGTAATTGTATGAATATCCAGGTTTAGCTTCATATGGGTTCTTTTAACTTCTTCCTTTGAAATCTTCATTGTGTGTTTTTTTAAATTTCGGTCAGATTATGAGTTTCACTTTTAATTATCTTAATGTGCTATACGTTTGCTATGGTAATTTTAAAAATTATTTGTTTTCATTCTTAGGATATTTACAAGAATACCCACAAAAAATGAAGAAGGAACCTATTGATAAGATCTCAAACAGACGTGTCTCTATTTTTACACCTGGTTGGGAGATATCTGTCGGAGTAAAAACTACTGATCTAAGCCAACTGATTCTCAAAGAGTGGAAAAAGAAGAAGCATGAGCAGTATGTATCCTAAATTATATACAAATTTGTTACAAGAAATCTAACATTATATATACCTTCAATATATAGGTGGCGCATGAAAAAGGCTGTGGAAGAATTAAAACCTTCAACAACTCCTCAGATCATACGTATTTGGAATAAAGTCCAACAAATTAGGTACAACACCATTTCTTACCTATTTATTTTTAATGGCATTCTCCATATCATTCTACAAATTAATTATCTCAAATTATAAAATAAAATAAAACAATTTATGGGTGCAGAAAAAAGATTAACATTGGCCAAAAAACTTTTCTAAATACGGTAAGTCTTCTCTTATTTTCATACAAAAGTATACTATAAATTCCAATTGCATTCAATTTTCAAATATAAATAAAATTGCATTTTTTGTCAGTTTTACAAGCATCACACCCGTCTCAAAGTACAAAGATTGAAGTACAAGATTAAGGTAATATTTCTTATTATTTAATTTTGTAAATATGGTTACAATTTGTTACCTCAAACTTGACAAATATATTTATCTTTCAGTATTCTACAAGTAACTGGAGTAAAAGTATTGCCATGAGAAAATTGTCAAACTTAAAGGTATTTAGGTTAAGTTGCTGTCAATCTTTATAGTTGGGATTGTGCATTATAGTTAGACTTCTTATTTTATCATCATTGCTTGCAGATTAACCATGAAAATCTAAAGCATCAAGTGCAAGCAAATGGGTGGCAAGCATGGCTTTGATTTCACACGTAGGCGCTATGTTTACATATGTACATGTTGTCCATATTTTGCTTTGCTTCATATATTAGGAGTTCATCCCTAGCTAGCCTATAACTTTGATTGAACTACGTAGCCTGGCCCATGCTCTAATGTTGAACATCTCGGTCCCAACCCAAAATGGCACACACATAATTATGTACTCACTCCTCTAACCGCATCAACTATCCCATTCACACAACCATTAAACAAATGATCTGCCAACCTGCTCGAATGACGCCAAATATTGCCCATAATACCTTTTTGTCCACCATAATAAAAAAAAATGTTGTTGTGCACCCTTTTAATACAGCCACTAATCCTCATGTTACAAAATATATTGATCATTTCATATTTTCTATACAACATTAAATAATTAAGCATATTTTTTAATTTTTTATATGAGAGTTTAAGGAACCTAACTCTTGATCTTCTTCTGTACAATATATAAGGGTAAAATGGTACTGATGGAGATACCAAAATTCTAACTAGACTAAGTAACTTAATTACCAAAGTCATAATAAGGATCAAGCATAGCTCATTTCGTGAAATCAAATTCTATCAACCAAACAAAAAAAAAAAACAAAAAGACACCATAATAATTAGCAAGCAAAAAAAAAAAAAAAAAAAAGGTGGATTGGTTAGTGTACAATTCATAAATTTCATTTTTTGGGTACAATGGGCAGGTGCAAAAAGACTAAGTTAGATGATTGAACATAATAAAAAATTGAAAATAATAAGAAATTGTTGTGATGGACACAAACACAATTTATAAAATAATCATTTAAGAAATATAAGAATATTTTAAACAACACATCTTTGGAGCGCGTAGCGCCCATAATGCAAAAATGCCTCTCGCACACACGCTAGTGCGTGCAGAGAGGCTAGTATATAACAAAATGTATTGATTATTTTTCCTACCTAGTCTTGATCGAAGATGTCAGTCGGAGATTATTGTCCGTATCGTCTTTTTCTCCTCCACTTCATATTTCACCGCCGATTGTAACTGGTTTCGAGGGAGGAAAAAGAGATGAATAGGTCGGGTAGATTTCATTGTTATGGCATTGATTCGTTATGACATTAATCGATTGCTGCTCCATCATTGTTTATTGGTATGTTTATTAGAAGTGTCCTTAAATCTAATCATAAAATGATTTTTTAATAGACATTACGTTATATATTAATTTAAAAAAAAAGAAGGAAAAATTTGAAATAGGTCCAATTTTATAAACTACCTTTTGAAATAGGTTCAATTTTTAGTGACTTTTGACTTTTGAAATATGTCCAATTTTTAGTTACTTTGACCTATTTCAAAAAACCCCTTAAAAGAACAAAGATTATTGGTCATAGACATCTCATTAAATGTGACATATGCTTAAACAATAAATCAAAGAATATTTAATAGAAAGAATGTAATCTAAACAAGTTGGATTTATGAGACTTTTCTCTTTCGTACACATATCTGAAATGTTTGAGGTCATTCTCTCTTTAGATAGTGACCGGTCTCGAGTCATTATGTGAAAGACAACAAGACAAATGTGTAGGTGCTTAATAGAGAGTGAGTTCACTGGACACACGATCAAACATGAGTTCTCATACTCATGTCACGTGATAACTCACTAGCTGGAATACCTGCAAAGTAGTCATTTGACTTAAGACACCGCAATTATCTTGTGGATGCATTTTTTGTCACGCCCCGATCCCATGATACGTCCAGGATTGACATGTGACGTTACCACGTACCTCTTCAACTATCGTGCATCGCTCACGAGACGTGACGAAAAACAAATTAACAGTTCAATAACGTAGTAACTGTTTTTATTTATTTATTTCATGGCTGCATCTAACCCTCAAGTTAAACTACCTACGTACCCTAGACAGAATCAAGTCATTCACAACTCACCTTTCTGTTAACCTCTTAATATTCTCAAGAAACTAACTAGCAAGAAACATATAATTCCAAACTACACCCAACATGCATGATGCACCTATATGCTATTTCATCACAAAATCACAATCAACAACATATAACATTTCAAGGAACCAACGATGCACAATATTAACCTTTAACCACCTTGATTAACCAATATGATCAAAATAAAATATATAAAAAAAAATCATTCATAAACCATACTTCACAAATTATAAATAAACTAGCTAGAATTCCTGAATGTCACCTAGACATCCATCGCCCTTCCTAAATCATACCACAAAGGTTCCCAAATCTTTCGTTCATAAGCATGCTGAAAACTAAGGCTAGCACAACACAATTCAGTCGAAACCTACAACTTATATATTTTCGCATTCTAGACCGAATCTAGTTCAGACCAATTCAGTGGAACCGAATGGAAAGAGGGTTTCTAAACCACTCAACGAATTTGAGACAAAGCAAGGTATCTGGACCACTTAACGGAACTACAGCGAAACACGATTCTGGACCACTAAACATAACACGTACGGGAAGGGATTCCGGACCACTCAACGAAATCCAAGCAAAACACGATTCCAGACTGCTCAATGAATCGAGATGAAGCAGGGTATCCGGACCACTAAACAAGACCCTAGCGGAACACGATTTCGGACCACTCAACGAAACCGAATAGAATTCAAGGAACTTAGTTTAGAATGGCTCAACGAAACAAGACATGACACGTTTTCGATGCGACAACTCCCCATGGCAATGGGTTAACGGTTCCTACTAACCCTCATGTTTCATAAACATTTCAATTATGCAT
Organism: Pyrus communis; assembly: GCF_041283825.1. Classification (NCBI taxonomy): domain Eukaryota; kingdom Viridiplantae; phylum Streptophyta; class Magnoliopsida; order Rosales; family Rosaceae; genus Pyrus; species Pyrus communis. Next base: position 47,637 of record NC_142579.1, read on the forward strand.
TTCAAATCGCCTTTCATAAATAGAATGAAATTGGGTACTAGGCAGAATATCTTGCAAATAAAAATTAACTTTGCACTTGACTAGTCAAATGAGCTAGTCAACTAGTTACAAGTTAGTCAGTGATATAAAGTGCAATTGTAAGAACAAAACCTAACTGACCAATACGTCCAACTAATCACAAAGTCTGCCCAGATTAGTTTCACAATAATAATTCCTAAGCTTGAATACATTTACATATTGGTTCATTATGCAAACAGCAATAACAAAGCAATTATAAATAAAAGTATGCTGGATTGACTAGTCAAGCTCACTAGTCAACAAAGTACAGATTCGTCAGTTAATCAAAGGTAAATCTACGACAAACTTAGTTCACTAAGAGTTATTATAGTCAACAACAAATCAGTTCATTGCTCATAATATGCAATGTAAACTTAGTCTCAAACACATATCAAATAACAATTTATAAGATGCGTGAAACATATGCAAGTAAATAAGACATGTGGACAAGCTTAAGAGACAAAGAACGCAATAAGTTTTTGGCCAGAAAAAAAAACCCACCTCTAGGTTAAAAAACCCGAGACTCTCCACTGAGTCTAATCCACTAGTGAAATCAAGATTTTTACAAAGTAACCACACAAGCTCAATTCCTAGATCCTGATCTATGGAACGGCTTGTACCTTTGTGCAACCTTGCCTTTCACAAGATGGATTCCTTCGGTCTTCACGAAGTGCTGGCTCCTCCTAAGCACTTCACCTTGTGGCACCGAAATCAAATCAACTTATGCAAATGATGTTATGATGAAGTTGATGCAAATCTGGATTCGATGTCAAGTCAGTTTCACCAGTCAAACACTTGAAAGATGAAACTGATGCAAATCCAAAAGAAAAGTTATGAAGGTTAAAGAAATTGCAAGGAATGTAAATTAATTGCGAAATGATTTTTTCTCCCATATTTTGTCATGAAATGATTTAAAATGAGTGACATGCCAATTCAATTAAACAAAATAAATAATATGTCAATTGAGCTCATGAAAGAAATATCCAACCACAAACAGAAGTAAATAGGAATCAACAACAAGGACATAACATAACAATGAAGTTTAAGCACAAGGTACAATTCTCGGTACCAACAATTCCAAGCATAAGAACATGTCAATGTAATTAGTTCAAATCACCCATTTGTTTAGGATAACTAACAACAGCTAAACTAGCAGAACAACATATAAAAAAATGGAGTTTCAAATTACAACTTAAAGCACAATTGTCAAAAAGTAACCTAATAGAAGTTGAACACCCCCAAGATTAGTACTTTCCTAAAAACAACTCCCCGACAAGCAGTACCCCAACAACTTTCAAGTTAGAATGTATGAGAGACAGAATTACATAACTCTACAGAATAGAAATCGTCATCAGAGATATAGTCATCCAACCCAAATTGACCAGAGATTAGCACAAACAAAGTTCAACAGAAGAGAGGTTCAAATACAACAAGCCAAAATAGATCATGATTACCTATAAAAATTTGAACACCCCCATAATTAGCATTCTCCTAGACACAAACTTCCTTATAACCTTAAAGTTTACAAACTAAGTGGCAACACCAGATCGGAAATATCCACATTTGTAGTAAATACACAATACAAGTATAGCAAAAGCACATTGGATAACAAATAGTAATACATCATACGAGTACGCCCAAGCAAAGAAGCACAGGTAAGTGAACCAACTCCCCACAAAGGATGTATGCATTATAAATGAACTCCCCCATAAATGATGCTCTTCATACAAACAAACTCCCCCAAAAATCAAGACCACAACTTGAAATAAGCATTAACAGTGAAAACCTTAAAAGATTTCACTTTTCTAACGAGGGATAGGGACTCAGCAAAAAAGGAAGATGTCCAATTACAAATAGTTATGTGCAAAAGCAAAAAATAATGTACCCAAACATATTTTTGCAAACACATAAAAAGATAGATAACATGATAACAATTGTAATCATTGCACCAATAGATAACAGCAAAACCACAAGCCCTGAAAGGAATAAGTAAAACTAGTTTAAGACTCTTTTGGAAAGTATAGACCGAAAAATTAAATATCTAAATGGCACATCAGAGAGAGAGCATAGCATGCAAAACCTTTGGCAACATCAAGAATGAGATTTCCATTGTTCAAGATATGACTTAGAGGCTTGCCCTTTGGACAGAGTAACAGTGGGGGTCTTGATAGGCTTGACGTTGGTAGGCTTCTATGTCATAGCGACAAATGAACAACTCAGAAGGGTGCATAGTAGCAGCGGAGGTGAAAGTGAAACCCTAGAGATGTTAGAGAAGTTAAATGCCTAGGATACCATGGAGAAATTTGAACCAAGGGACACAAACGGTTGAGATGAGGAGGTTAAAAACATAAAGTGTAATAACATACATGCCCTTAAAAATCTTCACTTTTCTAACAAGAACTAGTGGCTCGTCAGAAAAGGAAAGTGTCCATTTTGAAAACAGATAGTGCAAGATCTTACAACAATGAAATCAACTAATTCGGACACCATACAAAAACCATGATAGATCACAAGAGAATAACATGATCTTAGCACCAATAAGCTGCATCTAACTAGACAATCCACAAAGAAGATGAGTGAATAAACAACTTCATTATCTATGCTTCCATGAGAGGGAACCAAAAAATAAGTAATGACTTGAAATTTAAACATGCAAAGCAATTCTCACATAACAGGTCTTTAAGGTCACACATGGACATTAAAGCATAGATTATGACAAGCTCATAGTGCAACTGTGATGTGTTAAGGTACGGGAATGGAATTGGTGATGGCCATCTTTAAATCAAAACTCCAAACCACTAAACTCAATATTAATTCGGAGGTTAACCAAACTTTTAGTAATTCATTGAGTTTAAGAAACAACACATAAATCGAATAAGGAGCAAAACACAAAACTACGCACAAGGAAAAAAGCCAAAGCCAGATGAAGATGTAAGATGAAATATGGCAATAAGGTACACAAGTAATTTGATATGGTTGGTGCAAAAAGTATTCGAAGCACCTCGAGAACCTTTTGAGCTTTTATGATAAATGGAAATAATTTGATGACCCATGACATTGCAATGGATAACCCTTTTGAAGGAATGAGAGATTGAGATTCCTTTTTTTATTTTATTTTATTTTTATTTTTTGAAATTTTTGAGAAAGTTGCTCATAACTAATAATTTAAAGGCTTATATTTATGATTTTATTTTAAGGATCCCTTAGCACGAATCTAAGAGATAAATAGGTGGTGTTTTGCACTGGAATTGATAATAAGTTCAATTTACAGAGTAAGTAGTGCCACTACACCTCAACTAAGACCAAAGTAAGCCTAACCTCTAAATCAACACAAGTTTTTGTTAAATGAAACTATGATTCTTTAGAGGCTATCAGCCACAGTAGGGAGAACCTTTGACATCACAATGTAAAGATTATCTAAGTTTAATCCACAAAATACTAGCAAAGTATGACATTTAAGATATGCACATAGAGAAAAATAGGATTAACTGATAAGATGTTTGACACGACATATATAATAACAAGTCTAAATAGGCAACAAGAAATTGGAAGCGTAGCTATTCAACCTGTTCAATTGATGGCACAAAGAACAACAGAGCTTAGATGATTTTTAAGCCATCGATTGTCCAAAGTACTTGTAAGATAGTTAGCCAGCTGTTTCTCAAATGGCGCTAAGATTAGCACATGCATTTCTTTCCATAAACTCACCAATGAAATCAAATTGAGTTCCAAAATGATTGGATGTTAATAGCTGAATAAGATTCTTCCAAAAGTCAATTTCTCACATATGGTCAAATTAAAGATGAATGGCCAATTAATTCACACCATGGTTATTGAACATATACAATAACCACAACATAAAGACACAAGTAATCATGACGAGAGCAACATTTGCATTCACATAAGAAAGAGAAACATACCTTTGATTTTCAATGCATCCAACAATCAAATTGTCTTCGTTTTACCACAAAACATCATCAAAGTTTGAGCACTAAGGATCATTTCAACCAGATGAGGAGTATTAGAAATTCTAGTGTAGGAGACTCCTATGTGAGACATCACAAAATGCATTCCGATGTTGCAAGATTCAAAAAAAATAATATTCACAGAAGTAGAGATGTGGCAGCCCCCTTATGAACATTAAATTATCAATTTCTTTGTTCCAATCTGAGCATTCACCACCTTTAGAAAAAAATCAAGAATGTAGCAATTGTCCTTTGATCTTGGAACAACCAGCAAGTTCGTTCCATTTTTATCAATAAGTATGCAACATTTCTTCAAGAAACACACTTCATCAACAATAACAACAGAAAGCTGGTCAATGCTTAGAAAACTTGTTGTCAAACTAGCCACTTAATAGACTTTTTAAAGCCAAGATCAGGAATCTTGACTACCCCATTTCCAGCAATTTGAGCCATGTATCATTCACCAAATTCGATTTCATCACTATTAACAGGTGTAAAAGACAGGAAGACATCTTTGTTGCTAGTCAGACGACAAGAACACCCACTATTAAGGCACTAAACATCTTGGGGACGTAAAGAGCACAATAAGTTACCAGACATTCGTTAGAATGTCTTCAAAACCATCTTGAACAAGACTTGATATTGTCAGAGCTACAGGAATTAACAATTTAAGTCATTTTGTTGACTTCCATGACTGGTTGATCTACTTAATCTTTCAAGTCAATTTTCTTTTCTGAGAGACGTTTTTTGCACTAGGCCATATAAAACCAAGTTCACCACAGTGAAGACACATGGGAATAAATATTGTCTTTGCAGAAGTAATGGCCAAATGAGTCATATGCAATGATTCCTCCATAATCTGTGTGCTTATGCTTATAGAACATGAACCACTTTCCACAAAACCAAGAGCATTCTTGGCATCACATGGAATTCCAACACTTAGAATTTTGTTGGATCTTTCAATATCAAGAGTTAGACAATCCATTTTGTATATAGCCTCAATCAACTCAGACGGTAGCTTCAAGTGTACCTCATGATACATTTCATTGTTAGCACTCATCACAATAACTTGTTGTAGTAGCCTTTCTTGAGATATCATCAATTCCTACACCTGAGCTTCAAGAGAAGCAATAAGATCATCTATTTCATCTTCATCATCACAAATAAGCGCCCTTCCGTTTAGTCTATAGAGTTGAGCATCAAGAAAAGTAACTTTCTCACTCAGTTCCATTCTGACTAGTTGGAAATACTCAACTTCTTTTTGTAGCTCAAAAATCTTCTTGGTCAGCTCATCATTGTCTAATTTACAAAAAAGTCACATCAAACAGAGAGTCATACAAGACAAATAGATCACGATGTGATATTTCTTTAGAATCATTAAACACGAGTTCATCATCACTAGGAGACACTTCTTCAGTGGTTTTTGCTCATCATCTGATGATCTGCCAGAACAAACAGATTCTTTACTCTCGTTTTCACATCAAGTAGCCACCATTGCATTGTCACATTTCTAATTTGGTTTCTTGTTGTTTGCACACTCAGCAACCCGATGTCTAATACCACCACAAGAGAAACAAGGTTTAGGTTCACCAGTAGAAGGCTTATCTGTACGACTTATTATTCTTCCCTACTTCCTACCAAAAGTGAAATTCCCTTGAGATTGAAACAAGGAATCTTTTGAAAACTCTCCAGCCTTTTTGACATCCCTTCCTTTGTTCCTGAGAATCATTTTGAATTGTTAACAAATAAAACTAGATTATCTTCAAAAGATTGATTAGATGAATCCTTGGTGACCAAAGCTTCTTCAACACTTTGAAGGGCAAACCTCCTTCCTCCTTTTTGAATCTCTTGTTTTGCCGTAGTGCAATATCAAATGTGGCTTAATTAAGTCAATGAGATGGCAGTGACGATATCATTCCTTGCTTTCCTATTAGCCATAGCTGATGTGACTTCACTGGGGTCTAATCACACTTTGCTTTTACAAATTAGTTAGTGATATAAAGTGCAGTTGTAAGAACAAAACCTAACTTACCAATACGTCCAACTAATCATAGTCTGCCCATATTAGTTTCACAATAATAATTCCTAAGCTTAAACACAGTTACATATTGGTTCATTATGCACACAAGAATAACAAAACAATTATGAATTAAAGTATGCTGGATTAACTAGTCAAGCTCACCAGTCAACTAAGTACAGATTCGTCAGTTAATCAAAGGCAAATCTACGACAAACTTAGTTCACTACGAGTTATCTTAGTCAACAACAAATTAGTTCATTGCTCATAATGTGCACTGTAAACTTAGTCTCAAAAACATATCAAATAACAATTTATAAGATGAATGAAACATATGCAAGTAAATAAGATATATGGACAAGCTTAAAAGACAAAGAACACAATAAGTTTTTGGCGGGGAAAACCCACCTCTGAGTTAAAAAACCGAGAATTCTCCACTGAGTCCAATCCATTAGTGAAATCAAGATTCTTACAAAGTAACCACACCAGCTCAATTCCTAGATCCTAATCTACGGAATAGCTTGTACCTTTGTGCAACCTTGCCTTTCACAAGATGAATTCCTTCGGTCTTCACAAAGTAGAAGCTCATTTTGAGCTCTTCACCTTCTGGCACCGAAATCAAATCAACTTATGTAAATGATGTAATGATAAAGTTGATGCAAATCTGGATTCGATGTGTAGTCAGTTTCACCAATCAAACACTGAAAAGATAAAACTAAGATGAATCCAAAAAAGGTTAGTTTGAAGATTTGAAACTTGAAAAACTTGACCACAAACTTCGAACAAAATCACAATGACAATGCTACCCTAATATGCAACTATTTGAGTGTTTAATGCATGAGTGTGATTTTGTGGCTAGGGTTTCTGATGAGGAACTCAAAGAGGCAACTCCTGTTAGGATGCCAGATGGCATCATTTTGTGGTGACTCTACATCTTCCAAAATTGCACAGAGAGATAGTAACAGAACATGAGGACAACAATACAATTTCATTAACTGCCTTTCTTCTCTTACAATGTACTATTTATGCTAATACTCAACTCTAGCTGTCACCACAAGATGATGCCATCTGGCATCCTAACAATACCCCTCCCTTAAAACCAATCTTACAAGTAAGATTTACAATTTCAAACTAAGTACAATTGAAAACCAGCAACAAAACCAAAAATAACAAAATCACAAGAATGTGTTAAAGGTTCACAATTTTTGGAACTTAAGCTTCAGTTCATGGTGTAGTCCTCTTCAAGACCCTTGAAGCAACGAAATCCCGCATCAAACATTACCCTTTGCCGCACCTTGAGGTGAAGATCATCTACACGTTGTTTTCAAGCTCAAAACTTGAAGCAATCATTTAACCGTTCGTCCAAGATCAAGTCATCACGACCCTTGGATCAACAATCACACATCTACATCAAATTTGAAGACTGAATTAGAGGAAAATTGTAAACAGAGATTGTAACCCTACAAATTCATCAATACAAATCTACTTCGTACACGTGTTCTCGTTTCATTCAATACATAATTTTTGTGTTTACAGAAATTATTGAGAGGGATTTGGTTTCGTGGAATTCCATGATTTCTGGGTTTTGCAAAATGGGATATGCTGGAAATGCGGTGGGGTTGTTCTGGGAAAATGAAGGGTGATAGATTTGAGCCTAATGAAACGACTTTGGCGACGGTTCTTGAGCATGCGGGGACACGGGAGATTTGAGTTTGGATTCGTGGGTGGAGTGTTTTGTAGTTGAGAAGAAATTGGAGATGAATTCTTATGTAGGCTCTATGTTGATTGGCATGATAAAAGTCCTGAGAAATTCATGAAAAAATTTATACAAATCCATAGAAATCTATAAGTGAAATCCATATAAATTTGTCAAAATCCATATAAGATTGTAGAATCTATTAAAATCCTTTAAAATATGTCACTTAAAAAGGTCTATTAAATTCCTCTGAAATCAAAGTTAACTACACCCCTAAATTTTTTGAGGTTTTAAGTACTTAATTTATAAAAAAATGAAAGTGTTATTGACACTTCAAAATTCTTATTCTACACTCCCTACAAATATATTTTTCTTTTTAAATATAAAAAATTTGGAAGTTAAATGAAAAATTTTGAGTGGCAATAACAATCCCCAAAAACAAAAGCGCAAACGGCGAGAAACTAAAGTAAGTCAAAGTAATAGAACAAACTGTGGCTCAACTCAATCCTCGCCTTGGTATCTGTCTGTCAGAACTCAAAACGTAATAGAATAATCTGTCTGTCAAACCTCAAAAGTTGAATACTCAGGGTGGGCTGAGGCTGATGCTGCTCTGCTGCGTTTAATTTATCAAAATGGTGAGTGAATTTCTTTTCTGCGTTTAATTAATATTCGGTTGATTGATTTGATTTGATAGATAACAATAACCCTAACAAATGATAACAAATGATAAGATGGAAGCACAGGAGGTGGAGGTGGAGGCGCAGGCGGCGACCGAAAGTGGCGATCAACAACTCAAGCTTTATTCCTACTGGAGGAGCTCTTGCGCCTACCGTGTTCGAATTGCTCTCAACTTGAAAGGTCAAAATTTTCCCCTTTTTTCTCTAAAAGAAAAAAGTAAGTATTCATTCAATTGTTGGTTCATTCATGCAATAATTTATTATGTACTGAATTAATAATAATTAGGGTTGAAATACGAGTACAAAGCTGTAAACCTACTGAAGGGAGAGCAATTCAGTCCGGGTTAGTTTAGTTTAGTCCCTCCCTCTCCCTCCTATGACAATTGACAAACACCTAACTCTTTTGTTGTAATTCTGTTTAAATTATTTACTATAATTTGGTTGTTTGCAAATTGCAAATTGTTGCAATAAAAGCAGAGTTCAGAAAGCTGAATCCGCTCGGGTATGTGCCTGTGCTTGTGGATGGGGACACCCTTGTTGCTGACTCATTTGCCATCCTAATGGTAATTGGTACCTCTTGTTTCTACTTTCTCCTTTATCTTCTTATTACTTGCTTCTCCTCCATCCAAATTCCAAATACCCAATATTCCATTGCATTGCATTAATCTTCTTCTTTATCTAGTATTTAGAAGAAAAGTACCCGCAACATCCATTGTTACCGCCCGATCTTCAGAAAAAAGCTATCAATTACCAGGTCAGGCCTAACTGCTTCTTTCTCTTCTCCTTTTAATTGTTCATTCCTTTTCTCAACTATTAGTATTACCAATGCAAAGGAGAAAGAAACCAAACAAAAATAGATGTATGCATATAGTCCTTGAAAACTCCCCTTCCGTTATACTATGTTTTTCCATTTAGAACTAATTGGGCGCATCATGCACTCAATGCCTTTAAAATAGGCGGAGTGACTCAATTTCTTGGTGCAATACAAGTAATTGTGCTAATGTCACAATGAGAACATAAATGCTTAACAAGTTGCGGCCACGGCTTAGCCAATTGGTAACCATACATCTCGTCCGATCATGAGGACCCCAGCTCAATTACTCTCTCTGCCAAATGTTGTAACTGATGAAGATATTGTCGTCAGTGTGCCTGTGACAACCCTCAGTATCATTGGCTGAGTTCATTAGTTATATTATGGTTTCCAATTTTATCCTTTTGACTTGGCAAAACATTTGCAACTTTCCCAGAACTGCACTGATGAGTACGCTATGGCCTACACGGCTACACACATGATGTGGATCAGTTGCTTTTACTGTCATTTTGAGGAATGGAAAATTAATTTCACCTGTAGTGGTGCTTAGTACTATATTGTGTTTAGCACACTGAGTGATGCTAATTCAACTAAGGAAAAAGCATCATGCCCTGCCCGTGGGATATATTACTAGTAATTTAAGTTTCCAATTATAACTGTGGAATGTTCATTATTCTGACCAAATAACTTATCTAAATTATGTTATAGTAAGATTCTTAAATGTATGTTCAAAATTCTAATGCTATTAGCATGTCCCTTATCACCTGATATGCAGGCTGCAAATATTGTTTCCTCAAGCATACAACCTCTACAAAATCTGGCTGTACTGGTAATTAGCTGGATCAAATATTGAGTTCACTTCTCATGATACTATTATAACCTAAATGATATAGATCTTGTTTTGCTGCTTTTCCAACTTACAGAAGTACATTGAAGAAAAAGTTAGTCCCGATGAGAAACTTGAATGGGTTAAAGTTCATATTGGAAAAGGCTTTTCAGGTATGATTTTACAAGGCTATCAATTCATCCCTCCCCTAGAATAGATATAATGATATTTCCACCTCAAACTTGCTTCTCTATTCCCCAACTCACCCCAAATGTGGAAGATTTATCAAATCATAATTTATGTGATACTTTCATGTCTTTCAGCACTTGAAGAACTGCTGAACAACCATGCAGGAAAATATGCAACTGGAGATGAAGTTTACATGGTCTGTTTGCTCATTTTGTCCTTTTTCTTTTATTCTTCCTTTTCAGAAAAAGACTCACAATCCTTTTCTATGTTGGAAAATAAGAAAACTGATAGAAACATTTTGAAATAATTTGACTCAAAAACTAGAGTCTAACCACAAAAAATCCATTTTTGAGGCAGGTCTCTGAGGGTACTGGTTTTTTTTATTTATTTTTTATTATGGTATGTTTTAGATTGATGGAAGTTTGGGTTTGGGTAACCAGAAGAGTTTATGGGGAATGAATGTTTTGGGGTTTCTGTGATTCTAGAGAAATAAAGAATAATAGAAGGTGAAGAGAGAAGAAAGGACATACCAAGGCACCAAAAGATATACATATTTATAGGCTTATAATAGGACTCCCAAATACTCCTAGAAGTACTAAAAGTCCCATTAAGTATGAGAGCATATGGAAATTGATGGGTTTTACAAAAAAGATGGTGGAGTAAAGAAGTTTAGGTGTATATGATGTAGACTTTTGAAAAGTCCATAGCAGTTTTGTGGTATTCAATCAGAATTTTTAGAGATTCCATATAAGTCTTGTGGTATTCATTGAAGATTTTTAGAAAATCTATGGAAGTGTAGTGATTTTCAAAAAGTCATTACGTGAACCCTAAAATTTGAGTAGCATGTTTGCACGGCAATGTCCACAGAACAAGTGTTAGTGTGAAATTACTTTATCTCTAACATGTTGACAAATATTTGCAGGCAGATTTGTTTCTGGCACCCCAGGTTTATGCAGCCATTAGGTTCCAGCTAAACATGGTACTTACCATTCGATTCTTGTGCAAGTTACAACTGTTGCAAATGAACATTTATTCACTTGATTCGCATGGTGATGGAAACTATCCGATTTTGTGGTGTTGTAATGTTTTCATCACATGATCAAGTTGTTGTCCTTTTGGTCAGAAATCAAGCTCCTTTCTGATCCAACTTTCAGGAGCAACCTGTCTTTCTTCTATTTTTAGCTATATTTTTTTTCATAAGAAACAGTAAGAGCTCGTTTTTGACATTCATATCTGTTCTTATGGTACGAACGGTAGCTTTTCACATTGAAGTGGAAATTGTAGTGTTCATTAATTAGGGGTATATATCAAGGTAGGTTTACCACAACTAAGGTACTTACAGGGACTTGGTTAAGAAAAGATACATGCAGAGAGTGCAACAAACGTCTCTTTCCTTCAGAATAATACAAACAGCTCATCATTCATATTTCTTTCTCCCTCGATATGTAAACTTAGAATAACCATATCTCTCTCTCCCTGATATGGGACTTTGTATCATTTGCTAGAAATTTTGACGTGGGTTGGTGCGAAGAACTCAATTCTACTAGTTCAAGGCCTAGGTTGACATTTGAAGTCTAATCGATGTGTTCAGTGTAGCAAGTCTCTGTTCATCTCTTAATTGGCTTGTTTGAGCTAAGGGGTTTCTCTTACCCTTGCTTTTTTGAGAATTTATGGTCCAACTTTCAAGTGGCATTCTCCATCTGCATCTTCTGATTAATTTCTTTATACTCAATGTTTGTGCAGACTCAGTTCCCCCTTTTGGCCAGGTTGCATGAGGCATACAAAAAGATACCGGCATTCCTAGATGCTATACCAGAAAAGCAGCCGGATGCTCCTTCTCCATAGTTAAAAAATTGTGTTGAAGAGGTTTGAATTAACATTTATTAAGTTACTCTCTTGGTTAGAGTATAGCATATATCTAATATTCTGGTTAAATCTGGCATTTGACGTATATGTGAGGCACCATACGAACGGAATGCTTATTGTTGCTTTTGTGTTGATTGGTGCTTCAGGGACCCTGTTTGAAATCGTCGGTTCCATTCTTCTTAAACTTCCTTTTTAAAATCAGATGAAGCTTGTCCATCCCAAAGTCCAGCATAAAGGGTCGACAATTAAGGTCTGAGTTGAGGCATTTGAAATGTTGTATATCACTCAGGTGTTAGTCCTGTCCAAATAAGGATTATCCCATGATGGAACAATGATGAAACTGTAGAATGTTGTGTTTGAAACGTTGACTGATGTAATGGTTTGGAATGTCTGTAAAACCAGTCTTTTGAAGTACACATCAAATGTACTTGGACGATACAGCTTCCTGTATTCTCGATACAATGACTTGTCAGTTGTTTAGCAATCGGGTGTGTATATATATACACACACACATACATTGGCTAAATGATTTAATGACTTGTCAGTTGTTTAGCAATCGCATGTGTATGATTTAAATGATTTTGTGTGCGTGCTCTTAACAAGGGAAGAATTCCCAACTACACCAACCCAACCCCAGGATGAAATGAAGTTCTTCCAATTCGTCCATCTCTCGGGTCTTCTGGATTGTGGACTTGAATTATATTTCGGTTTGTGTCTAGTGTCCCATGGGGAGGATACTGTTGCCAATGGCGTTGTTCAGTATTGTGTAGTGATAAAGCTGCGTTGACGATTGCGTGGGGTTCCAATGCAGGCTGAGAGATATTGAAGATTCTCTAATCTCTAATAAGATAAAATCATCTCAAATTTAATAAAGGAGAAGAGAGTGATGGGAATATGATGCGAGAATTATACGCACACAAATTAAACCCTCTTTTTGACAATTGTAGTAAGTATGTAAGTAAGGATTGTTCTGGACCGGGGATTAGGAGGGATTGTTAATCACTTGGATTTGACTCAAAAACGTAAAAACACAATATAAAACACTACACTAGATTCAAAGAATGCAAAACTAAACTTTAAAACACTCAAACAAACTAAAAGACTCAAAACAGCACAAATACACTCAAATCTGCCTAAAAACCACTTTCTGGGCAGTTTTGAGTCTAAACACAAATTTGGACGAAATTAAGTTGTAACTTGACTCAAGACTCTTAAAAACACAAACTAAATTGATTTCTAACTAATTTGACATTAAAGTAAAGGGGGATTTAGGTTTATACGAAATTAAATTAAATTGCACAAATTGTAATTAAAGGCAAAACGTAAATATGAATGTGATGAAAATATGGATGATGGAATAGCCAAGGGGTTCTTCTCCACACATGTTACACTTGCATACAAGATTGATTCTCAGTTGGTCTTTCGATAAATTATGAAACTCAACACCCCGGGTTAATTAGGTCCGCTTAAATTAACCGTCAAGTTCTCCTTTAAGTTAATGAATTGGATGGGTTTGCGCAACGCAATTCACAACATTCTCCAAAAGTCCTTTACGTGAAAAGCACAATAAAGATACAATCAAAGATCATTAAGCATTATGAAAACTATAAGTGTTGACGAGGCATTCGTTACTATGATGAGCATGAAACTCGTGCCAAGAATTCATTTAACGCGATTGTTTATAAGCAACCTCCACTACTTATGAATATAATTTCATAACGATTAGGTGAAACTCACTTATATTCTAGCGTCATATTCATGCATGAAAATTAAGCGCGCATTCTTAATAAACATTCATAAATAAGTTATCAATCAAATGGTTAAACAAATTGAATCCACAACTTATGAAATTCCAACGAAAGTTAATCAATTCATATTGCAAATATAAACATAGTTTCGAATCACCCCCTAGCTAAAGGGGGTTTAGTTCCTCATAACTTTGAAATCAAAGAAACACCTAAACATTCCAACAACTCAAACTTGAATTGTATGAACGTTTAGGCACTCTTCTCTTCCATTCCTCATACGTACAAAACAAAGAGAATTGAATTTAAACATTGAAATCAAAGAAACACCTAAACATTCCAACAACTCAAACTTGAATTGTATGAACGTTTAGGCACTCTTCTCTTCCTCGTTGTTGTAGCACAAGGTCTAAGGAGATGTTTAGGGCTTTAGGTGTATGTGGAATGGAGTGGCTGCAATGGAGGATAAAAACTGCACAGAAATGGAAGGAGATGCACGGCAAGGGTTGGTGTTGGTGTTGTGTGTTGTGTTGTGAATGGAATGAATGAATTGTGGCTGCAATGCATGCTTATTTATAGGTAAATAAGAGGGAACATGACAGCTAGGAAGTGGATGGAAATGTGGCTGCAATGTTAGTGAATGATTAAAGGGATTGCTAGGTTGGAAATGCATGTGGAGTTGTTGGAAATGGGATGGGAAAGCCACGGCAAAGTGTGTAGTTTTTGTGGCTGCATGTTTGGGTTTGTTTAAAGGGTGCATGTGGGTGAATGTTAGGTTGAAATAATGATGGAAAAATAGCTAGGAAAAGAGGGAATGCATGTGGAAGTGTGGCTGCAAAGAGAAGGAAAGCTGGAATGTGGAATGGGATGCACGGCAAGGTGTAGTAATGATGGCAGGTTGTGTATGTGATTGGTTTAGGGTGAATGTGCATGTGTTTTAGGTTGTGAAAGCATGTGGATTAGGTGGAAAGAGGTGGGTGTGCATGTGAGTTGAAATGCATGTGTTTAAATGGTTGAAATGTGTAGATGATTATGAGTATGATAAGTGATAAGTGTATGGTTATGATAAGTGATAAGTGAATGATATGATAAGTGATAAGTGAATGATATGTTAAGTGATAAGTGAATGATATGTTAAGTGATAAGTTTGGTCTTCAATTTCGTCCATTCCTTTTTTTCCAAACATAAGCTATCCATTCCAAGTCCGATTTTGCTCCAAAATGCTCCAAAATGCATCTTTTTGCCTCCTTAGCCATATAAACCTAAAAACACACGAAAGAAGCATAAAGGACTAAAATAACTAAAGAAACATAACGTAAATGTACGAGAACAAGCCATTTAAGTCGCATGAATATGCTCCTATCAGAATACCCTCAAAAAATGCACCCTTCAAAAATGCAGGCAGGCAGCATGTTAGATCAATCTTCATAAAAGTTTAGGTAAAACTAAAATTCAAATTATTAGTTAAGGAAACAACGTGGAACACGCGGAAGAAGGGAAGGAGGGAATAAGGTGGGCCGGCGGAAGCCATGGAACAATGGAGAGGGTCAAACGTAAGACGACAACCACTGGATTTCTTTGAACGGTGCCACAACCATCACTTCCGGTAGGAAGAGAGAAGATGGGTTGGGTAGGAGTAGAGAGATTATGCAAGGCATCAGGGTGATACCAGCCGATAAACCTTGGATGCCTACGCTAGCTAACCAAGTATGGAGGCTTAATGGTTGAGCGAACATTCATTCTCTTAAGAGCAATGTATTAAAAGGCGGAGGTGTGGGCGAGGCATTCTATAGATAGCCCCCACCTAGGCTTGAGGCGTGAGGCAAAGCCTCACAGAACTTAAATTTTTGTATATAAAATATTATACTTTGTAAAACAATTAATCAACAATAAAACAAGCAACCAAGACCAAATTGAGATTAGAATACTAAAAAACTTACTTGAATTTTAAAACAAATGTGGTGTTGTGGAGAAATTTTGAAAGAAATTGAAGTATAAGATTGGGGTAAAATTGAAGGGGGTGTATTCAATTGGAATTTTGAGAGAGTTTCAGGGAATAAATAATTCTAGGGATATTCAATTAGGAATTTAAAGACTCCATAAAAGTTTTAGGTGTATTCAATTGAGAATTATAAACACTTTTTAAAAGTCTCTAGAAATATAGGTGTATTCAATTGAGATTTCTAGAGACTTTAAAAATTCCTACAAATTGTGTATTCAATTGTGATTTTTTCGAAGTCTTTAAAAATTTAAGTGTATTGGTGGATTTTAGAGGATTTCAAGGTGAGACCTATAAATACCAAAGAGCCTGGGAAATCTCATCTCACCCCTAGAAATTTTGAGCGACTTTGTGTGCTGCTATCCTCTCCAGAGAAGGGTGCCTTCTACTCCAAAAACAAAGTAGCTTGAAGGTAAAACTTTTCACCTTGTACATGTTTTCTTCGGATTTTTCTTGTTTGGATACTGTAATCTTGTTCTAGGGTTAGGGTTTTCTAGTCTAGGGTTTATCTGGATTTGAAACCGTATTGTTGAATATGTGTGTGCGTTTATGGTTTGGTGGTTTGTTGAATATTTTTTGCTTTTGATTGTCAAAAAGATCAATTGGGGTTCATAGAAATTTTGAATTTTGAATGGAAACTTGCTGTTGGATATCGAAGTGATGTTTGATGTCGAATTGGCGTCAAAAAGGTTTTTCGTCTTTACAAATTCACGATCATTACTTTAGTCTAAAGAAAGCATTGTAATTGGCATTGTTCTTGATTGTTCATCCTGAATTTCAGTTTATTTACAAAATTGCCACTCGAATGCTTTTAACCCACTTTCACTTAATTTACAAAGTTGCCACTGAGGCTTAAAAACCTTCTTTTAGCCGTTCCCTGCATTTCATGTTTGACTCGGCAAGAGAAAGAGGAAGAGGACATCACGCCTGACAAATTGGAGAGAGACAATCGCTCCCATTTTTGACTCGGAGAGAGAGATGGGAGCTATGGGTTTGGACTGAAAGAGAGAGATTTAGGTAGGTGCTCTGTCAGGATCTATAGGATTTTCTCCCATTTTAGAGAGAGAGATGGGCAGGGAGAGAGATACAGAGTGGAAAGCATGGGTGTGTGTATTCTTTAGGGTTAACATGTTACGCATAGAGGTGGTGAGGAGAGGATGGGTGAGGGACGAATGGCAGGGTCTGGGTTTTCAATTTTCTCCATTGATTGAAAAGGTAATGCACCACTTTTTTTTTTCATTATTTAGTGTCTAATTGCCATTTCCTTTGTAAAAAATTTCATTTATATTTTGTTCTTTCATTCAAATGGTAATGGATGTTTATAAATTGTTGAGTTGGGTGCTAGGATTATGTCTCTATTTTTGTGAATTAGGGTCTTCCACTGCTTTAATTTGTTTGTTTCTTGATTACTTTTTGTCTCATTGATCCTTTTTCTGTTTTAGAATTGTTACAAATTTTTTGTTCTTTAATTAAAATTGTCATAGATCTTTGTAGATTGTTTAGCTCATCTTAGGGTTAACTCTTTTTCAGTTTATTGTTTTTAATTGTTGTTTACTATTTGATTAGCCATTCCCTTTATTAAAATTGTCATAGATATTTTTTCTATCATTAATGCTATCATAGATATTTTATATTGTTTACTTAGCTATTAGGGTTTGCTCTTAGTCTTTGTGAATTAAGGGATTACACTGTCTTCATATTTGTGTTTTTCAGATATTTTTTTTCCCTTTGCTTATAGGTAAACAAAATTCAAACTCCTTTTTAAGTTTATTGTTTTTAAATTTGGGAGTTTAGATTGTTTAGTTCACTGTTCAGTTCACTGTTACAGTCAGATTTCTGTCTTTATAAATAAAGGGGTTGCACTGTGCTCATTGTGTGTTTCTTCATACTTTCCTACTAATTGCTTCTCACCAAATCACCTTCAGGTTCTTTTTCCATTTCACATCATTCGAATATCTCTATGTTGCAAGGTTGTTTTTCCATTTCTTGGTTGCTTCTGTATTTGTGTGATGCACTTTTTAATTTTATTTTTCATATGCATGTAGATCCAACACAAGCATAGAGATCAAACCATTCATTCACACAACAGCCACCAAATCAACCATTACTAAGGTATTTGTCTATCCATTTTAAAATTTTGTTAAGTTTTGTTAATTGTACGAACTAAATTATAATGCAAATCTCTATACTGTGTTTGAAACTTTCTAACAACCAATGGACAACTTTGTGGGGATTTCAAGGTCTTTCTGAGAGGTGAATGTTTTGGAAGGTAATATTTTGTGTGTGTGTTTATATATTCTCATTGCCATGTAATATTTTGTGTTTAATACTTTTGATTCTCCTTTATTTTTTAGTTGATTCTTACCCACTATCACTCTGCCCCAGATGTAAAATGCTTAAAATCAAGTCAAAACTTATGAAAACTCACATATATCACTATCTTTTTTTGCTATGTTAATACCAATCTGTGAGCATTTAACAAATACCTTACTCGCTACCAGTTTTGATTGTTGTTCACTTTTTGCACCAGTGCATACCTAAAGTACCATAAAGATTAAAATTTGAATATCTTAACCAAAGGCATCCAAGGTATGATGGGTGCATAACTCAAGATTTAAAATCATAAATAGGGGAGAGCGGGGAAAACAGAGGGTGTATATCAAGTTGAAAAGGGTCGACAAAATAGAATGCAGTAGTTACCAAGGTTGTGGCATGAATAAACTTACCAAATTTATTACCATAGAAGTTTAGTAAATAAACATGCTCATAAAAGGATCAGTCCATTACCAAATATATATCTTAAGCATCAAAATTTAGGAACACTGATGCTTGCTTTTTAGCTCTTGAAGTATTGACTTCAGGTGGTTCCACCTTTAGGGCTTGGGTTAGCAATGAAATAGATGAATAATAGCTTGAGTAATTACAAGAGATAATGTTAGTGGTTAAGACGGGTTAACATGCAAAAGCTTCCAGTCTTTACAAACGTGAGATTTTTCAGTAGGTGTGTTTTGTAATTCATCATATTTGTAAATTTCCTTTTTTTTTTTTTTTTTGGGCCTGTCTTTGGTCATTTAGCTAAAATTTCTTTAGATTTGCTCTTCAAATTTGAAAGTGTCTAAGTTGTTAATTGATCTACATTGTTTGCAGATTTTATAAATTTCGATCTTTCAAGGAAGAAGTTGGTTCCATGCTGTTTTGAGGTATATAATTATACGCCATCATTTTTGTTCAAAGCCTATTTAGCTATCTACCTTTTTTAATTTATATTTGTGAAGCTTTGATGCTTATATTTTAAATATATAAATCAATTTTTGTCATTTGAGCTTATATTGGAAATGAGTTTCTTTCTATTTAGTGTGCGTATCTGTATTGTTCATTAATGTCAAGGCTGAGATAACTAAGCATCCATTGAAGTTTCGGATTGCTTCAAACCGTAGAGTGAACGCTTCAGCCAAATTGAGAGTGTGTTTCAAGGTTTGGAAATATTTGATCCAATCAATGTAAGTCATTTGGGAACTTTCATATAGATTTTCGTATCAAGATCCCTATAAAGATACACAGTTACTATGTCCATTAGCTACATACTCAGTTTTTCAGAAACTACCAAACTGTTAAGGTAGTGAAAAGTAATCACATCCATAACGGGTGAATAAGTTTCATCATAGTCAATCTCGAAGCATTGTGAGAAGCCTCGTGCAACAAGATGAGCTTTGTAATGCACAATTTCGTTCTTCTCACTACGCTTCCGAACGAAAACCCCTTTATAGCCAACAAGCTTCACATGTAGAGGAGTAGGAGCTACAGGTCCAAACACCTTACGTTTCGCAAGAAAATCGAGTTCGACTTGGATTGCTTGTTTCTAGTTTGACCAATTGGTTCTACATCGACATTCATTAACGGAACGAGGTTCAATGTCATCGCTCAACATGATCGGCCAAAGTGGCATCCTGGGTTTCCAGGAGTGAAGTCTGTCTTACATTTGGTACATCCATCTTTGCAGGAACATTCGCAGCTAGAATATGTGATCTTGTCACTCATGCTAGATCGGTGAAAGTATTTGGCATGCTTTGAGCTATGCTCTGAAGATCTAATATGCGCTGCATTTCAATCTCAGACTGAGCGGTGCGGGGATCTAAATGAGACAAAGTGGGAGTCGTCCACGATAATTCGTGTCGTTCATGTTGACGTTCTTATCTCATTCTAACGACAGGAAGATTGTCTTATAGAAGTGACAATCCGCGAAACGAGCGGTAAACAGATCACCTGTCAAAGGTTCTAAGTAACGAATAATCAAAGGAGATTCATATCCGACATAGATTCCCATCCTTTGATGAGGCCCCATTTTGTACGTAAGGGCAGCGAAATCGGCACATAAATTGCAAAACCAAAAACGCGTAGATGCGATATGTTGGTTTCGTATCTGGTAACCAACTAAAAGACGCTATATGGTTGGGTCGTAACAGGCCTCAGGCAGACTAACATGGCTGTGTGCAATTTTGCATGGCCTTAAGCAGCGATTGGGAGCTTGGTACGTATAACCAACGATTTGGGAGCTTGGTACGTATGACCAATGATTGAGCAATCATTTGTAAGCGCTTAATGAATACCTCTGCCAGGTCGTTTTGGGTGTGAACATAGGGTACATGATGTTCAATTCAACCCCAATCGACATGCAATAGTCATCAAAAGTTTTAGATGTGAATTCTCTAGCATTATCCAATCAAATAGATTTGATCGGATAATTAGGGTGGTAAGCCCTAACTTTGTTAATCTGAGCCACCATTGTGGAGAAGGCAACGTTCCTTGTGGACAACAAGCACACGTGTGACCAACTGTGGAAGCGTCAACCAATACAATAAAATACCTAAATGGTCCGGAGGGAGGGTGAATCAGTCCATAAATGTCCCCCTGAATCCTTTGTAGAAAAATAGAAGGGTTCAAATGAATCTTATCATAAGAAGGCTTAATAATAAGTTTTCCCATAGAACAGGTTTGACATGCGATTCCTTGTATCGAACCTAAACTTCGGGTTAGTGGATGCCCGTGTGATGATTTGAGGATACAGCGTATCGCTGTTTGTCCAGGGTGTCCCAAATGATCATGCTAAAGTGTAATTTCGTGCGTGGTCCTTGAGATAGGGCCAACCACATAGTGGCTTTCTATAGGGTGTATGGTTGTAGTGTACATACCACTCGTGATACGCTCCATCTTATTTAGAATACGCTTCTGGCTATATTCGTAGGAAGTGATGCATATAAATTTAACTTTGTTTTCTCCATATGTCTCATCGTGGTAGTTATTGTCTAATTATTGTCTCAAATATCTTTAATGCTCAAGAACATTCTTCTAGAACGTGGAGAATAAAGTGCCTCTTGAATTGTCAAAATAATGTCATTGAACAACATTATACAAGCCTTTCCGTATCCTTCGATCATGTTGGATGCTTGAGAGGGTTGTTAGAGGTGCATTGTTAGGTACGAAATTAGTGAAATAGATGCGTTCACGTAAAACGGTGTGTGTGGTTGCACTATCAGCCAGACAACTAACTTTTCTACTAGTCCTACCTAGAAATAAAATTAATTGAACCGGTCACATGCATAAAAGTTCGAAAACTTAAAACCATTCAATTAATTTTTTTCGAGAAAAGTTTATGAACTTCAGGTTCATAGTACGTGCAAGCAAACGCATGTATATAAAAAAATATGTAACAAATACATACAAGTAGATCTTAGGGGCCTATAATTATAATTGAATTAATTATTTGGACTTTAGGCCAAAATTAAAGTTTGGGCGAAAAAATTAAAACCTAGAAGGCCTAAAAAAATAGGCAATATAATTGGTGGTCCAAAGCATTGGACCAAAGCCCTAATGGGCTTTTAAAAATTATAAAAAAGAATGGGATCCAAGCCCACAAATGGGTTGGAATGTCACGGGCCAAGAGTCAGGAAGCAGGCCCAAAACTGGGTAAGATCCAGTAGCCCAACAGAGGCAATGATCATGTGCTTCGCAGGCATGGATGCACCAATGTGTGGTTGTGATCCGGTGTGGCACGTTGTAGTGGAGTGCCACACAACTTTTAAAAATTGTGAAAAAGAATGGGATCCAAGCCCACAAATGGGTTGGAATGTCACGGGCCAAGAGTCAGGAAGCAGGCCCAAAACTGGGTAAGATCCAGTAGCCCAATAGAGACAATGATCGTGTGTTTCACAGTGCACTGAGACACCATAGCCCCACGGGCAATGTCATGCGGACCGATCCAAAGCAATAGGCCGCTGCAGGTGAGCCCAAAGGAAAGAAATTTATTTATTTATTTATTTTTTCTTCAGGCCATGAAGAAACCAAAGCCCAACTAGGCTCGGGTTTTAGCCCAAGAAGACCCCATCTTTGCTGGGTATGGTCACTTGAGAAGAAGGCCGGCGTTGCCATTTTAGGCAGCTATGTTTTGGTCAAAGAACTCGGAGCGAGTCATGAGTTTGACGTGGAACCTCGATGGTGTGACGAAGAAAGAAAAATCTTGATGTCTATAAACCAAAAACGCTCGAATTCGAATTTGGGTTTTCGAAATTCATGGAGATTCTTAAGAATCTTGGCCAAAATCATGGTCGGTGACGACTGCAGATCATCGGAGATAGTTACCGTGATGGCCGGGCATAGCTGCGGCCCATGCCTGTGATGTCGTGGAAAGGGTTAGAATTTTGGACGAGTGGACGACGTCCAAACGACATCGTGGGTTTAGGTTCTAAAGGCTTTGAGCTCCTGGCTCTGCCTTAAGCTCGGGGGTCCGCGGTGTGGCTCGAGGTTGCTGCACAATGTGGGTTCTAAAACCCTAATTTTCAATTTTTTTTGTTCAATTCAATTCAATTGAATTCATGCATAATCAAACTATACAATTAATGCATGAGCAGATATTCAATATGAATATAATGCATATACAATTCATGTAGAATCTAAAATTCGAAAAACGTAAAGTTGGGTCATGCATTATGGTGAATGTTCAGGCTATCAGGGTTGTAAAAATATCGAGATAAAAACCGTTGTTTTGGAAGAATCTGATTGCATGATGATATTGATGAACTGGTTTGATGCATAAAATTTTTCTTCAATTTCGGCTTTTCATCTCCAAAGCTTGAATCATGTTTAATACAAAAAATTTAAATTGAATCAATAAAATCAAAATTGAATCAATTAAAAATAATTGAAACGTAATACTCCTTGATTGAAGACGAATAATTTTCACGTCAGATTCCTAAACGCAGCGGAAGGAGCGTGCTGTTAACGTGTTGTGGCTTATTTTATCTGACAGGGAGAGAGAGGGTCGGCGACACAGAGAGAGAATAGAGAGAGATGCGTTTGTAGGGTTGTGTAGATGATGTGTTATTCCCCTAGGCAGAATTGTGTAGATGATGTGTTATTCCCCTAGGCAGAGCCTTTATTTATAGTAATAAATGAGGGAAGAATCCTTCTCCTCCAAGAAATACAAGTTATAATAGGGAAGAATAATTATTATCAAATCTAATATATAATTTATATAATCACACTTGAATACAAAGTTTATAATAGAAAATATTTTTTGAACTAAATTTCAAAAATTATATCTTAAAAAAAGTATTTCAAATGTTTTTAATATTCAAACATTTTCACCGATGCACTTTTAGTCGTTTAAAAAAGTGTTTATCCGTGAAAACAGAAACAAACTGATAACTTTCGAGCAAGCTAATCGGTGAAAAAGATTCAACAAATTATGGGCGGAGGAAGGGAAAAACAAAAATAGAAAAGAGAAAAAGAAAAGAAAAGGAAGATGCCAAGTGGATAAAGATTGGTGGCGGCTAAGGGGGCTGGATGTCGTGGGAGGTTCGGATGAAGGTGGGGAGTCTGTCTGCGTCTGGGCAGTAAAGGAAGGAAGAGAGAGAGAGAGAGAGAGAGAGAGAGAGAGAGTAGTGAAGAAGAAGAAGACGAGACTGGAATTTGGAGGAGGAGCCGGGAGATTGAGAGTCCATGAAATGAAATCGGCGCCATGGTCGTCCTTAGTGTTTCAGTTGCCACGAGGTTGCTATGGCTGTTCTTGTGCCCAGTTTCAGTTTGTTGTAATGGCCAAGGGCAAGAACAAGTCTCAACAATCATCGCCTCCTCCTCCTTTGGTATTCTCTCTCTCTCTGCATGTTTACTTGTTTCTTTGTCAAATTTTCAAAAAATGTTGTGTAATCAATCTGGCCTGGCGAATAATAAGACTGATTTATTAGTTTGAAATTGAATATTGAATAATGATTAATAGGGGTCGGAGGCGCCAACTCCTCCGAGGATTACATCAAATGTGAGGCAGAATTTACAGCTTTTAAAGTTATGGAAGGTTTGCCTACTACTACTTCTCCATTCTCATTCATCATTCATTTGGTAAATGTAAATAAACTACTTGTACTTGAACTGTAGGATTACCAAAACAGAAAGTCTAGCACACCTAAGCACTCTACTAGATACCGCCGAAAGAAGGTCCCCAAGGAACAGCTTCCCCAAGACCCTGACCTCTACCGCGATCCAACCACCACCCTCTATTAGTACTACTACTACCACGACCACCCACTCTCTGCTTTCTTCTCTCATTCATCCCTCCTCTCCCCCTTTAAGCTTCTTCCAAAGCTCACCTATATTTTGTTTTTCCTTTTCACAGTACTAACCAGGGTTGGGACATTGCTGTGCCCGTCTTGCTTGTTGATGGATATAACGTCTGCGGTTACTGGGCCAAGCTCAAGAAGCATTTTATAAATGGGAGACTTGATGTTGCTCGCCAAAAGTTAATCGATGAACTTGTTACTTTCAGCATGCTAAGAGGTTTGCACTTTCTTTCTACCTATTCAATAAACATTCTCTGGATTTAGGAAGCTTGAGCCATTTTTCATAGACTGCTGTCAAATGTTTTCTTTAAGAAATAAGGGTGGAAACAAGAACACAAAGGCCGAGCTGTGTGTTGTTTTGTCTTTGGTCACTACATGGTGTTTGTGAGTACGTTTTGTAATTGAGTGAGAAAAAAGCTAAGGCTTTGTTGGGTTGCTCGGTACTGGCAGATTTTCGGAACATCTGGGTGGAGGTTTGTAGAAGAGTTTTCAGGACCGAGAAGATGAAATCTGGGACCAAGTTAGATACTAGCATCTCTTTGGGCATCAGTTTCAGCTGAGCTTAGGGAAATCTCTCTCTTTTTTAATGATGGACGTATTAGCAACCGTGATATGAGTTTAGATTTTGAGTTGTGGTTTTTCTAACTTAGCTTCATTGAGAGGTATGGTTGTGTACTTTAGGTTCTATATTCAGGGTTTAGCTGTAATATCAAGTTTTGCTGTAGTATCATATTTGTAAGAAATATTGTATGATAACGTTCTGCAGGGCTCATGTTATGTGTGCCATGTTAAATTATTTCAATGAAATGGCTTTCCTGAAGTCCTTTGTCTTTTGTATATCTGAATTTCCATAACTCACCTATTTATTTCTGGAACATGTACAGAGGTGAAAGTGGTAGCTGTATTCGATGCCATGATGTCTGGACTCCCCACACACAAGGAAGATTTTAATGGGTACAGTTTATGAACTCGGATATTGACATATTGTGATTTACTACCTAATGAAAAGCTTTTCTTTTGGGTTCAACTGTCATTTTGTCTTTTGGTTTTTTGGGGTAAAGATGGCAGAGTAAAACTGCACCTTATCTTACTTCCCTTTTCGTGTGCATGTTCCTCATTTTGCCCACGTTCAGTATACTTGTGTTATAACTTTAAAATTTCGTTGATAAGCCTGGTGTGGACGGGCTTTAATCTTCAACATCTAGACCTCAAATGACTTGAATGCTCTGGCGTCAAGCATATGCAATGCACGCAATCTAGTGACATCGGTCACATCTTGAACATCTCAAATCTTGACTAAACCTGATGCGTGACATTTAGGATAAATACAATTAAGAGTTTTAACATGGTTTTGCAGCTGAGTTTTCAATGCGAGTTCAAAGAATCACTACTTGAAATGGTTTTCTTAAGGGAAGAATTTCCTTTTTGTTTTCTTTGTATCCAACAAATCATTTTTGGTGGCATTGTTCTTACAAACAAGGTCAGATTATATCGAAGATCGAAAATAATATTTTTTTTTCCAAATAACTCTTGTGCCTCTTTAACAGTTTTCATTTTATGGGCCCTGTCTAAGGACATTTGGAATCAGATAACAGGAGATTCAGGAACACATTCACAAACCAAATTCACAAACATTCTTTTATGCTGCCTCACTAGACACCTTAAGAGATTAACCTTTTTTTTGGTGAACTTCTGCTGATAGGTGAAATAGCTAACCTTTTTTTTTGGTGAACTTTTGCTGATAGGTGAAATAGCTTTCTGTTTTCTGATTCTCCAGAGACGTTTCCCTCTTATATTTATTATTTGGTGGGAGAATAGGCGTATTAGTTACTATATTGTTCTACAATTGGTCAAGGTCATACTAAATGGGAAGTTTAACTTCTTGAAACATCGTTGTTTAACTTAAACAGAAATGTTACACTCAGCTGTTAGTTTATATATTTGTTTAAGTCCCCTTGGCACTATATAAATTCATATAAGGAATTGTGATCCTAAGAATTCATAATGTTGCAGTGTTGATGTAGTATACTCAGGTGAAACCTGTGCTGATGCGTGGATTGAGAAAGAGGTGAGGAATAACTTGAAGCTGAAACCAACTTTTGAATTTTTCTCACTTTGAAAGTAAAAGAAAAATGTTTGTTTGCTTAACTGATTTGAGTTTGCGGTTCCTATTTTGTGGGTAACACAAAATCCTATGCTTGCTTATTTTTCATTTGAACTAGGGCACCCATCTTTTATTAAGAGGTAAAATATGTGATGCAGGACAGAGAGATGTTGTAGGCTCGAATATCTAAGCTAATAAGGATCTTTCAGCTTGGTATATAACTATATATTAGAGTTACTTGACTAGCTAGGTATTTTTTTGAAAGTTTTTTATGGCAGTAAGGATTGCGGTGAAAGATTTAAAGTGAAGGGTCAAAGGTCAGAAATTAATGTTTTAAAAGGCTCGCCTCATGGTGCGCCTAGGCGCCCTTTGAGGCTGGGCGTGAGGGTTGCTGCCTCTGTTTTGAGGGAGTGGGTGGAAGGTGTCGCTGGAGCCACCTAGGTGGCGGAGGCGCGCCTCAGGGCGTCCAGGCTTCTGTTTGGCTGCTTTTTTTATATTATGTTATATTATATTTTTATTTATTTTTTTAAACTCCCAAACCCAAATTTTAGGTAGGGTTTTAACTGCCTCATACCTCTTCCTTGCACTATCGTCTGTTAGCCTTTTTTTTTCTTCTGATTTTTATGTTTTTATATAATGGATGTGTGTGCTGTCTGCATGCATTGTTATATGTGTGCTCGTTGTGCTTTTTATCCTCTATTATATATATATATATATATAATATAATATATGTATATATATGTGTGTGCTCAGGGTGATTATTGACTAATAATCTTCGTTTTTTAAATATAATATATGTGTATGCTTAGTGTATATATTAAAAAATTTAGGTCCTGTGAGGCTTCACCTCATGCCTCACGCCTCACGCCTCACGCCTAGGCCAGGCCATCCCTTGGACGCCTCGCCCACGCCTCACGCTTTAATTACAAAGAAAAAAAGGAACCCAGGTCAAGGGTGCTGTCTCTGGCTCCCCAAACGAGAGTAATTTTGTTGTTTTAGAAGCAAGAAGTCACTGTTAAGGGAAATGTGGCTAGGTTTTGGTGTTTAGGGAAATCGGGCCTTAGTATATTAAACACATCTATTACACAAAGCTTGGTGGCAAAAACAAAAGTAGAATGGAAAAGAAAGACTGCTCAACGATTCCATCATTTTCTTTTGTTTGATTAATACATGAGAGTGCTAAAGAAAACAAAATGTGTGAAATATTTTATATTGCGACGATTGTTTTCAACATCGCTATGAGCAGTTATTAGAAATTTAGCTTAATGATTGATTATTGGCTTATAATAGCTTAAAATTAGGTCTAGTTTGTAGAGTTGGTTACCATAGGAACTTATGTCCTAGGGTTTTATGTAAATTGTGTTTAATCATTTCATTTCAGTATGCAACTCGATGTTCTTCATCTCCCTTTCTAAAGTTCTTTTTCAAAATGGTATGCAAGAATCTGCTCCTGGGACCTAAACCAACTGTTATGGGGTATGTTATAGATGCTGGCTGCAAGCTTAGATGGTTGGTTAACAGTCTGTGGAGTTGATTACGAAATTCAGGTCTAATTTCTGGAGTTGTTACAAGTGCAATTTTATGTAAATTTTTGTGCTCCTTTCATTTGAATATGAAGTATAATGATTTTCTTCCCCCTTTCTAAAGTTTCTTCTCAACAACCAGGAATAACCAGAATGCCCTATATTTGATTAAATCCCTCCTTAATGGAGGACAACTATCATATGCAAAGTATTTATCTAGGAAAGCAAGAGGTTTTTTTCTAATGTAGTTGGCAGTATAATTCTCAAGTCAATGGCATTAAGAGGAGAGTGTCTAGATCTTCACTTGGGAGACTATTAAAGGAGCTTTGGAAATCATTCTAGTCATCCGCAACTAAGAATCTAGAGTCACGAATGGGGGACTGGGTTCTTCTTAGGAATTTGAGAAAGGTGTACGAAGAGTGCGGAATTTGGTACAAAGTTTGAGTCAGGGATTAACTCTTGAGTAGATTACTCATAGCTGTTTCACTCTCTCTTACAGTGAAGTCAGATACTCTTCTTGGACGTAGGCAGGATTTTCCCAAGTCACATAAAATTTTGTGCATTTTTGTGATTCTTTATGTTGGCTCTATTATTTTTATCATGACTAGGGTCATCATGAACATTTTTGTTATAGTAAGACTAGCACAAAAATATAATATTTGTTGAAGGGCTTGATGGAGAAATATAAGGGCATCAGTTTTAAGGAGAAGGTTTTTCTTATATATAAAAGGGTTATTACCATGTATAGCATCAGTGACAGGAACACGACCTTATGGGTGAAGTAGGGAAATACTCGGTTGTTGTGACCCCAATTTCTCTTCTAATCTAAGGGTCTCATATTTCTTAAATATAACTTGGTAATCTGTAAACAAAGAGTTACATCATATATGCAGTACAAAATATTGAAATAATTTGATCTCCTGAATATCACTTCTAGTACACCACTGCATTTGTGCACTGCTTTAGGCCTGGAATGGGTTAAAAATACCGTTTTGAATTGCACTCCAGAATTTGTTTATCTGTAGTTTCTTTTCCTTTCTTTACTCTTTTTCTGATCTGTAACTTGTGATGTTTCTGTACGCAACAGGTTGCAGCCTTAAGGGAGGATGGGTGCCCTAAAGTTTGGGTTGTGACCTCTGATCATATTCAGCAGCATGCAGCACATGGAGCAGTATGTGTTCTCATAACCCTGCATAAATGAGATTTGTTTGTTGACCTGTTTAGTAAATTTGGACTTTTATCCTTGTTAAACTATTATAGTAATCAAGGAGGTCGGATTTTAGTGCAGAAAATATAAGCATATAATATATTTGTATTTCCCTGTAAGTCCCGTTCTAGCTGCCACAAGTTTTTCTGCTTGTGCAGCATACCATTTGCAGTCAGAATCTTGAGTTTCTGGCTGGGTCTAAGTTGTGATTTACTAATCTTTTTTAAGTATACCCCTTCATAATTCCATTATTTGCATGTTTTCTTATAAGGAAAACTAATGAGAAGGGCTTGAAAACTTTGAGTTTTAATGATAAGGACAAAATAAAGGGTAAAGTGAATAGTACCATGTTGACTTTTTAGTGTAAAAATGTGGTTTTTCGTTAAAGTAAACAGTACCATGGGCTTTTCGTTAAAACTCCCTTTCTTATAATAGTAATATTGTTCCATGATTAAGTACAGCACTCTTGCAACCTCATTCTTTTTATTTTTATCTTAAAAAAAAAAAGAAATGAATTATTATTTCATGCCTCGAAGTGTATTATCTGATCTTTCTCCTATGTTTCTTTGTCACTCATAAGAACTAGTCGTGAATAAGAATCTATGTGATCATTTATACAGCCTTATCTTTTATTATCTTTTAGGGGGCTTTCATTTGGAGTTGCAAGGCATTGATTTCAGAGGTGATTATTTTTAATCCAATGATGTCCAATAGTCTTCTAAACTATTGTCCTAATATCCACATGTTAGTAACTGTTAGATTTATTCAGAACACGCCTTAGTGTGTAATTGTCAGAGTGGAATGATTTATGAGTTTCTTTAGATTTGTAATCCCTATTATCATGTTATGCATTTGTACTGTCTCATTGTTTTATGTGTTTGGTTGTTCAACTACAATTCATGTGTATAGTCAAAATATATCATCTGCAAGACTGCAACACATGTGAGCCATTTTTTAAGGGTTTTTTTCCACTTAAACACCCCTTTAGATGACTTAGGGTAGGAATTCAGTTGACTAAAGCTATTGGGACATGTCTTCCGTATGCTTGAATAACAAAATTTTTACTCCAATTTGTCTAGGGTTCTGAGAGTGGGGAGAACATACTTGAAACAGTGCTCAAATGCCCAGTACACGATGAGTTTTTGATGGAATTTTTAGCAGAAATTGATAGAGGTGGTGCATCTACACTAGAATTTGGGTTGGTAAACGGGCAAGATTTTTTAGTTTGGGTAGTATTTGCGCACACCCCTAATTAGTTTGGGTAGTATTTGCGCACACCCCTAATACTCTAGGTGGTGTTTGTGCAAATTTTCCTTGAAAAATAAATGAGATACACAAAATATTTTTATATCTTAATGTTGTAAGAACTATGTTAAACGGGATGAGAGAATGCGTAGGGCTAGAGTGCCTATAATATGACGTATGAATCTCCCTATTGATGTACCACTGTTTGTGTTGATGCAAATTCATTTCTTTTGTATAGATTAAAGCATCACAGAAGGAGTTTGAAAGGATGCTTGAAGAACATAGGTTAGTTGTATTTCATATGAAACTTGGCATGTTAATGAAACTTTTCTGAGGATTCGAGGAAGATCCTGAGTGTCATGTTCTTGGCTTTTTTCCTTTTTTTTTTTTTTTAATTTTTTAATTTTATTTTATTTTATTTTTTACGGAATGTCCTACTGTTTGCTGGTCAGCAAAGAGAAAATGTCAGTTTGATTCCAATGATAAATGATTTCTCATTTACCTTAAAACAGGTCTACATCTTTTCAAGGGAGGTTATTAAAACACAATCTTGATTCGGAAGTTGTTGACGCTCTGAAGGATCTTAGGAGGAAGTTGTCTGAAACTGAATCGAAGTAGTTGATCAGGTTTTGTTTCAGTTCAAGCTCTCAAGTATCTACGAAAGATGTTACGTGATGCTTATGCTGTCCACAATTATAGGATGATGTGCCGGTGTCATACATCAAATTGTGGTACAAATCAAGAGTGTACCTGGCCGTAGAAGATTTATGTAAGGTTGTGCCAGTGGAAGGGGAGGGCTTCCGTATGTTTTCAATTAGTACCATGTAATATAAAGACTCGAACAAAAAATTGAGTTCTCTCATATCAATGAAATAATAATAAGTTCAAGTTAAAGAAAACAAAAGGTATGTTTTATGCTTTAATTTGTAGAATTGGGTGACGTGTGAGTGATGTGTGCAAAATATATGTGATATGTTTCATTGTATCTTACCAGCCAGTTAAAGAGAATTTCGAAAAGAAAAGATGACAAAAATGTCTCCAACACCAAATAATTGACAAGAATTTGCAAAGAAAGAGAACTTGATGAAAAGAATTGCCTGTACTTCTCAGGTCGATGAATCAATTAATATATACTAAACCATAAACAAAAGCCGCTTCCAATGAAAACCTATAGAGTAAAAGAATCAATGGAGGAGTTACAACTGAAACAAATGGGACGAACTTTGGCCACATGCACAAGAGTTCATTCAAGCAAACAATAATCACATTAACCAGAGGCAATGACAATTACACATTAATATCGGGGCGCTTTGATCTGGCTGCACTGCTGATTTCTGAGTAACTAGTATGGGAAAACCTAGGAAGGCTGTAGTTTTCAGAAACCAAAACTGGTTGCTGAGGATAAAGCGTGGGAGGTGGCGTCAGATTGCGTTGCGCTGGAAGAGGAGGGAGCATGTTGTACTTGTAAGGGTCAGCACGCAAGCTGCCAACAGAGAACACTTGGTAAGAAACATCACTCGTCCAGACAGTAAAAAAAGTCTATTGTGAGGAGAGATGATGGTGAACAAACCATTACAGATTAGTATTCAAAACATCATGACTTGTGTTGGCATATAACTGGCATGCCCATTGTTATAGATTAGTATTCTAAACAGTTATAGATTAGGACCCACAACACTTACGCATCTGAACACCAAAACGCAATCAATTGCTGTTTACATTTTATAACATGAAAACTATCTCACTTGTGATCCAGCATACCCGCCATAAATTATTTAACGATGATGATAAATGAAGCAAGTTGGGGAGAACAATGTAACTGGCTGAACCTACCTGGCATTCCTGTAGGAATGATCCTCATCACTCCAATTTTCATCTAGAGTCTGTGCAGGTCTTTGTACTGGTGAACTAGACCATGGATTCTGTGCAGGTAAATCATCGGAAAAATATCTTCTTCTGATCAACTGAAACAACCGAGACAAAAGTTGGATATCTTTCGTAAGGCAAAAGGAAAAAGCTAACAGCAAGGGCACGAATACAGACCGTACGGAAAAATTTCATCACAGCTTCCTTGTCATATCTTGCTTCTTTGGCAGCCTGTCGATGTTTAATAGACCAACATATATTAGAATATAGAATAACTACAGCTGTAATAAATGGATTAACAACCATTTGTAATTCTACATTACCAACGATTCCTCAACGTGACAATCATATTCCCCATCAAGAATTAAACCTTTTCTTTTGTGGACAGAAAACAATGACTTCGTTGATTCATGAGAACAGATCCACAATCTAGTCAAAATAATAAGTTTGGCCTATTACATCCAAGAATTGACCTTCTCTCTAACCCCAGAGCACCAAACTTAAGACCAATTTATAGATGCGTTTATAAATGAAAACATTTTCTGCGGGATTTTGGAACCAATTTAGAATAACATAAGCAACCTCATTCCCAAGTAAATGACATGTAAATAGGACAGAAAAGAATAAGAATCCTATTCTGACCTTGCAACCCAAGCATCTAAACAAAGCGTTACAGTTGTGGAAAAACCTATTCAAGTACAAGTACCTACCCATTTCCATATGTTATCTCCTCTTCTCTTATTAAAAAAAGAAAAAAAAGGTGATCTAATAACATCTACCAAATGTCATGGATACAACAACTACCAACCAAAAATGAATTCTTACACGTGCAGAAAATGAATTCTTAGTGATCATAGACATCTACCAAATGTCATGGCTGAACCTACGGTGTTCTCTCTTATATGGTGAATTTGGACCACGTATGCAGGAAAGTATCAACTTGAGCAATGACCCATATTCGCAATCTATAAACATAAGCAGCCAGCCTAAAAGATAACATTTTCCCCATATATATACAGGAATAAAAGAAAAAAAAACAAACTAAGTAGCAGGCAGAAGCCTTAAAGAGTAAAAAAATAAGGCCATCCCAAGCACAATAAGACTTGGGGTGTGCTATCCAAGCAACCCCTTGTACTTCTCACACACCCCTTGTTAATTTATGTCATTTGATCTTCTTTAATTCACTCAATCCAACAGCTACAAATTAAAAGAGTGTGTAGGAAGTAAAAAGGGGTGTGTGAATATCACAGCCCTTAAGATTTCAGACATAAGTACCTTACACTTTTTTGTAGCGATAAATGCAATTCATACATGTATTCTATGTGTTATATTAAGATTATCCCTATGTTACATGATCACGTTTACTATTTAAGAGTGGTTAAATGTCTTTCACATGTATTTGCAGCAGTGATCCTTGCTTCAAAATTTCCTGCGACCCTCAAAGTCGAAGGCTGGGCTGGTTCTGTGTTGTGCTGCGATGGCATCTTCAGGAAGAAGACGACTGCAAAGAAGAAAATAGAGTTTTTTTTCTAAATGACTTGGCCCAATCCAACGTCGTTTTGGCCAAGTCTTTTATTTTTTTTTAAGTGACTTGGCCCAAAATGACGTCATTTTGGGCAAGTCACCTTTTTTTTTAAACCCCCCGGCAAGTCCCCCCTCTTGTTCTCCATCCTAATACCCGATTTTCCCATTGATAATTCACCCAATTCCCCAATCCTCAATTCGCCAACTCCTCAAACCCTAAATTCTCCCCAATCCCATATTTCAATTTACCCCAATCTCATACCTCAATTTGATTCAAAATTATCCACACTACCACAATTTGTTTCAAAATTCAAGTAAGTTTTTTAGTATTCTGTTTACAATTTTGTTACTGGACGGTTTGATTGTTTGTTTGATTGTTGATTAATTTGTTTTAAGTAGTATTATATTATATACATATAATTATAATACAATATATATATCAAAAAATTTAGGTCCCATGAGGCTTCGCCTCACACCTCAAGGCTTTCACCTAGGTGGGGCTATCCAAGAAACGTCTCGCCTATGCCTTTGCTTTTTAAAACATTGATTTTCAGTGATTCGCATACACATGGTGCTATAAAAAGAAATTTAAATGGCTACTTCAAGATTTTAACGTTAATAGTGAAAGGAATCGGAGTTCTTGTGATTTCCCGCTTATGTGTGTAGAATCAGGAATGAGTTGGAATCTCTTCTCTTTTATTTTAATTTTGTACCAAAGAACTTAATTAAAGTTCTGTCTACTTAGGATACAACAGCTTTTTGAAATACATGTAAAGTTTTCACTTTCTACGTCATTTGGATTATTAAAGCAAAACCTCATACTAAAAATCTAATGCCATGTACCTAATGAGACAGCAAAACAAGGTCAGTTGCCTACAAACATGTCTCATATGACCACAACCATATACATTGAATGCTAAGTTACCATATACTAATTTCATTTTCATTATTATAATGTGTACAGCGTCAATCAATAAACAAGGAAAAAAAAGGTAGGAAGGAAAACAAGAACAAAAAACCTGCTGCTTACCGCAATAAGGCCTCCAGCACCAGGGAAACTCTCAGTCAATGGAAGTTCCTCACTGGATGGAAGCAAACCTTGTTTCTCAACCCACTGCCGAGCTACGTCAACAAGATTTCCACTGCTCCCCCTTGTACCCTCGTTTGCAGCAATATCAGCTTTGTTACCTATAACAATATACGGGACAGGAAGGCCACCAGGACCTCCAGATCCTAGAGGAGCTGAAAATGTCCCAGTTGCAGCAATCTCAGCTGCCCACTTCTGTAAGCCAGTTTTTGTCCTTCTCTGGGAGAGATCATGAACAAAGATTACACCTGCATATGAATGTCAAGTGTATCATGAGCTGAAAAATCTAAATCTGGCTGCAACATGCTGGTTCCTTTGCTTTTGATAGGAAATAAATTGTGGACGATCATATTGATCGTAACTGTATACCACCATGACTTACCACTAAAACTTTGTCAACACCTCTCATGCTTGTTTCATCAATGCATATAGAACATGGATGCAACAAGAGATGCAAAATGGTTAAATTTATGCAATTACAAGCCCAAGAAAGGCTGATGGTTTCTAA
The DNA here is from genome assembly GCF_041283825.1 of Pyrus communis. Lineage (NCBI taxonomy): Eukaryota > Viridiplantae > Streptophyta > Magnoliopsida > Rosales > Rosaceae > Pyrus > Pyrus communis. The sequence goes on from NC_142579.1 coordinate 83,158, forward strand.
ATTAAAGATAAAAACTCAATTAAATTGTCCCTTAGACTTTTTTTACTTCACGGCCTTTTCTTTTACTTATATTAACATGCATAGTATTTGCCAGGAGACTAAAATGTTTACAGAGGGAGAGAGGTCTCAAACTTGCCATTAATTTGGGAATAAAAAAGAGACCGGCATTCTTTGTATCTATCATGTCCAGACACATCCCAGAGTTCAATAAAGAAATCTCTCTCGGAGTCACCTTTAATGCTGCTTGACGAGCTACCCAAGTTTCCGTACGTAGTATGCTGGACAGAAAAATGGTAAACAATTATTTAGACTTCAAGTTCAGCAATAGTTCTCAATATCCCATCAGAATCAACTTAACGGTAAATTCTCACCCTTACACCTACTGTACACCCTACTGTCTGAGGAGGACGTGTGATGGAAGAACCCTTGACAATCAGATGAACAAGAGAAGTTTTTCCAACACCTGCCAATATGCCACCAATATAAAGACAAAGTTTGATACTTATAACTGATATTATGAGATGTAATGTACAACCAAGCAGAGTTTGGATAAAGAAAATCCTCCTTGATGCATTATAAAATTGTTTTTCTACACACATTAGTGGGTGTTAACTTACAGGTTTATAGGGCTTCAATTCTGCCTACCAGATACTAATTTGAGCAATGCATTATCATAAACATTTAAGCAATTACTCTTCTAGTAAGCTAAGATGATATAAATTTAACAATAAAGCACATAAAAAATTGAGCTTGATAAAACTACTTGAAACTAACGCATACAGAACCACTCCATGATTGAGTAAGCATCAAAACATTCCATGCTGGTTCAAGGTCCAAAGACGTAATAGGAACTTTCTCAATCCACAAATGAAATGTGTAGATATCTATTAATCAAGTTCCAAAAATTCCATGTCGAGCGACTCTCGGGGGTCACTTAAGCCTCCGAGTTCAATTGCTTCGGCTAACTTAGCACAGTTGTACTTGTTAATCCAATTATTCTTTCATCGAACTAGTTCAGAGAGCAGCAACCACTGTGGCCAGAACTGTCCTGTCCCCAAACTCATATCTACAACAATTTGGTACGAAAGTTGTAATGAAACTTTATTCTCACTATCCATATTCTTCATCAAATTACATAGAGCAGGATCAAGAAGAAAGTAATCAATCAGAATTGGGAAAACCGACGCACAAAGAAATTAAAAGAAAATCAAAAGTTAGAAAAAGAAAGAAATACCAGAGTCGCCAACAACGAGCACTCGAACCTGGCCACAAGGCGGACCGCCGCCACCGTTTTGGTCTTTGTTGTCCCTCTGACGGTCCCTCCAGAACATGTTGTCCTCCGACTCGAAGCCCTTTCGAACAATTATAGTCACCTCACCTAACCTCAGAATGAAATCTCAAGTCCCATCAAAATCAAACACTCACAAAATCCAACATTTTCTCCAAATCTCTACTTTAAATCTAAATTCCATCTTTCTTGCATCACCACCAACCCACCAAGCCCATCTCTGAACATGTCCCCAAGCCAAAACCTAGTTTCAAGTTTCACCCACAGATCCAAGTCTCTATGAAATCAAAGTAGCAACTGGATTTGGCGTAGAGTTCAAGCACTGAATGGATACAACAGGATCTGAATTTCTGAAAAACGTGAGGTGACTGAGACGTTAGTAATTGAACGTAATCATCCGTTTCTTTGCTTTTGCTTGTATCGTGTCTCTCTCTGTGGATTGATTCAAAAAACAATTTAATCAAAACAAGGTGGGGGCAATTTAGTACCAATATAGTACGTTTGAAGATTTTGCACCAAAACACCGCCATCTCGTGAGATCTTATTTCAGGTGCAATTTAGTATTTTCAACTTCAGCTTCGGTTAGAATTTGTTTTCATACAAAAGATATATTAACATTAATCGAATGGGGAATAAACTGATTATGAGCTAGCACCAAATAAAAAAAATAAAAAAGGGGTTACGAATCATCATTTATGAGTTTTGAATTTAAAATTTTTCTTGGGCTGAATCGCTATAGATTGTAGTACTAAAAGCATTTCTATTAAAAATATGAATTGCCTTCAAATGGGCATTTTATACTTTTTTTTTTCTTAGATACAAAGCTCTTCAATTACTAAATGTAAATTATTTATCTTTGCTAAAAAATGTAAATAAGATGTATATCTAAATCTTAGGACCTGGTTTTGCTAGTGAACTAGAGTAAAATAAATAAGATTTCAAATTTGCATCTTTTCTATTAAAGAATAAATTTTATTTACAACTTTCAGAGATGTAAAGTAAGATTCAAATACGGTGTTTATAACTTAAATTTGCATCTTTCCATTGTTGATGCTCTAAGTAGTGGCTAAAATAATTAGTTGGCCTATAAAAAGAACATACACTATTTTTTTCTCTTACAAACGTATGTTTAATTATGTCGTTATTTATGTTGATTTATATAACCCAATAATCATAAATAAAGAAGAGTGATTGAGACTAATAAGTATGAACAGGGGAAAATTTTGTTTAGACCCAACTTAAGAACAAACTCTACAAAGTTAGACATTCAGCCCAAGACAAATTGGATATAGCGGAATAAGCACATTCAAACTGAAGACAATAACTAAGAGGAAAAAAATGCTAAACTACAAGCCGGGGTGAAAATTGTCATGGTAAAAATTTAAAGAAAACTAATTAAAAACGTTTGAAAGCTTTGAGTTTTAACGATAATGACAAAATAAATAGTAAAGTGAATAGTACCATAATTGATTTTTAGTGTAAATATGATTTTTCGTTAAAGTGAACGGTATTAGGAGTTTTTCGTTAAAGTTTTCAAAAATTTATAGCCTCTGATTCGGTCGAGGGGGTTTTCATTTACTAACGCGCAGGTGGTCACTCTAGAGAAAGCCGGGAGCAAGTTTGGTGCTTTGTGTTGCTGAATGCTTCCTGAACTCCGACACCGTTTCTTCCTAAGTCAGGATCAACAACTAACCTCCATCAATAAAAAGCAGCCCCCTCCTCTCAATTGTCGTACATTTTTCGCTAGTGACCATCGGAGTAGCTGTCATGTAGAAAGCAAATCGCAAGTAGAACCGCGGAACGCATCAGAACACAAACAAATCAATCCAAAGTAAAAAAGAACACATGAACCAAAAGACAAACTATGGAGTGTCGGGACTAATTAAGTCACCTAAATTAATTACACCAAGAAAGTGAACACTAAAATAGCACAACAACCAAAACCTTAACAAATTATCTCCAGTCGCGATCCCTTGTTAGGGCTTTGGGTTGGCTGCAGCCCTCCTTCCTCTCCCTTACTCTTCATTCGCCTTTACTTTTCAAGCCTTAACTGCGCGTCACCCTTCCTCACCTTTCTACCCACGAATTAGTGAGCAACCTTCCATGTTTTATGGAATGTCATTCCCAAATTCCTCTCTTCGCTCTTTTTTTGGGATAGATCAGTGGGTTTAGTTTGGTCCTTGTGGTTGTGGTGGGTTGAAAGCGCCCTTTATAGCTTGATTTCATGTTGTTAATGCACTCCTTGGCCGTTTTGGTGGCTGAGCGGTCTTCCACACCCAGATTTGTGCTAAATCTGCCATGCTTGGTGACACGCCCCGATTCCGGTGTCCGAAGGATAATGGGATGGCCATGTGCTGGTTGATACCTGAGGATGACGCAAGCCATTTCATGAATGTATATGCCGAGAACATGTGAAACATGCATATAAATTTCGCGCGTAATGACGCAATGAAATATTTAAATGCCAACCTTACAAAAGAATATAATAATATTCAACTGCCAACAAAATAATAGTAATAATGCATGACATGTTTAGAGCATACTACTAATTCACAATACAAGCGAAAGGTATAATAGAAGGTGCTATTACAAGAGATGTCCAAAGTGGAGAGGAGGACACAAGTTCACTGATATGGGAATGCCTCGTAGTTCGGATCGTATGCCTCATTCCTAAGTCATGAGGGGATGCAAAACAAAACATGAGTGGACTAAGTTTATATATATAGTAATACTAAAACAGTTATACATCAACTTACTAACCCTCAGTTTAGAAAACTCATATAGTATAATAAGTAATAGGTTTTCCAAAAACCCTAGCATGCCATAACCTTTGACACACCCCAATCCCGATGTCCGGGGGACAGCGGGATGGCCACGTGCTAGCCGACACCCGAGTGTGACGCAAGCCATTTAATAAATGCATATGCCGAGAACTGATGCGAAAATTATACGCACACAAATTAAACCCTCTTTTTGACAATTGTAGTAAGTATGTAAGTAGGGATTGTTCTTAACCGGGGATTAGGAGGGATTGCATAATCACTTGGAAACTAACTCAATAACGTAAAACAAAGTTTAAAACACTAAACTAAACTCAAAGAATGCAAAACTCAAAATAAGAAAGATTGTAATGACTAAACAAAATATGGGGGGGGGGGGGGTGATTGTGTTTGGACGAGATTAAATTAAATGGACAGATTATAAATAAAATAGATTGTAAGACAAGTTGTGATAGAAAATATAGATGATGGAATGGCTAAGGGATTTTTCTCCACACATGAAATATATGCAACGTCAATCACTTTCCAGTTATCACTTCAATAAGTTATGAACCTCGACACTCCAAGTTAATTAGGTCCACTTAAATTAACCTTCAGATTTCCCTAGAATCATTGAATTGGATGAATATGCATCGCAAACAAATTATTCCTAACAAGTTCTCTATATGAACAGCATGATAAAGATACAAGTTAGAATCATTACGTTCTTTGGAAATCATAAGCATCGACAAGGCATTTGTAACTATGAAAAGCATGATACTCTTGCCAGGAATCTACTTAACATGATCGTGACTAGCGACCTTCACTACTTGTGAATATAAATTCATAACGATTAGGTGAAACAAACTTATATCCTAGCACCAAATTCAAGCATGCAAATTAAGCGTGCACTCTCAATCAACATACAAGAATAAGGTCTAAATCAAACGGTTAAGCAAATTGTATTCACGACTTATGCAACGATAACTGGAAGTAATCAACTTATTTCACATATATAATCATGGTTTCGAATACACCCTTAGCCATGGGGGGTTTAGTTCCTCATGATTACAAAACAAAGAGAATTGAAATTAAACATTGTAATCGAGGAAAAGAAACACCTAAACATTCCAACAACTCAAACTTGAATTGTATGAACGTTTAGGCACTCTTCTCCTCCTCTTCGTTGTAGCATAAGGTCTAAGGGATGTTGTTGGTGTGTTGAATGGATTGGGGAATTATGGAAATGGATGAGGAGTGGTGTTTGGATTATAAGGGAATGGGAGCTCACGGCAAGGAAGAATGGATGTGTTTGTGGTATGTTGTGTATGAAAAATGAGATGTCCATCCTTAGCCCAATAGTGCTCCAAAAGGCCCCAAAACACTCCATAATGCATCCTTTCGTCAAACACGTCTTATGATCCTGAAAACACACAAAAGAAGCATAAAGGACTAAAATAACTAAAGAAACATAACGTAAATGTACGAGAACAAGCCATTTAAGTCGCATGAATATGCTCCTATCAAATACCCCCACACTTAGCCTTTGCTAGTCCTCGAGCAAAACAAAACAAAAGAAACCAAAAACAAAACAAAACGAACAAGTAAAACACAACCTAAACCTTCCAACAATCGTCTCAGGGATTTCCAATGCACATGACAAGTTAAAAATCATTATTCCCACAGATTTTAGCCATCTTTACACTTAAGTACATTCTTAATCATAGTCACCACATACTAGTTCACAATTAAGCATTTAAAACACATTTCGAATGTAGTAACATGCCTTAGAGAATTTCCTCAATTCCTTACTAGAATGCACTCTATTTTCACACAGATTTTCTGACTACACACCCTACACTAGTTATATGTGAGAAGATTGATGTAAACATGTAGACGAACACTCACATATGTTATAACAAGGAAAGCATTTTCTGGATTTACGATAACGACATGAATATGATCTCATGAATGGAATGCTACTACTTAGAATGAGAACCAGTGATTCCATAAGCTCATATCAATTCCAAACTCCACATTATTGAACACATAACGATCAAGATAGAAGCATAAGGGTTGAAACGGGGCTAAAGGTGTTTGGCTAACAAAGAAGGGATATGGAAAACAAAGGTTCTTAAAGAAATAGCGAGCAAAGCATTTGAATTAACTTAGAATTCACTTTTGAATGAAAACTCAACTTTTGAACAAAAAGGGAGAACAAGCTCTTTTTTCTTTCTTTCTTTCTTTCTTTTCTTTTCTGTTTTTCTTTTTCATATGTTTTTCACAATTTTTTTCTTTTCTTTTGACTCTCAAAACATACATAAATGCTTAAGAACAAAACATTCTCCCCCACACTTATTTTCTTTCATAATGTACTCAAAAGGAATTCATTTAAGTCATGCTCACTATCATTTAAGAACAAGGGTGTGGATTGTCCTAAACTAGGCTAGGTAAGGATAATGTGGGTTAACGAAGAACATAGGCTAAACAAGGCTCAAAGGGGTTAAAACTTACAACAAATACGAAATATGGGAAGTAAGGCTATTTGGCTATGGTGGCAACTACACAACTTCATCTTGATATATGTTATGCAAATCAATGTCATGCTTTGAATGAAACGGATATAAGTTCTAGCATTTAGTTCTATCATGATACAATTGCATTCTAAGTAGCAATCAAGCAAGGAATAATGAGATCATGCAACAACTTTAGAAAACAAGGAATCACAGAATATAACTCTCCAAAGAAGGTATTGGCTCGAGTCTCACAGGGTTGTAGCGTTTGTTTGAGTTCCTTCCTTCAAGCATGTTACAAAAACGAATTTTTCTTTTATGATTGCATGTGAAGTCATACATTATAACCATAACCAAGCATATACCAAGAGTAAATCAAACTTTTCTCTATGTTTATAACTCTTTTTAATCGTCATGCAATTACAAACCAAATCCTTATCATTGTGTTGGAAGGTACCTTAAGACACAAACACACAAAAACGACTCAAAACACTCTTTTTAGGCTTTTCAAAACATTTTTTTTTTCAAATTTTTATGTGATTTTCGGAGTTATAAAACAAAACACACTAAAACACTCTAAAACAATTTAAAAACACCTTAAAACAGCAAGGAACAACATTTGAAGTTATGGGTGATAAAATCCCACGAATTTGCATTAACAACATTAGTTACCCCCCCCCCCCCCGCACTTAAATCAAACATTGTCCTCAATGTTTCAAGCATAGATTCACACAAAACATAAGTAAACACACAAAAAGCAACTAAACATACTAAACATGGCAGAATGTAACATAACAAAGAGAAGAGTTTAGGGACGCAAATCTGGTTGTGGAGTGTAAATTCCATCTTCTCCTTGGTAATTGCATTGAGGCATTGATCTTGGTGATTCCACAGGCTTTCTCTTGAACTGGTTTCCGCCCATCGTTGATTTTCCTTTGTGCTACTCTTGAACTGGGCAGCAGGATTCTTTTGGTCTTCCCCCGAAGGTCTGAGCTTCCTCCTTTTATCTGTTTCTTTGTTCAATCTTTCCAATTCGTATTGAAGAGGGTTAGAGGATAGCTCAGCATATGCAGTTGTTGCTTGTCTCCACATGCTTCAATGTATCATTTTCACTTGCCTTACTTGCTCCGTTGAAGATGACTACTCGAGAGCAACGCTAGGTAAGCAACCAGGAATAGATTCCAGGCAGTCGGCTCCAGATCGAAAGACTGACTCCAAGTGCCGGCTGATTGCTTCTTTCACTTTGCCATGCGAGTCAGAACAAGGACAAAGAAAAAGACAAGGAAATAGCATGATATGAGATACTTTTGCTTTTGACCTTGATGATATGAGATACCTTTGCTTTTGAAGAAGCGGTGAATGAATCAGCACATGTATTTGTTGTGCTGTTTCCTCCTGGGTCATCTGTACTCCAGGCATCTGGTATCATCTTTGGGGAAGAAGAAAAAAATGAGTATTTCGAAAGGCTTTGCGGCCTCAGAGGTGAGGAAGAGCTGGGCATTTTCTTCAGGTCTGCCTTGCCATAAAAGATGAAGGTCGACATATATAGAGATAATAGCAAGTGGTGGTACTGTTCTTTTACCCTTGTCGACAAACGTTTTGATCCCGCAAATCCGGCTTTTTGAAATAGTGGCGCCTCTTCGATCTTTGAAGACGCCTCTTCGATTTCTGAGCAGGCGCCCCTTCACTTTCTGAACGACACGTAGTAGTGCGGATGCGGCTCCTTTTGACAAAGCTGCACGCGTCTTCTGAAAAGCAGAGAAAGCGTCGCCGAACTTTGCGCTTGTCTGCTAAAGATGTGTAGTTGCGATGATGGCCTCCACGTGTTTTCAGCTTTGTCAGAAATCTTTTGACAAAGTTGAACGCGTCTTCTGAAAAGCCAAGAAAGCGTCGCCTAAATTACGCCGGAAAATCCGGCTCTTTGAATCGGTGGACGAGTCGCCTTGGCTTTTTATAGAGCTATCGATCACCGCCAACATACACACTCTGAAGATCTCCTATTCTTGAAAATCGTCTCCGGCCCTTTGAAAATTTAATCCATCCACCCCTTCTCTTTGAACACTTTTGAAAAAATGGCAAACTCATCGAACCTTAGCTTAGATTTGAGTCTCAGCAGCGATCCGGTTGCGCCCCGTCAAGGTAATGTATGGCGCCTTTCTTTTTTATCTTCTAACGGTCTTCTTACAGGTGAAGACTCCGTGATGCAGGACGCCACAACAGCTACAATAGTAGCTAGGAACCTCCTCACTCCAAAAGATAGTAGGCTGCTGTCAGGACGGTCCGATGAGTTGGCCGTTCAAGAGTCCCTCGCACTTAGTGTTCAGTGTGCGAGCTCTGTGTCTAGCATGGGCCAACGCCTGCTTGCCCGCTCCCGTCAGGTGGAATCATTGATGGCAGATGTGGAAAGTCTTAAGCAAGAGATCCAGCAGCTTAAGTACGAGAATAGAAGTTTGCATGTGCTTGCAAATAACTATTCGTCGGGCATGAAGAGGAAGCTTGATGAGCTGCAAGAATCTGAGGGTCGAATTCACAGTGACCGTCAAAGGCTTGCGGCTTATCTCCAGAGGCACCTTTTTCCTGGGTCATCCAGCGTTTGGCCAAGTATTGAGGCCTGGAATGCTCTAGCTCCGATGCCTTCCGCTTCGATGCTTTCCGCTTCTATGCCTTCCGCTCCTATGCCTTCCGCTTCTATGCCTTCTGCTTCGACGCCTCGTAGTGGGGCTTCACGTAAACATCCTTTGTGAAGGCTCCATCTTTCTCTATGTTTAGTATCTTTTTTTTTTTTTTTTTTTTTGAACATGCTTTGTTTTATTCAGTGCATTGCGTTGCCTCCCAAGTAGCGCTTTCTTTTACGTCTTGCAGCCGGACGAAGAACCCAATCACTCCAGGATATGTTCACGAATCGGATGAGAACTCCGAGTCATAAACTAGTACCTAGAACAAAAAAAACAAAACAAGATTAAGAATCTGGAATAAAATAAAAACAAACAAAAATAAAACAATCCAAGGGATTAGCAAAGTTGCTAATCCCCGGCAACGGCGCCAAAATTTGATGCGAAAATTATACGCACACAAATTAAACCCTCTTTTTGACAATTGTAGTAAGTATGTAAGTAGGGATCGTTCTTAACCGGGGATTAGGAGGGATTGCATAATCACTTGGAAACTAACTCAATAACGTAAAACAAAGTTTAAAACACTAAACTAAACTCAAAGAATGCAAAACACAAAATAAGAAAGATTGTAATGACTAAACAAAATATGGGGGGGGGGGTGATTGTGTTTGGACGAGATTAAATTAAATGGACAGATTATAAATAAAATAGATTGTAAGACAAGTTGTGATAGAAAATATAGATGATGGAATGGCTAAGGGATTTTTCTCCACACATGAAATATATGCAACGTCAATCACTTTCCAGTTATCACTTCAATAAGTTATGAACCTCGACACTCCAAGTTAATTAGGTCCGCTTAAATTAACCTTCAGATTTCCCTAGAATCATTGAATTGGATGAATATGCATCGCAAACAAATTATTCCTAACAAGTTCTCTATATGAACAGCATGATAAAGATACAAGTTAGAATCATTATGTTCTTTGGAAATCATAAGCATCGACAAGGCATTTGTAACTATGAAAAGCATGATCCTCTTGCCAGGAATCTACTTAACATGATCGTGACTAGCGACCTTCACTACTTGTGAATATAAATTCATAACGATTAGGTGAAACAAACTTATATCCTAGCACCAAATTCAAGCATGCAAATTAAGCATGCACTCTCAATCAACATACAAGAATAAGTTCTAAATCAAACGGTTAAGCAAATTGTATTCACGACTTATGCAACGATAACTGGAAGTAATCAACTTATTTCACATATATAATCATGGTTTCGAATACACCCTTAGCCATGGGGGGTTTAGTTCCTCATGATTACAAAACAAAGAGAATTGAAATTAAACATTGTAATCGAGGAAAAGAAACACCTAAACATTCCAACAACTCAAACTTGAATTGTATGAACGTTTAGGCACTCTTCTCCTCCTTTTCGTTGTAGCATAAGGTCTAAGGGATGTTGTTGGTGTGTTGAATGGATTGGGGAATTATGGAAATGGATGAGGAGTGGTGTTTGGATTATAAGGGAATGGGAGCTCACGGCAAGGAAGAATGGATGTGTTTGTGGTGTGTTGTGTATGAAAAATGAGATGTCCATCCTTAGCCCAATAGTGCTCCAAAAGGCCCCAAAACACTCCATAATGCATCCTTTCGTCAAACACGTCTTATGATCCTGAAAACACACAAAAGAAGCATAAAGGACTAAAATAACTAAAGAAACATAACGTAAATGTACGAGAACAAGCCATTTAAGTCGCATGAATATGCTCCTATCAAGAACATGTGAAACATGCATAATAATTTTGCTACGCTACATAATGTAATATTCAAATACAAACCTCACCAAAATAATATAATAATATTCAGTCATCAATAAAATGATAGTGATAATGTATGACATGTTCAGAGCATACATCTAATTCAGAAGACAAGCGGAAGGTGTGATAGAAAGTGCTATTACAAGTGATGTCAAAAGCAAAGAGGATGACACAATATCACTGGTAGGGAAATGCCTCGTAGCTCGAATCGTATGCCTCATTCCTATGTCCTGAGGGGGCGCAAAACAAACATGAGTGGACCAAGTTGATATATAAGTAATACTAACATAGTTATTCAACAACATACTAACCCCCAAAGTTTATGGAAACTCATATAGCATAATAAGTAATAGGTTTTCCGAAAACCCTAGCATGCCATAAAACCTTTCATAAAACATATATCATATAATGTGCTTAATAGTGGTATCGTATATCAATATCTCCCGGCTGAAGCCACCAACCTACGCTAGGTCGAAGCCAATATAACTATCATCCCGGCTAAAGCCACCAACCTACACCTGGCCGAAGCCAATATAAGTATCATCGCCTGTAGGTAGAACAATGACCACTAGATAAGCACAAAAATCATTGAACATAATATTTCCAAACATAATATATATATATATATATATATATCTCATCGGAGCTCAATAGCTTAAACATCATATCTCAAAACATCTTAGTAGTATATAGTCATCCATCATATATACTACAAAGAACAAGAAAATCGATAAAGTATGGTATTCCAAAAATATTCTCAGTAAAGCATGATATCTCATAAAGTGTAAATCTAGCTTACTCATAAACGTTTCATAAAACGTAACCATTAAATCATGCTTTCCATGAATTCATTTCTAATAGTAAAATATGCATTTTTGAAGGGGTCTACTTACAGATACTCCGTCGTCGAAGAACTGTGTGAAATAGGAAGGACATAATCGCCGCTAATAAACGCACCTAAGCACATAAAGGGTCAAATTAATAAAACTCTACCATAACGATTGAATTTTGGAAAGCAGACATCATAAACGGATTCATGACTTCGAAAAACATAAGAAAGAACCTTGGGTACCCCCATGCGCCGAGATGGGTCGTTGGAAAGTTGGCAGAAAAGTTGCCAGGGCCACCGTGGACGATGGCAGAGCACAGTACCTCTGACGGAGGAGCGTGTGCTCCATATGCCGGCACATGCAGCCTTTCATGTGCGCCCACACGCAGGTCCACATGACATTTATGCGCGGCCTAGGTTCTAGGATTCGACTAGGTTTGGGCTTCAGCTTGGGATCCTGGGCTTGGGCTTGGGATCCTAAGGTTCAATGGGCTGAAGGCCCGAGTTTGTACGACCCAAAGACCTCGGTTAAAATGGGGTTTTGGGCTTGAAAGCTCAGCCCGAAGCTTTGGGCTAGAGGACCCGGGTTTCCAGGTTTAGATTTAGCTGACCTGGTTTCGTTAAGGAAGAAGGTTGGAGCTTCACGAGCTTCGGTCAACGCCAATTCATAACCCTACCCTACGATTTACCTACCACAATGAAGATAAAGATGAGAGGAATAGATTCATCCCTTTGTGGTCCTTTGCCATGGCCGGGAAGTGGCCAGAAAATGAGCTTGAAGTCGTCGGACTTGCGAAGAGGGTTGGGTGTGCTGGGTTCCAATGGGTGTGCTCTGCGCTTCACGGAGAAAGGGGAGAGAGAGAGCATAGAGTGAGGGTGATGGTAGCGGGTGGCGTCGCAAGCGTGGTGTGGGTGGGTGTGTCCTCAGGGAAAAAGAGAAACTTGAGAGAGATATATGCGAGAAAGAAAGAGTGTGTGAGCTGAAAAAAGAGTGTACTTAGGGGAGGGGAAACAAAAAAGAATGAGAGAAAGAAAAAGGGGGAGGGAGAGTTGCTAAAGAGAGAAGGAGAGTTAGGAGGAAATCCAAAAAGGGGATCCAGATTGGGTAGGGGATAGGGGACAAAAATCCTATATGGGTCCCATGGTTCGCAAAATAATAATCATAAAAGACAACCAAATGTTTGAAAATGTTCGACGTTAAAAAGGTACAATAAAAGTGGGACGGGGTTTCACAATCTACCCCCTTAAAAGAATTTCATCCCCAAAATTACAATCTCAAATAAATAAGTACGGATATTAACTCCTCATCAATTCCTCTGTTTCCCACGTTGCTTCTTCGACTGCATGATTTCTCCACAACACTTTTACTAATGGAATGACTTTATTCCTCAGAGTTTTATCCTATCGGTCGATGTTCGCCACTGGTGCCTCAACGTAACTCAAGTCCTGACTCACCTTTAACGGTTCCAGCCAAATAACGTGTGAGGGATCCGGTACATACTTCTGAAGCATGGAAACATGAAATACGTTGTGAATCTGCGACAGCTATAGTGGCAGCTCCAATCTATAAGCGACCACACCAATTCTTTATGTGATTTGGTAGGGGCCAACATATTGAGGACTCAACTTTCCTCGCTTACCAAAATGAACCACACCCTTCCAGGGCGACAACTTCAGAAAGACAAAGTCATCAATCTCATACTCCCAATCCCTGGAATGTCGGTCTGCAATGCTCTTCTGTCGAGCTTGTGACGCCTTCAGGTTCATCTTTATCAACTAGATGTTAGTAGTAATGGTGTTGACAATTTTTGGCCCCATTAACACCAGCTTATCAACCTCAGTCTAACATAACAGCGTCCGGCACACCTTCCCATACAGTGCCTCAAACGGTGCAATGCCGATACTAAAGTGGTAGATATTGTTGTAGGCAAACTCGATCAATAGCAAATAGCCATCCCAACTACCCTTCCACTGGAGAACAGATACTCTCAACATGTCCTCCAAAGTCTGAATCGCTTTCTCAGATTAACCGTTGGTATATGGATGATAGGCAGTGTTGTATAACAGTTGAGTATTCATGGTGTCATGGAATTTTCTTTAAAATCTGGATGTGAATCTTGGATCTCTGTCCGAAACAATGGTGATGGGTACACCATGAAGTTTAACAATATTATCGATGAACAACTATGCCAACTTCTTTAGTGTGTAGGTATGTCGAACAGGTAAGAAATGAGTAGTCTTGGTGAGTCGATCCATAATCATCCAAATGCTATCAAACCTTGACCGTGTGTTCGGCAAACCATACATGAAATCCATGGTGATGTCTTCCCATTTCCACGCTAGTATAGGGAGATTCTGCATTAGCCCTTTAGGTCATCCCGTTTCATCCCATACTAGTAGTAGAACGGACGGATATTGTGATACAATTTGGTACTCCCCGGATGTATGGCATATGCCGAAATATGGGCTTCATCAAGAATTTCCTTCTTTGCCACTTCATTGTCTTTAGGCACAAACAACCTATTTCCCATCACCAAGGCTCAATCTCTCCAGATTTTCAGATCTCGTTTAGAACCATTATGCACCTATTCCTTTAGGTCTACATACTGTTGGTTGAGCTCCTAAGCTTCCCGAACCAAATCCGTCATGACAAGCCTAATTTGCAAGTGTGCCAACAATGCTTCATGTGAATCTGGTGTCACGGCAACGCCATTCTCTCAAAGGGAAAATAATAGCAGAACATGGATAGCTCGAAGGGTGACAAGCTGTCTATAGGATTTCCAGTTAAGTGCATCTGCTACGACATTTGCATGACCAGGATGATGCTCAATAATGCAATCGTAGTCACCAATGAGCATCATCCACCTTTTCTACCTCAAATTCAACTCCTTCTGGGTGAAGACATACTTCAAACTCTTATGATTAGTAAAGAAGTGGCATTTCTCACCGTACAAGTAATATCGCCAGATTTTTAGATAAAAAACTACTGCTCTGAGTTCCAGGTCATGAGTGGGTAGTTTGTCTCGTGAGTTTTAAGCTGTCTGGAAGCATAGACAATTACTTTCCCATGCTACATCAGAACACAACCCAATCTCGACAATGATGCATCACTATAGATCTCAAACTCACCGCCATTGTCCAGAAGAGCAAGGACGGCGGCATGAGTAAAACGTTTTTTAAGCTCCTGAAAACTCCATCCACAATTCTCATCCCATTCAAATTTGACCCCCTTCCAAGTCAACTTAGTAAGAGGCAAGGCGATTGCTGAGAAATCCTACATAAAACGTCGGTAATAGCTAGCCAATCCCAAAAAACTCCTCACTTCAATAATGTTCCTTGGCTGTTCCCACGTAGACACTGTAGAAATCTTATGATGGTCCACACTAATTCCCTCAGCTGAGACCACATGCCTAAGGAAACTGATTTGGTCTAGCCAAAACTGACATTTACTAAACTTCACATATAGCTGATTCTTCCTCAAATGTTTCCTATGCTCAGCATTACTCTTGGAGTAGATCAGGATGTCATCAATGAACACAATCACAAACCCATCAAGATATGGTCTAAAAACTCTGTTCATCTCCATGAAAGCTGCAGGTGCATTTGTTAACCTAGAAGGCATGGCACATAACTCATAGTGTCTATACTTAGTGCAAAAAGCAATCTTTGGTACATCATGAGTACTTCTTGAAAGACTTCTTCCAATAGTGCACTACCATTGCTTGTCACATGGTTGAAGTAGAGATAGAAGAGCTCTCAAGAGGCAAAGCTATCACCATCGAGGAAGAGAAGACCCTTACGCACAAAGAAAGCCTGCCAACATACTTTAGCATCGAGGAAGCACTACGATTGCCCAAGGAGATGCGAAAAGCACTAGTAGCGGTCTTGGCGAGTCCCGAAGACCATGAGGTGCAAGTAAGCAAGGACAAAGGCTTAAAGCTTTTGCCACATGAATATACCATATGCTGTGCACCACATGACGCAATCAACTTCATTGACGAAGACTTGTTGTTGGGATCAAAGCCTCACAACTATCATCCCTTCGTCTCTGGGTACATAAGGGAGCACAAAGTTAATCGCATGCTTGTGGATGGTGGATCGGCCATAAACATTATGCCAAAGTCAACAATGACCACAATCGGCATCAAGGTGGATGAACTATCTCGAAGCCGCCTCCTAATCCAAGGTTTTAACCAAGGAGGACAAGAGCGATAAGCATGATTCGAGTGTAGATGACCATTGTCGAACTCAAATCAAGCACGCTATTCCACGTGATTGATGCAAAACTTCCTATAGTTTGCTCTTAGGAAGACCTTGGATCCATGAGAATGAAGTAGTGTCGTCCACCTTCATCAATGCTTAAAGTTTTACCGAGAATGAGTAAAGGTGATACAAGGAGACACCAAGCCATTCATTGAAGCTGAATCACACTTTATGGATGCCAAGTTCTACATGGATGAAGACATAGTGCCCAAAGCTCTTTCAAAAGAAATCAAATCCACAGACAAAACTGCACCTAAGAAATAAGAGTGGCAAGCCGTGTCCAAGAAACAAGAAAGGGAAGTAATGCCATATTTAAGCAAAAACAACGATGAACCTATTAAGCCCACAACAATCCAATGAAGTGTGATGCGCTCAAAATGACCAAACACATCTGTCTTTTGATACATCTCAATGTCCAGAAGAAAGAATGGGCAATCCCCATTCGAAACTGGAACAAACAAAGTCGATACACAACTGCACATAATGATGTAAAGCTATTCAAGACCAATGAAGTTTTACCTCTAACACAACTAGGCAGTGCTAAAGTTTCAAAACCACCACAAGGTTTTGTAAAACCCCTGCCAAAAGGGGCAGAACCAAGCTCTTTTCCAACCAAGAGGACCAAAGAAGGTTTCGACCCAAACGCCTACAAACTTATGTGAAAGGTTGGGTACGATTTATCCTTCTCTTCAAATCTTGGAAAGAAGAATGCAAACACTGTCAACGACGAAGAACGTGACTTCACCGAGACTCAAAAGAAGTTGAAGGAGTATGATTACGGAGTTGACAACAACAAAGCTGGACTTAGCTTCACACCAAACACACCCGTGAAGGTTTAAAGCAAAGCAAAAAACGTTAGCGCTCAACACATCAGCGTAAGCATTGAACAAAATCAAGAGGAGCCTAAACCCACCCCTCGAACGTCAGTCTTTGATAGGCTGAATCGTTCAAAACCCAGAATTTCGGCACTTGATCACATTGGTGGTCAAGATCGAACTTCCGTCTGCGACCTCAACGATACTTGCTAGAAGAATGACTTTCCCTTACCAATCATCGAAATCATGGTAGACACAACCATTGGCCACAAGACATTATCATTCATGGACAGCTCATCTGGATACAATCAAATTCGCATGGCTCTCAAAGACGAAGAACTAACAGCCTTCTCCAACTACAAGGTAATGCCTTTTGGCTTGAAGAATGTTGGATCTACATATCAACGCGCAATGCAAAAGATCTTTAATGACATGCTACAAAAAAAGGTAGAATGTTACGTGGACGACGTAGTTGTTAAGACCAAAAAAAGATCCGATCACTTGAAGGATTTACAAATGGTGTACAACAAACTACAACACTACAACCTTAAAATGAACCTGTTGAAGTGTGCATTTAGCATCACTTTTGGGAAGTTCTTCAGCTTCATTGACATACACCATGGCATTGAAGTAGACCAATTGGAGATCAAGGCCATCCAAAACATGCTTGAACCAAGGAACTTACATGAGATGAAAAGTCTACAAAGACAGCTAGCCTTTATCAGATGCTTCATCTCCAACCTCGCTGGATGTTATCACCCCTTTAGTCGACTTATGAAGAAGGATGCTCCGTTCATATGGGATGATGCATGTTTCAATGTCTTTGAGAGCATAAAAAGGTACCTGGCAAACCCACCTGTCTTAGGAGCTCATGTGCCTGGAAAGCTGCTCATACTATACATTGCCGCACAAGAAGGTTCCATTGGAAAGAATACTTTACTACCTAAGTAGAACCCTCACTAGTGCCGAGCTTAACTACTCACCAATCGAGAAGATATGCCTTGCCTTAGTCTTTGCCATCCAAAAGCTTAGACACTACATGCTTGCTTACACCATCCACTTGGTTGCTAAAGCCTACCCAGTCAAGTACGTTATGTCTAAGCCGGTTCTGACTGGGTGACGAGCTAAATGGACGTTGCTTCTCAACCAACACGAGATCATCTATGTCTTAGCTAAAACTGTCAAGAGAAAAGCCCTAGCAGACTTCTTTGCCGATCATCTAATCCCAGCCTATTGGAAAATCTCGAATGACTTGCCAGATGAGGAGGTGTGTTCTATATTGACATCTTCCCGACGTGGACAATGTTCTTCTATGGATTTGCACGAGCAGACAGAGCGGGGGCAGGAATAGTATTCATGTCACCACAAAGACAAGTACTACCTTATTCCTTTCAATTAAGCAAGTTGTGCTCCGTCAACGTCGCTAAGTACCAAGCACTGATTATTGGACTCCAAATGGAAATTGACATGGAAATCACAACGCTATAAGCGTATAACTCCAAGCTCATAATCAATCAACTCTTGACTGAATATGAAATAAGGAAATATGATCTCGTCCCATACTTCTAGCTAGCAACTCAACTGCTACAAAAGTTCGAGGCCGTGACACTAGAACATGTGCTAAGAAATGAAAATCAAATGGCGGACGCTCTCACTAACTTAGCCTCAAGTATGGCGCTAAGAGAAGATGAAGCTGCAGACATGCTAGTTTGCCAAAGATGGGTGATCCCACTTGTCACTGAAATGCTACTAGATGACACAAACGTCGTCTCAGTACTTCCAGTCGACACTGAAGAGTGGAGACAGCCGCTGATTGACTACTTGGAGCATGGAAAGTTTTCGGACGATCCTAGACATCGCTTTGGAATACGTCGATGAGCACCTCGCTTCCTTTACTCCAAAGGAACACTCTACTGACACTCTTTTGAATGAGTATTTCTATGATGTCTAGGTAAGGGAGAAACTAATCAAGCCATGGAAGAAGCACACTTAGGAGTATGCGAAGCGCATCAGTCTGGACCAAAGCTACACTTTTAGCTTAAAAGAATGGGCTATTATTGGCTAAGCATGGTAAATGATTGCCTGGAATATGCTAAAAAGTGCCAAGCCTGCCAATTCCACGCGAACTTCATACATCAATCGTTTGAACCATTACACCTTACAGTTGGTTTATAGCCGTTTGATGCATGAGAATTGGACGTCGTAAGACCAATTACACCAAAGCCATTTGCAGGAAAAGCCTACATCCTAGCCGCAATGGATTACTTTTCCAAGTGGGCTGAAGTCGTACCCCTAAGGGAAGTTAAGAAAGAAACTGTCGTCCGTTTCATCAAACAACATATCATCCATCAAAATGGTGTGCGTCGCTACATCATCACCGACAATGAAAAATAGTTCTTCAATTGACTTATGGACGAGTTTTGCGAGAAATACAAGTTCAAACAGCACAAGTTTTCTATGTATCATGCTTCGACCAACAGTCTTGCATAAGCTTTCAACAAAACGCTGTGCAACCTCCTGAAGAAGGTAATCGGTCGAACAAAAAGAGACTGGCACGAAAGAATAAGTGAATCACTTTAGGCATATTGGACTACACATATGACTCATACCCATGCTACTCCTTATGCTCTTGTATATGGTGTGGAAGTTGTTCTACTGCTCGAAAGTCAAATCCTTTCACTAAGGATGGTTATACGAGAAAGCTTGACTAAAAAGGAAAATGCAAAGTTATGACTTCAGGAGTTGGAAGCACTTGATGAAAGGAGGCTCGAAACTCAACAACACTTAGAATGCTACCAAGCAGGGCTATCCAAGGCATTCAACAAGAAAGTCTGCCCAAGGTTTTTCCAAATTGGAGATCTTGTCTTGTCATTACGAAGGCCTATCATCGCAACTCACAAGACAAAAAGCTAGTTCACATCAAAGTGGGACAGACCTTACGTAATACAAGAGCTTTACACCAATGATACTTACTTAATCATGGTGGAATACGGCTTAAAGATTGGCCCTATCAATGGCAGATTCTTGAAGCATTACTACCCCTAAACCAAACAAGCAATGCTCCCCGCCTGCATGAGCCTAAACTGCACATGGCATAAAGCTCCTCACTTGCATGAGCCTAAACTGCACACGGCAACAATGCTCCTTGTTCGCACGAGCTTGAAAGGTGACACCCAATGCTCCTGACCCGCAAAAGCATAAACTGTGTACGGAAAAATAAAAAGAAAAAAAAATCAAAATCACCATCAAAACCATCAAAAAATAATCCATCATTCATTTGAACTACGTCATGACTTGATCCCTCCTCAACCAAGGGTACGTAGGCAACTTGAAACTTCAAAACTTCAAGTACAGTCACATCATCAACAAAAACACAAACACTTTGAAGAATAAAGAGCAAATTCAAGAATGTGAATACTTTATTTCTTTAAAGGAAGAATTTAGCTACAAAGTCGTATTTCAAAATGAGCAAAAAACAAAGACGGCTTCTTCAGTAGTCGACAAAGTGTTATTCCAAGTCATAGCTCTGCTATGGATGCAATCGCCAAGAAGCTCAAACGAAGCTGGTGGATTGTCATGAACATGGTGCGAAGGGTTCAAGATAAGAATCCTTGATGTATACGCATTATTCTTCATATTTGGTCAACCAAAATCTATCACCTCCCAAGATACTTTAGAAGACCACGACTTGATATGCATTGAGTTGTCTTTTGTAGGAAGAACAAGCGCCTTAGGGCTAGACAACGACGCACAAAGTTTCAACATCATTCCCTTATCTTGCAAATCGCCTTCCTTCGTAAGAATAGTGATAGAGACAAACCTCGTGAGTGTTGAAAAATGATGATGACAAAGTCACAACGATGAAAATAAATCAACCACAAAGCCTGAGCAGCACAATAAAGAGGGCAGCTACAAGATGATCCTTTAAAGCACGTTACAGTAGCAAAGAAAACCAAAATGCTATGCAATCGCACTAAGCAACCCCGCATCGATTACGCAATCAGTTTCTTGCACTACACGACAACATCACCACCGAGGGAAATTACGACCAAAAGGCACTACACAGCGTAATCTTGCTACAATCTTTTGCATAGCACCATATGGCAGCAAACAGAGTCTGAAGGAAAAAATTTATGAAAACAAGTTCATTTCAGTAACATCTATGCATGCAATTAACAATTAAAGACAGAATCATGCTTGTATGCACTCAAAAACAAAACTTTACCCATGAAATTCGAGGCCTAGTTGATGTGGTGAACTAAGACTCAACTCAAATCTTAAAGAAAAGAGTTGAGAAACTTTTATACCTTTGAAGCACCTCTTTGCTTAGCAAAGGATATTCACCCATTTGTGGGCTTTCTTTCCTCAGTCTCCTTGCTCCTTGGCTCCATGGATGTGGATGGAGGAACTTTGCTTCTTGGCTCCACGACTTCTTGGATATGGATGAAGGAATGGATTCTCCAAGTTCCTAAGAAAGGGAACCTCTAAGTTTCCACACCAAGGAGAGCATTGAGGAAAAGATGAGTGGCCTAGGAAGAAATGGATGCTAGTCCATTCTTCCTTGGGTGGCCGGCCTCTTAAGAGAAGAGAGAGCCTTTTTGTGTTTTTCTCTTTTCTCTCTAGAAAACCCTTATGAGGGAATATGTTATAATTTCTTTTCTATAACCATTTACATTGAGTGGCATAATTGAAATTAAAACCAATTCTCCCTCACACTCTCTATGGTTGGCCATGTGGGTTCATTGGGCTTTCATGCCCTTTGTGTTTTCAAGTTGTCATACAACTTTAGTTATTAGACTTGACATTCGAAGCCCATTGGGCCTTGAGGCCCAAAACTAACCCGAGGTCTAAAACGAACTTATTCGTTTGATTAATTAACATATTAATTCATCCTAGCCTTAAATAATTAAAATATTTAATTATCCTTACTCATCTCCATTGTTTCTTCAATCTATACCTTACACGGTGTAAGATCCATTAGGTTCCTTTTAGCAAGGCAGTGGTCGATTAGAACTCTTCAAATTGATTGTGAATTGAAACTTACTTTTCAATTCTCCCTTTAGTGATTATACACCTTTAGGGCTTCTACAAATCATGAGAGACACCTAACAGTATATCATGGCTATCCAAGCTAATCAGAAGAGGTGGAGAACCTATTCAGTTTGGGATTACAATGCAATACGGTATTTCTCTAATACAATACTCATGACCACATTGTTTGATTCGATAGTTTATTCATGTCTACTATCCAATGTCATTCTTTTATTTATATGATTACCTTGAATGTGATTTGGAACGAATTCCTAAATCTCATTCATACTTTGGCCAGAGATTCTTAATCATATCATAGAGTATTCTCCCTCAAACGGTTTGAAGGTTAGAGATCCCTTGTTGTGCATTCACTTGCCTCTATGGCTAAGTGGCTTAACCCCAACTATGTCATGGACACCCTCTAACGAAGTGACTTTGACATAGTTAAAGATCAAGGACCTAACCATAAGACAATTATGATGGCTCAGGTCAAAGGACTACTTTGAATTATCCCAACCATGAGTTTTCATGTGACATGAGTATGAGAACTCCTTGTTGATCTCGTTGAGTGGACTCATTCTCTACTGAGCACCTACATGCTTGTCTTGGTGCCAATCACATCAATGACTCGAGACCAGTCATTCTTTATAAGAGAAGACATAGCACGTACTAATCTTAATGGACTGTCAATGCCCAATTGGCAATCCTATGATTAGGAACGTTTAGGATATGTATACAAAAGAGAATGGTCACATGAATCTAACTTCTTTAGATCACATTCTCCCAATTACATATTCCTTGGACTTATCGTTTAAGCATATAACATTTATATGAGATGGCTTTAAACAATAATCTTTGCCCTTGGAAAGTACCTTTCCTTCCCAAAATACAAAAGGAAATCCCTCCAAAGCAAGGATAAGTTTTCAAGTTTCCCAAACCAAAAAGGAAAAACACCCTCTTGCCGTGGAAAAATAAAGGGAAGGAAAAAAAAAAATGCAAAACCTACTTACCCAAGGACAAGCATTAAAGCTTTCCAAAACCTTGAAGGAAATCACCAAAACTTTCCAAAAAGGATCACCAAAGTTTTCCAAAATCTTGAAGGAAATCACCCTCATTACCAAAATTGAAGGGGATTCCTACCTAAGGGAGGAAAAGCTTTTTTTTCCATGCCCACAAGGAAAAAATTCAAGTCCCAAAATACACCAAACGTATTTTGCCAAAAAAAAATTATGGAAAATCAATATGCACAATAAGTGTGTGCCGATTTATCCATTTTCAAAATTTTCATTTCAGATCAAGCCTCTACGACCCTTGAATTAAATTTTCATTTCATTCAATATCAAGCCTCTATGGCCCTTGAAGAAAATTTCCATTTCATTCAAGATCAAGCCTCTACGGCCCTTGAGGAAAATTTTCATTTCATTCAAGATCAAGCCTCTACGGCCCTTGAGGAAAATTTTCATTTCATTCAAGACCAAGCCTTAATGGCCCTTGAAGAAATGTTTCATCCAAGAAATACGCCTCAACGGTCGTTGACGAAATTCATCATTTCAATTAAAGAAATATGCCTCAACGGCCCTTGAAGAAATGTTTCGTTCAAGAAATACGCTTCTACAGCCCTTGAAGAAGCAAATTAATTCAAGATCAAGTCTTGAAGACCCTTGAGTTAGAGCATTCACATTGCAGGACTTCAAAACACGTTTCCTACATGTGACAAGCACATGCCTACAATGTGCCGTGAAGTGAGGGCATTTGTAGACATGTAAATTTCATTGCATGCAAATGATGCATCACAAAGCTTCACGTGGCATATGACTCATAAAAAATGGACAAATCATTAATGAAATGTGGCATAAGTCAAGCAAAGGAAGCTCAAAAGCATTCCTAAAATGCGGCAAAGGGGAAGAAATCTCCTTAAAATCAGCAAAGGGCCCAAATTGCTCCCAAAACCGAAAGAGAGCTAGATCATCTTCACAAAATAAGCAAGAATTGAAGATTTCCCACAAAATAGGCAAGAAAGGCCTATAGATTTCGGCCAAGCAAGGGAAAGTGGCTGAAATTAAGACACAAAACATGCCTAAATTCTCCCATGGACAAATCAAGACACAAATCAAAGCCAAATCCATCCAAAGGCAAGCTTTGAGAAGTCTATAAATACAAGGTCCTCAGACAAGCATAAAGGTGGACAATTTCTACATTGAAAGGCTGAAATTTTCATAAAAGGAGAACGTTTACCAAATCTTTGAAGACTAATATACTACCAAAGCTCTTTTCAAAGAACGTACAACCAAAGCCGAAGCTTTTTTTCAACCAAAGACGAAGCATTCCCTTGAAAAATCAACAAGCACTTGTGCCGATTCCTTCAAGACTTTGTTGCAAGCTTAAAACTTGTAACTACGTTCGATTCAAGATCGAGCCGCCAAGACCCTCTAATCAACAAAATCCCACATCAACATCACCTTTGCTGTATGTCATACGCAAACCTAGAGGTAAAGACTAACCATGCATTTTTTCAAGCTTAAAACTTGAAGCAATCATTCAATCGTTCATTCGAGATCAAGTCATCGTGACCCTTGGATTAACAACCTATGCATCTACATCAAATTTGAAGACCGAATCAAAGGGAAATTGTAAACAGAGATTGTAATTCTACAAATTTATCAATACAAATCTACTTTGTACATGTATTCTCGTTTCATTAGTTATAGAATTTTCGTGTTTACGGCTGCTGTAGACGACGGTAGAGCATAGTACCTCCGATGAAGGTTTACCCATGCGCCGGCTAAGACAGGCACTCACACGCACCACGCACTGACTAGAATCTGAGATCATACCGGGTCAGGTCAGATCTGGGTTTCTGGGTTAGGTTTGGTTGCATGGCCCAAGGTTTGGGCTGGGTAGTAGTTGGGTTCTACATCCGGGTTTTAAGGGTATGAGGTCGGGTTGCCTCGGTTTTAGGCAGTGGATTAGACAATTTCTAGGCAAAACTTTGAACACTCATAACTTCGTCAATACTCAACCAAAACGAGTGAAGATGAAGAGAATGGTACCTTGCACGACTGCTAACTCGCTGTTGTTTGGTCGGAAAATGGCCTGGAAGTCACGAGTTCTCGCCTGAAACTAGGGAAAGCTTATTCCGACTTATTTCTGCGTTTAACAAGTGTGTACAACTTAAAACAAGCATCAATATAACCTTAAAACACATCCCAAGGGTTTGTAGAACTTTACCTACGTCGGAAAAACCTTAAAAGTCGCCAAAGCTAGTTTGGGAGATAATGAACAGTGACATTGTCACTGTGGAGTTCCATGGTATGTGGCCTGGGGTTCTTGAAGCCTTTACTTCCAGTGGTGAGGTTAGATGAAGTTGTTATGGAACTTAGAGAGAGGAAAGGAAGATCGCAGATGAGAGGGCACAAGGGAGTTTTAAGAGAAAGAGAGAAAATGAGGGGGAGAGAGAGAGTTATAAAGAAAATATCCAAAAAGGAAAGAGGAATCGGGATTGGGTAGAAATATAAGGGGAGAAGAATCCCAAGTGGGTCCCCCTTGGTTTGCAATTTAAGAATGTATAAAGTGAAACACAAATATCCGAAAACGTTCGACGGTTCGAACGTAGAATCTTCGTTATACATCCAATTTCGAATTCGTTTGCGCCTACACGTTCGTGACGATGAGTACGATACGAATAAATTACTTAACTTAAGACTACGCATTTCAATGAGATAGTTAAAGCAAGTCAACTCAAGGGTACAATGGTAATTTTATAAATCTGATAGTACCAAATACAAGAAATCAAGGTCGGGGTTTCACAATTTACCCCCTTACAAGAATTACGTCCCAAAAATTTACAGCCCCAAATAAACAAGTACAAATACTAACTCCTCATCAGTTCTTCCGTTTCCCATGTCGCTTCCTCAACTACATGGTTTTTCCACAACATCTTTACTAACAATATGACTTTGTTCCTCAGAGTTTTATCCTATCAGTCAATGGTCGCCATTGGTTCCTCAACATAACTTATGTGCTGACTTACTTCTAACGGTTTTGGCTGAATAATGTGAGAGGGATCTGGTACATGCTTTCGAAGCATGGAAACATGAAATACGTCGTGTAACAGCGATAATTTTGGTGGTAGCTCCAATCTATAAGCAATCGCACCAATTCTCTCTGTGATTCGGTAGGGACCGACATATCGAGGACTCAACTTCCTTTGCCTATCAAAACGAACCACACCTTCTAGGGCGACGACTTTAGAAACACAAAGTCACTAATCTCATACTCACGATCTCTGGAATGTCGGTTAGCGATGTTTTTCTGTCGATCTTGTGCTGTCTTTAAATTTATCAATTAGATGTTGGTATTAGTGGTGTTGACAATTTCTGGCCCCACTGACACCCGCTCACTGACCTCAGTCAAATATAACAGTGTTTGGCACGTCTTCCCATACAGAGCCTTGAACGATGACATGCCGATACTGGAGTGGTAACTGTTGTTGTAGGTAAACTTGATCAATGGCAAATAACCATCCCAACTACCCTTCCACTGGAGAACACACACACTCAACATGTCTTCGAAAGTCTGAATTGTCCTCTCAGATTGACCATCAGTCTGTGGGTGATAGGTAGTGATGTATAACAGCTGAGTATTCATGGCGTCATGGAATGCTTTCCAAAATCTGGAGGTGAATTTTGGATCTCTATTCGAAACAATGGTGATGCATACACCGTGAAGTTTAACAATATTATCGATGAACAACTGTGCTAACTTCTCCAATGGGTAAGCCTGTCGAATCGGTAAGAAATGAGCAGTCTTAGTGAGTAGGTCCACAATTACCCATATACCATCAAACCTTGACCGCGTGCTCGGAAAATCATACACAAAATTCATGGTGATATCCTCCTACTTCTGAGCTAGTATAGGGAGATTCTGCATTAGCCATTCAGGTCCCTGTTTATTTGCTTTCACTTGTTGGCAAATTATACATCTCTTCACATACTTCGCCATATCTCATTTCATCCCATACCAATAGTAGAACAGACAAATAGTGTGCTGCATTTTAGTACTCTTTTGATGTATGGTATATGTCGAAATATGGGCTTCATCGAGAATTTCCTTTTTCACCACTTCATGGTCCTTAGGCACAAACAACCTACTTCCCATCATCAAGGTTCCATCTTTTTGGATCTCCAAATCTCGCTTCAAACCATTCTGCACCTGTTCCTTTAGGTCTACATACTGTTGATCAAGCTCATGAGCTTCCTGAACCAGGTCCACTGACACAGGCCTAATTTGGAAGTGCGCCAACAATGCTCCTTGTGAATCTGGCATCATTGCAACACTGGTTTCTCGAAGAGAAAACAATAGCAGAACATGGATAGCTCAAAGGCAGGCTATCCATAAAATCTCAAGTTAAGTGCGTCCACTACGACATTTGCTTGACCAGGATAATACTCAATAACACAATTGTAGTCACTAATGAGTTCCATCCACCTTCTCTGCCTCAAATTCAATTCATTCTAGGTAAAAGCATACTTCAAACTCTTGTGATCTATAAAGATGCGCAATTCTCGTCGCATAAGTAATGTCGTCAGATTTTTAAAGTAAAGAATATTGCTTCGAGTTCTAGATCATGAGTGGGGTAGTTTCTCTCATGAGTTTTGAGTTGCCTAAAAGCATAAGCAATGAGTTGCCCTCGTTCGGAAGAGCAAGGACAGGGGCATGAGTAAGACGTTGTTTAAGCTCCTGAAAACTCCATTCGAAATTCTCATCCCAGTCGAATTTGATCTCCTTCCGAGTCAATTTAGTAAGAGGCAGGGCGATCACCTAGAAGTCTTGCACAAAACGTCGATAATAGCCAGCCAGTCCCAGAAAACTCCTCATTTCAGTAACATTATTTGACTGTTCCCATATAGACACTGCAGAAATCTTCTAAGGGTCCACACAAATTCCTTTAGCAGAAACCACATGCCTGAGGAAATTGATCTGGTGCAACCAAAATTGACACCTACTAAACTTCACATACAGCTGATGCTTCTTCAACCTTTCCAAGACCAACTTCAATATGTCATCAATGAATACAATCACAAACCAATTAAGATACCGTCTGAAAACTTTATTCATCAAATCCATGAAAGCTGCAAGTGCATTCGTTAACCCAAAAGGCATGACACGAAATTCATAATGTCCATACCAAGTGCGAAAAGTAGTTTTTGGTACATCTTCGTCCTGGATTAGCAGCTAATGATAACTCGAATGAAAATCGATCTCAGAGAACACCTGAGCACCCCTCAATTGATCAAACAAGTCATGAATCCGAGGTAGTGGATAATGGTTCTTCATTATCACCCGATTAAGTTGCATATGGTCAATACAGAGTCTCATCGATCCATTCTTTTTTCTCACAAATAATACAAGAGCGCTCTAGGGAGACATGCTTGGCTTGATATAGCCTTTATCCACGAGCTCCTGAAGTTGAATCTTCAACTCCCTCAACTCAACTGGTGTCATTCGGTATAGTGCCAAGGAGATAGGGTTGGTACCTGGAAGTAAGTCAATGGTGAATTTGACTTCCCTCGCAGATGGTAACCCCAGAAAATCCTTAGGAGATACAACGGTGAATTCATTCATCATTGGCACATCTCTAGCACACAGAGAAGGTTCACCTTGCGTGAATATGTGAGCTAAGAATCCTACCTTTCTATTGTAACTTCGTCATCCAGATGGCGGAAATAATATTATTCTAAAGGATTCGTCACTCACCCTGAAATGTGATCGCTGGTCGTGCCGGCCGATCAAATGTCGCCACCAGTTTCTCTCTACATCTAACATAAGCATTGTGCATAGATAACCAATCCATTCCCATAATGATATCGAACTCCACAAGTTTAAAAGGAATCAAAATGGCATCCAAAAGTTCCTCTTCAACTATAATTGGGCAATCCCTAAATTCCCATTATGCACACAATAGATCCGCAGGAGGTAATTGTATAAACATATCAAACCTAAGTAATGTAGGTTGCGGGTTCACCACCCACATATATTATAGACAAATGAATGAATATGTAGTACCCAGATCAATCAGAATACTAGCCCAATGACCAAAAACAAGTAACGTACCCGTAATAACTCTGGGATCCTGCTCTGCCTCCTATTCAGTCATGGCGTTGATACGTCTGTGGGCCTGTCGTCCTAAACCACTGTTACAACCCCCATGAGTTCTCACCCCCTGGCTATTTTGGCTTGCTCTGTTCCCTTGAGCACGACTGGCCAAAGCTACTTTAGAATATTGTGGTTCCTCTAGCAGAAAACTAAGTACTCGAGTTGTTACTTCCATCATAACTTTGAGTACATAGATTATTACTCCCACCATAACCCGAACTAGAAGCATAATCATCAGATGAATGCGTACTAGCGCAATTACGGGCAATATGTCTAGTGTTGTCACACTTGAAACACCTGGCCAGATCAATAATGCAATTACCTCGATGACGCTTACCACTACGCGCACAAGCCATGACTGTTGGATTAAAATGGCTGAAATACTACTTAGCCACCTCACTGCCTAAGCCCTCGCTAGAAGATCCCTAACCCTGACCGTGTCATTTGAACGACTGAGAGTGCCTAAAGCTGAAGGTAAAAGAAGAAGTAGAAGACTCCCTCATGTTCCTAGATCAAAATCCATGACCCCACTGATTCTAGTTTCGAGGCTGGTTTTAGTTTCAGTGCTAGTCCCGATTAAGTATGTTCCACTACGACTGCTTAACTTTCAAAGCCGCCTCAATCATTTCCTCGTAAGAGGCACAAGTCTGCTATGCTAGAAGCTCGCAGATGTCATCATTTAGAGCAATCTCCAGCTGTACCATTATCTCTCAAGGGTTATCATAGACCACGGTGTGGTGTCTTGCCAACTACTGAAATGTGTTATCAAACTCCATAATAGTCAAGTTGCCTTGGCAAAAATTAGGAATTCTTGTCTCTTCCTCAACTGATACTCAGGGCTCAAAAAGTGTTTGCTAAAAAGTCTCCTGAACACAGACCAAGTCATCAAAGAGTTACGTGGGTGAGAGTCCTTCACTGACTTCCACCAAAATCTTGCATTACCTTGAAGGAAGTAACCAGTGATATTTGCCCACTTAGCCATTGGGCACTTCATACCCTCCAAAGTGTCCTCTATTTTCTCTAGCCAATCCTCAGCCTCCTCACAAACTCTAACTACATTAAGCTCGGTAACACCGTGACTTCGAGTAATCTCCATATAATTACAACTCTGCCTGTTATTCCTAAGGAACGCATGTCGCAGAGCTGTGATCAACTGTTAAATCCCACCCATTAAACCAGAACAAGGTCGTCGAGACACATTCCCAATAAGAGGATCCATGATTATGATAAAAGGCAAATAAAATTTAGAAGGACGAAAGATTGCAGCCACAAGAAAGCTTATGATTACCAAATGGAAGAATGAAGTCTTAAGTATGCTCTGATACCAATCTGACCACATGCTGGCCGATACACGAGGGTGAAGCAAGCTATTTATGAATTCATATGCCGAGAACATGAGAAACATGCATATAAATTTCGCACGTGACTACACAAAGTAATATTCAAATACAAACCTTACAAAATAATAATGATAATGCATGACATGTTCAGAGCATATCACTAATTCACAATACAAGCAGAAGGTATAATAAAATGTGTTATTACAAGAGATGTCCAACACAGAGAGGATGATACAAGTTCACTGATAGGGGAATGCCTTGTAGCTCGGATCGTATGCCTCGTTCCAAGGTCCTGAGGGGGTGTAAAACAAAGTATGAGTGGACCAAGTTGATACATAAATAATACTAAAATAGTTATTCATCAACATACTAACCACCAAAGTTTATGAAAACTTAATAGCATAATATGTAGTAGGTTTTTCGAAAACCGTAGCATGCCATAAAACTTCATAAAACATATATCATATATAGTGTGCTTAGTAATGGTATCAAAATCGCCCGAAGGCCTTCATTCGCCCATAGGCCCTGCATCACCAAACTGAAGCCATATATATATATATATATATCTTCATTCCCCCGAAGGCCTTCATTCACCGGTAGGCCCTACATCACCCGACTGAAGCCATATATAAATCTTCATTCGCCCGTATGCCCCTTCATCACCTGACCGAAGCCATATATAGATCTTTACTCGCCAATAGGCCCCTTCATCATCCAACCAAAGCCATAAATAGATATCATTCTCCCGTAGGCCCCTACATCACCCAACTGTAGCCATATATAGATATCATTCGCCCGTAGGCACATAGTATGAATACGCATTAAATAAGCACATAAAAACATGAACATAATATTTCCAAAATATATGTATATATCTCAACGAAACTTAATAGCTCAAACATCATATTCGTGAATATCTCAATAAACGTAAATCCAATTTACTCATAAACATTTCATAAAACATTGTCATAAAATCAGGCTTTCATGTATACATTTCTAGTATAATAAAATAATGCATTTTGGAAAGGGTCCACTCACAGATACTCCGTCATTGAAGAGCCGTGCGAACTAGGGAGGATGGAAATGCCACTAACAAACTCACCTAAGAACATAAAGGGACCAATTAATAAACTCTATTGAAACGGTTGAATTTCAGAAAATGGACGTCATAAACGGATTCAGGACGTCGAAAAACCTAAAGAGAAACCTCGGGTACCCCCACAATTCGTCGCACACGCCGTCAGGGAAGGCCACATGCCACCGCATATGCCGCCACGCCCTGATTTGGGTTGCTGGAAAGTTGGCCGAAAAAGTCACCTCAACGGCGGCAAAGCACAGTACCTCCATTGGACACGCGTGTGCTCCACGCATTGACCAAGACAAGCACTCATGCGCCCCCACACAATGACTGGAATTTGGGATCTGATTGGGTCAGGTTGGATCCAAGTCAGATCTGGGTTTTGGGTTTGGGCTTGTTTCTGAGTTGGGCTTGGTTGCATGGCCCAAGGTTTGTGCCAGGTAGTAGTTGGGTTATGGATTCGTTGATCGGTCGGTTTCTAGGTAAAACTTCAAATGCTTATAACTTCCTCAACCAAAACGAGTGATTCAAAAATGAAAATCATAATTCTCAATAAGATGAAGAGAATGGTACCTTGCGCAATGGCCAACTCCCTGCGATTTGGTTAGAAAATGGCCTGGAAGTCACGGGTTCTGGCCGAAAATTGGGGAAAGCTCACTCCGAGCTATTTCTATGTTTAACAAGTGTGTACAACTTAAAACAAGTTTCGATCTAACCTTAAAATACATACCAAGGGTTTCTAGGAGCTTACTTACGTCAAAAAAACCTCAAAAGTCGCTGGAGCTCGTTTGGGAGATAATGAACAGTGACACTGTCACTGTGGAATTCCACGATATGTGGCATGGGGTTCTCGAAGCATCTACATTTAGTCGTGAGGTCAGATGAAGTTACTATGGAACTTAGAGAGAGGGGAGGGAGATCGCAAAGGAGAGGGCACGTGGGAGTTTTAGAGAGAGGAAAGGGAGATCGCAAAGAAGAGGGCATGAGGGAGTTTTAAGAAAAAGAGGGAAAGTGAGATGAAGAGAGAGAGTTATAAAGAAAATATCCAAAAAGGAATGGGGAATCTGGATTAGGTAAAAAGATAAGGGGACAAGAATCCCAAGTAGGTCCCCATTGGTTGGCAATTTAAGAATGTATAAAACGAAACACAAATATCCGAAAACGTTTGACAGTTCGAACGTAGAATCTTGGATATACATCCAATTTTGAATCCGTTCATGCCTATGCGTTCATGTCAATGAGTACGATACGAATAAATTAATTAACTTAAGACTGCATGTTTCAACGAGATGGTCAACGAAAGTCAACTCAAGGGTACAATGGTAATTTCATAAATCCGATAGTACCAAATACGATAAATCAACGATGGGTTTCACATCATCGCATCTTAGTGGTGAGGTTTATTGATGTTGTTAGGGAGCTCGGGGAAGGAGTGAGGGTTTGCAGAGAAGACAGAGCTCGGGGAGATTTAAAGGAAATATGAGAGAAAGTGATGGGGGGAGAGAGATAAGAAAATTTGAAAAAAGGGGAATCCGGATAGGGACAGGGATAAAGGGACAATAATCCCTATGTGGGTCCCACGGTTCACAATCTAAGAACACTAAAAATGAAACACGGAATATCCGAAAAACGTTTGATGTTTCGTAACATAAAATCTTCGTTATAACTCCAAACTTGAATCGATTTGCATCTATGTGTTCGTGGTGATAAGTACAATAAGAATGAACTAAGAAAAATTAGTAATACGCATTTCGACTAGACGGTCAGCGAAAGTCAACTCAAGGGTAATTTGGTAATTTCATAAGTCCGATAAGACAAAATATGATCAATTAGGGATGGGGTTTCACACTTGGTCCATGGCTTTCTTGATTCATTGTTGGTTGCGAACTCACGGCCTGATTTTTGGCCAAATCACTTCCTTGGCCAAAGTTATGTTCATATTGAGATTTTAGTCTCTAAAAGGGGCTTTACTTTCGCTGACTCAAAGCACTTGGGAAGTCGAAGCTCAAAGGTATATGTTGATAAAATGTGGCTGTTGCAATTCTATTTAGATCTAGTGGTTCTGTAGATGGTTGGACAAGTGTGCCCAATTTTTTGATGTGAGGATGAGCCAATGGCGTTTTCCTTCCCGGCTTAGTTGTGTTATGTGCATGTTTATACCGCCTAGCAGTTTGTGTGGCCTCACTTGTGGTAATGACATTGTGTGTGCCTAGGTTTTGGATTTGCCATTGATGAGTCGATTTCATATTATATATTTTACCATATTCTTAGTATGTTTTGGTAATTATTTTGGTAGAATTTTGATACTTTGCTTTATATTTTCAATATAGGACATTCAACTTCCTCTGGAGAAAAACATAACCAAACAAAAGAATTTTGGAGTGATTCAAATTGGAGGACGTTTGTGAGTTCCTTAGCTTCCTTGTGACAAAATTTCGGCTTTTTCTACCAAACAGTTATTTTCTAGCGATGAAATAAAGAAGCAGTGCGCAGTGTTGGAAAGTGACTTTTTGGGCTTTATTGCGATTTTTGGAGCCCAAGATGATTTGTGGCCCTCTAGAGAAGTGTTCAACATATTCCAAGCTTTAAATCCAGCTATCTTGGGCTGGTTTTGGAGTAGATATGGGTCTAAGATGTGGCTATGCAAATTTTGGGCGAATTTTACCAGTCAATTTAGAATTATATTTCCTAATTTACTAGGAGTATTTAATTATAGTAGTATAAATAAGCCTTTTGGCCGGCCTTAGTTTTTGTTCTCTATGCGGTATTTGTGAGAGGAATTTGGCCAAAGCTTAGAGATATTCAGACTTTTACATTCAAGGTGTTTTCGATCTTTTTCTATTTTAATAAAATTTCATTTAATTTTAATTATGAATATGCGTAACTAATATCTTTTGCTACGGTGAAGCCATGATCCTTAGCGTTAATATGTAGTCTTTATTTAATTGCTTATGATATCACGCATGCATACTTTGAATTAATAATTACCCTAGCAAAAGTATGCATGCATACTTTGAATTATTATGATATCATGCACGCATACTTTGAATTATTAATTACCCTAGCAAAAGTATGCATGCATGATATCATAAGCAATTGAATAAAGACTACATATCAATTGAAATCCAAGAAAGTAGTTCACTTCTCCAACCAAGCTCATTTCAAACTCATTATTCATCATATCAATGAACTGTTTCACGAGAGAATCAGAGGTGGAGCCAACAACAATATCATCCACATACACTTAAGCAATCACAACATCAGACTTTACTTTCTTCATAAACAATGTCTTATCAACAGAGCCATGCGTATAACCATGAGTGAGAAGATGAGAAGAGAACCTATCATACCAAGCACGTGGAGCTTGCTTAAGACCATAAAGGGCCTTCCTCAGTTGGTACACCTCATTTGGCTTGTGAGGATCCTCGAAGCCCTTTGGTTGTTCCATATAAACTTCTTCATTAAAATATCCATTAAGGAATGCAGTTTTGACATCCATTTGAAATAATTTGAACTTTAAATGGCATGCAATAGAACAAAGAAGTCTGACAAATTCAAGATGAGCAACAAAAGCGAGGTTTCATCAAAGTCAACACCTTCAACTTGAGAGTATCATTAAGCAACAAGTCTGCCTTATATCTGATCACATTTCTTGACTCATCAGACTTGTTCTTCTGAATCCATTTAGTGCCCATAACATTAGTATTTGATAGACAATCAACAAGGGACCATACTTCATTCCTTTTAAACTGATTCAGCTCTTCATGCTTGTCCAAAATCTATTCCTCATCAGTTAAGGCATCTTTAACATTTTTGGGCTCAATTTAGAACACATAGCACACATTGTCAACTTCATTAGCAATTTGTCGTCAAGTTCTAACAACTTTGTCAACATGACCCATTATTTCATCATCTCGATGACTTCTGGCCCACTTTGGCTTGTCTTTGAACATGGGATGGGAGTCTTGGTTAGTACTAGATTCACTCTCTGTGTCACTTTCTGACAACTCATCTCACTCAACAGAAGCATCGCCTTTATACTTCAAGGGAGGAGAGAACAAATCAACATTTTCAACATCAGGAGTAGGAGAAACAATGGAGTCATCAACTTTGACATTTATGGATTCCATGATGGTATTTGTTCAAGGATTGTAAACTCTATAGGCTCCGCTTGTGTTGGAGTTCCCCATAAAAATTCCTTCATCACTCTTTGTGTCAAACTTGTCTATGTGTTCCCGATCTCTCAGAATGTAGCAAACATTACCAAAAACTCTAAAGTACTTCATGTGGAGCAAAAAAATAATCAAGAAAATTATGAAGGCGACATGTGGACTTTTGGATAAAAAGGACAAAATTACCCTCAAGGCACACCGGGATTCCCACGCGCATACAACAAACAATGATAACTCAATCAAAGAAAAGTCAAAGGTGACCAAAATGGTGTTTATTCAAAATCATCTCATCACTCCTCATCAAATCCTCACCCTAAAGGTAACTCCTAATTATTCTATTTAAATTGGGATTGATTACCAAGTTAATTGCAAGATATTATCTCATAAAACCACCATAAGTGGTTGGTCCCTATTCTCCAAATAGGGTCGGCCACACCCCTATATGTAGCCTCATCTTCACACCAAAATGCAAGCCATTCTCTACCCATAAATTCCTAAACACATTCTCTTTCAAATTCTAACTTGGCATTGGAGATTCTTCGGCCAAAGCACCCCCCCATTCATTGTGGGCGCATGAAGCTTTTGGCCTTAAACTTAGGTGTTATTATTTTGCAAGTGCATTTTCGTCAAAGGAGAAGACGACGGAAATTTGCATCCACACTTCACATTGGCTTTTTACCTCTCCAAAGTTCATACGGAGTCATATCAGTTCATGGCCTAAGAAACACACGATTTGAGATGTAACATGCAGTGCTTATAGCTTCGGCCCAAAAGTGCTTTGCTAGATTCTTGCTATTCAACATCACCCTAGTCATCTCAATTAGAACATGATTTTTCTTTTCAACAACCCGATTTTATTAAGGAGTGATAGGAGTAGAAAGTTCATGTTTAATGCCATTAATAGAACAAAATTCATCAAATTGAGCATTCTCAAATTCAGTGCCATGAGTTCTGATTCTGACAAGAAAATGACGACTAGACATAGATTTATTCATCATTACTTTATACATGGTGAAGAACTGTTAAAAATATCTGATTTTTCCCTCAAGAAACACACCCAAGTATACTTAGAGAAGTCATCCACGATTGCAAGAAGATACTTCTTCCCTCCAATGAACAGTGTTTGGATTGGGCCAACAAGGTCCATATGCACCAATTGTAGAGTCTTGGAAGTTGCAATATCATTCAACCTTTTGTGAGGCACTTTGGCCCGCTTTCCCAACTGACCAAATCCACAAACATAGGAATCAGACACTGAATGATGAGGTAAACCCCTAACAGCCTCACAATTAGACAACTTTTGAAGATCTTTGAAGTTAACATGGTCAAGTCTTCTATGCCACAACACATTAGCATCATTAATTGCTTTGTTGCACTTTAAGGAATCACCAACCTTTGAAGCATAAAAAATGTAACAATTGTCACCAGATCTTGGAAGAACCATAATATTCTTTCCATGTTCATACACAATTCGATAGCCTTTCTTGGAGAAGCAAACTTCATCCGCCACTTCATCACATAATTGGCTAATGCTAATGAAACTTGACTTCAAACCTTCCACATAACTAACATTCTTAAGCTAAAGCAAATGATGAGTCAATATTTTACTATATCTTTTACCCTATTCTTAGTTACAATTTATTGGTTTATTTTGGTGAATTTTGATATTTTATTAAGGATTTTTAATATAGGACATTCGACTTCCTCTTGAGCATAAAGTAACCAAACAGACGAATTTTGAAGTGGTTCCAATTGGAGGATGTTCGTGAGTCTTTAAAGATGATTGTGTTTCAGATTTTTCTACCAAAGCTGTTTGACCGTGGCAATGAAATAAAGGCCCAACGAACAGCTTTCCTAGATTGACATTTATGGACGTTTTGGGTATTTTGGA
This sequence comes from Pyrus communis, assembly GCF_041283825.1. Lineage (NCBI taxonomy): Eukaryota > Viridiplantae > Streptophyta > Magnoliopsida > Rosales > Rosaceae > Pyrus > Pyrus communis. The sequence goes on from NC_142579.1 coordinate 120,732, forward strand.
GGTCAAGATGGCATATTTTGAGGAAGATTCCTTTTGATGATTTGTAGGGGACATTTCCAGCTTTCAAAAGAGACCTTTTGGGACTAAATTGAAGTTGATTTGATTGGTCAAAAGACTAATTTTCTGAGAAGTCCGAATTTCAGTTTAAATAGGAAACTTTTTACACCGTTTTAAATATCTAAGTGTCTTAGTGATTCGCGACTATTAGAATATTTAGAAAAGTAATTTGATGCAATTTTGGTCGGAAGGTTCCCTGAAATTGGCGCTGGCTTCTTGTGGTTAATAATTGTAATTTCACTTAGGATGAACATCACGTCTTAAGGGTTGCATGGTTTTTCGAAGGGTTTTCATAAAACTTAATGAGTCTTTCATGTTCCTATTTTATCCGAACGTCCGAACGGGTTGCATGTTAGATATGCATTCTATGTTGGAGGTTACAAGTAGGATATATATTAGGAAAACCTAACCTTCGAAATGTGCATGGGTAATTCATAAGTAATTGGAAGAATTACGTAGAGTTGTTAAGGTGAGGGCTAAACCCTAGTGTTTCTTTAAATTGGTTTCTAGTTGATTTATTTAATTTTTTTATTTAAAAAAATATATATATTATTTTAAATTCCAAAATCAATGTTTTCCAAACTAATTAATTAAGAGTTGATTTTAAGTACAAATTATTCATTCAATCCCCGCAGAAAATGACCTTGCTTAAGCCGTTTATACTACAACTACCTTATTCTCTTGCAAGTATTTTTAAGTGTTTTTATTCCTACTTTTGTAGGTGGTAAAAATCCTATCAGCAGACCAAGAATATTAACAACCCCCTTTGCAATGATTTGGGACTTATCTTCATTACCAAAAACTACACCACCACCATTGAAACGTGAAACGGATAGAAAGGCATCCTTGTCCCCAGACATGTAATGAGAACACCCACTGTCAAGATACCACACATTTGGTTTAGTGGCAGATAGTGCATTGAGAACAACCAAACATCGATTGAAGAATTTCTGAGTCAATTTTGAACAAGGCTTTACACTTCCCAAACTAGATGACTGCACAAGTTGTGCGATTTCTGTTGACTTTATTGACCAGTCGGTCCATCTGATTCTTCAAAGTATCACTCTTGCTAGAGTAGAGTTTCTTGCACTTCAGTCGAATGTGGCCCAATTCACCACATGACGACATATGGGAATAAATTTAGTCTTCGAACTTGAATTGACTTTAGGTGCCACAAGAATATATTCTTTCATAAACTTCGATTTTGTGGTTATTGAGCTTAGGGCTAGTTTCATAAAGACTGCTTCTGCTGTGCTATGAGAATAAGCAGCTGTGAAATAAAGCAGCAGAGTGTTTGGTAAACTTTTTTGTAAAAGTGCTTTTGAAAAAAAAAAAAAAAAAAGCAGTATTAGAGTGTTTGGTAAACTTTTATGTAAAACAGATGTGAAAAAAAACCGGTTTTTCAAAGCTAGGTTTTGCAGCTGCTTGTTTTTGGCTTTTTTTCATCCAAAACTGTGAAAAAAAGCTGAAGCTGAGTGTTTACCAAACACAAAAACAGCTCCCAGCTTTTTTTTATAGCAGTTTTTTTCAGAATAACCTCAGTTCCAAACCAGGTCTTAAGCCACTTTCAACATATCCAATACCACTTTTGTCACCATGTGGTTTCCCAATGCTCAGCATCTTGTCAATTTTTTCAGCTCCAATAGTAAAACAAATAACTTTGTCATTTGCCTCATTTAACTCAATTAGTTGTTCCAGTTAGTCTCATGATACATCACATTATTTGCCTTCAACATATGAATTTGATTCATCAGGTTTTCTTGAGATACCATCAAGCTTTGAACCTGAGCTTCAAGAGCAGCAATAACATCATGTTTCTCATCTTTTTCATTGAAATTAGATTCATTCTCATTTAGCTCCTTGACATGGGTCTCAAGATAACCAATCTTTTCATCGATACGAAGAGACTTGGTTCCTTTTTGCAACTCAGCAATCTTCTTAGTCAGCTCAATCTTCTCCATTTTTGCAGTACAGGTTTCATCAAAGAGAGTATCATGCTTAATAGATAATTCATCATAAGTAACTCTTCAATGTCATAAAGTATAGTATCATCATCACTTGGAGACACTTCCTGCATTTGAGCAACAAAAACAACAATATTTTCTTCATCATCTGATGACTTGTCAGACAAAACAGAATCTTCATCATCATTATCACTCCAAGTAGCCATCATTGTTTTTTCATGCTTTTGTCTAAGGAATTTGGTGTTAGCACATTCAGCAACATAGTGCCTACTTCCCCCACATGCAAAGTATAGGCTAAATACCTTTGACAAGCCCTTGTCTCATTTTCTAGTGAACTATATATGCTTCACTCCAGTAGACTGTTTTTCCTGACTGTTTGATGACTCACCAAACCATCTAGAGTATTCCTTTGTTTTTAAGAATTCTTCTAAATTGTTTGATGAACAAGGCAAGATCATCTTTTGAGGCTTGTCTACACACATCACCAACAACCTCACAGTTCTCAACATTTTGAAGAGCCACTTCTTTTTTCTTCTTGGAGTCACTTTCACCCATGTCAAGCTTCATCTCATAAGTGATGAGTTTACCAACCAATTTTCCTAGCTTGATGTCATTTAGGTCCTGAAGCTCTTGAATGGCAACCTTCTTTGTAAGAGATCTCTTGGGCAAGCATCTCAAAATCTTTTGGACAACGATTGTTTCATCAATAGGTTTCCCTAACCCCCAAGGTTTCATTTGTTAACATTTCAACTTTCTCGTAGAAGATCGAGAAAAGTCTCAAACTCGAGCATTCTCAAATCCTCAAATCTTGAAGGGTCATCTGGAGCCTTAGATCTCTCACTAGCTTGTCACCTTCATGAAGTATTCTAAGCTTGTAACGAACATAAACAAACTGATTAGACGAAATGGCAGAAGCAATAGCATTTCTTGCTTTCCTATTTGCCATGGCAGAAGTAATTTCTCCTTTATTTCGTTCACCTTTGCGCTTAACCACAGATTCATCATTAACATTTCTTGATGGTGCCCTCCATTCCAAGGTAAGATAGTCAACTACAACTAAGTCTTGAGCTTCTAAAAAGATTTGAAACTTTTCACTACATGCATCATAATTAGTTCCATCAAAGTATGAAGGAAAATTGCAAGAAACAAAAGCTTGTTCGCGATCCATAATGAGATTCCACCTAATCCCAGTCACTCCCAGATATCACTCTATGTATATTTAGAGCAATGCTCTGATAAAAATTGAAACCTGTACCAGGTAGAATATCCTATAATTTAAAATTCGATATGCATGACTGACTAGTCAGCATAACGAGTAGTCTAAGATCATATTTGTTAGTTTACCAAAACCAAGAATAAACAATTGTACCTGGTTTACTAATGTAACCCTAGCTAACAAAGGTTTTGTTCAATGCACATTTAAACTTTGTAAAATTTAGTTGAAAACACATATCTATTTGTTAACCCTAGAGTCAATGAGTTACATGCAAATCAACAAGATATGTGAACAAGAATAACAATAATCAACGCAAGGAGTTTTGGCTAGGAAAACCCACATCTGGATTAAAAAACTGAAAACTCACCATTAAGTCCAATCCACTAGTGTAAACAAGGTTTATACAAAGACCATACAAGCTCAATTTATAGATCCTTATCTATGGAGCACCTTTACCTTTGTGCAACCTTACCTTACACGAGAGGAACTCATTTGATCTTCACGAAGTGGCAACTCCTCCTGAGCTTTTCACTTTGTGGCACCGAGAGCCAACATAACCAATGCAGGTGATATAACAATGATGGTTATGTGAAATCTGGATTCCATGACCAATCAGTTTCTCCAGTCAAACATTTGAAGGAAGAAACTGATGAGAATCCTAAAAACAAGACTATATAACGATTTGAAACTTGATGCAAGACCATGAAAACAGTGCAAACTTACTTCCTAATGATTGGTGTTTAATGCATGAAGAGAATTTGGATGTTAGGGTTTCATAAATAAAGAAAAGGCAAGCTCAAAGCTTTTTAGACAACTTTCTCACTCTAAAATAAATTCTAAACTCATAACTTGCAAATTGAAACCCTGGAGAACAAATAAACCCATGGAAATCTGATTTCCATTAGCCAACTTGTGCCAAGGACACTTTCCAATTGCAAAAGAGATCTAAGCAGATTAATGGCCAGAAATTGTACGGCAAAAAGGTGTCAGTCAGCCTATATGGGTTGTCTTAATTTATGTGCCCAGACAGTTGGAAGTCAGCGTGCAAAGCTGACTAGAAAATCAAACTAGACATAATTCAACACGAATATAAACATGAAATGCACAAGTATGAACAAACCTTTTAAGGTGAAATGTGCCACATCTTGAACATTTACTCTAGCAACAACAACCCATAATCATAGTATAGCCTAAAACTATTTTGAACATGTGTGTGATTCAATTACAATATATGACAAGGAAAGCCAAACTTAAAAGTCTTGACTTCACATATCTTTTCTTATCTTCACCATTATTTGTTCTTTCTTGCACCATTCATTTCAATACATGGAATACCCTAAATTCCAGGATTATGACGAACTTTGAAAAACTTTGCGTAATCGCAAATCTAAGAATTCAAAGTAACAACGTCAGATGAGCCACTTTTACCTCATTTCATATTATTCAATTAGCAGCTTAAGAGGCTCAAGCCGTAATAAGTGCAATTATGGTTGGCAAGCTACAAGCACAAGCACATGGCACCCTGACCCAGAAGTCTAGCGCACCATTTACCTCGCGGAAAGATTATATAGCCTGAAGGTTGTGGGTTATAACATTCAACCTAGATTTTACATCATTCAAAGGAATAGTGAAAAATGCGATCTAGAAATCATTCGAGGGATGACTTTGAACCCCGACCTGAGTACGACTAATTTTATCCACACCAACGTACTAAACAAAGTACATTCTCCAACACCATGTGTTAAGTAGGTCCAAAGAAGGCATCTAGACAAGAAAATCCTCAAGAGGAATTTTATGCGGAAGTGCCTTAACCAAGTTAGCTAAGTGTAGTTTGATCAGAAACACTCAAGTTTGACACATAGATTCTGACAATAAGAGTCTAAAGATGTTTCCGACTCACATGCAGGCGACCAAGTCCCTAACGAACTTTCGTTTAAGATTCACTAGGGAGGAATGTTCAATTCAGACTGAGAATGAAGCCTCTTCTAAGTTACACATTTCTCTATTAAAATTCTCTGTCCTAAAATGGGGCCAAGGTGAAAGAACAAACGGAATAAAAAAAACAAGACGATTCAAACATGTTAGATTGACATTAAAATCTGGTCATTCCAAGTATGATTCAACACTTTCTCATCCTTAATTCGATTAATGCATTACTACAAGTGTAGGGTAGAAGGTTTCTCATGGGCTTTAGACCTGGTGACGGAGTTAGGTGATACTCCAATTATCGCAGTGAAAATCTTTATAAATACTAAGCTTGGGATGTGACTTTTTTCGAATCAACGATACTTATTGGGGGGGGGGGAGGGCTTCAAGCTTTGTCCCAGTCCAAAGGCTTGCTCATGTTTTAGCTCAGTATTCTTTACTTTGAAGTTAGCTTGCTTCAGAAAGATTGACGAATTAAACTATACTCAACAATTAAGAAGCAAATGAAAAAAAGTTCTAGGTATTGCACTCTAACAGGCTTAATGACTTGAGTAAAATAAACTTAGCAAAATATTTCCTAAGGCATCTAAGTCCTTACACAAATATATAAGAACGTTTCGCCTCGCATCCAACTCTTTAGCTATGCATCAAGAACTTCGATCAAGGGTATACAATATGGTTCGAAACTCCAAAAGATTGAATCTTTGAAAGACAAGCAAGCAAAACTAGCCGGACTTGGTTAGCTCCGAATTACGCAAGTACTTCGAAGGCCATTTTGGAAAAATTATCCTGAGATGATTTACTCATGGTTCATTGGTAATTATCCATCTTTGAAGCGAAGCGCACTCTTAGAATTATAGTTAGGGGCAAATATGGGACCATGATTTTCTGGGCCCAGGACACGATGCAAGAAGGATTAGAATACTCATGGTTCATGAAGCACAGTTGGGAAAGCTAGGCTTAGGCCTATTTAAAATATTACTTGCCTCCCAAGTAAAGAAACCTTAATTCAAGTCAAATTAGGATATTTAGGAATTAGGCAACATAATCATGATCCTAAGAGGATTGGGTACCTTATCCTAGATTTCCTCCTAAATAATTTCTCGATTTGATGAAGATTATTTTCCCTACAAGGACTCTCTCTCTCTCTCTCTCTCTCTCTCTCTCTCTCTCTCTTTCAGACCCCTCTCTAAGTCTAATATTCTCTACAATACACATATGCCAAACAAAGATCCCTACACTGCCGTCTACATATAGAAGGATGACTCACACCATTTTTCTTATAGCTATACCTGTGGTTTAATTCTCCTTCCCAGATATATGTAGGCAACCATATTCAAATTCAACCACACCCCGCAATCAATCCCATTCTCCTCTCATCAGAGATCATGGGCTTGTCTGACTGGATTTCGCCTCCGTCCGTAGATGTTCGCGAATTTAGTTCCAACATAAATGATATATTTAGGACCCATTTTTAAAAAAGGAAATCGAATAAAATAAATTTTCAAATTTTATAATTGGTGCATTAACGGAATAAACACAATAAAATAATTTAAAAATTAATTGACAGCAAAAAATTCATATGTCAATCCACGGGTTGGCATATTGGTTGTAGCTTCTTCCTACGTTCAAATTTGATTGTGCGGCATTTCACTTAGGATTTGATATCTCCTTTGAAGATGGTCTTAAAACTTTTGATTCAAGTCGTTTGACTTATTTCCACATTAGCATTTTATTATCAATAAGAATTTAATTGAATGTTTAATTCCTTTATTTCAAATAACTAATTATTATCTTAATTAATTACCTTTTCAATACAATTAAATTCTTAAATCTTTTCTTCATTTTTTTAATCTACCAAAAAACTTATAAATTAATAACTGGGAAAAATATATTTATATTGTGTGTCCATATATAAGTGGGCACAATATTTCTCTATTATGTTATGTACCTATGTTTATAAGTGGGTATAATATTTTATGCTTATATTATGTACCCACATTACTTAGCCATATGTTTTTTTTCTTTCTGTCATAGAATGTACCCGTATGCCAGTAAATATTGTACCCACTTATAGACATAGGTACGTAACATGAATCCACGTGAGGTTTATTTTATTATTATTATTATTATTATTATTATTATTATTATTTTCTGTCATAGAATAAACCTTATAGATATCCATGTAAGGTTTAATTCTTTGAAGATGTACCCATGTTATTTGGTACATTTTTTTTTGTTTGGAGAATGTACCCATGTTTTTGGATTTGAAGAATACCACAAAACCATGTTTTTGGTTTGAAGAATACCAATGTTTCATGGTACGTTATTTTTTCGTTGGTTTGATGAATGTAGTCATAGTTTTTTTTTTGTTTTTAACAAACAATATTATCTATACTAATGAGGTGGGGAGTAGGCTAAATGGGCCAACAAAATTATGTGGTTCAAATTTTCCTTTAGCAAAATCGAACTTAAGACCTTGTACTTACAAATGAAGAGGAATTTTTTTTTTTTTGTCATTAGTTAGATTTGGGGGTGGAGGGAATCGAACTTGGGTGAGGTGGGAGTTTTCTTGGCTCTAGTGCCACTGCAAATAGACCCCCATCCTCAAATGAAGAGGAATATTATTAGACTATTGTTATATATATGTATACACTAATTTTACATGTACATACTTTTTTTATGACAAACCATAATTTTGTCTCTAGCCTATTGGTTAATTGCGCTAGCATTATTCTTCAAGGTTCTCGTTTTAAGGCTGATATTGATGATGGTGAAGATTGCGATGATGAGGATTTTTAAGAGTTTAATCTATCTTTAATGTTTTAAATCTCAAATTATGAGTTTCTTTATTTCTAAATATAGGTAATTGCAATTATAAAATTAAAAATTAAAAAATATTATACATTAATCCTAATTTGCTGAGATGTACATAAATCCAGACTTTGATCAAAAGATAAAAACCAATAAGGCTTCAATTAAAAAACATTGAAGACTCGTATCCAAATATGCCTTTAATTAATTTTATAATATACTAGGATGTTTATTATTTTTAAAATACAAGTCCATGATTAATATAGAAATTGTAAATAAAATGTATTCAAAACTAAAAACAGAAAAAACAAAAACAAAAATGTTTAGTAAATAGCTGTACAAAATTAGAATATTTCAATTATTTTATCAAAACAAGTTCGAATTGAAAATTAAGAATTTACAAAATTTCAAAATGCATTCAAATTTCTATCCAAGCTTTTCGAAGTTTTTGAATTCGAAAATTTTCTAGTTTAGATCACAAATTTTTCATGCCGAAATCGGAAATTTCGATCCAACTTGCATACTTAACTACAAAACTATTAGATATAACTGTGATAGTGATATGGAAGTGGTTAATTAAGACCATTTCTGTTCTAACTCACTGCATCAAATGGTCAAACATTCTCTCCTTGTAAATAGATGAATTTAGTTTAAAGACTAATGCTAGGTAGACCAATTTTTTGACCAAATTTGCAAATCATATGATGTATCACCGATAGAAAATAAGCGCATTAATCAACACTTAAGTAATAATTCAATCATCAACACCTTATCATATATTGTACAAATTTTAGTCTAAATAGTTGATCTCCCTAACATTTTCGAGTAAATCTTATGGTTTGTATTAATAAAAAGAAAAAGAAAAAGGGGATTTGCACAAGTACCAAATGAACTTATTACAAGTATGTAAGCCAATATGACCTGAACTTTCAATATTTTGTTTTACGGCTTGCATTCTTTTAATTGTTAAAATCCACCACTTATGTTACTTTTCATCTACTTTTCCATTAAAACATGTCACATGCCCCTCACGTGAAGGGATATTTTTGTCAACTCACTTCCTATGGCTCACTAGAATCAACTTGTACAAAGGCAAAATACATTTTTTTTTAGCAACATTAGAATCAGGTCATGAAGAGAAAGGGACAAGTTGATTTCGAGTCTGATTTTGTCAAGGGTTGTTGAAGAATTGAAGTGAAAATTGATTGCTGGGATCTATATCTGCATTAAGTGATAAAGATGGAGGATAGTGAGTTCAAATTTGTGTAGAAATTTATGCTTGTTTTTAACCCTTAACAAATGACAAATATCATGCTTAGAAATTATGCAAAAATCTAGTCTTTCATTTACAATGAGTTTTAAAGATTTTTTTGGTAGGTCAGCAAGTAGGTGTGTAGTTCATATTAATTTATTAAAATATTAATTTTTCAAATGCTTATGGAGAGAATTACCAAACTGGGACTGTACAAACCCCCAATTTTGGCACCATATTGACTTAGGAAGTATTATTTTGGAGCCAATTTGATTCTGTTCAGCCCCATGAAGTTAATTATCGAAGATATCCCTACATGTGACATGTTTTAATGGAAAAATGGATAGAAAGTTACGTAAGTTATAAATTCCATTAATTAGGGCTAGTTTTGGGGTTGTAGTAGTGTTTGGACCTAAAATTATTGGGCTGGGCCAAGTATAGAATTGTTCTCGGCCCGGTAGCTTTGCTTGAGGATTGCTATGAACCGTCCGGTTCATGGGCCGTCTAACCAAGGTCGGCCAAGTCTTGTTTGGAAAAGGAATATTCCAGATGAATAGAAAGTGGATGAGCCCTATTGCGAAGCGGATGGATGAAGAAGTTAAGTCTTGATGCAGTAAAGATTCTCGGCTGGATAAGAACGCTAAAACTTGGAAGTGAATGTGGCCTGATAAAGGGTTGAGTTCAAAATCCTAATGGAATGAGGATTGGCCGAGAGAAGATAGATTGGGGTGAGGAGTCCTGGTCCGAGTATGGTTTTAACTCGATCGTAAGAAGGATTTGTTCTTGTTGCTATAAATAGAGAACGAAGTGCACAATTCAAGCCCCCTTGAATTCAACACACAATTGCCCTGCGCAAACCTCTGAAACATCTTGAGAATTTTTATTTTCTTTTTCCGCCAGCACACCTTCAGTTTGGATAAACAACACTGTGAAGGTAACCGGGGAACATCTTCAGTTTAGATAAACAGCACTGTTGCCGTAGAATTAGCCGACCAATGAGCACCTTCAATTTGGATAAACAGCACTGTGTCGAAGCCGACTGGTTATCTATCCAAATCTCGATCCAGGAGGGTTTCCGAATCCTTATTGGCAGAGGTCATCTTATTAGCCTTCTCGGCAAAGTAAGGTGTCACGAGTTACGACATTCGACACATTGAACGCCAAGTGATTTTATGATTGGATATCAAAGTGAATTTCAGAGTTCGGTATTCCGACGACCGAACTACATTTACCATCAAGACATACATCGCCTTTGAGTACTTGTGTCTATATAGCCTAATGTCGATTCGACGTGTTTATACTCTCACGAATATAATCACTGTGACTGAATCCGGCGCCGATAATTCGTGAACTTAGCAGAACTAGCAGCCTTGTCTTCAGGCTTGAGAATCCAAGGGCCGAGACTTGTTTCTTCCTCAGCCGCAATCGCAAGATCAAGAAGTCAGCAACGCGCTCAACGCAACATCAACAAATTTTACTCCTCAGCCGAGCTCGGCCGACGAGTTGGCACGCCTCACATCAACCGAATGACGTAGTTAGCTCATTAGTTACTCGGCTTGCATGCCACATAGACTTTGTAATTTTTAGGGTCAACAAGTAGGGGTGGGTTCAAAAAATCGAAAAAAAACGAACCGAAAACCGAAAAAAAACCAAACCAAAAAAGAAAACGTCGAACCGAACCCAACTTTATTGGTTTGGTTTTCATTTTAGAGGTTTGGAAACCGAACCAAACCAAATCCTTTCACACTTAATTACACACGACATTATTTGAAATCCAGAGAGTCTAGACAAAAAAAAAAAAACACAAACACCTACATTTGTTTCTTTTTTTTTTTTCTTTTTTTTTTCTTTTTATGAACCTTCGTTCGTTTGTTTTTTTTAGTCTGACTTTGTCATTGTTTTTGTTTTTTATGTGAAACTTCTGTTACAGGGACTTGTAGTTGGTAACTTCATTTGGAAAAAAAGCAATGAATGGTTTAAGACTTGTAGCTGTAGTTGCAAGTCAGTTTATTGAGATGAATTATTAGATTATTAGTACACCAATGTAAACCTCTTTTTGAAATGTATGATATTGTATACGTACACCCTTCTTACTTTTCCAATTTTCTTATTATTAGTCTACCAATGCAAGCTTTTTTCTAAAATTCATATTAAAAAATAAAAATAAGAAAGGTTTTATAAAATTTTAAAAATAAAAAAAAATAAAAAAAAAAAAAACTAGAACCAAGCTGAACATAACCAAACTGAAAAAAATAAATAAATAAAAAAATAAAACCAAACCGAACCAAATGAAATCGAACTCACCCCTAGGTTGTAGTGCTTTAAAAAAAAAATAGCTTGTTAAAAAATCTAAAATATTAAATGTGTTATTCACTTTAACAATTATTATATCACATTAAAATACTATATTCTTTTTAGTCATTTAACATATTCACAACAATTTTATATTAAAAATTATCAAATACTTATACACTGTTTTTCTTGTTAAAAGCAATTTTACAAAAAAAAAAAAAAAAAAAAAAAAAAAAAAAAGTTTACCAAACCGACATGCCCTAACCCTGATATCCCTAAATACCAGGGTAGGCACGTGCTGCCCGACACCCGAGGGTGACGAAGCCATTAAAAACATGCATACCGATAAAATATTTAATTGGAAGGATATAAACCGATGCAGAATCGTGTTCAGAGCATACAACTACGAAGAATAATATTTAAGGAATTATTATAAAAAGGTACGAACAAAGAAATGATACCTATATTGAGAAGACTAGAGAATATCTATGTTGTAGAGTCTTGACGCTAGGATCATGTGCCTCGAATCTAAATCCTAAAGGGGGTGCAAAATAGAAAAAGTGAGTGGATCAGAGTTTCTAATAATAGTACTAATAACAAGAAAACCATTTTATTTATAAACATACTAACCCTCTGTTTTGAAAACACATATATATAACTTCATATAGGTTTTATGAAAAACCCTAGCATGCCATGTAAAACCTTTGGAAATCATATCCATAAAGTACTCAACTAGGGGTATCACAGTCGCCCAAAGGCAATGCCTATCCATCATCCGAAGGTGAAGCTGAATAACCTATCTATCACCTGAAGGTGAAACTGTATAACCTGTCCATCACCCGAAGATGAAGCTGAATAACCTGTCTATCACCCAAAGGTGAAGTTGTATAACCTGTCCATCATCCCGAAGGTGAAGCTGTATAGCCATGGCTAGTGAAGCTATCCAACATCGCTGTTAACGGTGAAGTTGGGGGTATATCATATATCATATCTCACTCCTCCATCATCTGTGTCATATGGCCACATACATAATACCCGTGATGTGCAGATCTGCCGTATGATAACCCGCTAGGTAAGTACCAAAAACATATCTCAAAATTCGTACTAAAACACTAGAGCTCGAAAGCTCAAAACGTCATTTCATAAATCCATAAATGTGCACATATTCATAAATCCATAATATAAATCATAATTGAAAACCAGAGAATTCCTATATGTAATTCCAACAATTCATATCCATAGAAACACATAAATGCCAACCCATGATTCATAACCTTTAGTAAAATGTAGTTTTGATAAATAAAAGGCATTTGATAAAAGTAATTTTAATAAATCTTAATTTCTCTTAAATCATAATTATAGAAAACTATAAAGGCAAAATATAAATCGTACGCAAATCATGAAATATGTCATGCATGTTAGACTAGTATTTTATAAAAATATATAAGTTAAGAAAGGGTCCATTCACAAGTTTTTCCATTGCCCAAAGCCACTCGAACTATCGACGATAGGACCACGTCTACCGAAGCACCTAAACACAATTAAAGGCCGTTTAATAAAACTCTATGAAAACGTTGGAATTTAGGTAAATAGATGGCAGATTCAGATTTGCATGTAGAGAAACCTAAGGAGGAACCTCGGGTTTTTCCCCCACACACAGCCGCGGGTGGTGGCAGGCCGCCCCGACACATCGAAAAATCCAACAATTCCAAAAATTCCCAAATTTTACAGGAATAAAGATCTCAATGAGAGGAATAACTTTCATACCTATGACTAAGGCCAATTTGGCTTGGAAAAGCCCCAATTTTCCTCGAAACCTCCAGAAACCCTAAAAAGAGTGGCCTTCGATTTGACTTTACTGGTGATCCGCCACACCAACCAAGGCTTGGGACTTGTTCCTGGGTTCAAGAAGAGTTGACCCATGGTGGTGGTCGACGGAGTTTGCTTCAAGAACTGCTGAATTGCCGTCATGAGACCCTCGGCGCCACCATGTGTGTTCTTTACCAAACTAAGGCCAAAAACCCGTCAATCATGGGTGGAAATTGAAGAAAGAAGGCTGGTGTCAAGTTTCCAGGTGGTGAATCAGTGAAAATTGCTGAAAAAACTATGAAAAAACTGTCTGATATAGCTTCGGGTGAACCAGGTCACGCGGTTTAGCTAAGGGTAATCTGGTCAAATGTGATCTGGTGCATCCCCTCTCTTTCCTTTCCCCTCCTTTCTTCTTTCCCCCATTGGTCACTTCCCTTTTTCCTTTTCTTCCTCATTGGCCGGTTTCCCTCCCTTTTCTCTCCTTTATTTTCCATCTCCACCAACCATTTCACATTTCCTTTAATCTAGGCCACACACATGGCTTTCTAGATTTTCCTCCAAAAATCTGGAGCCTTCCAGAAAATGTTCAAATGACCATTTAGTCCCTAACTTCATTTTTTATAACTCCAAATTGTGTTCCATTTGTACCCACTTAGCGCCACAATCGCCAAGCTCAAAACCTACAGTTATAGCTTCACCAAATCCATGTTGAACTACTGCTCAATCTTCAAGACCACTTGAAACTCTTCTTGGTAAGTCTGGTAAACTCATGAGAAGATTATGCTCCAATTGTCCCTGCTAGCCTCATTATGAAACTAGGCGTACACATCCACTGAATCGATCTATTGTGAATTCCTTACTGATTGAGTGAGAAACCATGTTTAGAAGGCTAAATGAATACTCTAGGATTTGAGGTTCAAAACAAGTTCCTCACATCAAGAGTACAAGATATCTGAATTGAACATATGCTTGAATGCGTGTAAGTATCTAACTTGATCATGTGATAAAGATTGAAATGGTCGAACGCCAACTCAACTTAAATGATAGTCTAATGAAGACTAATGAATAGAGACATAGATTTTTCCCCAATCCCAAAATTCACAACTTGTTACAATGGTAGCCCCAGGGATATTAAATTACCAATGGTGAAGATTTGCTCGATTAGGTGATTCAAGGACTGATAATCCTAACTAAAAACTTCAACATCTGAGTGGTCCTCTTAGACGGTATGTCTTCTTCAGAAATGATACGAAGAATACAAGAATGATCCAAGATTGACTAAGATATCTTTTAGTACCAGGAGGTGAAACTAAGGTTACAAATAGAGTCGATGCAAACCAAAACATCAAAAAATCTGACAATTTCGAAAATGAAGGATTATGTCGAATGACTAACCAATTCCTTTGTCATCTTAGGCCACAGGTAGAAAGGTCAAACATGAAAATTAGCCAACAAGGTTTCTTGATAATTAAAAAGGTAACGTCGCAAAAGTATTCAAGAGTTTCGAATAAAGTGAAAACTAGAACTGACTGAAGAGCATTTGATACCTAAGTATTTTCTCCTAAGGTCGTTAGTAACTACAATTGCACAATCGGGATAGTATGCAATGGTGCAATTGTAGACATTGACATATCTAATCTATCGCCGCTTCTAGAGAATTAGTTAATTTTGAGTGAAGCTAACCGAGTAGTGCACGAGGTTCATAAAGATCTTACGCATTTCTCCATGGTGAAGGTGTCCATAAATTTCCAAACCTGAATGGTAAAAGATGACTCAAGGTCGTAGCTAGGACGGTTCGCATCATGTGGTCCTAACCGTGGAAGGGTAAGAGTGTCACCTGATCAAACTACATCCTTGCACGACTCCACCTTCAGCAAAACATCACTATCAGATTCAAAATTCATTAATGTCGCTGAAGAGTTTAAGAACAATGATAGGGTGAGGCAACATCTTGAACAAAACTAACTTGTTTCCTAACTAAAGGAAATGGAAATAGGACTATGGTCAAAGAATTGTTAGCAACTGTCGATAGCAATCGACAAGCCCAATGGTATTTCGAGTTTCACGACACTCGAGAGAATTCTCGATTTCTAACAATCACAGTATTGAATTTGATAAGAACAACCTTTGTTATGCTCACACTTCCCAAGAAATATGAGTTTAAGCAGGGTTGACATTTAAGAAATTGGATATCAATCTGGCTATAGATAATTATTAGGCTGACATCGTGGGTGGAGTAGTGGAGTAGGCAAGAATGTTATCACTAAGACAATCACCGAGAAGACTTTCCTGAGGGTCCCTACGCATTCCCTCAACAGAAATAAGGAAAATTGATTCGGTCTACCCCACAAACACAATCTAACATTTTCTACAACTGATGCTTCCTTGATTTTCTTCTAACACGAACTCTAGATATGTTGAGTAATCTCTCAATCGATATAACTCTGCCTGCCATTCCAAAGGAACGCAGGTCACAGAATATCGGTCTGATACTGAGGTTGTTCATTTCCTCAATCACTTATATCAACTTAAGGCACGATCCCAACACGAGTTTCTTATTCTTCCTATAAGATGTGATTATTCATGCTGAATGAGGATTGCACAACCGTGCCGAAAAATAACGATCAACGGAAGCCGTGACATCCAAATGATATCAAGGCCAACATATCACTAGAGTAGGAGAAGATCCTAAGTATGCTCTGAACAAACCATGCTCTAATACCAAACTAACACGCCCCAACCTCAATATCCCTAAATACCAGGGTAGGCATGGGCTAGCCTACACCCGAGGGAACGAAGCCATTAAAAACATGCATACCGATAAAATATTTAATTAGAAAGATATAAACCGATGCAGAATCATGTTCAAAGCATACAAGTACTAAGAATAATATGGAAGAAATTATTATAAAAAGGTACGAACAAAGAAATGATACCTATACTGAAAAGACTCAAGAACATCTATGCTGTAAAGTCCTGACGCCGAGATAATGTGCCTCAAATCTAAATCTTGAAGGGGACACAAAACAGAAAAGGTGAGTGGACCAGAGTTTATAATAATAGTACTAATAATAAGAAAACCATTTTATTTATGAACATACTAACCCCTTGTTTTGAAAACACATATATAATACTACATATAGGTTTTATGAAAAACCCTAGCATGCCATGTAAAACATTTGTAAATCATATCCGTGAAGTACTTAACTAGGGGTATCACAGTCGTCCAAAGGCAATACTTGTCCATCACCCGAAGGTGAAGCTATATAAAATAGCATACATTTACACCGACACTAGCCATGGCTAGTGAAGCTGTCCGACACCGCTTTCGACAGTGAAGCTGGGGGTATATCATATATCATATATCATATCTCACTCCTCCATCATATATGTCCTATGGCTACAAACATAATAATCGTGGTGTGCGGATGTGCCGTATGATAACCCGCTAGGTAAGTACCAAAAACATATCTCAAAATTCATACTAAAACACTAGAGCTCGAAAGCTCAGAACCTCATTTCATAAATCCATAAATGTGCACATATTCATAAATCCATAATATAAATCATAATTGAAAACCATAGAATTCTTATATGTAATTCCAACAATTCATATCCATAGAAACACATAAATGCCAACCCATGATTCATAACCTTTAGTAGAATGTAGTTTCGATAAATAAAAGGCATTTGTAAAAGTAATTTTAATAAATCTTAATTTCTCTTAAATCATAATTATAGAAAACTATAAAGGCAAAATATAAATCGTATCCAAATCATGAAATATGTCATGCATGTTAGACTAGTATTTTATAAAAATATATAAGTTAAGAAAGGGTTAACTCACAAGTTTTTCCATTGCCCGAAGCTATTCGAACTATCAAGGATTGGATCATGTCCACCGATGCACCTAAACACAATTAAAGGTCGTTTAATAAAACTCTATGAAAACATTGGAATTTGGGTAAATGGATGGCGGATTCAGATTTGGCACGTCGAGAAACCTAAGGAGCAACCTTAGGTTTTTCCCCCACGCGCCGCCGCGTGTGGCGACCGGCCGCCGTGACATGTCAGAAAATCCAACAACTCCAAAAATTCCCAAATTTTACAAGAATGAAGATCTCAATGAGAGGAATAACTTCCATACTTGTGACTAAGGCCAATTTGGTCAAGAAAAGCCTCAATTTTCCTAGAAACCACCGAAAACCCTAAAAATGGTGGCCTTCGATTCGACTTCTCCAGTGCTCCGCCGCACCAATCAAGGCTTAGGACTTGTTCCTGGGTTCAAGAGGAATCGACCCATGGTGGTGGTCGACGGAGTTTGCTTCAAGAACGGAAAAATCGCCATTGTGGGACCCTCAGCACCACTATGCGTGTTCTTCACAAAACTAGGGCCAAAAACCCGTCAATCATGGGTGGAAATTGAAGATAAAAGGCCAATGTCAAGTTTCCAGGTGGTGAACCGATGAAAATCACCGAAAAAACGATGGAAAACCGCCAGATATAGCTTTAGGTCAACCAGGTCACGCGGGTTGGCTGAGGGGTAACTGGGTCAAGGGTGATCCGGTGCATTCCCTCTCTCTCTCCCCTTTCACCTCCTTTCTTCTCTCCCCCATTGGTCACTTCCCTTTTTCCCTCTCTTCCTCATTGGCCGGTTTCCCTCCCATTTCTCTACTTTATTGTCCATCTCCACCGACCATCTCAACTTTCCTTTAATCTATGCCACACACGTGGCTTTCTAGATTTTGCTCCAAAAATCTAGAGCCTTCCAGAAAATGTTCAAATGACCATTTAGTCCCTAACTTTGTTCGTTAATAACTGCTTCATTATAACTCCAAATTGTGTTCCATTTGCGCCCACGCGTTCGTAGCGATGAGTACTACGAGGATACACCAAGAAAACGAATCTTACGTGAAATGACAAGATGGTCCACAAAAGCCAACACTTTGCCTCGAAGGGCATTTTCGAAAATTCACTTATTAAAATTATAATTTTTAAGGACGGGTCGTTACACTTAACAACTTTATTTTACTACTGTTTATTCTTATAACACAACAGAAGCAATTTTTTAAGTAGTACAATAATACCAAACTAGCCCTTAAGATAAATAAAAAAAGGCTTATTAGTCGAAATACCCCCTGAAACTACCATTGAGTCTCAGTTTACTCCAGGAAACCGGTTTTGTCTCACTTTGCCTCCTGAAATTGATATTTTCAACTCTTGTGTCTCACTTTACCCACTTCTGTTAATGGATTGTTAAATTTAAGGGTATTTTAAACATTTCAGTTTTTACACATTTATTTACCTCTAATGTCACATCCCGGTCTCCCGCCTTGAGGATATTGTCCGCTTTGGCATTCCTGGCCTGGACTAGGTCGCAGACACCAGGCTACCGCACGGTTTTGTTTTTGCAGGCCGCAGCCCCAAAAGGCCTCCTCAAAGGGTACCACCAGGCATGTACATATAAGGCCCAAATACCACGCCCTCACGGGCGATGTGGGATACTACAATCCACCCCCCTTAGGGAGCCCGACGTCCTTGTCGGCACACCACGGCCGTGAGTCTGGCTCTGATACCAAATTGTCACATCCCGGTCTCCCGCCTTGAGGATATTGTCCGCTTTGGCATTCCTGGCCTGGACTAGGTCGCAGACACCAGGCTACCGCACGGTTTTGTTTTTGCAGGCCGCAGCCCCAAAAGGCCTCCTCAAAGGGTACCACCAGGCATGTACATATAAGGCCCAAATACCACGCCCTCACGGGCGATGTGGGATACTACATCTAACCTACGCACTAAACAAGTCTCAATTTTATTTTTGACAATTCTAATTCAAACAAATAAATTTTGGGCATTTTTAAAACAATTATTCAATCAATAGAAAAATTCCAAGCAACAAAATCTTTGTATCAACCAAAACTAACATTTGTTCGTAGAGTCATTTCACTTGCAAGACATCCATGTATTGGCTCGAAACTTTGCAATTGAAAAATATGGATAATTTTGAGAATATTTTATTCTTACGGAATAGGTCCAAAACCTTATTTAAATCGTTTGAGTTCTTGTCGTGCAATAAAAAAAAATGAATTTGGTCGAGTGAATAAATGGGTAGAGCCCTACTACCGTTCCAATTATAGGGAAACAAAAAGGTAGTTCAGCTTCCATTCCAAAAATTGTTTAAAAAAAAAAAAAAATCATTTTTTTGACCTTGCTTTTTCATTGGATTATTATAAGGGGCTCGTAGCTTAGATTTGTGCCAAGGTTTAAAGATGAAAAGACAATAGGATCTTGATCTAAATGCCGTCTGTAAACTAGTTTTTGGAAATTCTTTGTCTGATAATTGAACATCGTTATAGGTACATTACATGCATTTCTCTATTCCAATCCTTTACAACAAAATCATTATACCATTCAACTATCCTATCCAAAAGACTTCCCAAACCAAAAAAATATTTAAAGCAAATGTGCACAGTTTGAACAAGCTCATGCCTAGTGGAATCAATGCTCAACAATGTGAAATTTTTTGTTTCAAATTGTGCACAATTGCTGTAAATGATTTTTTTTTTTATTGGTTTGAGAAGTATTTTGGATAGGATAGCTTGATGGTATAATGATTTTGTTGTAATGAATATTTTTCAATTGCAAAGTTTCGAGCCAATACATGGGTGTCATGCAAGTGAAATGACTCTACAAACAAATGTAACCCTCATTTTGATTGATACAGTGATTTGTTGCTCAAAAATTTTCTATTGATATAATTTATTTTTAAAAATGCCCAAAATTTTTGCGTTTGAATTAGAGTTGTCAAAAATAAAATTCAGACTTGTTTAGTGTGTAGGCTAGAATAAATAAATGTGTAAAAACTGAAATTTATAAAATACCCTTAAATTTAACATTCCATTAACGGAAGTGGGTAAAGTGAGACAAAATAGTTGAAAATATCAGTTTTCAGGAGGCAAAGTGAGACAAAACCAGTTTCAACAGGTAAATTGAGACTCAATGGCGGTTTTAAAGGGCATTTTGACTTAATCTCTACTAATTAATAAAACACTCATTATCAACCAAAACCCTATGAAATTACCAGTTTAACCCTCTAATTAAAACAAAACATGAATAAGAAATATGGGGCAGAAATGTAATTTCACACAACCAAATTTTGCTTTTTTTTTTTTCCAAAGCCTCAACTACATGTAATCCTAATATATCTCTAATTAAAAAAAAAAAAAAAAAAACCTTTCCACTCCCACATTCTCTATCACTTTTTTTCTCTCTCTTTCTATTTCGAAAAGTTTTTTAGTTGAGCATCACAATCATGTAATACTAACAGATTTTATTTAAAATTTCTCTTCGTTCATGTTTCTCTCTCATCAACTCTCCTTGACTTCTCTCTACAGTTGTCTCGCCAAAAGCCTCTTCAATCGCCCACTTCCTCCCGCATTTGCACTCCCACATTCTCTATCACGCCATTCCTCTCTCCTTCTATTTCAAAAACAAAAATAAAAAATTTCCCACACACACTTTATGTATGCACATATGCTAGTGAACCATAAAAAAAAAAATAAGAATCCAAGCGATAAAAAATAAAAAATAAAAAAAAATTCAGGGGTAATATTCCACGTACCCTAAACGAAAAATGAAAAAACGAAAAAAAATCCCAAATGAAAAATGAAAAGACGTTCACAAGTTGGTGTAATCAGCAAACGTACCCTAATCACTCTCTCACGCAGCCATATTGGCTCTCTTACGCCCGAGACAGCCACCACAAGCCTTAAATCACTGCATCGGTAATTTGCTTTGTATTTTCACTTTTATTCCATTTTATTCGGATGTATATCATTTTCTGGTCAAATTTTTTATGATTTGATCCCTCAATCACCAGTGTTAGGGTTTTGGCAATCGAAATCAGAGGTACAATTTTAGGGCAGGGAGGGTGATGGATGATTATCAGGAGATGGAGAGGTTTGGGATGGAGAAGGATTACGAGGACGCCCAGTGGATCGGCGGCGAGTTCTATTACCGCAAGCGCAAGGACAAGCCCGTCCAAACCAAAGACGACGTCCTCTACGGCATATTTACTGCCGATTCCGACGACGACGATGACAACGACGGCTCCAGAAAACGCAGGAAAGACCGAAGGGTCGACCTCACCAAGCCCGTCAGTTTTGTCTCCACAGGAATCGTCATGCCCAACCAGGAGGTCGACGACAATTCAAAGCAGCAAAACGATGATAAGCGGCCTGGCCTCGGCGCCACCACTGGCCTTGGATTTGGTGCCACTACGGGTTCCGGTTTAGGTTTTAAAAATCCGAATTCGGATTCGTTGGGTGGCGAGGAGGAGGAGGAGGTGGACGATGAGCAGAGTTTTTTGCCGACGGCTTTTGGGAAGAAGATAAAGGAGGGAGCGGAGAGGAGACACAAGGAGAGGGAAAAAATGAAATTGCTCAAGCTTAATAGTAGTCAGTCTCAGAGTCGAGGAGGTTCTGAAGAACGTCAATTTTCAGGACTAGGAGCAAAGGGCGGTGGGGATGGGGGTCTGGGGGCCTTCGAGAAACACACCAAGGGCATTGGAATGAAGATGCTTAAGAACATGGGCTACAAAGGAGGCGGACTTGGGAAGAACGAGCAAGGCATTCTCGCTCCTATTGAAGCCAAGCTGAGGCCAAAGAATATGGGCATGGGTTTCAATGATTACAAGGAGACGGAAGTCAAGCGGCCTAGCTTGCAAGAATTGGAAGCTGAAAAGCCGAGCAAGCCTTTGCCCGCTGCCACCTCCACCAAAAAGAAGCCTTCCTGGAAGAAGAACAAGACTAACAAGGACCATTATGTCTCTGCCAAGGAGTTGTTAGCCCAGAAGCAGGAAGAAGGCACAGAGGTCCTTGTGCACAAGGTGGTTGATATGCGCGGACCTCAGGTTCGAGTCTTGACCAATCTGGAGAATTTGAATGCCGAAGAGAAAGCAAGGGAAGAGGATGTTCCCATGCCTGAGCTACAGCACAACGTCAGGTTGATTCTGGACTTAGCTGAGCTCGATATCCAGAAGATTGACAGGGACCTGAGGAATGAGCGGGACACGGCCATCAGCTTGAACCAGGAGAAAGAGAGGTTGGAGACGGAGGTGGCCAGGCAGAAGCAACACCTGGATAACTTGGAGGATATTAGGACCGTCTTAGATCGACTGGGAGAAGAGAATAGCATGGGAACATTGACGCTGGACTCCCTGACAAAGGGCTTTCGTGACCTGCAGAAGAGATACGCTGATGACTATAAGTTATGTAACTTGTCTTGCATTGCCTGCTCCTTTGCTCTGCCTCTGTTTATTAGGATGTTTCAAGGCTGGGATCCTCTTAGGAACCCCTCGCATGGGTTGGATGTAGTATCTTCTTGGAAGGCTTTGCTTCATGGAGAGGGGGAGAGCGAGCAGTACCTGGATATTTGGGATAGCTCAATGTCCCCTTACACCAAATTGCTTTCCGAGGTGGTGGTACCCGCCGTGAGGATTGCTGGCGTCAATACATGGCAGCCCAAGGACCCTGAACCCATGCTTCGCTTTGTGGAGTCTTGGGAGAACTTGCTGCCTCTTTCTGTCCTTCATTCCATACTGGATATGGTAATCTTTCCTAAATTGAAGGACGCGGTTGACTTGTGGGAACCTCACCGGGACACTGTTCCCATCCATGTGTGGGTGCATCCGTGGCTACCACTCTTGGGACACAAGTTGGAAGACTTGTATCACATAATACGATTCAAGTTGAGTAATGTTCTGGGTGCTTGGCACCCAAGCGATGGATCTGCCTATACCATACTCTCACCGTGGAAGAAGGTGTTTGATGCCGCGAGTTGGGAACAGCTTATGTATAGATTTATAGTACCCAAGTTGCAGCTTGTCTTACAAGAATTCCAAGTGAACCCTGCAGATCAGACACTTGATCAGTTTAATTGGGTGATGAGTTGGGCTTCTGCTATTCCAATTCATCTAATGGTAGATATGATGGAGAAATTTTTCTTCACCAAGTGGCTACAGGTTTTGTATCACTGGTTATGTTCGAACCCGAACTTTGAAGAGATTTTAAATTGGTACAAAGGTTGGAAGGAACTCATTCCTGAGGAGCTTCATGCAAATGAAGGTATCCGGTATCAGCTTAATTGTGGTCTTGACATGATGAATCGGGCTGTTGAGGGTATGGAGGTGGTCCAACCTGGTTTGAAGGAGAATATTAGCTACCTTAGGGTGCTTGAGCAAAGGCAATTTGAGGCACAGCAGAAAGCAGCAGCAGCAGCAGCACATGCAAACTTGGGTGGCACTGCTCAAATGGATGGCAATGGTCACGAGATGAGTTTGAAAGATGTTATTGAAGCCCATGCGCAGCAACATGGCCTGCTATTTAGGCCTAAGCCTGGGAGGATGCATAATGGTCACCAGATGTATGGCTTTGGTAATGTAAGCATAATAGTTGACTCCCTAAATCAAAAGGTATATGCCCAAACAGAGGAAACTTGGTCCCTTGTATCCCTTGAAAGGTTGCTGGACATGCACAATAATTTACTTACAAGGAGACGCTGAGTTTTAAAAAGGTCTTCGAAGAGTTGGAGGTGTGTGTGGTGACTCTGGACTGAGAATGGAGCTGATGCATTAGGTTGTAATGCTGCATGCCTAACTCTTGGATCGAGAACTCAAAAATTAACTTGTTATACTGTTTTCAGCTTGTCTTTGGAAGCTGGAAGATCTGCTGTAAGGAATGGTATTTGCAAAATCTAACTTTTTCATTCATTATTTTAGTTTTGCAGTTGGATTCACTCCAGTTACTAGGTTGTATAAATACATCTTGCTATAATAGTACCAACAATTTTGATTATTGCCCAGTTTTCATTGAAATGCCTGTTTTTGTGCTTATAATCCAAACTAACATGCATGCATAACTATTTTGGGTGTGCTATGGCCTCTCTGCACACAGTTTATGATTTTCTTGGATGTCTTCATAATAGAAGAGCTTATGCAGTTTTTAAATGTAGCAAAAGGTTGAAAGTACGGTGCATAGATTCAGTAGTGATGGTTATACTATCTCATCACTAGGAATGACCAGAAGTGGAGTTTTGGCAGATACTCTAGTCTTACTCAGACAAGTTAAATATGTTTTGTTTTTATGTCAAATTATGAAAAAAAAAAAAAAACTTAAGTAAGATAAAGAGCGAAGTGAGTGAAGATTTGTGGGGTATAGTGGGATTTTCGGCTTCTTTAGTCATTCTGTGTCTCAATTTCTAAGCTTATGTTAACTAATCAGTGTTCTAGTTTTCTGTTGATTGTTATGTTGAGTAGTCTTTTTGTGGTGCTGCTCTTCTTCTGTTCGGTGTTGTGGTGTTAGTATTATCTTCTTGGATGGGTAGGGTTGTTTCTGTTCTTGTTGGATGGTGGACTTCTTGCTGACCGTTAGACATTGTTCTTTTTTCAATTTTCTCAATAAAGTTGTTTACTGTAAATTACAAAACAGTGAATGAAGGTTTGTGGCAGAACATTGTGGTTGATAAGGAGTTCTGAGTCAGTGTTTCAGGTCTGAAAGAAGGGTGGTTTGGGGGTTGGAAATTTGGTAGGGAAACGAGGCGTTTCTTGGAAAATGGTTTTGCAGTTTCTGTAGAAACTGATTCTTATGACATGCTGTCGAGAAGCAAAAATAGATTACATGACAATGCGTGGGATACTAAACTAGTGGCATGAAACACATTTCCAAATGGCTTGGCTCTCTTTCTTCATGTGGTGGTTAATGGGGGAGTGTGGTTTTGGGAAGAGTGTTGGTCTGGTGATAGTGAAACACCTCTTCTCATTTCTGTTTCACTCCAACACAGATTGTCCATTCATCACAATGTTCCCATGCAAGAATGCTAGATAGATTTTTGCTTCCTTTAAGTTGAGATTTAGGCTTCTACAGAATTTTGAATGAGATTGGGGAGCTCACTTTTCTATCATCTTTATTGGGAAGTGTCACGATCAGATCGGACAGGAGGAGATGAAGTTGGATTCATCCGGACTGTTATATATTGTAGGTCTTATTTCAGAGAGTTATGTGATAATACATCTCTGTCTTTCTTGGTGTATATTCGTGCTTGGATGAGCGCACTGCTCATGCACAACACGGAAAAGGATCCGGACATTTTCCTGGGAATTTGGGGATCTTGTAATTGTGTCTATTTATCGTACATTATGTAGTTAGAAATCTTTTTAAATTTAAAATTTAAAATTAAATATAAATAGTACCTAATGAAAACTGACCGCACGATGTACAATAAATGAACACGATTACAGGTTCTCCTGGGTCCCCAGGTGGATCCTTTTCCGTACAACACTTGCACTTGTAAAGGGAGGTGGATTGTCTGCTCTTCCATTTCCATACTCTTCCCATGCCCTTCTATGATGTGTGATCACGATTAAGCCACGTTAATATTTTATATTAATTTTTTATAGAAATAATAAAACAAAAAGTAATAGGAATATAAAATGTTGACGTGGTTTAACCGTAACCACACAAACAGGAGGGCGTGGAAAAAGAACAGGAGGGCGTGGAAAAAGTATGGAAATGGGAGGGCAGACAATCCACCTCCCTTGTAAAATCTAATGTCTCTTTCCTAATGGTGTTGTATGTGCAAGGGAAAATTGAAAACGTAGAATCTCATGTATTCCATTCACGCTTATAAATAGTTTTCCGGGAAATTGACATAAATGACCAGTATTTTTACTTTTTGGACTAAAATAGGACTTTTGGTATATCCACAGAATATGCACACGACGTGCACAACAATATAATAGAAAAATGATTTTTTTTAATTAAAATGATCTAATTGCCCTGTATATAAATGGATTAATTCCTTCCAACACTGGCGGGCACGCGGTGATCCGATTCTACTTTGCAAAAGAGCTTCTGGGTTCCGGCTATGATGTCACTGTGTTGACAATTGGTGAAGAAAGCTCAGACAAGATGAAGAAGCCCCTATTTACCAGATTCTTATTTAATAGCCCGGACAAGATGAAGAATCCCCCTACTCAATATAATAATGCTTCTAGTCCATGGTCTGCACCATTCTCCCCATGTTCTTCGTCGATTTCGTCATCGATTATGTCGGGTTTAGGCTCGTCGTCGACGATTTAAGAAAAGGGGTTCGGAATTACATGCCTTTGTCTACCACCCAAAAACCCTAAAAAAATCAATCAAAATTGCCTTAAACCTGGAAATTGGGTTTTAGAATCATATGCCCTTGTCTACCACCAACACCTGGAAATTGGGTTTTGAGTTTCAGAGTACTGGTTTGGTACTGAAGTATTTTTATAAAAAATTGGTATTAAAAAAAGTTGAGCTCAAAAATATGTTTGGTAAACACTTAAAAATAGTTTATTTTCACAGTTTTGGGTGAAAAAAGATGAAAATATGAAACAGCAAAAATGAGCTTATTCTCACATCACAGCATAAACAATTTTTTTTTTCGAAGCAGATCAATACCAAACCAACCCTGGTTCGGATTTTGCTATGTGAGAGAGATTAGGAAAGATGGAGTCTGGCGAATTGAGAAGCGAAGGAGAAAAACCCAGTTTGGTTGTCGAACTCATTATACGTACACGATATGCACATGATATGCTCATAGATCTGAACTCAACCTAAATACCCATAATTCATAGCTCTCTTCGAAATCAGAAAAATGACGCAATGAGCTGTGAGTTTTTACAATTTATATGTGGGTATTTTCATCATTTCATTTTTGTGCATAGCTTGTGCATAGCCACTTTGCCCTATTTAAGTTCAAAAATTAAGAAAATTGGTCATTTTCGACAATTTCCCTAGTTTATTTTTATTCTGTTTTCTTGCCTCTTCTTTCAAAATTGTGATACATCCCTTGTTCTTGGAGTTAATTTTGTTGCTAATGTTAGTAAAGCCCCAATTAAAGAGAAGCATTGGTGAGTCTCATTTATAGAATAAAAGCGCAGCTTACAAACTCTGTGAGTGGAAAGGGTTTGCTCTTTGAATCCCAAATTTATTTTACATTACAAACAAAGAATTCGGCGTTGCAGTGCTCTATCTTGGCTGTTGATGGCTAAGATGTTACTGGGTTTTGGATGAAGCTGAAGAAACAATTAGTGAATGGAAGACTTGATAAACATTCAGCGTACAGTGAGCCTTGTACTTTATTCTTCTTTTAATTTTAAAATTGACAATATCATACATCATCTTACGAATTTGTGACAATGTTAGACATCCGTCAGTTTTTCAGTTAAGTGCTGACGTGACTTGATTCGGAGCCCACTTTTTATTAAAAAATTATTAAAATATTATTAAAAACTAAAAAAATATTTAATATTATTAAAAACTAAAAAAAATATTTAATATTATTTAAATATTAAAATAATAAATAAAAATAAAAAAAATAAAAAAAAAATTTGAAAACCCAACTCCCCAACCCCACCCCCCCCCCAAGCCCAGAGGAGAAGGAGGAAGAACCGAAGAAGGAGGAGGAAGAAGAAGAGGAGGAGAAAAAAAACCCAGAAGAAGGAAGAAGAAGAAGAAGAAAGAGAAGGAGGAAGAAGGAGAAGGAGGAAAAGGAAGAAGAAAACCCATCAACTCAACCCCCCTCCTGGCCCGCCCGTGGAAGAAGAAGAAGGAGGAGGCGAAGAGAAAGAAGAGGAGGAGGAGGAGAAAAAAAAAAATAAATAAATAAAAACCCAAATTGCAAACCAGAAGAAGGAAGAAGGAAAAGGAAGAAGAAAAAAAAAAATTAAAACACCCCCTCTTGCGGAAGTAGAAGAAGGAGAAAATAAAAAATAAAAAAAAACCCCAACCCAACCCAATTCGTCCCCCCCCAACCCAACGCGCACTCATCTCTCCTCCTCCCCCATCTTCATCTTCTTCCCCTTTTCCCTCTACCTGCAACCCAGAAAAAAAAAAAAAAAAAAAAAATTTCGAACCTAGTTTCGGCCCAAGAAGAAAAAGAACCCTCTCTGTCTCCTCCCCATCTTCATCTTCGTCCCCTTTTCCCTCTACCTGCAACCCAGAAACAAAAAAACCAAAAACAAAAAACAAAAAGAAAAAAAAAAAATTCATCCCCAGTTTCGCCCCAAGAAGAAGAAGAACGGAAAAAAAAAAAGTGACAAATCCAGTTTCGCCCCAGAAGAAGAAGAAGAAGAAGGTGAAGAAGAAGAAGGAGGAGAAAGAAGAACAAAAAAAATTGAAATTGGTGCGGGTGAAGGAAAGGGGATGCCGCACTCCTATGAAATTTTTTTTTTTTGTTTTTTTATTCTTAAGTTTTTAATATTTAATTAGTTTTTAATCTAGCTGGACTAATGAGTGGTCGCCGTCTCTTGCCATGTCAGCACTTAACATAAAAACTAATAGAAAAATTGACAGAGGTATGACATTGTCACAAATTCATAAGATACGGTAAGATATTGTCAATTTTAAAAGATGAGGTATGAAACTGTCTTGACCTTAATAGTTGAGATAGTTTTTTGTATTTTAGCCCCATTTATTTTTTTTTTTTTGGACAACAGGTAAATTTTTAGCCCAATTTTTTTTTTTTTTTGGACAACAGGTAAATTTTATTACCAGCAAAAAGCAAGTACAAAGGCCTAGATACAAGATTAACATAAAAAGAAGGCCAACACAACACAAGGGACAAGGGACAAGGCCCAAGGCCAGCCTTGGAGCCCAGCCCGCACAAAAAACAGAACACAGAAACACACAATGCCTTCTCCTGCGACTACAACAGCCGCCATCAGAAAAGTAAGCATCGATCACCACGATCCGACGCCCACCACCAGCGCTAAAGGTCATACCTGCAAGAACCCCAAAATTGAAGAAGAAGAAGACCTCCTCATGGACCACCAAACCAACCGTCTCCACAAAGCAAAGGAAGCTCACCGGGAAACGAGCAACATCGCCACCAACGGCGAACACTGGAGAAGACCAACTGAGGCCAGCAGAGGTGGTGGTGCGAACACCGAAGCTCTACACACCCTCCCGTAGAATCGCGTTGAAAGTATGTGTAAATCGATCGAAAATGATGATGGTAAGAGAGATGAGGGAGCCAATTGATGAAAAAGATGAAGGGAGATGGAGGGAGGGGTATGGAAGGGGATGGATCAAGAGGGATGGAGCAAGTGGATGATCGGGGGTTGGAGTTCGAGAAGGTACTATCAAAAGCAAGGATAGAATTCGGATGAGGAAACTGATATTTGCAGGGATGGTGGGAAGTGTAGACAACAGGATAGCAAAGAGAAAAGAAAAAGGAAGAAAAAGCATGGGACTACCACCAACACTGGTTTAATCAAAAGAACACTCACACTCAGGTGAGAAAGATTCTCACGGAAGGAGAAAAGGTCTCTCACAGAAGGAGAGAATACTCGCGAACAAAGATTCTACTTTTTTACTAGATAGTTTTATAATACAACTTTTATGTAAACTTTTTTGAGCTTTTAGTAGCTGCATGTACTCTGCTGGCATATACCACGCCTCTATACTTGCTGCACGCACCTCAGATCTTCCTAAAATTGTAAATATTCTTCATTGGCTTGCAGTTATTGGATGATAGTTAGAAATGGATTTAGTTTCAGTGAATCTGATTATAAAAGAGTTCAACCAGTTTGAACAGAGTGATATATTATCCGGTACTGGCTCTAAGAACAAGGGATGAAGAGAACAACAATAAGGAATCATATGGTAATTTGTGTTTGTAGTGAAGATATGTTTTCTGTACGTATGTCATGTGATGTGATAGCAATGGTTCTCCTGATACATACATGCAGACACACACACATACATTTGTAATTCTAGTTTATGCATTAACAATCTTTATTTTGTTTCTTTTTAATGGCTTATGTGTATTGGTGTAGATTCGACAAGGTTTGCTACAAAATATGTTTAGTGAAAGCATCAAAGTTGTACCGCGTTGAACAATTTTGGATGTAATGGATTCTTGAATTCTTTTTCTGTAACATGGATGTCATTAAATTACCTCTTTCTTTAATCCTGAAACATTTACAGAGGTGAAAGTGGTAGTAGGCTGGAGGTATTTGTTGCAATCCCTACGCTAGGAAACTATCATTTATAACCTTAAGCTGCGATAGTTATGTTTGAGTGGATATTTAATGTTGGGCTTAGTGAGAGTGGAGGCCCAAGAACACAAAAAGCAAAGGGAGGATTGGGCTCAGACAAGTCGATAGCCCATGAAGAATTAAAAAATCATTTTGGTAAGGAATAGGCAACAAGCCTATAAGAGAAGTGATGGGCAACAGAGGGTAGCTCACCCCCAACAAAAAAAAACACTTTTCAAGGGCATAGATAGGTCAATAAGTGGTAACTCACCATCCTCCGAAGGCCATCACTAAAGGGCAAGGCTTGGATAGTTAGGCTAAAAAGTCTATAAAAGCAGCAAGGGACATCAGAGACAAGGACACTCAACAAATCAATCAAAAGACATCCCACTTTGCTCTCAAACAAGCAAAAAGCCAGAAAGCTTTAGTTTGTCCAAACTCTGTTCTCTTAGTCATAGATTCACCATAGAAAGTCATCTTTTGTAAAGATTTAGACGCTCTGCTACTTTTCCCCAACGTTATAGTATCGAATCCCTTGAGTAAAACTCGTTTTACCTTTCATTCTCCAAAGATTACAACCCTTGTAAACAAAAAGAAAAGTGGTTGCAAGAGGATGAACCTTGCCTGACAAGGTTATATAATCTTGCCCGAGTCTTTTTTATTTGTACTTACGTAAAGTAGATATGTTGTTTAATGCATCTTTCTTTGTGTTTTAAATCATTTTCAATTGCTTTTCATTCGACGTTATATTTTGATGATTATGATTAATTAGGCTAAACTAATTAACCTTGCTTCTTTAATATTAACTGTAATCAAAGTCTGAACTCCCTTTATCTGGACATATAATATTATGAATAAAAGTCATTGTTTACAAGGCAAGAACAAGAACCTTATACAGATGTAACCCATATGTAACAATCCAATACGATCAAGAAGTCTAAGTAACTTGTGGCGCAAGTAATCAACCCAGTTAATAACCAAAAAGAACAATTTGTTATACGAAGGTAACAGTGGCACACTTAGATCCATATTAGTTTTGATTGTGAGCCTCAAGGCCTAATAAATGCCCCACAAAGGCACCATTCAAACTAATAGCAAACTTATATTGCAGCATACCAAGTAGCAAAACCTTGCCCGAGAGGCAAGACCCCAGGGAGCTGTGCGAGGGACAAATTTAGCCTAAACATAGTTTTGGCACGCTCGGTGGGACCTATTTTGTGATATTGTATGCCAAGACGAAGAAAGGATCGAACGTTTAGGTGGAAGGTGGAATTTGGGCAACCTCTTTGTGTAACAGAAGTAGGCATAACAAATCACTCAGAGGACTTTCCTTTATTACACGGCCCTGCACTCCTAAAGAGCTCGACCTCTTCTGAGAAGTCGGGTGGAAAGGTCACTAATGAAGACTTACAAGCCACCATGGTACAAATACTAAGGAGTATGAAGAAGATCTCTTTGGAGACCAGAAGAGAGGTTAGCAGGCTATGTTCCTTAACATGAACTCTACAAAGAAAGTTGGAGTTAGAGTACTCCACACCGAAGAATGGTTACACTAGGGAAAAAATCATGAAGGCAAGCCCAGAAAAGGAACTAATAGTTCCTTTGTTTCCCTTACTTAAGGAAAACAAGAACAAAAGGAAAATGAAGGAAGAGGCTAAAACCAGCTGGCGAGAAGAAAAAGAGTTTCAAGAGATAGGCTTGCCCGATCCTCTACCACCACCACTACTAGATGTTAGAAGGCAAGTCGGGCAGGAAATGATGAAGATTGGTACGTCCAACCTGGTGGGAGAAACAAGCGGAAATGGCTCATCCACAACCAGGGGCAAGCTTCTCCTTTATAGGCCATCACCATTCGCTAATAAGGGGGGATGAGAAGGTAACAGGAAGCTTTCTCGGGCATTGATCATAGTCCGAAGTGGGGAACTCCCTATCCCCCGCACAATAACACGGCTAGCCAACAACTCAGGAATGAACTGGTAGAGTTGAAGAGGATGGTAGTACATAATGCTCAGCAGCAGGCCCGCCTGATGTTTAGGATAACATATCAGAAGCCTTATCCTAAGCATATTGACGAGCAAAATCCTTTTCCTCTCAATTTCAAGATGCCCGCATTCCCAACTTTTAATGAGGAAGACTGTAATGTGTCTTCCAGAGATCACATCTTTAAGTTTTCAAATCACTGTGTGGCATTCGAGGACAACCCCAACTACAAACTCAGATTGTTGGAAACTCACTGGTAGGCTTGGCTTCCCAATGTTACCCTCTGTTACCCCTCAATTCTATTGCCAACTAAGGGCAGATGAAGATGGCCTTTCATGAGCAGTTCTATAGGGTGGCACCTGAAATGATCATTAATGATCTGGTGGAAGTAAAGCAATATGAACATGAGACTACGGAGGATTTTATGATGAGGTTCATAAAGACCAGGATGAGATGCCAGTTCCTAATCAACCATCCTCAACTCATAACCATTGCCCAGAAGGCCCTGAGACTACCCTTGAGGAAGAAGTTCTATAATGTATAGTTTAAAGAGCTTCAAGAGCTGGTGATTGCAGCCACTAAGTATGAGAAGTTGTTGGCAAAAGAACAACAAGTGAAGCACTCTTCTAAAGTGACCCATTTTTATAAAAGCAAAATGCCAATACGAAAATGATAACAGCTTGGAAGAAGGGATAAAGTTGTGTGCTGTAGAGATGACCACTCATTTCAAACCTTTGATGGTGAAGGGATTGGTTCAACCCATTAAAGACTAGAAAATCATGATAAACGATGGAGGCTTTGTACCCATGAAGCCTCCAAAGTATTAGTTATATTCCTTTGACTTAACCAAGGCCGCAAACATCTGCGAGAAACTGGTAAGGGCTCGAGTAATCTTGCCTGATAGCACCAAGAAGATGACCAAACCTAAAGAACTCAGAGGGAAGAAGTATTGTAGGCTCTACTATACCTTCAACCACTCCATTGCTAATTGTGTGCAATTCAGAAATTAGATCCAAGACCTTATAATCAAAGGGAAATTATTACTGGAGAAACCCCAGACCAATATGGTGGTAAACACAGATCCATTCCCTAAAGCCCCAATCAACATGATAAACCTTAATTGGTTAGAGAAGGGGAAAAGAAAAGTTACCTTGGATGAAAAAAGAGAAAGAAGGTAAGCAGGTAGGCCAACAGAAGGCGTCAAAAGGTTGCCCGATAAGCCCCAAGCAGCTATGGTCAAATGAGTAGTTTTGTGTAGCAAATGTCAATGTGAGTGTGAGCTTGAGGTACCAGCATCATGAGCCATTATTGATCAAGAGTTGGTCAGAAGGAGAGAGATAGAAGAACATGATGTCCGCAGAAGTATTCTTCGGGCTGCTGAAGCAAACAAGGAGACTACTAAGAATGTTTTCCAAAGGTTGGGAGAAGATTCAGAGCCTAAGGGTTTATTTGAAGTTTTTAGAAAATTTGAAGCTTCTAAAGAAGTAAAAGGTGATGAGGCGAGGTTGCCACGCTGGGTGGATGTTAAGGCTCCCTAACTAACCAACTACAGTAGCATGAGAGAATGAAGGCTAAAAGAACCATGAGCCCGATACCACTAGTTACAAAGATGAATCCAGCCTGATTGGGTTAAAAGTGGAACGTAGTGGGCAGAGACATAAAGTTTGTCCAAGAAATGAGGGCATCCATGATAAAAAGGGTTCAGAGGCAACACAAAGCTCATATGAACTCACTGAAAATGCCTGTTGTTTTAGAAGCTTTTAAAACTATTAAGTTCAAGAAGTTTACCCAATGAGGAGAGAGACGACTCAATTGGAGGAGTAAGAAAGAAGTACAGAGGGCTAATAGCAAAGCTGAAGGCGTAGGGGATCATGTTCCTCAAAACCCTCATCCAAGGAAGTACATAATATTAAGAAGAGCCTAAGAAAGCATGATGATTGTACCTACACTAGGTTGGAATCTAAGGCCCATTTGTTTTGGAACCATTTCCCCGGAAAGATAAATGCCTCCATTACCACATGAGGATATTCCCTTTAGAACTCCAAGGCAGCTGCATGATTTTAACGCCATAGGAGAGGAGGAAGTGCCCGAGTTAATGTTAACCAAAGATGCTCAAGCATGGAATGATCAGTTCCTGTGCCAAATTGGGGATAAAAAAGGAGGAACACCTAAACCTTTCAACTTTCACGTGAACATAACCTATGTACTGTCAGCCATGTTCTGTGTAGAATCAAAACAACTAGTAGTAATGAAGGATGATTATTTGGTACAAGAGTCAATGATGGCACTTGTAAACATTGAAGAAGTTAGTAAGGAGGAATCAAGCTTGGAAAACTTGCCCGATCCTATGCAAAAAGAACTCGAGAGGGTTTATTCTGACAAGATGGTGTTCAAAATGCCAAGTCTGGCCTTAGCAGACCATCTAAAGCCCATATATATGACAGCTCATCTGGAAGGAGTTTCTTTCAAAAGGGTGTTGATAGATGAGGGGCAGTTGTTAATATGCTACCACTTAAATAGATAAAAAGACTTTGTAGAAGTGAAGAAGACCTTATACCTACTAATCTCACAGTGTCTAGTTTTTTGGAGCCGTCACCAAAACTCATGAGATATTGCCCTTAGAGGTAGACTTGGGATCTAAGAAGATTATGTTGGCATTCTTTGTGGTAGATATCAGCTCTACCTATGGGGCGTTGCTGGGAAGGGATTGGATATACCAGAGTCTATCTATAACATCTACCTTGCACCAACAAGTTCATGTCTATCATGAACCCACCACTGTAGAACAAGAATTCTGGGAGATAGTGGAAGTCGAGTCACAGCCATTTTTCCCATAGCTAATGTTGTTGAGGCTAATTTCTACAATCCCAATGTAGGGATCTTACAATGTCTAGGTGTTGATCAGAATGGCCACCATACTAAGGTGATGACCTAAAAGCTCTTAGAATAATGACTTCCTCTCACCCAGAAGGAGTGGGACATGCCTCGTATTGTCTCTGCCTGCCAACACTAATTATGATAAACTAGAAGAGAAAGAACCAAGTGATAATAGTCAAGTCCTTAATCAAGGGGTTGCTGGATTATGGGAAAGAATGAAGAAAGATCAAGGAAAGCTTGGCCAAAGAAATGGCAGAGTAGGGAGAATGAACTTCAGGTACCAAAGATGACCAAGGGAGGGAAATTTTGGAAGAAGAAATGAAGGTAGCCATTCATATGGCAGAATGTATATATGACTTGGATTGGCCAGAAGATGAGCCTGAGGCTCCAAAGTTAGTAGAGTTTTTGTCTACAGAGCCTAATAAACCAGTACCTAAAGTTCAAAACCCTTTAGAAACCATTAATTTAGGAACTAAGGAGGATCCAATGTCAATACAACTTAGTGGCCTACTAGAAGCCGGAGATTGGGCAAAGATAGTTGATCTTTTGCACGAATTCAAAGACTATCTTGCATGGCATTAAACAAAAATGCCTAGATTAGACTCCAGTTTAGTAAAGCCCAAAATGCCTATTAAAGATGGGTACAGATCTATAAAGTAAGCAACGGGGAGGATGTCAAAAGAGATAGAAAAAAAAGTCAAAGAGGAAATTCAGAGGCTAGTAAAGGTAGGCTTTATTAGGCCTGCAACATATGTAGAGTGGTTGGCCAACATTGTGTCGATTATAAAAATATTAATGAGGCAACTCCCAAAGACGAATACCCTATGTTTATGGTTGACCTATCAATCGATGCAGTTGCAAAATACAAAGTATTATCTTTCATATATGGGAACGTTGGATATAATCAGATAAAAATGGCTAAAGAAGACATACATAAGACAACATTCAGGTGCCCAGGACATATAGGAACTTTTGAATACGTTGTCATGCCCTTAAGGCTGAAAAATTCTGGTTCTACTTACCAAAAGGCAATGAATGCCATTTTTCATGATTTGATCAGACATAGCATAGAGGTATACATTGATGACATCATGGTGAAGTCTATATCTAAAGATCAGCACCTAGAAAACCTCAGACAAACCTTGCTGAGAATGAGAACCCACATGTTAAAGATGAATCCTAGAAAATGTGCCCTTGGAGTTAGATCGGGCAACTTTCTGGGTTTCCTGGTCTATCAAAGAGGTGTCGAAGTAGACAAGAACAAGGCTAAGGCTATAATGGAATCACCTCCCCCCACTAACAAAGTATAATTACAGAGGCTGCTAGGGAAGATTACCTTTTTGAGGAGATTCATTGCTAATTTGGCTGGTAAGATCCAACCGTTGACTCATTTGTTGGGATTGAAGAGTCAAGACAAATTTACGTGAGGCCCTCAACACCAAAAAGCCTTTGATAAAGTGAAGACTTGCCTAACCTCTCCTCCAGTGCTCATGCCTCCCAGAGTGGGAAGCTTTTAAAGCTCTACATCTCAGCATCCAAGAAATCAGTAAGGAGTTTATTGGCTCAGAACAATGAAAGGGGGAAAAGAATAGGCAATTTTCTACCTCAGTAGAATTCTCATTAAGGTAGAAACAAGATATATCCCAATTGAAAAGCTATGCTCGGTCTTGTACTTCACTGCCAGCAAATTAAGACACTATATGTTACCTTGCCATATCCATATAATTGCCAAAACTCATGTGATCAAGTACGTCCAGTGATGTGATATAAAATAGCACACAAACTTAAACCCTTTTTATGTAGTTGTAGTATGAATAAGTATGGATTATTATAGGCCGGCGATTAGAAGGGATGCTAATCTCTCAATTTTAAACTCTAAAACACTAAACTAGACTCAAAAACAGAAAACTAGACTCTAATGACTCAAAACAACTAGAATGACTGAAAACAATACAAAACAAGCAAATTGACTCAAAACACAAAACTAAGAGTGATTTTGGACGAATTCTAACTTAACGTTGACTTAAAACACTAAAAGAAACAAATTTAAACTGGTTATAACTAAGTAAACACGAAATATGAAAAGGGGAGTTAATTTTGACGAATTTAAAACTTAAACAAACAAACTTGCAGAAACTAAATAAATTGATACGAATTTGGGTGAATTGATGGGTAATAGGCTAGCTAGAGGGTTCTTCTCCACACATGACATATATGCATACAAATCGATTTTCAATTATTATTCCAACAAACCATGAATGACAATGCCCCAAGTTAATTGTGAACTACACAAATTAACCATCAGATTTCCCTAATTTCATTGAATTGGACTCAGCGACGCAATCAAATTATTCTTATCAAGTTCCCTATATGAACAACATGATAGAGATACATATCAAAGATCATTAAGTTTTATGGAAATCATAAGCATTGACATGGCATTCGTAACTATGAAAAGCATGATACTCTTGCCAAGAATTTACTTAACACGATCATGACTAGCGACCTCCACTATTTGGAAATATAAGTTCATAACGATTAGGTGAAATTCCCTATATTTTAGTATCAAATTCATGCATGCAAACTAAGTATGCATACTTAATCAACATACAATAATAAGTTATCAATCAAGTAGTTAAGCAAATCACATTCATGTTTTACGAAATAATAATTGGATGAAATCAATTCATATCACATATATGTTCATAGCTTTGAATTCTCCTCTAGCCAAAACGAGTTTAGTTCCTGATGTTCACACTTAAACAAAGATAACTTAAATTAAACATTGAAATCAAAAGATAGAATACACCTAAGAACATTCCAACAATCCAAACTTGAATAGTAGGCACGACTCCAAGGGTCTCCTTTCATTTCTACTTGCAAGGCTATGGTACAAAGGTGTTTGTGTATGAAATTGGGTTATGGTCAGAGATGGACGAGTGTTGCGAATCATGGTGAATGATGGATGAGTGGTGCGAATTATGGTGAATGATGGATGAGTGGTGCGAATTATGGTGTGGTATGAATGGGTTGTGTCTGTGGTAAGGAATTCCCCATTATGCGGCAGATGCTTGAATTTATATGGCAAGAGAGTCGCAACCCTAATTAATTTTGGAGACAGATTTTTACACCAAATCCTCAAGGAAAAAGGGTAAATAAATGTTAGAATCCAAAAGGGAAAGGGAAAGAGAGGTGCAGTAGATCCTAAAGGAAAGTGGAATGCCTTGCATGGCAAGGGAAAGGGTTTTCTAGAAGAAATAGGTGCGGCTCCCTTTAGGAATGGGATTAGGCCTTTTAGAGTCATCTATTTAAATGTCCTAATATAATTAGGGATCCTTCTTGCAGCTGGAACCTAGGTGGTCTAGGATTAGAATAGGGTTAGGACAAAACAAAGTAACTTGGCTAACATTCCTTCTTTCTTGCTGAGCTCCATATCTTCTTTGTCTTGAATTAATTCTTCCATCTCTTTAGCAAATTCTTAGCCCTTCTTGAACTTCAAATTCGTCCATCCACCTTGCTTCATGCATGTGCTATCCATTCCAAGCCCAAAACTGCTCTAAAATACTCCAAATTGCCTTTTCTTGCCACTTTAGCCAATTGAACCTACAAACACATGAAAATAGCTTAATTCACTATAATAAAGAGAAACTAACTAACTAAATGCAAGGAAATAAGCTAACAAAGTCACATAAATATGCTCCTATCATCCAAGCCAATGCCGACTGGAAGAATTGGGAAATGGATCCTAGCACTATCAAAGTTTAGTTTTCAATATGTGCCTCAAATGGCAGTAAAGGGAAAAGCAATTGTAGACTTCCTTGCTGAACACCAAGAATCCAAGGAGGAACTTGTCAACATCCTTGGAACTTTGGAAGTGGCTAGCCTATGGATCCCACCTAGTAAAGCTCATTTGGGCAAGGAGGAATGGATTCAGCAAGAAGTAAAAAAAAAATAAAATAAAAAAAAACTAGCCTATAGATCACTCCCTGGAGGTTATATTTCGATGGATCTTGCACACAGCTTGTTGCAGGAGCTGGAATTGTCATCATTGATCCAAAAGGGATTCAGCATTGCTACTCATTCCTTTTGGATTACAAGGATACTACTAATAACAGGGTAGAATATAAGGCACTGATCATTGGCTTATAGATTTTAAAAGAGTTAGGGGCAGCTAAAGTAGAAGTATATTGTGATAACCCGTCCCTACTTTTTCGATTTTATTAATTTAAAAAAAAATGATTGGACGAAAATGCCCTTGAGGCAAGATTGTTTGCCTTCATTGACTAGCGTGTAGTGAGACGTACAAAATATTCTTTTAGCATATTTGTGTAGTACTCGATGGTACGAACGCATAAGTGAAAGCTAGTTGCGAATCGGGATTGTAACGGAAAAGTCACGGACATTTGGAATAATTTTATTACCTTTTAGATTAGAAATTAATAAACTCCCACCTTATGGGAAAGAGGCCCAATTAGATTGTTGTTGAGTGACGAATCAAAATTTTAAGGGAAAAAGGATTAGAACAATCAGAAATGAGGGGGAAAAGAAAAACCAATCAGGAGATGAGAGGGAAGGACCTCCCCAACCGCCCCTTCAACTTGTACACCCAACTTGTTCGACCTGGTGTAATTTCGTCCAACTTCCACCATTTTTCAGGTGAAATTCATCCATCCATCATTCGCAATCTCTTCCTCAACCTCCCATCTACCATTTTCGCCCAAGATTGAAAGTTTTTGGTTCAAAACCGTGAAGAACAGTGTCGGAGAACCTGGCGGTATTCGACTTCTATTTCACCGTTCTGGCGAGTTACACCACCCACCACCACCCTTAATCAATTCCCCTTGAGCCCAGGAGCAAATCCCAAATAACCTTGGAGGCGGCAAAGCACCAGAGAAGGCGAATCGAACACACCAATTTCTTGGGTTTTTGATGAGTGCGAGCCAATTTAGGGCCTTTCCCGGCCAAATTGGACTTGGCCACAGGTATAAACCTTGCTCTACTCGTTGAGATATTCATTCTTGTAAAATTTGGGAATTTTTGGAATTGTTCGATTTTCTCGTGAGCCAAGGCGACCGACCGCCACATACGGCGACGCGTGGCCAACGGGCTGACATTGCCTTGTTGAGTTAAATTTGATGTTCTAATGTCAATTTGATAATCGTTTGCTATAGTTCTATAGTTTGAACCTAGTATGGAATACTACGTCACTTGACCATTTTATGATTTGACGATCCGGCCATTGGATTGGCACCAAACTTTAATACGTTATAGTATGTAATATTTGAGGACATTAGGAACTTATAGATAGGGAATTCAATGTACGGATCATCCCGAATTGGATTTGTAAGTTCGTAAAATAAAACATTGATTGCCACTTGAATTGTTATTGGCGAAGATTTGACCGTCTGATCATGGTAAGATTTTAGTATGTTGTTTTAGAAGCATAATATGTGTCTTTGGAAGTTACGGATCGGAAATCTGAGGTACGAATCTTCTGGATCTAGTTGCATAGGGTTGTGGACCCTACCATTGACCTTTGATCTGCGATTGACTTTTGGTCAATGAGTTTCAAATCATTCTAGAACACCCTTGGGGATGCGTTTTATGTAAGTTACGTGTTCTATCGATAAGAATTCTAAGATGTGAATTGATATTTGTTCTAGGCGATGGTCATACGTGACGCCTCGATATTCATGCTAGGGAGTTATAGCGCGGACTTCAGGTGAGTGGGTCTTTTCTTTTATATAGTATATACATATTTGTTAGTTTCCATTTATGCATTGAAAGAGAATTTATTACGTATGCCTAGCTTAGACTAATGCTTATAGGAATTAGTGAAATAACGGAAAATTATGAAGTGATCATAAATCCTACAAGATGCACATGTATGCATATGTTTATTGATGCCATGATTATACCTACGGCTACGAACGATATTATGTTTATTAGAACTATCGAACCACTATGGCATGACTATATTTATGTTTTATGCTCATCGTTTGCTGCACCGGTGTTAGTGTTCTCCCAGGGCCAAGGCCAGTCTTTCACGTGTATGTTCACATCCGCATCGCACGCTCGCTTTGGATCTAAGTAGGTGCTAATCCTGTTGTACAAGTTACAATAGGCAACTCCGACTCATATGTGACCGCGAATAAGGCCATTCTTCACGTGATTATAGCACTAGAGCGTATACCATTATTACACCCAGTCCTATTCATGTCAGAATAACTTTGCATGAACTCAAGTGTCAGCATGTGTCGATAAGAACTTGGTTTAATATGTTTGCTTGTGCGAAAGTATACGATTACTAACTTTATGCACTTATATATGAACTATTGTGCCATATTGATATCTTGATATTTTGCGGGCTACGGTGAGTATTTTCATACTATATGTAGTATGTATATCTTGGAAACTATACATGTTTTATGGCGAGGGGTTATACCGTTTTCAAGGGTTTTTATTAAAACTTTATTTTCAAGCCCACTCACCCCTGTTTTTCGCCCTTTCAGGTTTTAGTAGCTGAGCTTTCATATCGACGAGGATTCATGGAAAATCTTGTTGTTGGAGATTACCTTTGATGGTATTATTCTCAATCCACTCTACTGTGAAGGAAATATTTGTGAAAACTAGTTCATTTGAGCAACATCTTTGCATGCTATTAACAATTAAAAGGTGGAATCATGCTTGTATGCACACAAAAACAAAACTTTACCCATGAAATTCAAAGCCTAGTAGTTATGGTGAACCAAGACTCAACTAAAAAAAAAGTGAGTTGAGAAATCTTATACCTTTGGTGATTCCTCTTTGGATAAGCAAAGGCTAATCACCCAAGAGAAAGGGTCTTCATTCCTTACTTCTTAGCTCCATGGATTTCTTGGATGAGGATGGATGAATGGATTCCCAAAGTTCCCAAAATAGAGAACCTCTAAGTCTCCACACCAAGGAGAGCATTGATGACGAGATGAGTGACCTAGAGGAAGAAAGATTGCTAGCTATGTTCCTTTAGGGTGGCCGACCTTCATTAGAGATGATAGAGCTTTGTGGTCTCTTTTCTTCCCTTAGAAAACCCTAAGGATGAAATGGCTATAAAGTTTCCTTTATACCACCTCACAATGGAGTGGCAAACTTGCAATTAACACAAGTTTGCCTACCCTTCACCCTATGGCCGGCCTTGATGGGTTTATTGGGCTTTGAGGCCCTTTATGTTTTCAAGTTGTCATACGACTTGAGTTAATGGGTCTGACATTCAAATCCCATTGGATCTTGCAGCCCAAAACTAACCCAAGGTTTATAACGAACTTATTTGTTTGATTAATTAACATATTAATTAATCATAGCCATAAATAATTAAACCATTTAATCTCTACCTTACTCAGTGTATGATCCATTAGGTTCCTTTTAGCGAGGTAGTGGGCTTTCAGAACTCTTCAAATCGATTGTGAATTGAAACATACTTTCAATTCTTCCTTTAGTGATTATAAACCTTTAGGGCTTCCACAAATTAAACCTTTAGGGCCTCTTTTGATTAGGAATCCTAACATGTTTAGGTCTTTAATTTCGTCCATTCCTTTTGCTCCAAGCATATGCTATCCATTCCAAGTCCAATTTTGCTCCAAAATGCTCCAAAATGCATCTTTTTGCTTCCTTAGCCATATGAACCTAAAAACACACGAGAATGGCTTAAACTACTAAAACAACTATGAATTAACATTATAAATGCACGAAAACAAGCTAAGTAAGTCGCCTAAATATACTTCTATCACTTATCTCCGTTGTTTCTTCAATCTCTACCTTACTCAGTGTATGATCCATTAGGTTCCTTTTAGCGAGGTAGTGGGCGATCAGAACTCTTCAAATCGATTGTGAATTGAAACATACTTTCAATTCTCCCTTTAGTGATTATAAACCTTTAGGGCTTCCACAAACCATGAGTGACACCTAGCAATATATCATGGTTACCCAAGCTAATCATAAGAGGTGGAGAACCTATTCAGTTTAGGATTACAATGCAATACGGTCTTTCTCTAATACAATACTCTTGACCACATTGTTTAGTTTGATAATTTATTCATGTCTACTATCCAATATGATTCTTTTACCTATATGCTTACCTTGAGTGTGATTTGGAACGACTTCCTAAATCTCATTCATACTCTGGCCAGAGATTCTTAATCAAATCATAGAGTATTCTCCCTTAAACGGTTTGAAGGTTAAAGATCTCTTGTTGTGCATTCACTTGCCTCCATGACTAAGTGGCTTAACCCCAACTATGCCGTGGACACCTTTTGATGGAGTAACTTTGACATAGTCAAAGATCAAGGACCTAACCACAAGACAA
The DNA here is from genome assembly GCF_041283825.1 of Pyrus communis. Lineage (NCBI taxonomy): Eukaryota > Viridiplantae > Streptophyta > Magnoliopsida > Rosales > Rosaceae > Pyrus > Pyrus communis. Next base: position 164,322 of record NC_142579.1, read on the forward strand.
CTACGATGCCTCAAGTCAAAGGACTACTTTGCATTATCCCAACCATGAGTTCTCATGTGACATGAGTATGAGAACTCCTTGTTAATCGTGTTCAGTGGACACATCCTCTATTGAGCACCTACATGCTTGTCTTGGTGTCAGTCACACCAATGACTCGAGACCAGTCACTCTCCCTAAGAGAAGACATAGCACGTACTGATCTTAATAGACTGTCAATGCCCAATTGGGAATCCTATGATTAGAAACGTTTAAGATATGTATACGAAAGATAATGGTCTCATGAATCTAACTTCTTTAGATCACATTCTCCCAATTACATATTCCTTGGACTTATTGTTTAAGCATATGGCATTTATATAAGACGGCTTTAAACAATAATCTTTGCCCTTTATATTAAACTAGATTAGTTTAACATATGAAATGTCCGTAAAGTATGATCATATGATTGGCTTAAGGTACATTTCCAACATACTGTACTTTGCTTATGCTCTGATATCACGTGTGAAATGGGTTCATTCCTGCTCACAAATGCACTCTTATATTTAGGCACTTTTAGGTTTAAATTTATTCATATTTTCCACTACACTACACTTTATGGCTTCGTCACCTTCCAGGTGCCGGCCAACACAGCTCGATTTGGAGTCCAAGTGGACATTCTGAGTCGGGACGTGCCATATATGGTGATTTTGAGTTGGTGATTAATTAATTAAATGGAGAGTACAAGTGCAGACATATCATAATGGCAAATTATTACTTGGAAGTTACTCAATTATTAGATTATTGGGGTAATGAAATAACAATTAGCCATATTCTCAGAGAAGCAAATTTGAGTGCTAATGAATAGGCATAATGGGCTTGTGGAGCACAGGTTCAAGAGAGAGGGCCTAAAATGAAAATGGATATCCAAATGAGAAGTCTCCCTTCCATCTTTGAAAGGGGATTTAGCCTAGATGTAATGGCTAAAGAGCCTGAGATAGAGGACTGGAGAACATCTATTATCCAATACTTAAAGGACCCTTCTTTTCTCACTAGTAAGAAGATCAGACAACAAACGACTAAGTTTGTTATGTGGGATAAAACGGTGCTAAGAAATACTTCAGATGGGCTTTTGTTAAAATGCTTGGGTTTAGAAGAATCAATGAGGGTGATGGCTGAGGTGCATGAAGGCATTTGTGGAGCACACTAAGTCGGGATAAATATGAGATGGTTGCTAAGAAGATATGGCTACTTCCAGCCCGACATGGAGAAAGATTGTAACACTTATGCTAGAGGATGTGAAGAATGTCAAGGACATGGACCTCTCCAGCACACACCATCAGTGCCATTGAACACAGTAGTCAAGCCATGGCCTTTCAGAGGATGGGCCATAGACTTTATCGGGCAAATTTACCCAGTTCCAGCAAAGAGCACACCCTCATAATTGTGGTGACCAATTACTTTACTATATGGGTTGAGGCTTCAGCTATGAGGACCATTAACTCAGCTACTGTGAAAAGGTTCATTGAGACCAAAATCCTACACAGGTATAAAGTGCTTGAAACGATTGTTACAAACTGAAGGCCATCATTTATCTCAAAAGAAGTAGCAGAGTTTGCAGCTAAGTTCAAGATAAAGATGATCCAGTCTAGCCCTTATTATCCTCAATCTAATGGTCAAGTAGAAGCTAGCAACAATATATTGGTGAACATCATTCAAAGGATAATGGTAGAGAGTTCAAAAATATGGCATGAAAAGTTAGGAGATACTTTTTGGGCTTATAGAACCTAAAAAAAAAAAAAAAAAAAACAGGAATTAGGACTACTCATTAAGCATTTACATTTAGGAAAGATGCAGTGCTCCCTATGGAGATCAATGTGAGTTCTGTAAGGCTTCAGAACTAATTTGGCATATATAGTGATGAGTTCATTCAGGCTATGTGTCAAGGAATTGAGGATTTGGATGTTGCCCGAATTGAAGCTCTAAACAAGATCCAAGATGGAAAACAAGTCGTTGCCCGAGCCTACAACAAGAGGGTAAGGCTGAGGCCTACAACAAGAAGGTAAGGCTGAAAGACTTTTAGAGATGGAGAATTGGTAAGGCAAGCAGTTCTGCCCTTGGGAGCTCAAGTTAGAGGTTTTGGGAAGTAGAGTCCCACTTAGGAAGGTCCATTTACAATTACCAAAGTATTAGACAGAAAAGGAGTATTACTTGGCAGATTTAGATGGAGACTTACAAAGACATCCAATCAATGCTAAATTTCTAAAGAAGTACCACTCAACTCTTTGGGATGTTAAAGACTATTATATTAGTGATGTCTAATACTTAGAGAATAAGTGAGGGCCTTTGTTGTTTGTTTGAAGCAGTTATAACTATTAGAGAAGAGTAAATAAATAAGTAAATTAGTGAAGCAATGAGAGTTCTTTTCATTCAATAATTGGGAGAAGTACAGAGACCTTAGCCTAACAAGGTTCACATCTTTAGCCAAGACAACTATCCTTGAATGATAAGTCTGCATAATGGTGAAAATGCAACCAGGCTCTTCTAAGGCTATATTACTATTAGCTAACTTAGCTTCAAACTCATTCACTTCATAGTTAACTCTCTTCACTTCCTTGATTTTCTTGTATAGCTTGCTTGAAATGGTCATTTGCTCAGCCTTCAAAACAAAGAGTTGTTCTTCCAGCTTCTAAATCTCAACAGCTAACACCATTATTTGATCTTCCATGGCTAAGCCCTCTTCCACCAGTTGCTGTAAAATAACACCTCACACTGTTTGCTTGCCTTTCGGCCTTGAGATGTTGATCCTTCAAAGCCTTCAGATTTTCGAAAAAGGAGATGAAAGACTCATACTGCACCCTTGTCATCTGCTGGGTTTCGTATAAGTCAGTGAGAGCTCTCTCATCATCTTGAAGAGCTTTGAGGCTGAAGGAGGCAGAAAAGTCCCTTTGCATCCATTCTCTGAAGACCATACGTTGATCTTGAAAGTGATGAGGCTCATAGGGGCGTTTTGGGGATCTCAGCTTTGTCCTAATTTGCTCGAACTCTCTGACTAGTTTGGGCAAATAGGTTATAGCGAGAAGAGAAACCAGAGGATAAGGCATCACGCCGACACCACCAGAGTCAGCAACAACACTGGTAGCATCGACAAATATAGAAAGGGAGGACTTAGCAGCATCACTCTTTCTAGGCCGAGGGATTGGGATCCTTGAGATTTCAGAAGTTCGTGAAGGTTGAGTAAGGACTACCCTACTCATAACGAGCTGAGGAGAATTGCCTGAGCCCTTACCAGAAACTTGTCAAAACAAAAAAAAGATAAGTTAATAGGACAGTCTGGACCAGAATGAGGAAAATACAAGATTGCAAGTATGTTTGTACCTAAGAGGAGCCTTGTCCTTTGGGAGGAGAACGTGTTTCTGCAGCTGCCTTAGAAAGAATTGGTTGGCTTGTTTGAGTAGAGGCAGAAGCATCCTTGGGACTAGTCACCTCTGAGACAACTGGTATCTAAGGGACTATAAGCTCCTCAGCAGCTAGTGATGGTTGAGTGGTAATCTTTGGCAAGGGAGAAGACTGGCAAAGACAGAATATAAAGCATAAATTCAAAGTGAAAAGACGTTGAGAAAAGCTTAAAAAAAGGCATAAGGGAAGAAGGCTTACAGAGGCATTGTCATCCTTTACGAAGTGGAGTATTTCTCTAGTTGTTGGGTTAAACTGGGAGGTAGGAATCACTACTAGTGCTGGAGGAATAGAAGAATGAGTAGCTAGTTTTTGCCCGACTTAAGGTCCTGAGGTGCCTCCCCTTGCCTGGAAAATAGCAGAAGTAAAGTCAACACCTAGGACTTAGAAATATAAGGTTGACAAGTTTTAAGAAGAAGAATTTTACCTCTAAAGGCTCAGCCTGAGAAGGAGAAAGATGCGCAAGTCGGACTGGAGGTAGAGAAGGCTCGATGTCTGAAGTTTCTTCTGCTTTAGAAGCTTGGTTTGGACAGTAATAAAACTAGTTAAGTACAAGAGAAGTGAACTTCAGAATTAAGTAAGTACTCAAAGTTTAAAAAGGTTACCTTCAACTCCTTCAGAATCTTGGCAATGACTTCCTTATCACTTTACTGCCCTTCCTCATCCACTTGCATCTCCTGATGAGAAGGATCAAGCTTTTTGCTGATAACAGGTCCTAAGCACAAAAAAGAACAGGAATAGCTCAAAACTTAAGGATATGAAACTAAATAAAGAAAAACTAATTTTGAATCACTTACTGGCAATCTTTTTCTTTTTCCTGCCCGTTTCAATTAGAAGTGTAGAAAGTGATTTTGGAGGCTTGAGAGGTTTGAGACCTAGTTCTCTTCTTGGTAGAAGTGGCTCTTGGAGCAGAGAAATTAAGTCTAGCCTGAGGCGTCCCCTTGGGCTTAGAGTTAGAAGACTCTACAACAGCAGATTTTGCCCGACAAGAAGCCCTTATCTCTGCTTCAGGCCCAACTTCTGTCTTTGACTCGTTGAACATCACAGAAATGTCCCCAGCATCCTTAGGAATATGGCTAGAGCCCGCTTCTTACCTAGCTGCCTCTACAATTACCTCCTAAAGAACCAAGGCATCAACAGCCTATTCTTCTGGCCCGACATCTATTTCATCAGGGTTGCCTTGGGCTGCAAGATCAAGAAAGGAGTTAGCAACGACAAACTATGAAAATATAAAGTGAAGTAAGAGGCAGCAATGTAGGTTACCTATTAGCATAAATTGGTTTTTTTGGTTGATGACCTCCTTCCAGCTTTCAAATTCTTATTTCTTGGGAAAAGATTTGAAGAAGACCTGCCCGAAGATCCTATCATGGGTTTCTCTAAGATCTCCATCACACTTCTTAGACTACTTGGCCTACCACCAAGTGGTGAACAGAGATGTACACTCAAAGTTGAGGGCTGTGGGCGTGTGAGTTATCTTGCTCATCATTTCTATGCTACGCCTACTTGCCCGAAATGTAGCCTCAGAAGGAAAACGAAGGTGATAAGAAGTTCCACACTGGACGGAGTCAAAGAAGGGGATTGGAAATCGGCTGCTCCGGACTCCTTAAGCCAAGTCCTTGTGCTGGATGCAACTAATAAATTTCTCCTTGCAGAAGCTTCTGGCATCATCCCTAAAGAAATCTTGAAAGAGGTTGTTCGAGAACCAAGGGTACCTTTTGAGCATAGAGGCACCTCATTCCAAATCAGCCCAAGTTCTACAGATTCTGAAGAAGTATAGACAGGCCAAGGTAGAGTGATTGGAGGTGAGAGCCTCTGCTACGATTTGGGCAAAAGCTACTCCCTCTGGAAAGTCTAACTTGGCAGCCTGAAACTTTGGGAAGTACCATTGAAGCTAGAGCTGCACCATCTAGGTAGCTCAATTGACATTATTCGCGAAAAGTTGGTCATTTGACATCCAGCGCCTCCACCAGAGGGATCCACTTTAGCTTCACACCATTGGATTTATTGGGGAACACATGCTTATTCAACCAGTAGAGGAGAAAGTACATGTGTTCCTGAGTTAGGTCAACAGTGGGAGAAGGCGGGCTGAACATCTTCTTGGTAAATGGAATGAAGCCCGCGAATGAGGTCTCATATCTCTTGAATGTAGTGGAGTTGTACTCCAAGCTAGTGATGGACTGAAAAACCTCTAAGCCTTAAGCAGTAGGATGAGAGGGGATTGACCAGTCATGTGTAATATCTACACACCTGCCTAATGGTTTCAGACCAAAAACCTAAGCCATGTCTAGAATGGTGGGAGTCATAAGGCCCATTCTGAAATCAAAAGTGTTAGTCCCTGTGTTCTAGAAGAGAATAACTGTTGAGAGAAGCTTGTGCTTGATGTGGATAGTGGTCTTAGACATCATAATGAACTCATAGATGCCATTTGCCGTCCATTTCTACTTCTAAATGGGCTCCAATTCATCCATCCACTTAGACCATGCTTCATCCTTTAGTGTGGGGAAACCCCTCTTGAAATTAAACCGATTTTAGGCAGAATTCCTACCTCAGCTGTGTAAGGATTGGGAATGAACTAGTTGGCAGTGAACATGTTGTTTTCCACTGCAACAGGAACTCGAGCAATTCAAGCAGGCCCTAGGGAATGTACTTCTTATTCGTCAAAGAAAATAGACATATTAAGGCCAGCCCGAAGGTGATGAAGGTCATTGAGCTGACAACGCAGGGTGACAATCCCTTCTCTAGACTCACATGCAGTGCACGATTTAGGAGCCATTGTTGAACTTGGGAGAAAAAAGTGAAAGAGTGGCTAGAAATTAAGGCAAGAAAAGGCTGAAAATAAGAGATTGGGGAACTTAGAGAGTCAAGTTTGCTGAAGGAGGTGGTCGAGAAAAATGAAATAGAAGTTAATTAATAGGCAGGCAATTAACTTTGGAAATCGTGGTTTAGTGCAAAGGTTTGTTTAAAAAGGCTAATTAAGTGGCACTAATACCCAATTTCAGCATGTAATTTATTTTAATCATTATCAATGTCTAGATTAGCAGACTTGACAATGATTAAAGGGGGCACTATTTGAGTGGATATTTAATGATGGGCTTAGTGAGAGTGGAGGCCCGAGACCACAAAAAGCAAAGGGAGGATTGGGCTTGGACAAGTTGACAGCCCAGGAAGAATTAAAACATCATTTTGGCAAGGAATAGGCAACAAGCCTATGAGAGAAGTGATGGGCAACAGAGGGCAGCTCACCCTCAGCAAAAAAAACAATTTTTGAGGGCATAGATAGGTAAATAAGTGGTGACTCACCATGCTTCGGAGGCCATCACCAAAAGGCAAGGCTTGAACAGTTGGGCTAAAAAGTCTATAAAAGCAGCAAGGGGCACCAGAGACATGGACACTCAACCAATCAATCAAAAGACATCCCACTTTGCCCTTAGACAAGTAAGAAACCAGAAAGATTTAGTTTGTCTAGACTTTGTTCTCTTAGTCATAGATTCACCATAGAAAGCCATCTTTTGTCAAGATTTAGAAGCTTTGTTAGTTCTCCCCAACATTGTAGTATCGAATCCCTTTCGTAAAACTCGTTTTACCTTTCATTCTCCAAAGATTACAACCCTTGTAAAACACAAAGAGAAGTAGCTGCAAGAAGATGACCTTGCCTGACAAGGTTATAATATTGCCCAAGCCTCTTTTGTTTGTACTTACGTAAAGTAGATATGTCGTTTAATGCATCTTTCTTTATGTTTTAAATCATTTTCAACTGCTTTTCGTTCAAAGTTTTATTTTGATGATTAATCGGGCTAAACTAATTAACCTTACTTCTTTAATGTTAATTGTAATAAAAGAAATAGTTGGAAGGGCCCTAAACTCCTTTTATTTGGACATATAATATTATGAGTAAAAACCTTGCCCGACAGGCAAGATTCCAGGAAGCTATGCGAGGGATAGATCTAGCCCGAACAAGTTATGTGTTGTGATTTGCACTAGTTTATGGAAATCTTAACATGTACTGCTCTTCAGCATGATTATGTTTGTCGGTATAATTTATCTTGGTGATTGATTCCTACATCGTCTCTCTCTTTTTGACAGCAGTACGTTATGTGAAATAGCTTCGAATTGGAATGAAAACTTCTAAAGACTTGATCGCTCTGCCAAGACTGCGATTAAGTTTGATGCATATTTAAGGTAACGTTTTTCTCGAAACCACACAAATCCAGTGGCATTGGCCAAAGCTTGAGAAAGGCTCACTTTCGCGGTAACTTGATTTTAGACATTTGGTAAATAATGCTATCAAGCGTTTTGACCTATGTTTGCTTTGTTGGATGACGAGGGATGTTTTGCCAAGTTGTCTTAGAAGATCCTTTGCTAGTGAAAATCCTTTGTCTTAGAAAATCATTAGGAGGGACAATCCTTTGCTAGTGTTGTGGTGGTCTCAGTTCAAAGCATTCGGCAGGAAAGCAACCATACATAGGATCTTCAAAATCTCCAGTCTGTCTAAAATACCGTCTCAAGCATTTGTTAGTGGTCATGCTCTCCATACATTTTCGGAAAAAGAATGGATCCAACTTCCCCATTCTTTGTAGAAGTTGAAGATGGGTCATGCTCTCCATACATTTTCGGAAAAAGAATGGATCCAACTTCCCCATTCTTTGTAGAAGTTGAAGATGGTTATTGATTAGTTACGAAGTAAACTTTGTAGAAGTTGAAGATGGTTATTGATTAATACCGGGAGACATGAATGATTAAGTTTTTGTTTCTTTTCAGTTTTGGGAATTAAGATATGACTGGTATACTTCCAACCACGAAACCTGATGAAATAGCTCCCTTTTTCTATTAATTATAACCTAAAGTCTAGACCTGGCATTCGTATCGTTTTCATGTCATACCCGATATTTTAACGGGTCATGTCGTGTAACACCCGTTAAAATAAATGGGTAAAATGACCCGACCCGATAATATTAACAAGTAATATGACTCGACCAGTTACTCGTTAAGAAATATATATTTTAAACCAATAAATAATCAAAAGAAAAACATAATAGTAAATAAGTATATACATACTATGTTATCACATCCAAAACATAAAAACGCATTTTTCTTTAAAGTATATTTTCGCTAACCTAAATTGATCAAATGGTGAAATTGGAAAATATTGGAATAGAGAAGGGGTTTTTTCGTCCAAAAAAGTTCTAATAATATAAGTGAAATGGAATCCAACGGTACAGATTTACTCTCATTTATCTTACGGCTGTTATTTAAGTAAAGTCTTTAATAGTTTTTTAATTAATGTAGAAGTGTAAAAAATATAGAAAAAAAAATATATAAACGCTTGTAATGACAAGCTTTACAACTTTCATGAAGAGCTTAACTTCGAAATTCGCCACTATAATCATATAAATCATAAATCAAAATTTAACCGTTGATTGTTGTTTACATTTACGCTTGATTGTTCTCATCAAATTTTGTTTTTTCAGATTTTCTTTATTGAAAACATGATCTATTAGAGGATACAGGAAGATGAACGGTTTGGATCATTGATATTATATTTAGAGTTTTACGGTTAGTGAAAATATTGCTTGATGTTTATAAAGTTTCTACAAAGTATATGACATTGACTCATATTTCAGTTAACTGTAAATATCGAAACGTGATATCAAAAATCTGAACCGTTCATCTTCTTACATCCACCAGATGAACATATTTTCAAAAAATAAAATTTAAAAAATGAAATTTAGTAAGAAGAATAAAACGTAAATGACAATCGACGGTTAAATAAAAAATTAAGGTTTATTGATCATAGTGTTGGATTTCGAAGCTGATCCCTTCATAAAAGTTGTAAAGCTTGTCACTATGAGTGATTGTATTATTATTTTTTTCCATTTTTTACACTTCTACAATAATTATTATTAATTTTATTAATTTTTCCCTAAAATAAAAAACATCATTCATAAGGGTTTGGAGAATTTTAAAAATCTAAACGATAATGTAAGTGTAACCATTATCTACTCGTGGAGGAATAATGATGAATCACGAGTGTTTATATATTATTTCACATTTTTCATACTTGTATGTATGTCTTCTTAGTTCTTGCCTATACAAATTGACACATCCTAACCTTAATTGAGGCATGTTGGCCGTCACGTGAGGGTGACGTAACCATGTGCGCTGTGCGGAAGCGGTAATGATATAAAAATGCAAATAAATAAAAATCACTAGTTACCTTACCGTAGACTAGCCTATAAGTACGAGTGAATATGATTAGAGTAAAGACACACAATCAGAGCATAGGTATCGAAGTGCAATCCAGAAGACTAAGCAATAATTATACAGATCATAAAAAAAACCCTACACTGGCGGATGTCTATCAGAACCTCCGAGAAGTCCTCGTGAGCCACCAACACGAACTTATATCTAGAACCTGGAGGGGCGCAAAATAGAAAGTGTGAGTGGGCAAAAACAAAACTTTCAAATCCATTTATCTTTTCAAATGTAATAACCCCTCACTGTAAAACGCGTATAAGTTTCCCATAGAATAATACTGTAAACATATATGAAAACTATACTCGACAATAACCAAACCATGTGTATGCCATGACAATCATCTTAACCATGAATAAGTAAGCCAGGTGAGTTGCACTAATATAAAGTGACATATCAGTCAGAGTCACCTAACATGACATGTACGGCTGAATCAATAACTCAACAATCAAATCAAATCCTGCACATGAGTTAGAACCACCTATATAGTCTGTACGATAGGCTAGGTGTAAATAAGTATGCTCAAGTGCTACGATCACGCGAAGGCTATATGAAGTATCGCAAGTCACCTATGAGTCAGAACCACCTAATATGGTCTGTACGATAGGCTGGCACCTGCCTTGGATCCATGGTTAGCATGTGGTGCTGGAGTTGAACGATCAAGTGAAGGCTAGGCCCTATCCTCGGGCGGAGCACTAACATCGAGGTGCAGGATATAAATCATTAAATGCAATCCAGCATAATCATACACAACATCATCACAAATATTAAAATATACTCACCTGAGGCTTACGTGAGCATCCGTAGTGTCAAGCAATAATATACACAACTATACAAATGCATATTCTAGTATGTAATGCATACGACATGGCATTTAAAACGTAAAAACCATTTAAACAGTTTCTGGGAAACATAATGCACATATATATATAACTAAAAGCCCACTCACTGGTATGTAGCCGGGTCGTAACCCCTAAGTCTCGCTTGACTGCGTTTCGTCCTCTGGAAGCGTCTCACATATATGTGAAACAACTAATTTAACGTTATTTTAAAGCACATAACCATCACTATGAAATAACTTCTCATACGTTGCTCAATTGGGGTGTTTTGAATATACTATCATGGTCTACTCAACACCCTAAGCATCCCCATATTTTTAGAATAATTTTTTGAAGTTGCATGAACCTTCACACGCTGGCCAAGGCACGGCCACACGCAGGCATGTGCCTAGTACGCTGACGGTAACCTTAACGCCATTAGGGAATATTTCATTAAATATCAGCATATACCGTCTAAAAACTAACGATGTTACCTTACGTCGTTAGTATATTCCATCAGAGTTGACGGAATATTCCTTGTCTTCTCCAATGGTTCGTCGGATTCCAGCGCCAACCACCGATGCACTCGCCGATTTCTGGAAAAACTTTAAACCTTAATATCTTCGTCGTTTCAACACCAAATTTCAAGAAATTTGTACCAAATGAAGCTCCCAACTAGGAGAACACATCCATACATGTTTGAGGCCCTAATTTCAACGAAAAATGATCAGAAAAATCCTTGAAAAACCGGTTACTCCTGCACACCCATTACTGAGCTCATTTCGACAAGGAGTTGTAATAATACCTTTCTAAGTATCAAAACTAGCTAAGAGCTTCGCGATCACATCGGAGAAATTACATTCCTTGCCAGAGCTTGGGTATCTCAAGTTTCCGTGGTCATTTCCTTAAACCAAGGGTACAGCTATACTTGTGAAGTCGAGGGAAGCACGATAATGTTATCCTTACACTCGATTTGCGAGTGTGTGACGATGTTTGAAGGTTAGAGGGTTTGGTCATATGGACGTGAAGAGAGTTCGAAAAGGAAGAGAAAAACAGGAAGAAGGGCACGTGTGTGTGTGTGGCACATGGAACTGGGCAATTTTAAATTGCCTCAAATCCCATTGGGCTATAGGTCTGGCCACAAGTAAAAAATCCCCTGTTACCTTGCCTGCACTCTCCAAAATGTCAAATGTTACATCTACGGCAAAATGGACCTCCATAACTACTAGAACCTCTTTGTCCCTAAAAGCGGGGAACCGCCTGAACGGCCGCTCTTCGGCAGCGCAGTGGCACTTAAACCCCAACTAGAAGAACTAGAACTAGTACCACCTCTCATAAAACTCTGCGTCTTGCGAGGTCCCAAAGATGACTGACCTTTATCTTTACTATCGTTTTTCTTCTGGCTATTATCTTTTTCTTCCTCTACATCACTGTCACTGGGCATATTTTCAGAATCCTTTATTCTCAGTAAAATCTCATAAAACTCCTGGTATGTGGTGTAGGGAGTCGTGGTCACCATAGAACGCCATTTCTTTCTAGTACCCAACTTAAATTGTTGAAGCATCTCTACGGGAATCTCAGCAACCTCTGGACAATACCGAGACAAATCGGTAAACTTCCGATAATACTCAGTAGCTGACATCTTCCCTTGCCTTAAACGTGTAAATTTTTGCTTCTTATTGGTCTATATACGCTGGGGGTACAAATCTCTTCTGAAATAACTGCTTAAAAATCTCCCAATCTGCAGCTTCCACTGGTGTTAACTGAAAAGATTCCTGCCTCTACCAAGATACAGGCTCCACACCTAAAACCAGGTAGTCGTCTCAACCCACCTATCCTCAGGGAAATTTCCCTACTTCTGCATCACTTGATAAGTTTTCTCGACATGATTGAGTCAATGCTCAGCTCCCTCGGGCCCCTCAGTACCAACAAAGTTACTCAACTTCAAGTTATATACTGTCTCCAAATGAGTCCTCTAGGAAGGATGAAATGAGGACTAAATGACATTAGCAATAGCTTCCCCAAGTTGAGTAATATCAGGGAAATTAGACTCAGATAAAGTGCGGGGCTTTTTACAAGGCGGCATAGTTTTGACACAAGACATCAAATAATTAGAATACTCACAAAATATACATGACTGCCAACCCTAGGCTCTGATACCAATTGACACACCCTGACCTAAATCGAGGCATGCTGGCCGTCACGTGAGGGTGACGTAACCATTTGTGCCATGCGGAAGTGGTGATGATATAAAAATGCGAATAAATAAAAACCACTAGTTAACTTACCTTAATAATTATATAGCTCATAAAAGAAACCCTACATTGGTGGATGTCTGTCAGAACCACTGAGAAGTCCTTGTGAGCTACCGACACGAACTTCTATCTAGAACCTGGAAGGGCGCAAAACAGAAAGTGTTAGTGGGCAAAAACAAAACTTTCAAATCCATTTATCTTTTCAAATGTAATAACCCCTCATTGTAAAACCCGTATAAGTTTTCCAGAGAATAATATTGTAAACATATATAAAAACTATACTCGAGAATAACTAAACCGTGTGTATGCGATGACAATCATCTTAACCATGAATAAGTAAGCCAGGTGAGTTGCACTAATATAAAGTGACATATCAACCGGAGTCACCTAACGTGACCAATACAGCTGAATCAATAACTCAACAATCAAATCAAATCCTGCACACGAGTCGGAACCATCTATGTGGTATGTACGACATGCTAGGTGTAAATAAGTACGCTTAAGTGCTACAATCACGTGAAGGCTGTGCAAAGTATCACAAGTCACCTACGAGTCGGAACCACCTAATGTGGTCTGTACGACAGGTTGACACCTGCCTTGGATCCAAGGTGAATGTGTGGTGTGGCAAGTGAACGATCACGTGAAGGCTATGCCCTATCCTCGGGTAAAGCACTAACACCGGGGTGCAGGATATAAATCACTAAATGTAATCCAGCATAATCATACACAACATCATCACTACTATTAAAATATACACACATGAGGCTTACCTGAGTGTCCACAACGTCAAGCAGTAATATACACAACTATACAAATGCATATTCTAGAATGTAATGCATATGACATGGCATTTAAAACGTAAAAACCATTTAAACAGTTTCTAGGAAACATAATGCACATATATATATATATATATATATATATATATATATATATATATAACCAAAAGCCCATTCACTGGTATGTAGCCGGGTCGTAACCCCCAAGTCTCACCTGGCTGCGTTCGTCTTCCGGAAACGTCTCACCTATATGTGAAACAACTAATTTAACGTTATTTTAAAGCACATAACCATCACTATGAAATAACTTCTCATACGTTGCTCAATTGGTGTGTTTGAATATACTATCGTGGTCTACTCAACACCCCGAGCATCCGCATGTTTTTAGAATAATTTTCCAACGTCCTACACGTCGGCCATGCGCAGGCACGTGCTTGGCACGCAGACGGTAACCTAACGCCATTAGAGAATATTCCGTTAAATATCAGCATATACCGTCTAAAAACTAACGATGTTACCTTACGCACTGTCTAAAAACTAACGATGTTACCTTACGCCGTTAGTATATTCTGTCAAAGTTGACGGAATATTCCTTGTCTTCTCCGATGGTTCGTCGAATTTCGGCGCCGGCCACCGATGCACTCGCCGGTTTCTGGAAAAATTTTAAACCTTAATATCTTCGTCGTTTCAACACCAAATTTCATGAAATTTGTACCAAAATGAAGCTCTCAACGAGGAGAACACATCCATACCTGTATGAGGCCCTAACTTCAATGAAAAATGGCTGGAAAAATTGGCTACTCCTGCACACCCACTACCAAGCTCATTCCGACGTCCAAACTTAACCAAAAGTAGTCTAAAACACGAGATGAGTTGTAATAATACCTTTCTAAGTCTCAAAACTAGCTAAGAACTTCGCGATCACGTCGGAGAAATTACACTCCTTGTCGGAGCTCGGGTATCTTGAGTTTCTGTGGTCATTTCCTTAAACCAAGGGTACGGCTTGACTTGTGAAGTTGAGGGAAGCACGGTAGTGTTATCCTTACACTCTTGATCTGTGAGTGTGTGACGATGTTTGAAGATTAGAGGGTTTGGTCGTACGGACGTGAAGAGAGTTTGAGAAGGAAGAGAAAAACGGGAAGAAGGGCACGTGTGTGTGTGTGGCTCATGGAACTGGGCAATTTTAAATTGCCTCAAATCCCATTGGGTTGCAGGTTTAGGCTAACCATTTGGTCCAAAAACAAGTCTACAATTTTAATTGGACCCAAGAAAGTAGGAGGTGAAGTAATTGGTCCAATTCCTTAGCATGCTTATACACCCACCACCCATCGTTACAAGGGCAAATTCGTCATTTCCACGCTTTCGAAGATAAAATATATTATAATTCGAAACGGGTTGTTACACAAATACTATACTAGTTTATTTTAATTTTGGACAACAACATGTTAAGTAAAATTTATCCTAATAATGATAATAAGGAACTCTCATAATAAAAATAAATAATGACTAAACCTTTTTTTTATTTTAACTTATATAGAATAATAATACAAAACTATATATTTACTATAGAATATATTGTATATATTAATATGGCTATTGTATTTTATAATAAATCTTTTAGTAATTAAACTTTAAAATTATCAAAATAATTTTTTTCTTAACGGGTCGAAATGGGTCACCACGTGTTACCCACGTGTATACCCGTTAAGAATCCGTTATTAACGTGTTCTTAATGGATCACCTGATAATGACCAGATTAGTTATCGTGTTGACCCGAAATCCGTTATTTTTGTATCGTGTCAGAAGCTGCCAGGTCTACTGAAGCCCTTGATTCTATTAATTACACCCTAAAGTCCTTAATGACCTCTATTTGGAGACAATTTATCGGTCAAATTTCAAATTAGGGAATGGAAGATAAACAAAAAAAATTGGAGTTGAATAAAGAAAAAATGTTCATATACGGGATTTATAACACTTTCCAATTTTTTTTATACAACAAAATATTTGTTTATAATAATTTCTATTCTATTACTCACAATTCATAGGACTCAAACTTAAGATATTTTCAGTTCAAAAAAACCTAAAACCTTTAATTTACAAATAAAAATGAATATCACTTGAAATTAACATAAAATGGCATGTTTCTCGTGGAGTTTAAATGGAACTATGATGGGACAACACGTGCATGCCACTTAGTACTACGGTCTAGTGGTATTCCTCTTCACTTGTAAGTGAGAGGTCTGAAGTTCGATTCTCGTCAAAAATGAATTTGAACCACATTACTGTTAGCCCATTGTAAGGCTTAGCCCAACCCCTCCCCTTAATGTAGATAATATCGTATGTTCAAAGAAGAAAAAAAAAAAAAAAACTCCATTGGCCTTTCTAAATCATGGAAGAAAATTGGGGATTATTTTTTGCGAAGATTGAGATTGCTGGGTTCTTTTGGGGGCGTGTTTTAAATTTTCTAGAAGTATTTATTGATTTGCCTCTTGAATTGTGAAGCACTGCTAATTTCTCTCAGAATTTTATTTAACCTAATTATCAAGTAAACTTTTATAATTAATCAAATTCGTCCCTATTGCTAGATTTCTGATTTTTTCATCCAAACATTTCATCCATCTTAGAAACTTATAAGGGTATAAACGTCTCTGTATTCTTCTTTCTCTCCCTCTTGTTGGGTCTGTATCCAAACTTTTAATCTTAGTTTGCCAAAAGCTTCGAACTTTCTATCTAAACATGCAAAAAACTTCAAACTTTCAATCTAGACATGTAAAAACCTTCAATCTTTCGATCTTTAAATCCAAAAATCTTCAAACTTTCAATCTTAATATGTTAGTTAAGAAAGTATTGGCAACATTAATTCAACGAGGTTGTAGTGGTTTGAAAGAGTTTCAAATTAGAAAAAAAAATTGCTAAAAAAATCGATATTTGACAAATTGGTACACTAATTCAAATGGGTGTGAGAGAGTTTCAAGCTTTAACATTACAAACCCAACAAGCGGAAGCGAGTTTGAAAGAGTTTGAAACTCTTCCACTTGTTAGGTTATGTTAAAAAGGGTTTCAAGCTTTAACATTAATTCAACGAGGTTGTAGTGGTTGATTGCTTCTCTCTCACACCGATCATCTAGGTACTCAACTTCAGAGAAGCAATCAACGACTGGAACCTCGTTGATCTCGGCTTCCTCGGCCCTCCCCACACTTGGATCACCATTCGCAATGGCGGTATCAAGGAACGTTTGGATAGAGTTTTGGCTACGAGGACTTGGATGGATTCCTTCAATAACGCCTCCGTTCTGCACCTCGACCCAAGTGCAACGGACCACATACCCATTATCATCTCAACTGACGGTACGTCTCATCTCTGCCGCCATCTTCGACGAAGTTTTGGTTTTGAATTTTGGGCGAGTCACGAAGATTGTGAGATTGTAATTCGAGATGTTTGGAACTTGTCTGTTATTGGGGTGCTAATATACCAGGTTGTACAAAAAAACCAAGGCTATAAGGGTAACTCTTCTCAAGTGGCAGCAGACGGTGTTTAGGGGCAGAAAAGAGGAAATTGAGGCCATCTATGCGAAGCTTGGTTTTATCCTTGCCCACCCCCTTTCCGATTCTGCTTATGTTTAAAGGTTTGACCTTCTATGCATATTAAACAACCTCCTTAGTCAAGAAGAATCATACTGGCGTCAGCACTCCCGGATCATATGGCTTCGTAATGGAGATTGTAATACCCGTTTCTTCCACCAATGGGCCAACACTCGCAAGGCTAAGAATCGAATTAGGGGCCTCACCAACTAGGATAGTGATTGGATTGAAAATGATCAGGGCATTGAAACCACTATCCTCCACTATTTTTAAATCAATTCTTTCTTCCTCAAATTCATCCAGGGATGAAGTGGTGTTACAAGCTATCAACCATAGTGTCTGGTCGGAAATGAAACACTTCCTAGAAAGAATACATTCCCTTGAGGATAAGGAAGCAATGTTCCAAACGCAGCCTTCCACTGCCCCTAGCCCCGACAGGATGCCTCCATTTTTCTTTCAACGATTCTAGAATATAGCTAGTGGGACCGGACATCATTACGCCACCCAATCCTTCCTATCTTCTGGCAGAATTTTGAAGCAGATAAACTTCATTTATGTCTCCCTCACATAAGATAAAATTCCCGAAGGAGGCATTCGATTTAAGACTCATCAGCCTTTGCAATGTGTTTTTCAAGATTGCCTCGAAGGTCATGGCCAACAGGCTAAAAACACTGCAGCCACATATCATTTCGCCATCCCAAGGTGTCTTCGTACCAGGATGACTTATTTCAGACAACATCATCTTGGCATCAGAAATTTCCGATTATATGTCAGCTAGGGGAGTAAATGGGATTAGATACCCCAGTAGTCCGAAATTAGTCCAATAATAGTACTTACATTTATTCATATTTAAGGCTATGTCATCCCCTAAGGTGCTGCTAAATAGAAGGATCTTATCAACGTCCATGAAAGATAAATTATAGCAAGCAACCCCTTTACTAGTAGGGGGCTAGCGCACAACAGCTGAAAAGCCAGCAACTTGTTAATAAAAAAATGAATACATAAGATACATACACTAAAAGATAAGAAAAAATTTGACCGCCCCCTACATATTTGATGCCCTCTCCTACGAAAAAAACTCACAATAAGGGTCATAACGTCTTCATGTCCTTGGAGTTAGATAGTCGTAAGGCCTACGACCAAATTGAATGGAGCTATCTATGTGGAGTTCTAACTAAAATGGGATTCTCTATGAAATGGATCGAACTGATAATGGTATGTGTATCGTCGGTTTCCTACTTTTACATCATCAACGGTTGCCCACATGGCTATATATTTACACCCTTCTCGTGGCCTCCACTAGGGAGAACCCATTTCCCCTATTATTTCTCCTTTGTACCGAGGGCCTCTCGACCTTGGTCATTGCGAAGGAACACAACGGGCTTCTCCGAGGTATCTCTGTCTGTTCGGGTGCTCCGTCGATCAACCATTTTGTTTCAGCCGGAATATCAAACGGCCTCTCCACTCCAAATTGGCTTCATTGTTAGGGGTGCAGTGCGTGGAGTGCCATGAGAAATATCTTGGCATGCCACAAGGGCAGCAACTGGAGCCGGTGATTTGCCGATATTAAGGATCATCTTGGGAAAAGGTTGCAATCTTAGAAAGGAAAACTACTGAGGGCTGCCGAAAAGGATTTACTCGTAAAAACAGTGGCTGAGGCAATTCCAAACTACACAATGAGCTGCTTCCTTCTTTTGAAGCATTTCTCTGATGACTTAAACATAATGATCGCTTCATTTTGATGGAGTGGTAATGAAGGGGAAAAGAAGTGTATTGATGTTCTTGGGAAAAGCTTTGTCTACCCAAGTCGGAGGGCAGTCTTGGGTTTCGAAATTTCCATGCTTTCAATCTTAGTATGCTTGCCAAAGTGGGCTAGAGACTGTTGACTGATCCCTCCTTTCTGGTTGCTACCATCCTCAAAGCAAAGTATTTCCCCAATCCACACTTCCTTGAGGCCTCTGTCAAACCAAGTGCATCCTACTGCTAGAAGAGCAATATTTGCATTGCCCCGGAAGGTTATTATGGTGAGCTATCGGTGGAAAGTGGGAGACGGTCATCCGATCATGATCTGGGAAGATCCTTGGATCCTTACACCCTTCTCAATTCGCCTTTTCTCCCCTAAACCACTTGGTTGAAATGTATCAGCGGTCTCCGACCTCAACGACCCATTCAGCAAATCCTGGAGGCATGACATCATTCAGACTTTATTCACTGGCAGTGAGGCGGAATCCATTCGCTCAATCCCACTGAGCATTCACTCCTCTTAGGACTCACTTTGTTGGCACTATGAGAAGAAGGGAACCTTTTCACTACGAATTACCTATCACTTGGCTAGCTCATCTGTCCTAAGGTCCAGCAATCGTGCTTCTTCCTCATCCCATTCCACTGGTGTTTTTTGGGACAAAGTCTAGAAAGCCAAGGTTCCCCCTAAAGTCAAAACCTGCTTCTGGAAAATTTGCAACAACTTCGTCCCTTCCAGATACAATCTCACTAAAAGGCGCATCACCTTTGATTGGGAATGTGTGATATGCCACTAAGTGAATGAAACTATTATCCATTTGTTGACGAGTTGCCATTACGCGAAATGTGCATGGCTTGCCTCCCCGCTAGGCATCCCTTTAAGGGGCTTCATCACCTCCTCCCCAGCAACCTGGGCCAATGAAAGTGTAAACATCAAAATTTCGATGAAATAAATGTCCACCAA
This sequence comes from Pyrus communis, assembly GCF_041283825.1. Taxonomy (NCBI): domain Eukaryota; kingdom Viridiplantae; phylum Streptophyta; class Magnoliopsida; order Rosales; family Rosaceae; genus Pyrus; species Pyrus communis. The sequence goes on from NC_142579.1 coordinate 184,144, forward strand.
TGCATTAAAGTTTCGACAGGCCAGGGCATACGTGGCATGCGCCATGTGTCTCGCAAAATCATACACATGGATATGACTCATCAAAATCGAACGATTCGTCAAGAATGATATGGTGGAAATGAATTATTTGATTTTAATTTAGTTAAATCAAATGTTAATTGATGGAAGCAAATCACGAATATGCCCACAAATAGAGTCCTAATTCTTTCGTCGATTAATCAAGCCCACAATCAAGGCCAAATTCATCCTTAGTCAAGGTTTGGAGAGTCTATAAATAGGAGGCTCCAAGACAAAGAAAGGGTCCAAAAATCATTTGACACCTAGACACTGAAGCTTTGAAATTATGAAGTAGGCACTCAAATCCCCCAAACACTCAAACACTCAAGAAGACTCGGAAAATCCTTCGGGTTCTTCGTCAAATCCCGTGAAAAACCACCAAGCACCTCTACACATGCCGGTTCCTCCATTGCCAAGAGCCAAAACCTTGCGGCATTCGTTCATCCAAGATCAAGTCATCGTGACCCTTGGATGAACAACACTACACATCTACACATTTTGGAGATCGAATAAGAGGATCAAGTTGTAAAGAGATTGTAACCCTACAAATTCATTAATACAAACATTTACTTTGTACACATATTCTTGTTTCATTTATCATATAGAAAGTGGCAGAGAAACGTCCCTCATCTAGCTTCAACATCTTCGTGATGATCGTATGGATAATTTAAAGGGCTCGAAACACTAAACTCTGGATTGGAACTTGCGGTTCGCTAGACATCTCAGTGGCCAAGAGCCTCCACTAGTGGTAGGACTTTGTCCACCTCTTTGTGTCTCTTGCGTTAACCACAATGCAACACCCTCCCTCGCCTAAATGGCTATGCCCTCCGGCAAGAAAACTGAAGATGAACATCGATGGCACCTGGAATTCGATGATGAATGATAAGTCGATTTTATACTATATATTATTCCTTATTTTTGGTGTATTTTGGTTATTATTTTGGCGAGATTTTGATGCTTTGCTATGTGCTTTTAATGTAGGACATGCGAACTTGTTTTGAGCATAAAGTAATCAAATTGTGGAATTTTTGAGTGATTCCAATTGAAGTGGGTTCGCGAGTCTGTCAAGAAGGTTGTAGCAAAATTTCATAATTTTATTCTGAAGCATCTGATGGTGGTGAATTAATTTATGCCCAGCGCACAGTGCTGGCAGATTGGGCTGCAGAGTTTATTTGCGATTTTTGGGCTGGAAAATGATGCATTTTGGACTTGGGCTCTTCTTGGAACTTGAAGAGGTGGCTCTAATCTTTAGTTTGAGTCATTTTAGGCCTGTTTTGGAGCTCTGAAGGTTCAAAAATGTGGTTATTTCTGTGCTGGGCAGATTTCCTAGTCAGAATATGAATGTAATTCGTAGATATCTTTTTATTATTTTATTTCCTAGTTTTTAGAAAACCTTTTCTACGAGGATTTTAATTTGGAGTAGTATAAATAAGGCTTTTTAGCCATTAGGGTTTTGTGGGGGAGAGAACACACGCACTACTTTAGAGAGTTTTGGAAGTTTATTTTCAAGGTGTTTTATTTCTATGTTCTTAATAATATTTTTTATTATGATTGTTCGTAACTAGTTCATTTGTTAGGATGAAGCCATGAACCTTAGCATGAATATGTGATTTTATTAATTTGCTTATGAATGGATGCATGTTTGCTTTGAATTATTAATTATCACGATTAAACTATCTAATTGTCTTAGTGATTCGCAACTATTAGGGATTTTTAGACTAGTAATTTGATGTAATTTATGTTCGGACATCATCCTGAAATTGAAGAGGGCTTATTGTGATTAGTAATTGTAAGTTTACTTAAGACGAACATCACGCTCTTAAGGGTTGCATGGTTTTTCAAAGGGTTTTCACAAAGCTTAATGAGTCTTGCATGTTTATATTTGATCTGAACATCACAGACAGGTTGCATGTTAGATATATGTTTTCGCTTGAACATCACGAGGAAAATATGTATTAGGAAAGCCTAACCTTCAAAGCTTGTATGTAGAAATTATAGGTAAATTTGCGTAAGATTGTTAATGGTGACAGCAGAACCTTAGTGTTTAAATTGTTTTCTAAAACCTTTGTCTTTTGCTTTCTTTTCTTTGTCAATTATTTAATTATTTTTATTTAAATTCGTTTTTATTATTTTAAATTTCAAAATCAACCTTTTCAAAACTTTTTTCTAAATAATTAACTAAGGATTAGTATAAATACAAATTTTTCATTCAATCCCTGTGGAAAACGACTTTGCTTGAGTTGCTATACTACGATAACCTTGTTCTCTTGCAAGTATTTTTAAGTGTTTTTATATTTACTTTTGTAGGTGGTAAAAATCCCAAATCAGATGGCTATGTGACTGTCCTTAGAGACGACAAGGGCTCATTCGTGGCTGCAAAATGCGGTCGTTTTGTTGACGTGTTCTCCCCCTCCGAGTGGAAGCCATGACTGTTCGCGAAAGGTTGGTTTGGGCGCATGCCAGCGGTTATCACAATATTGTGATCAAATCCGACTCACTTCAGATTGTAGAAGCCGATCGTGATTCTTCCCCAAACCTATCCTTGGTTGATCAGGTGATTGAGGACACCAAGGCTCTTCTTCTATCAATCATTGAAGCTTCATTCGCCTACACTCGCCAACTAACTAACGGAGCTGCTCATCAGCTTGCTCCCATTGGTATTACATCCTATCAACCTAGCAAACGGTTTTCTCCCCCCTCCCCCCAAAAAGTGTAATCATAGAAGATGTTCTTTCGCCTTAACTGGAAGCATGTAATGCTCTTTTGAAATTTCAATCTACTACGATTCCTATAATAAAATAAAAAAAATAAAAAAAAAAAGGATAAAATTTGACCAGAGAAAATCCTACAGGCTTGGACGTTTTGAAGGCGATGGCAACATCATAATTATATTAGATTTGGGTGCGGTGGTAGCATCGTAATTAAAAGAAGGTTCAATGGTAGTATCATAATTAAGTTAAAGTTCGGTGGTATAATTGTAAATAAAGTGAACTTGAATTTGTTTTCTTAAGGGTAAATTAAATTTTCAAACCTTAGTTTAGGGTCTATTTCAATTTCTTACAACATTTTCAAAACATTTCACTTTCATATCTTAAGTACTATTTTATTTCAAAATAATACCTCCGTTACATTTTCCATCCATTGATCCGTTAAATGCTAAAGTGGCTGCCATATATATGTCACGTGGCTGCCAATTGTCTGCCACGTGGCAAAAATAATAATTAAAATTTTTTTTTTTTTTGAAAAACATGAATTAAAAAAATAATAAAATAATAAAAAAAAACTTGAAAACGCAGAAACCCACCCCACCCCCGCAACCCTTCTTTTCCCTCCCAAGCATCCCAACCACCTCTCTCTCCTCCACTCTCTTCACCTCCCCTCCCATCCCACCCAAAACCTGAATTTTCTCACCTAAAATTAAAAAAAAAAAAAAAAAAAAAATTGAAACACACAGCGACCCACAGTCTGCAAGAAGAAGAAGAAGAAGAAGAGGGAGGGAGGAAGAAAGAAAAAAAAAATTGAAACTATCCCTCCCCCCTCCCAACTGACCCACATTTGCAACAAGAAGAAGAAGAAAAAGAAGAGGAAGAGGGAGGAAGAAAGGAAAAAAAAAAAAAAATTTTGAAACTATCCCTCTCATCCCCCTCTCCCCCACCCCGACCCAGCTCCCTTCCCCCTTCCACCCCCTGTCGCGGCTGCCCCCCGCAAATATGATTTCTGGGATTTTTTTTTTGTTTTTTCCTCCTCTTTGTTGTTGTTGTTGTTACTGGTTTAGGGATGTTGGGATGCTTGGGAGGGAGAAGAGGGGTTACGGGGGTCGGGTGGGTTTCTACGTTTTCAAGTTTTTTTTTATTTTTTATTTTTATTTTCAATTCAAGTTTTTTTTTTAATTACTTTTTTTTTGCCACGTGATAGACATTTGGCAGCCACATCAGCATTTAACAGATCAATGGATAGAAAATGTAACGGAGGTATTATTTTGAAATAAAATAGTACTGAAGGTATGAAAGTGAAATGTTTTGAAGATGTTGTAAGGAATTGAAATATACCCCAAACCTGAGGTATGAAAATGTAATTTACCCTTTTTTTTAACATAAGTTGGATGGGCAGTTTGTTCAAAAGAAAAAAAAAAAGGTTGGATGGGCATGGGTGAGGGTGGTACATCATTTTTTTTGTGTTTCCGTTTTGCGTTCATGGTAGACTTGGCAAACGGGTCATGTCTGTCATGTTCGTGTCATTTTCATGTAATACCTGTTATCTTAATAGGTCGTGTCGTGTCACACCCGTTATCTTAACGGGTCCTTAACAGGTTGGGTCACTTTACCCAACCCTTTATGATCTGTTATGACCCGTTAAGAAAAATATATTTTTTTCTTAAATTTGCACATACCACACATTGCCACATTGCCACATAAATATTACTTCAAAACATTAAAACACATGTCGTTTAAGTATTACATCTACACTAGAAAGTAAGACCCTCATAAACAAACATCCATACACTACTAGTCTATTACAAAATATTAAATGTGCAAGGATATGCAAAATGAAAGAGTTTTTGTTTTCAAGGTTGTGAAGACTTTCTCAAAAGTTTAAACCTTGCCAATGGAACTCAAAGCTTGCATGTTATTCCATTTACAAAATGCTCAATTTTCATCAATCATCATGACATAAGATTTTGTGATATCCACTAGTGTAAATATTTTAAATTGAAGATCGAATTCATTCATTGTATACATATAGGGTCAAGGACTGTAGCTGTAAAAAATTATCAAAATCAAAATTTAAAATAACCGTTAAATCGTGATTTTTTTGTTGATGACCGTCGAAAAGTTGTCCCGTTACTTGATCTCTAAATGTTTGCTTTTTGCAATTTTTGGCGCATGAGATCATGAGTATATGCAAACATGTTTGACGGTTAGACTGTTGAAACTAGTTTCGTAGAATGCGTATCCCAACAAAACAATAGATTCACTAACACTTAAGAGTTTATTCATACTTTCATTAAGTATAACATAAGATTTTATGGTATCCATGAGTGTAAATTTAAATTGAAGATCGAGTTAATTCATTGTATTCGTATAGGGTCAACGAGTGTAGTTGTAAAAAATCAGAGTTAAAATAACCGTTGAATCATGATTTTTTGTTGATAACCGTCGAAAAGTTTTGTCCCGTTACATGATCTCTGAATGTTTGTTTTTTGCGATTTTTATTGTATGCGATCTTGAAGCATATACAAATAAGTTTGATGGTTCGATAATTGAAATTAGTTTCACAGAATGATTAGCCCATCAAAATAATAGATTCACTAACACTTAAGCGTTCATTCATACTTTCATTAAGTATAACATAAGATTATAAGGTATCCACCAGTGTAAATATTTTAAATTGAAGATTGAGTCCATTCATTTTATTCATATAGGGTTAAGGAGTGTAGCTGTAAAAAATCATCAAAACCGGAGTTAAAATAACCACTAAATCGTGTTAGTTGATAACCGTCGAAAAGCGTTACTTGATCTCTAAATGTTTGTTTTTTGCAATTTTTGGCGTATGCAATCTCAAAGTATATACAAACATGTTTGACGATTGGATCATTGAAACTAGTTTCGTAGAATGCATATCCCATCAAATAATAGATTCACTAACACTTAAGAGTTTATTCATACCTTCATTAAGTATAACTTAAGATTTTATGGTATCCGCTAGTGTAAATATTTTAAATTGAAGATCCAATTCATTCATTGTATTCATACAGGGTCAAGGAGTGTAGCTGTAAAAAATCATCAAAATCGGAGTTAAAATAATCGTTAAATTGTGATTTTTTGTTGATGACCATCGAAAAGTTTTGTTCCGTTACTTGATCTCTGTATATTTGTTCTTTGTGATTTTTGGCGTATACGATCCTGAAACATATACAAACAAATTTGAGGTTGGATCGTTGAAATTAATTTTGTAGAATGCGCATCCCATCAAAATGATAAATTCACTAACACCTAAAAATTTATTTATACTTTTATTAAGTATAACATAAGATTATGTGTTATCCACCAATATAAATATTTTAAATTGAAGATTGAGTTTATTCATTATATTCATATAGGGTCAAGGAGTGTAGCTGTAAAAAATCATCAAAATCGGAGTTAAAATAACCATTAAATCGTGATTTTTTGTTGATAACCGTCGAAAAGCTTTGTCCGTTACTTGATCTCTGAATATTTGTTTTTTACAATTTTTGGCATATGCGATCTTGAAGTATATATAAACATATTTGACGATTGGATCATTGAAACTAGTTTCGTAGAATCTGTATCCCATCAAAACAATAGATTCACTAACACTTCAGAGTTTATTCATACTTTCATTAAGTATAATATAAGATTTTGTGGTATCCACTAGTGTAAAATTTTTAATTGAAGATCGAGTTCATTCATTGCATTCATATAGGGTCAGGGAGTGTAGTTGTAAAATCATCAAAATCGGAGTTCAAATAACCGTTAAATTGTGAGTTTTCGTTAATAACCGTCGAAAAGTTTTGTCTTTTACTTGATCTCTGAATGTTTGTTTTTTTCAATTTTTGGCATATGCGATCTCGAAGTATATACAAACATGTTTGATGATTGGATCATTGAAACTAATTTCGTATAATGCGTATCTCATCTAAACAATAGATTCACTAACACTTAAGAGTTTATTGATACTTTCATTAAATATAACATAAGATTTTGTACTATCCACTAGTGCAAATATTTTAAATTGAAGATCCAGTTCATTCATTGTAATCGTACACGGTCAAGGAGTGTAGCTGTAAAGAGTCATCAAAATCAGAGTTCAAATAATCGTTAAATCTTGATTTTTCGTTAATAACCGTCGAAAAGTTTTGTCTGTTACTTGATCTCTGAATGTTTGTTTTTTGCAATTTTTGGCGTATGCCATCTCGAAGTATATACAAACATGTTTGACGGTTGAATCATTGAAACTAGTTTCGTAGAATGCATATCCCATCAAAACAATAGATTCACTAACACTTAAAAGTTTATTCATACTTTCATTAAGTATAATATAAGATTCTGTGGAATCCACTAGTGTAAAATTTTTAATTGAAGATCGAGTTCATTCATTGTATTCATACAGGGTTAAGGAGTGTAGCTATAAAATCATCAAAATCGGAGTTCAAATAACCGTTAAATCGTAAATTTTCGTTGATAACCGTCGTAAAGTTTTGTCGGTTACTTGATCTCTGAATGTTTGTTTTTTGCAATTTTTTGCGTATGCGATCTCGAAGTATATACAAACATGTTTGACGATTGGATTATTGAAACTAGTTTGGTAGAATGCGTATCTTATCTAAACAAAAGATTCACTAACACTTAAGAGTTTATTCATACTTTCATTAAGTATAACATAAGATTTTGTGGTATCCACTAGTGTAAATACTTTAAATTGAAGATCCAGTCCATTCATTGTATTTTACAGGGTCAAGGAGTGTAGTTGTAAAAAGTCATCAAAATCGGAGTTAAAATAACCGTTAAATTGTGATTTTTCGTTGATAACTGTCGAAAAGTTTTGTCCATTACTTGATCTCTGAATGTTTATTTTTTGGAATTTTTGGCGTATGCGATCTCGAAGTATATACAAACATGTTTGACGGTTGGATCGTTGAAACTAGTTTTTTAGAATGCATATCCCATCAAAACAATAGATTCACTAACACTTAAGAATTTATTCATACTTTCATTAAATATAACATAAGATTTTGTGGTATCCACTAGTGTAAATATTTTAAATTGAAGATCCAGTTCATTCATTGTATTCATACAGGGTTAAGGAGTGCAGCTGTAAAATCATAAAAATCAGAGTTCAAATAACCGTTAGATCGTGATTTTTCGTTGATAACCGTCAAAAAGTTTTGTTTGTTACTTGATCTTTGAATGTTTTTTTTTTTTTTTTTTTTTGCTATTTTTGGCGTATGCGATCTCGAAGTATATACAAACATGTTTGATGATTGGATCATTGAAACTAGTTTCGTAGAATGTGTATCCCATCTAAACAATAGATTCACTAACACTTAAGAGTTTATTTATACTTTCATTAAGTATAACATAATATTTTGTGGTATCCACTAGTGTAAATATTTAAATTGAAGATCGAATTCATTCATTGTATTCATATAGGATCAAGGAGTGTAGCTGTAAAAATTCATCAATATCAAAGTTAAAATAACCGTTAAATAGTGATTTTTCGTTGATAACCGTCGAAAGGTTTTGTCTTATTACTTGATCTGTGAATGTGTCTTTTTTGCGATTTTTGGCATATGCGATCTTGAAGTATATACAAACAAGTTTAACGGTTGGATTGTTGAAACTAGTTTCGTAGAATGCGTATCACATCAAAACGATAGATTCACTAACACTTAAGAGTTTATTCATACTTTTATCAAGTATAACATAAGATTTTGTGGTATCCACTAGTGTAAATATTTTAAATTGAAGATCGAATTTATTCATTGTATTCATATAAGGTCAAGGAGTGTAGCTATAAAAAAATCATCAAAATCGAAGTTAAAATAACCGTTAAATCGTGATTTTTCGTTGATAACAATCGAAAAGTTTTGTCCCGTTACTTGATCTTTGAATGTTTGTTTTTTGCGATTTTTTGCTGATGCAATCTCGTAGCATATACCAAAATGTTTGATGGTTGGATCATTGACATTAGTTTCGTAGAATTCGTATCCCATCAAAACAAAAGATTCATTAACACTTACGAGTTTATTCCTACTTTCATCAAGTATAACATTAGATTTTGTGGTATCCACTAGTGTAAATATTTTAAATTGAAAATTGAATTCATTCATACTATTCATATAGGATCAAAGAGTGTAGCTGAAAAAAAAAATCATCAAAATTGGAGTTAAAATAACCGTTAAATTGTGATTTTTCGTTGATGACCGTCCAAAAGTTTTGTCCCTTTACTTGATCTCTGAATGTTTGTTTTTTGTGATTTTTGGCGTAAGCGATCTTGAAATATATATAAACATTTTTTACGGTTGGATCGTTGAAACTAGTTTCGTAGAATGCCTATCCCATCAAAACGGTAGATTCACTGACACTTAAGAGTTTGTTCATACTTTCATCAAGTATAACATAAGATTTTGTGGTATCCATTAGTGTAAATATTTAAAGGAAAACTAATGAAAAATGCTTGAAAAATTTGTGTTTTAACGATAAGGACAAAATAAAGGGTAAAGTGAATAGCACCAGGATTGACCTTTTAGTGTGAAAAGTGGGTTTTCGTTAAAGTGAACAATACCGTAGGCTTTTCGTTAAAACTCTCTATATTTAAATTGAAGATTGAATTCATTCAGTGAATTCAAATAGGGTCAAGGATTGTAACTGTAAAAAATCATCAAATCGAAGTTATAATAACTGTTAAATCGTGATTTTTTGTTGATAACCGCCGAAAAGTGTTGTCTCGTTACTTGATCTCTGAATGTTTGTTTTTTACAATTTTTGGCGTATGCGATCTTGAAGTATATACAAACATGTTTGATGGTTAGATCGTTGAAATTAGTTTCATAGGATGCTTATCCCATCAAAACAATAAATTCACTAACACTTAAGAGTTTATTCATACTTTCATTAAGTATAACATAACATTTTGTAGTATCCACTAGTGTAAATATTTTAAATTGAAGATCAAATTCATTCATTGTATTCGTATAGGGTCAAGGAGTATAGCTGTAAAAAATCATCAAAATCAGAGTTAAAATAACTGTTAAATCGTGATTTTTCGTTGACAACCGTCGAAAAGTTTTGTCTAGTTACTTGATCTTTGAATGTTTGTTTTTTGCGATTTTTTGCATATGCGATCTTGAAGCATATACAAATAAATCGTTGAAACTAGTTTTGTAGAATGCGTATCCCATCAAAACGATAAATTCAATAACACTTACGAGTTGATTCATACTTTCATTAAGTGTAACATACGATTTGTGGTATCCACTAGTGTGAATATTTTAAATTGAAGATCGAGTTCATTCGTTTTATTCAGATACGGTCAAGGAGTGTAGCTGTAAAAAAAACATCAAAATCGGAGTTAAAATAACCATTAAATCGTGGTTTTTTGTTGATAACCGTTGAAAAGTTTTGTCCCATTGCTTTATCTCTGAGTGTTTGTTTTTTGCGATTTTTGGTGTATGCGATCTTAAAGCATATACAAATAAATTTGACGATTGGATCGTTGAAATTAATTTCGTAGAATGTGTATCCCATCAAAATGATAGATTCACTAACACTTAAAAGTTTATTCATACTTTCATTAAGTATAACATACAATTTGTGGTATCCACTAGTGTAAATATTTTAAATTGAAGATCGAATTCTTTCATTGTATTCATATAGGGTCAAGGTGTGTAGCTGTTAAAAATCATCAAAATTGGAGTTAAAATAACCATTAAATCGTGATTTTTCTTTGACAACCGTCGAAATTTTTTATCCCGTTACTTTATTTCTGAATGCTTGTTTTTTGTGATTTTTGGCGTATACGATCTTGAACCATATACAAACATATTTGATGGTTGGATCGTTGAAATTAGTTTCGTAGAATGCGTATCCCATCAAAACGATAGATTCACCAACACTTAAGAGTTTATTCATACTTTCATTAAGTATAACATAAGATTTTGTGGTATCCACTAGTGTAAATATTTTAAATTGAAGATCGAGTTCTTTCATTGTATTCATATAGGGTCAAGAAGTGTAGCTGTAAAAAAATCATCAAAATTGGAGTTAAAATAACCGTTAAATCGTGATTTTTCGTTGATAACCGTCGAAATGTTTTGTCCCATTACTTCATCTCTGAATGTTTATTTCTTGCAATTTTTGACGTACAAATAACCATACATTATGTGATGAATACAAATTCGCCAAACAGGTTCGTCATTGATATTACATGATGGTCGATTATTAATACAATATATAGTTGACAATTATGAGAAGATTGAGGCACATAGACTTAGGCGGCTGCAAAGCAATCAACAAACTATTAGAGCAGAGTTATATCAAGGATTGCAAGACTCACTTGCATCGGGTGAATTTCATGCTGGTATGTACCAAATCCACACTTTCCAAGTTAATTTCTATTAGTTTACATTCCTAAAGAATTTTTATAAAAATGTATTTGAAATGTCATCTTTAACAACAAATAGGAAATGTGGGATGAACAACAATACTCCCTTCATCTTTTGGTGGAAGCCCCCGTGATATGCATCAACGTTATCAAGATGCCATGGCATTGGTTCAAAAGTATGGGAAGCCAGACATATTTCTAACTATGACGTGTAATCCATCATGGGAGGAGATAACAAGTGAATTATTTCCTGGCCAAACACCACAAGATAGGCCAGACTTGCTAACTAGAATTTTCAGAACCAAATACGAACATCTGAAGAAAGTTATTTACAACACTGGAGTTCCTGGTAAGACAATCGCTCATGTGCATGTAATTGAATTTCAAAAAAAGGGTCTGCCACATTGTCACATGCTTATTATTCTTGAAGAGTCAGACAAGTTAAACACACTTGATGACTATGATCGCATTGTGAGAGTTGAAATTCCATACAGAGAAGAAGAACCTGAGTTATACAATATTGTCCTGAAACATATGATCTATGGACTGTGTGGGGCTCTTAATCCAAACTCTCCATGTATGAAATATGGAAGCTGTAAAAAAGCCTTTCCTAAGCAGTTTTATGAAGTCACAGTGCAAGGAAATAATTGTTACCCAGTGTACATGAGGCGCAATGATGGTAGATATGTTGCTTTAGATCGAAACATTGAAGTAGAAATAGATAATAGGTGGGTTGTTCCATATAACCCATGGCTATTATTGAAGTATGATTCTCATATAAATGTTGAGGTCTGTAGCAGCATAAAGTGTGTCAAGTATCTGTATAAATATGTGTACAAGGGACCTGATCGTGTTTCCTTTAAGGTACGTTTGGGACCATCTTATGATGAAATATCAAAATACTTAGACGCAAGATGGATTTATGCTTCAGAAGCTTTATGGAAATTTTTTTCTTTCCCTATGAATCGTATATATCCTTCAGTAGAGCGGCTGCAAGTTCATCTTCCAAATAGGCATCAAGTCAGATATTATAGTCACATCTCAATTATGGAAGTTCTGTCTAACACAAGCAACTCAAAGACGATGCTCACCGAATTTTTCCGTATCAACTGCACTGATCCATTTGCAAGACAATGGTTATATAGAGAATTCCCTGAACATTATAGATGGGTTGCCACTGGAAAAAAATGGCAAAGGAGTGTTTCACAACAAAAGGTTATCGGACTAATTTATACAGTATGTCCATCTGAAGGTGAACGATTTTACTTACGTACTCTATTAAATCATGTCGGAGGTCCCATATCATTCGATCATCTTCTGATAGTTAATGGAGTTGCATTTCCAACATTTAAGCAAACGGCTGAAAGGAAGGGTTTGCTTGAGGATGACAATAGCATTCACCAATGCCTCCTAGAAGCTGCATGTGAGTAGCTGCAACAACTCACATGCCATCAGCTTTGCGTAGGTTATTTGTCACAATATTAGTGTATTGTGAACCTATTGGAGTGCGTACTTTATGGGAGGAATTTCATTCATTTATGGGGCAAGACTACCCAACATCCAGCAGCTCAAATAATAGGGTTATCATCAATCTTTTGTTGCAGGATCTGAATGCATTGTTACAACAACATGGTAAAAGAATTCATGATTATGATCTTCCACAAATTCATATGTCCATGAATAGCTCAGCAACTCTAACAAATATACAAGATGAGCTCGCAGTTCATGCTCCCCCAAAAGACCTGCAATCAATTTAGACATTAAACAATGATCAACGCATTGCATTCGACACAATCATGAGAGTTGTTACATGTAATCAATCAGCAGCTTTCTTTGTAGATGGCCCCGGCGGTACTGGAAAGACTTACCTTTATCGTGCAATTCTTGCTTCGCTAAGGAGTAATGGCCTCATAGCTATTGCAACAGTCACATCTGGTATTGCAGCTACTATTGTACCTGGAGGAAGAACAACACATTCACGATTTAATATTCCTATCGACTTATTGTCCACCAACACTTGCTCTATAAGCAAGCAATCAGATTTGGCAGAACTTTTAAGGCGTGCAGTTGTTCTTAGATGGGATGAAGCCACTATGATTCATAAGAAAGCAATTGAGGCTTCAGATAGAACCATACGAGATATAACAGGCATGGAAACACAATTTGGTGGCAAAGTGATGATTCTTGGAGGAGATTTTCATCAAGTTCTTCCCGTTATGCCCCATGGAACCAAAGCACAACTGATAGATGCACACATTGTAAAGTCCTCATTATGGAACGAGATTCAAGTTATCCGGTTGAAACATAATATGAGAGCTCAACAAGACCCAGATTTTGCAGAATTCCTACTCCGTGTTGGTGATGGAAATGAGTCATTTGTAAAAGATGATATGATTAGAATCCCGGATTCATTTGTTATTCCTTGGCATGGCGATGAATCAATCGGTGAGCTTATTGGTTTTGTAATTCCAAGATTAGAGGAGAATGCTTTCAACATTTCTTATATGGTTAATAGGGTTATCATCACCCCAAGGAATAAGGACATTGACAAGTTAAATGAAGTGGTGTTAAACTCATTTCCTGGGGAACAACACATTTATTACTCTTTTGATAGAGTTGAGGATGACCCTCAAAACTTATATCAACAAGAGTTTTTGAATTCTATAACTCCAGGTGGCTTGCCTACTCATAAGTTGACATTGAAGTTGGGTGCACCAATCATGCTCCTTAGAAATATTGATCCGAAAACTGGGTTATGCAATGGAACAAGGTTGATATGTCGGCGATTCTTTCCAAATTGCATTGATGTTGAAATATTAACTGGGCATTTTAAGGGCACAAGAGTCTTCTTGCCACGCATTCCTTTGAAGCCTTCGGAAAATGTAAAGCTTCCGTTCTCTTTTATACGTTGACAATTTCTTGTAAGATTAAGGTTTGTACTGACCATAAACAAATCTCAAGGCCAAACAATTCCATATGTGGGTGTCTATCTTCCTAATCATGTGTTCAACCATGGCCAACTTTATGTAACTTTGTCAAGAGGAGTTTCCACATAGACAACCAAGGTCCTTCTAAGAAATGGTGTCATTGCAGGACAATCTAGAGTTTATACAAAGAATGTTGTATATAAAGATGTTCTAACATCATGCCATATGCAACAAGATGAATAAAACATCAGGTTTACTTACTTATCCCTTTAACATTATTTTCTTTCTTTTTTTTGCCAAAATGAATCAAGTATTACAAATTGATATTTTTCATTTAGACTTGAATATAAAATTTGGACTTGGGGTACCAAAACCTCAAATAAATACAAAGACCATCTTACCTTTGGATGTTTCTACCCTAAACCCTAAATAGTTTGACGAATGTCTTACTTAGTTTCCCAATACATATGTGGTATTTTAGTTTTGAATTTCAGTTTTTTTTCTTATATGTTTTGATGTCCTGCTCATATGGTAATGCTTTGTCCAGGTTCTGTCATGCCCTGCTCATATGGTAATGCTTTGTCCAGGTTCTGTCATGCCTTCCAAATTGTTCTACCAATTTAAAAAGTAAGTCATATTCAATTCCCTGAAGATTTGGAATTTAAGGTGCAATTGCTATAGATTGTAACTCTGTTATGCATTTTCTTTTTACAGCAATTGTCAGCTTTGCAAATGTTTCTAGCACTCAAATGTTGTATATAAAGATGTGTTAACATCATGCCATATGCATCAAGATGAATAAAATGTAAGGTTATTTACTTCTACCTTTAACATTATTTTCTTCCTTTTTTTAACAAAATGAATCAATTATTACAAATTGCTATTTTTCATTCAAACTTTAGTATAAAATTTGGTTCTCTTTAATCTATTTGTGAATGAAAGAACTACTTGGCCTATTTCTAAAGCTTCATACAATAGTTATATATATAAGGTTGGCTGCCTTTAATGTATTCAATTTCAAAATAAAAAATACTTAATATGGCTTGCCATCGTGCAAAAATTTGTTTTGATGCAATGTTTTGAACATCTTTTTGTAAAACATGTTTTGTAGATTTGCAATCGACTATGACTAAAAACTTTTGATTTAATAAATCATCTTGAAATTTGCGAATGCATAATACAATAGATAATATTTCTTTTTTAATAGTACTATAATTACTTTGTGCTGGATTCCATACTCCTGAATGGAAATGAACAATTTGTTTAAGAGATCTGGAAAAAATGGACTGTTTGAGAATACCTCTGTAACAAATTTCAGAGGCATCAATTTCAACAATTTTGAATGAATTGGGGGTTGGAATGGCAAGACAAGGCAAAGTGTTAACATGTGATTTGATTTGCTTGACGACGGAAGTATGAGTATTGAACCATGGTGAGGGATTTTCTTTGAGACGATCAAACAAAGGTTTGCATTGCTGTCTAAGATGGGGATAGAATTCGGCATCATAATTTAATGATCCTAGAAATCTCTGTAATTGGGTTTTGTCAATGATTTCATCTGGAAACTTATCTGCAAATTGAATTACTTTATCTATTGGTTGAATGGTTGACTGGTGAATATTGTATCCTAAAAACCTAATCTTGGTTTGGAACAACTTGATTTTGCTTGCTGAGACAACTAATCCATTTGACTTAATTATCCTAGCAAATATGTTTAAGTGTTTCCAATGCTCATCTATCGATTTGGAATAAATGAGAACATCATCAATATAAACAATTGAGAAATGACTGTATTGATTAAATATTTCATTCATGATATTTTGAAATTCACTGGGTGCATTCTTAAGACCGAAAGGCATTACATTCCATTCATAATGACCAAAAGGAGTGACAAATGCTGTTTTGTATTTATCATCCTCATAAATTTGAATTTGCCAAAATCCAGACTTCATGTCAAATTTTGAGAAAATGACAGCTTGACTGAGTCTCTTAATTGAATCTCTTTTGTTGGGAATTGGATATCGTATCCATTCTAGGACTTCATTAAGAGGTTTGTAATTCACAACTAACCTAGGGGTTCCTCGTTCTAATTCTGCATTCTTTTGGACATAGAAAGCAGGACATGACCATGGTGATTTGCTTTTTCTAATTATTCCTTTATTAAGAAGTTCTTGAATTTCTGTTTTACAGAATTCCATAACTTCTTGACTCATTTGGATCGCCCTGGCTTTAGTGGGTATTTTCTTTTCATCAAAATCCTTATTGTAAGGAGGTTTGACAATGTGTTGTCTTCTGTGCCAAAAGGCGTTGGGAATATCCGAACAAATTTCATTAACAAGTTTCTTTTAAAAGTTGTCAATGCTTTGTAACAAAGATTTGTTTGTTAATTGTTCTTCAATTATTTTGTAATTAATTTCTTCTTTTAAGAAATTAATTTGTTGTGATTTTTTGGTAACTAGATTGATGGTTTTTGAGATGTTATCTAACTGTAATTGTCTTAGTTTTTTGAGATCTGTTTCCGTGCAGAACTCAAATGTGATTTTTTGTCCTAATATTCTGGTGGTGATACGATTATGGTGTACCTTAAAAGGATATAGGAGAGCTATGAAAGGGCGACCTAAAATAACTGCATCTGAAATGCTTTTGATTAGGACTAATGGGGTTTTAAAATAGACATTGTTTTGACAGACATGGGCTTTTGGAATTTCGTACTTTAATTAGATTGGTGATTGGTTTGCAACACTAAGTATCTCTATTGATTTATAAAAATACTTAGTAGGGATTAATCCTTCTGGAATACAATTCAAGTCTGCTCCTGAATCAATCAAAGTAATTATTTCTAAGTGAAAATCTTCAATTATTACTTTGATTTTAGAATACCATTTCTGGATTCTTATCTTGTCTAATAATCCTACTATTAAACCTTTTGGTGATTTTTCTTCAGACTAAGAATCTAAATTGGAAGAACTATTGTGTTCTTCGTCATTATTATTAGCAAGTGTTTGTGTCTGAACTCTACTGAGATATGTACGAATTTCTAGGTTTTCTGATTTTAGAAACCTAATTTCATCTTTAATTTTATTGACTTCTCTTTGTAAGTCCTTGACAGTAATCTCTTTCTTAGACTTATTGAATCTTTCTTGGGTTGTGCCAACGCTAATTTTTTGGGATACTTGCGGTTGACTAGTACTGGTTTCTTCCTGGGACACTAATTTCTTAAGTTTCTTCAAATAAAATGACTTTAATTCAGGGTCTTCTACTTTGATGATTAATTCAATAAAAAGATCTTCTTGTTCTTCTTGTTTATTGAGGACGGAAATATTTTTACAACAAGTGTCAGTGCATCCTATTTTAATGTCGGGGGAATGAAAGACTACTTGATGAATTATTGGAAGAAGACGAATTAGAACTTAAATCATCTTCGGATTGACTATGGTATGTGTCTCTTAATTCTAGGACTTGGATTAATTGGGCTTTCTCTTCTTCAGAGATTTTCAATTAGTTAATTGTTTTCTTGACTCTGCATTTATTTGCATAATGACCGAATTTGCCACATTTATAGCAATTTCCTTTTTGTTCTCGTTTCTTGGAGTGGAATTTTCCTGAGGGTTTCCTCTTCCACTTGTTGGACTTAGGTTTCTCGTAAAATTTATTTGTTTCAAAATTCTTATTTTTGAATTTGTTATATTTGGGATATCTCCTACTAGAGTACTTACTTGTGTACCTGTTGTAGGTTTCTGATCTTTACTTTTTGTTGGATGGAGCAATAGGAGGTAATCCATATTGTTCACAAAATGTTCCTAATTCGTATTTGGCTATTGATTTATCTTTATTAATTTGTTTTGAGATTTTCATATCTATACACATTTTTAATCCTTCCTTCTGGATAATATTAATTATATTTCCATATGTAAGGGTATGATGTGGTATGAGACCTTCTTCATTAACTAAAACATTCCTAATTTTATGGGCAAAAAGGTTTGGTAATCCATTGATGAATTTTTCTTTCCAAAATGGTTGATTACTATCTTCTCTAAGCATGACTCTAGACATAGAAACATCTTTGTACCATCTAAAATTGCTTAAGGGTGGACATCTTAAATTACTAAGTTAATCATGAATTCTGGAAGTAACATTGCTGGGTGTTCCTATGAAATGTTCTATAATGGGGAAAAGTAGGGTATTGACTACATCTGGGACTTCTTGTCCGATATGTTCTTCAAAGATGGGTGTTCCATCTTCATCTTTTTTTACTGCATGTTTGATTTCATTTCTTGACTATTCAATGAGATGTTTTTCCCACCAAGAATGAAGCATTGCTGTGAATCCAGTGACCAATAGGTTGACAACTTTTGTTTGACTAAGGTTATGATTGGTAATATAACTATTAGCAACCATAGAGATGTGTTGTAGTTTCTTCAAGAGTTCTTGTTCTGATAAACCATCTATATTCCATTCATAGAGTTTATCAGCTGAGATAGAAAATTGATTTTGGATGTTTCTTTCCTCAAACTGAATATCCAGAGGTGTTGGCCTTGGATACCAATTTTTGGTAAGAGTTGTTGGATTGACTCTTTTGTTTGTGATTCGTTTCAGTTCAAGATTTTGAAAAACTTGTTCTACTTTCCTAACATAATCGGTTTCAATTTCATTTTCTGAATCCCATAATGTAGAAATTGTTTCTTCATGAGACTCATTTGGATGTTGTTAAACATTGACTGTTTTTTCTTGTTTTAATTCATGTAACATTTGATCTATTTTTTGGCTTGTGGACATTGTTTTCAAGGCAATGGTACTGGATGAAGATTCTGGGAAGTTCACCAATGGCTTTTCTCTACGTGTGGGTTTTGGTTGGGAAAGCTTATCTATTTTGTTTTCAATTTTGTCTAAGCCAGACAACGAACTTCCCTACTAGTCATACTTAGAAATAAATTAATTTAATTGGTCACATGCATAAATATAATTCCATTCATTCAATTAATCAATTCGAGAAATAATATCCATAAAATAATTATCCATAGTTCAAAACAAACCAAAACCAAACAAATAATTCCAAATACTTAGAAAAATTGTTTGAAAATTAAACCATAAACATTAAAATTTAGGGGGGTTCGGCCACTCCTAGTGGGTTCAGCGACTAGGGATAAAAAAAAATGCCCTAACATGTCTTAGAAAAATAAAACTTTATTCTTCCATGGGAGCAAATGCCTCCTAAAAATCTGAAACCTCCAGAGTTGTAGTAGCACCTTCGGAAAGTTCTACATGCTCAAAGTGAGACTCATAATGGGAATGATACTTGGCAATAGCCTTAGGGGTAACTCGGCATACGCGTAACCAATGATCCTTTGATCCACAGTGATAACATATGTCCAGTTCAATGAAGTCAGACTGAACGGTAGCTTTTCCCTTGTTCTTAAAGTTTGAGGTCTTCGAGGCAAGGGTTTGGCGCTTCTGGGTCAAGTTTCCTCATTTGGATAGGCCTTTTTCGGCAGACCTTAGGCCTGTGGTAGGCCTTGCCGCCCTTTTCCAAAGCCACGATGGGGTTTCCCTGCTAAAATTGGTCGTATACTCTTCAGGCGTGGCGTTCGAGCCAGTGGGTCAAGCTTGATGATTATTCATCAAAAGCTGGCGTTGCTTTTCAACGAGAAGGAGAACAGATATCAAATCCAAAAATTTGGTGAACTTTTGTGCCTTATATTGTTGCTGCAGGACAATATTGGTGGCATTGAAGTTCAAATAGGTCTTTTCCAGGATATCCTGTTCGGTTAAGTCCTCATTACAGAACTTAAGTAGTGATTAGATTCTACAAACTTCAGAGTTGTATTCGTTCACAGACTTAAAGTTTTGGAAGCGTAAATGCTGCCAGTCGTGCCTTACTTTAGGCAAGAAAATGTCTTTCTAGTGATCGAAGTGATCGGCCAAAGTGAGCCATAAGGTACGTGGATCCTCCTCTACGAGGTAGTCCGTCTGTAGTGCATCATGGATGTGTCTTCGGATGAAAATCATAGCAGTAGCTTTCTGAGCTTCATCGACGGGTGCATCGTCGTTGCTCTGGGACTCTTTGCGGTAAGATGGAACTTCATGACTTGAGCCCACTTCAAGTAGTTTCTTCTAGAGACTTCCAAAGCAGTGAAATCGAGTTTGTTCAAGTTCGACATGTCCCTACACAAAAATGTGGTCAGTCATATGGAAAGCCATAGATATATACCGTAGAACGTACGGGTTTTATAGACATGTATTGGTTTAATTTAAGCATGAAAGCTACAGGTTTCATGTGGTAAGTTCTGAATGAAAACTTCAGGTTTCAAAGGCACTAAATTCAAAAATATAGGTTCGATTTAGTTATGAACATTTAGTTCATATAGGGGTACTTGCAAGAACACAAAATACAATATACAATAAAGTGTAGTAGATTTGTGGATTGCTTCAGGAACCCAAGTGTAAGTGCTTCGGCACTACAAATGATAGTCAAATGGTTCAAAAAGAGGAAATAATTTATTGAATCGTTAATTGCCAAAAAGTGGACTTTGGGCCAATAATTTTGGATTAATTGTCAGATTAGTGGATTGCTAGGGTCGATCGTAAAAGCAAAAATAATTATAACATTCGAGTTAAAATTATTTAAAATACCAAAAATTAGCATTGGATTCCAAAAACCATAGCTCAATAGCATTGGGCTTGGGTGCCGTCAGTAGGGCAAAGCCCTAAAGGGCATATTGGGCTTAAGTGCCTTCAGTAGGGCAAAGCCCTAAAGGGCAAATTGGGCTCGGGTGGTTACAGAAACAGCCCGATACATGGTTGCAAGCCACGGGCTGAGAGCTGGGAAGCCCAGCAACAAGGTTATTGGCGATATGGGCTGAGACCAGTGTACGGGGCGAAGCCACGGCCAAAGTTGGGTTTTGGGTCAACAGGTTGTAGGGACAAACCCAGCAAGCCAAAGGCTTGAGGCATGTAGGCCGAGGCAAGGCAAAAACCTAATAGACGATGACAGGTCGTGTTGGCATGGACTCGGGTTGGATTGGGGACTTCAGGCCCGTGTGGTAGTCAACCTAGGCTGAAGCTTAGTTGGGTTCGAAAGGCAGCAAGCCTAGAAAGGCTGCGCGCATGGTCCAATGTGTCAAAACAACATTATCCCCCACGCGGTTGGGCTTCAAGCTAGCGCAACGGTTCAGCTATAGTGCCACAGTGGTGCGGCAACGGTGTCGCAAAAAAAATAATCCCAGGTTTTTTCTTCTATTTTTTTCTTCGAATTCTAGGGTTAAAAACCCTAATTGCTTCTAAATTAATTTCGATGCTTTGACTCACAAATTCCACATAGCATAAATGCGTAATGCATGAACAAGTATATATATTGACAAAATATATGAACATATATACAATATATATAATTGGAAGGAAAATATAAATATAGGGGATTCATGCATCATGGGGAATGTTTTCATGCTTTAAGATTTTTTCAAATATCTTAATTTATTTAGAAGAACATAATTGGCAGAAAACAATTGAAAACCTTTGAATTTTGTAGAAGAAAGCATCCTCCTACGATCCTTCAATTCCTTAGCTTCTGGCAAGAGTGTGTTAATAACGTGTTGTAGGCCTATTTGACTGAACTGTATGAAGGACAGAGATGGAGAGGGGTCAGGGCAACTGAAAGAGAAGAGAGATATGTAATTCTGAGGTATGTGTTATATAACCCCCTTATGCCTTAATTTATAGTAGTATGATAGGTAGAATCCTTACCCTAATAGGATTACATCTCTAATTGGAATTAAACTACTAAAGGGAATATACAAGATACTCCTAGATACACTAGGATTTACACAATCACATTCCTAATCCAATAGGACTGCAACAAGATCCAATATATTATGGCTGATGTTTCATCCCTAAACGGGATTCTTAATTGGTGTCCCTCATTACATCTGCTATAGTCAATTGTTGTTGGCTAAGGGGGGATAATGTTTCTTAACCACGAAACCTATAGCTTCTTAGTTAAGTTAAAATATAGATCGAAGGGTCTTTGGTTCACACCACATAGGTGTGACAAGGTCTTTTCTTTTCTTTATTGATTTTAAAGGTACCAAAGAGTTATTCTACGTTTGTGTAAAATTTG
This sequence comes from Pyrus communis, assembly GCF_041283825.1. Lineage (NCBI taxonomy): Eukaryota > Viridiplantae > Streptophyta > Magnoliopsida > Rosales > Rosaceae > Pyrus > Pyrus communis. Next base: position 206,365 of record NC_142579.1, read on the forward strand.
TTCATCACACGGATGTATAACAAAAAAAATTACATTTTGGTTAATAATTTATTACTACAAAGTTACAAAAAGGTATTTATTCATATTTTTTAAGACCAAATTCCAAAAGTTAAAATATTAAAAATTAAAAGAAAAACAGAGAAGCAAGCCCAAACCTACTAGAAAATGGAAAAGATATCACATTTCATTATAGTAGGAAAACCCTAATCCATAAAATATCAAAAAATATCCTAACATAAACGTGAACGGCTGTTTATGAAACTCACGGGTATCTTGCCTGCATATATTATTTTGGAAATTATGAAAAACGTAAAAACAAATAAAAATAAAAAATAAAAAAAACGAACAAAAGGCATCAATGAACAGTGAGAAAGACAAAACAAACAACAGAAAGATGCCATCGATCGCTCCCTCCAGTACTTTCTTAACACTTACTAGGGTTCCAAAAAAAGCTAGAAGATCGGTGTCGATCCCCGGCCTACTTAGTTTGGTTGCTCGCAGGTACACCAACATTAGTTTGTCAGAAAGTCCACACAAGGTCAGGGTCTGGCTCTGGTCAGATGGTCAAATAAATACTTGACTGTTTAATTAATTCAGTATACATCCCAATAAATGAATGGATGGACGGATAAATCAAACGGTGCCAGTGGACCCTCGTATGTTTTCTTGATCGCGATCAACCTGTCAAGTCACCTTCCCAGTCTTTTGTTTTTTGTCCTCACATCCTCCGTTTGATCGGGTTTTGTATCAGTGTATGTATATGTGTGTGTAAAATGACAACAACAGGTATCTAATCGCAACCCCCCACACTCACTGATCACCGCACAAAATCAATGCAGTCCAATTGCAGAGGTGCACTAGTTATTAGTCGGCAGATACTTACAGTTATCATTGATAAATAATTTATAAAACTACGCCTGCGTACGTATATTGATATATCTTAAGAAAAATTAATGAAAATGATTTGAAAAGTTTGAGTTTTAATGATAAGGACAAAATAAAGATTAAAGTGAATAGTATCAGGATTAACTTTTTAATGTAAAAATATGATTTTTCGTTCAAGTAAACAGTCTTGTAAACTTTTCGTTAAAACTTTCTATATCTTAAAAGAGAAGAGACAATTACTACTACTACTGTACTACAGAATGCTTCCTCTACTTCATGCACGTATACGTATGACGATGAAGTTGGACGTACGGATATATACAGTAGTGATTTTAACTGCAAGTCTTTTTGTGTTCCAATAATTCTGCAGTTTTGTTGGCCATATGTGCATGCAATGTACTGTGCACACACATGTTTCAACAGACAGGTCTGGTCTTCCTAGTGGGGATCTCGTCACCGCGGTTAGATTACGATTGCTCCAAGCTGTTGACTTTGACGACTGGGATTACCAAACTTAAATATATTAAGTGCCATTATGATATTACCAAACTTCACCGATCCCTCCCCTTAGAAAAACTTGTACAATCTTTAATGGACAAATGTTGGCTGTTTCTAAAAAAGGCAGAGCTTTTGTTCTCACTCAATAACAACTTGACAAGTGTTTAAAAAATTAAAGTTTGAACAAATAATTTGGACACTTGTCAAGTTGTTATTGAGTAAGAGCATAAGCTTCTACTTTGTTTTAATTAGCAATCAAGCTTTGTTCATCTTTAATATCCAAAATATACTGCAAGCATAGGGTTTTGGATTTCAACCAATTTGTTTCGAGTTTGAAACTCTCCTCTCATTTAAATTATTATAATAATTTCGAACTTTTCCTCTCTCAATAATAAATTTTAAAAATAAATAAAATACTGCAATGACAACCATACTTACACCTCTTACTTTATTTGCACCTATGTAATGATGTTGTTGGCTATTACTATGGCGACCGACGTGCATCCTCACTTGTAACATTCCACACCTTTTTTTTTTCCTCATGTTCTTTGTTCGCTCAGTTTATTTACTTTTTTTTTTTTATTTTATAAGGAAAACTAATGAAAATTGTTTAAAAACTTTGAGTTTTAACGATAAGGACAAAATAAAGGGTAAAGTGAATAGTACCATGATTGACTTTTTAGTGTAAAAATGTAATTTTTCGTTAAAGTGAATAATATCAGAAGCTTTTCCTTAAAGTTCCTCCTTCTTTTTTTTTTTTTTTGCCTTTTTCTTTTTTGAAAAAGGAAAAAAAATATACTTTCAAAGAGGATTTTCTCTATAGATATGTCCGAACTTGTCAAAATGTAACCTGGAAGTAGGAACAACATGTGATGAAAGTTATCAATCCAAATACAAAATTGGCCATAGAGACGTGCCAAATTACCAAAACCATATGTGGTCATGTTAGCTTCTCGGAAAATATAGTTAATCAAAAGAAATCCGAATGATTTTAGTTTTAATACCATTGAGCAATTTGTAATAAATTCATACACATGTAGTTGTGCATGTGGTAGTATGTGAGTTGAGGGACGATGTTGATGCCGATGTCCTCTGTCTCTCTAGAATCTTCACATATGCTTCTTACATGGTGAATTATAGGAAAAGGTTTATATGAGGCAACCTCAGGGCCATATCACTGTTCAACATCCAAATCACGAGTGTAAGTTGGTCAAATCACTCTTATAGACTTAAATAAGTACTAAAGGATTGGAATTCCTAGTTTACTAGTCATTTGCCCTCTCTTGGATTTCAAGCTTCTCAATTAGATTCTAGTCTATTTGACAAACATGATGGTGATGATATGGTAGTGCTATTACTATATGTTGATGATAGTTGACATGTTTCAATTCTTCCAAAGTGCAGCTAGTTATTCAAAATCTCAATGAGGCATTTGAACTTAAGGATATGTGAAAATTGAAGTTTAGTACAAGGAGAATGAAGATATATTTATGATTTAAGTTAAATATGCTAAGGATCTAATTCAGAAAGTTGACGTAAAAAATTCATCTCGCTTTTTCCCAAAAATTCAAATTTTCCACAAGGTTAAAAGGGTTGCTTGACGAAATACTATAAAATTCATCAGCCAAACTTTATTTCCCACTAAGTTTTTCGTCAAAAAATTAAATTTAGTTGACATGTTTAATTGACCTTTGCCCGACTAGCTATCCTAGTTTGCCGGACCAAATTTTAAGGTTATGGACACAGACACATGTTATGTTATAACACTGAGAGTCTTCCTCTTCTTCCTCTTCGCGTGGCATTGAATTCTCTCTCTTCCCTCTCTCTCTCTGCCAGCATCCACCTCCAGCCCGTCCTTCCTCCAGCGCGACAAACCTTTTCTTCTCTGTACTTCAGTCCTTTCTCTGAAAACTTTAAGTCCTGTCTCTCCCTTTTGTTTCTAATTTTAATATTTGTAAGATAATTTATAGGATTTGCGAAATTAGGTGAAATTAAGATTGTGAAATTAGGATTTGTGAAATTTTAGGATTGTAGGATTAAAAGTAGGATTTTATGATTTGTGAAATTTATATGAAATTTGTGAAGTGCAGGAAAACATGGAAATTTGTGTAGGGAAATTTGTAAAAAATTGTAGAAACTTGAGAAATTTATGTGAAATTTGTAAAAAAATAAATAAATAAATAATGTAGGAACTTGTGAAACTTGTAGGACTAATGGTAGAGTTTTAGGATTTGTGAAATTTATATGATATTTGCAGGAAATAGGGATATTTGTAAAAATTATACAAAAATTGGAAAATTTGTAAAATTTGTAAAATTTGTAGAAAATTATAGGAAAATAGGGAAATTTGAAAATTGTAGAAATTTGAGAAATTTTTTGAAAATAGGGAAATTTGTAAAAAATTGTACAAATGTGAAATTATAGGAAATTTGTGAAAATTGTAGGAAATTTGTAAAATTTGAGACATTTGTTGGAAATATGTGAACACTGTACAAATTATTGTGTTTCTTTTTCATAGATGCCATCACAATTGATCACCAATGGCCGCCACTCTGCCTTCACTTCGGGTTAGACTGACCCGACTACAAATACCCAATGGCCATTGCGGAGTTAGCAGTCGGCCTCAGTACATCTGATGCATCGTGGGTGCCTCAATCCATCAAGAATGTTCACAACTGTAGACAACATGAGCCTATGGTATTCCTATCCCACCATATTGACGTCGCAGAGGCCGATTTAGCATCCATGCGATAGTAGGGAGACAGAGAACTCCCACTCGGGAAGAAGACCAAAGTGCGAGGGATTTGTATAGGCTTAGCCTCCAACTAGATCACCTGCTTATTACAAAACAGGATCGTGGTCGATGACAGCCCACTTCATCGGCAAGCGAGCAAAAAGGTCAACAACTTGTTGACTCATGACGTGGGTGCCACCATCCGGACCAAGTGCCCCATGCTCGACCCCTCATGGAAGAAGCTCTCCCTCAGTGCATGACGATATGATGAGAAAGATTTCGGTGAATTTTTAATTTATGATAGTTTAACTGTTACTTATTATGGATTTTTTTTTTTAACTATTACACTTGGTTTTTTTTTTTTTTTTTCCTATTTCAGACCAACTTATCCATTAATATAGAGTACCTAAATACAAAAGAGTACATAAAATGGGTGTGGATTGAGCGGAGAGTGAAAGTATGAGCTACATATGTACTATAAGGCTTATGCATCTCCTGCTGAAGCTCATAAAGATCCACCCTCGAAATTTAAGGAGAGGATTGACAAGTGAGAGTGGTTGTGCGGTCATTTACGTAAGTATTCCGTTCAAAGTTTTAATTTCAAAATTCATTAAGGTTACAAATTTTGAAATTATGATCGATAATCTTAATTGGGTTTTTTATTTTTTTATTTTTATTTTTATTTTTTTTTGTTGTAGGCTTTTATTTTGCAAAAAAATGATAAGTACTTCGTTGTGGGACCATGATTTTCCAAGCCAGGAGTAAAACTAATCCGAATACAGTTACCTAAGAAGTTTGGTCATGTACTCACTAGCTCCAAACAGAGATGTATTAGATGGAGTAGGGGTGCCACCATATCTCTATTCTGAGGCACTAGACAGAGTCGTAGTGACTCTGCTGGATGACCATGATTGTTTTGCAAGACATGTGATCTGATCCGAATATGAATACAATCAGATCCTATAAGTCTTTGAGTTCTTACAACCAAGGGATTGGTTGTGCCGCAAGTAGTCACAAGTCCTAAAAGCATGCAATATCTACTTTTATATATCCTCTAGGATTCTTCCGGCTTTGAACAACGATTCTATCCTAAAAAGGTCTCCCTTCCACGGTTTAAATATACACATCTAGGGTTCATCTATGGTAATGCAATCTAAACACTTGAATTCTCTTGCCTACTGCTTCAGTCTAAAATCATTCACTACGTTGAGTGTCGGAGAACCTTTGGTCGGTACAACCCCTCCCATGGGTCCTTGGCTTTTTCACGGTTGTTTAACTATTTTGCAGGTTGCTCAGATTTGCGCTCAACCACCGCTCACGAAGGTACGCGAATTTGGTTCTAACACTCACTAACCTCTACTAAAAGCAATCGAATGTGCCAATTGACGAACTAACACCTGATCCTAACGTCTCTTTAAAGTTGTTAATGGACGGGGTTAGGCGACGGAAAGGCAAAGAACTCTACGGTCTAGGGGTGGGTAGGGTAAAGGACCTCGGGGGCTCTTCTTCATCCAGATGTCATACTACAAGTGGGACATCTTCAAGACTACAATAGTTGGAGATTGAGCTAGAGATCATGTACTAGCGAGAAAAAGAAGCACACTAGTAAAAAGAAGCTAAGGAAGTAGTCGTTTACCAGCGAGAGAAGGGCCTTTTGTGCTACATTGCTGGGATAGCCCAACCAATGTCAGCCTCTGGCATTCGCCTTCCTGATCTTCCGAGCGACCTTCAGCCGCCATCCCACCAACCACCTCAGTAGTCGTAGTTAGTTTAACATTTTTTTACATACAATTGTAAGAATATTTTATTTTAATATAATTAAATAAATGTCTTTAATATTGTATTTATTGTAACTTTTAACCCTAAATCCTAAAAGGTTTAGGGATTGACCCCCAAATATTGTTTTAATTTTGAATTTTTACAAATATCTAAACACTTTGAATGGTAAATACATTCGTTGAGCATGTATTGTATCTTTTCTTTTTCTTTAAATTCATTGTTTGACGAATATTTCATCGGGAAAAATTAGAGGCAATAAAAATGTAATTGGCTCGACAAATTTGTTTCGTTTGGAAAGTTTTTTTTTTTTTTTTTTTTTTTTGGGTAGTGTTTGCATTTTTATATGCAAATTGGGCACCGATTTGAATACAAGAAGATCAATTTCTTATTTTGTTGTCTATCTAAGCAATAATTCTATCTCATGACAATCTAAGAAGCAACCATATGTGTCCAGGAGTTATATAGAAGTAGAGTATAAGGCCCTTGGACATTCTGCAGTTGATTTAGCTTGGATTAGAATGTTACTTAAGGATCTTCATCAGTTCATTCCAACTCCACTAATCTTTGTTTTAATAAATGATATTATCTATGAACTCTACTAATTCAGTTCTTGCTATCAGCATCAAACTGTGTTTGATTCCAGGATTAAACACTTGGATTATGATTACCATTTTATCAGGGATAGAGTGAAAAAGGTTATTCAGTGGTGTAATATCCGCATACTTCATATACCCCAAATTGTAGGTGTTCTTAACAAAAGACTTCATAGCGTTGTTTTTGTCAAACAAAGTTCCAATCTTAGGTTACCCTAGCTACATTTGAAGGGGGATGTTAACATAAGTACGTGTGTCTGATTTCATTGGCTATTTGTAAATGATAGGATTGTCACGTTGGCATTTATCCAGCTGTATATGAGGTGATCATGATAGATTTTAATTTTTTTTTTTTTTTTAAAGAAACCTTGGCGATGCAAGGGAATTTTTACTGCTATGAAAAAAAGAAGTTGTACCTAATCATGGGGAACATAAACCTTACCTCTAAAAAAACATGAAAAGAAAGAGGGACATAAACATTACCCTTATGGACATGGCACCTAACCCCTCTAAAACAAAATCTAAAAGGTAATAACTAGCAATACAATCTGTCCCCCTAACCCCTCTAAAACGAAATCTAAAAGGTAATAACTAGCAATACAAGTTGCAAAACACCAAAAAAAAAAAAAGAAGGAAGAGAGAGAAAACAGGCAAAAAGATATTCACCAAGGAGGGCAAACAAACTTGTAGGCTGGGATGCTCAAAAAGTTCGTGTGCAGCAAAAGGAGAGTCTCCAAGGGTGGAACCACATGCTATACAAGGGAAGATGAGAGTAACCCTAACTTTACTAATTTATCACCAATCGCATTCCTTTTCCAAAAAATATGAAAGCAAGGAAAACCATGTGCTACAAAATGTAAAGACAATTTTTACAATGGGTTCCAAGTTGCCGAGGAGGAGAAAAAGAACCATAAGAAAAGTAAGAGATCACACCGATGTATTGGTACCAAAAGAACACCCCCTCGTTGTAATTAATCCTTCGTTGGAAGTTTATTGAAAAGAATCCTCCAAACCAAAATAGAGTAGCGGGGTGGGATGAAAGGACGCCAAACAGTGGAAGCCCAACTTTGAACATGAAATCGACGTTAAACAGTTTCATAGCCATCAGAAAAACTAAAGCCCCAGAAGAAAAGTTTTTCAAATTAACAAATCATTTTCCTTTACAATAGGCAGAGACACCTATAAAATCTCCTTAGCCAACTCTAGAAACTTATAAGCAAAAATTAAAGGAATAAACCATTTTTGTGTGCTAATAATATCTGAGATCTTAATGGCGCATATAGAAGTAGCGAGCTCAATAACACCAACAACCTTCAAAATAACACTATTACATTAAACAGTTATCGCCAACGAAACAAAAGTCATCACGCAAAGAAGATTCTCGCCGCCTAAATTAACACATAATGAGCTATGTTTGTCATGCAAGGCTTGTAAAGAAAGGCACAAATCAAAGCCAAATCCACCCAAATGCATGATTTTGGAAGTCTATAAATACAAGGTCCCAGGACAAACAAAGGGTGGACAATTTCTACATTCAAGGGCGAAATTCTCACAAAAGGAGAACCTCTGCCAAATCTTTGAAGACTAATACATTGCCAAAGCTCTCTTCGAAGAATGCATAATCAAAGCCAAAGCTTTCATTTGACCGAAGCTGAAGCACTCCCATGAAGAATCAACAAGCACTTATGCCGATTCCTTCAATACTTTGTTGCAAGCTTAAAACTTGTAGCAATGTTCGATTCAAGATCAAGTCGCCAAGACCTTTAAATCAACAAAATCCTACATCAACTCTACCTTTGCCGCAACCCTAAACCTGAGGTGAAGAAATCAACACATTGTTTTAAGCTCAAAATTTGAAGCAATCGTTTAATCATTTGTTCGAGATCAAGCCATCGAAATCGTTAGATCAACAATCAACCATCTACATCAAATTTGAGGACTGAATTAGAGAAAAATTGTAAATAGAGATTGTAACCCTACAAATTCATTAATACAAATCTACTTTGTACACGTGTTCTCGTTTCATTCGTTACAGAATTTTCGTGTTTATAAATTTGGCACACCAGGTGGGATATCTTTGCCTCTCATCTCTGTCTCCAAATACACAAGAAACACACATGGCATCAAGAAAGGATCAAGTTGTTCCCGCAAACAACGCGGAGAATAAGAACATCCTTACCACAAGTGGTGGCATTTTGGGAGTCACAACTCGAAGCAAGGCAAGAGCTCTCTCTGCCATGCCTCTACCCCTACATCAACTCTCCCAAAGGAGCACGAAACACGAGCTCGTGATCACTTAAGCAATAGCTCGTATCCCGTAACCATGTAAGTCATGACTACTGGTGCGACTTCAATCAAATACCAACTGGCACAAATGAGCCAAGGAATCACAAGGCTGACAATGATACACTCATCAACCATCTGGAGGCGTAGAACAGCTTGCATGATTCCATACCGTACTCAAAGTCAAACTCTAAAAGGATTGATGCCTTAAGGATGCCAAGGGGTTATCAGCCATCCAAATTCATGCAATTCGATGGAAAGGGCAATCCTAAACAACATATTGTCCATTTCATTGAAACCTGTAACAATGCTAGGATGGATGAAGACTACCTCGTCAAGCAGTTCGTGCGCCCACTAAAAGGTAATGCATTTGACTGGTACACCGACCTCAAGCCTGAGTCTATTAACAGTTGGGACCAATTTGAAAGGGAATTCCTCAACCGCTTCTATAGCACTCGCCACACCTTAAGCATGCTGGAGCTGACGAGTATGAAACAATTGAAAGATGAACCTATCGTTAACTACATCAATAGGTGGTGTTTACTGAGTCTGGATTGCAAAGATCGACTTTCTGAAACCTCCGCCATTGAGATGTGTGCTCAAGGCATGCAATGGGGGTTACATTACATCCTCCAAGGCATAAAACCATGAACATTTAAAGAATTGGCAACTTGATCCCATGATGTAGAGCTGAGTATTGCCAATCATGGGAAGAAGGAGCCGATCACCGACTTCAAGAAGGATAAAGTGTTCGCCCCGAAGGTAGATAAAACTAGGAAGTAGCACGCCAAAGAAGCTTTTGCCATCGATACTACCTCCATCAAGACCTTTTCTGCTCCCGTCAAGATCTCCTCCAAGAACAAAGCGAAGGAGATAAAAAGATGTGAGCCTTCTCGAACCCAAGATAGGTACAAAAGCACCTTGAGGGAGCTGGAGCAAAAGACGTACCTTTTTCCTGACTTAGACGTGGCTGCAATGTTAGACGACTTGCTAGAAAAGAAGGTGATTGAGTTACCTAAATGTAAGCGCCCTGAAGAGATGAATCGTGTTAACAATCCTAGGTACTGTAAGTACCATCGTATCGTAAGTCATCCCGTCGGCAAGTGCTTCCTCCTTAAGGAGTTCATCATGAAGTTGGCACAACAAAGGTGAATCAAACTCAACCTAGAAGACATGGCCGCAATGCACACTACTACAATCGTGTTTGGATCATTTGATATTGTGCCCCTCCAAATAACCCATGACCACTCCCGTCAATACTTAAGCCACACGACATCTTCTACACAACCATCGTTAGGGGCAAGTGACCAAAATGCACTTACCAATGATGAAGAATGATGGACACTGGTTACCTACAAAAAGACAAGGAAGCCAAGACCACAAACCACACACGAGGAGACAAAGCCTGTCTTCGTAAGTGCATTACTAAATGCAGATGAAATCGAGGAGTACTACCAACTACTAATAGAGTACAAAGACGTCTTCGCTTGGACCTACAAAGAAATGCTTGGCCTTAACCCTACCATTGTCGTGCATCGTCTTGCAATCAAACCCGAAACGTAACTGATAAAGCAAACTCAAAGACACTATCGATCTGAGCTCATCCTACAAATTGAGGTCGAGATTAACAAGCTAATCGAAGCAGGCTTCATTCTGGAGGTGCAATACCTTAGATGGATCTCCAACATTGTCATTATCCTTAAGAAATCTGGACAAATATGTGTTTGCGTAGACTTCCGAGACCTCAACGATGCTTGCCCGAAGGAAGACTTTCCCTTGCCAATCATCAAAATCATGGTGGACGCGACCACTGGCCACGAGGCACTATCATTCATGGATGGCTTTTCTAGGTATAATCAAATCTGCATGGCTCCTGAAGACAGAGAACTAACAGCCTTCCATACTCCAAAAGGTATCTACTGCTACAAGGTAATGCCCTTTGGCTTGAAGAAAACTGGAGCTACATATCAACGCGCAATGCAAAAGATCTTCAATGACATGCTACATAAAAATGTAGAATGTTATGTAGATGACATAGTTGTCAAGAGTAAGAAAACATATGACCACTTGATGGATTTATGAATGGTGTTCAACAAACTACGACACTACAATCTCAAAATGAACTCATTGAAGTGTGCATTTGGCGTCACTTCTAGAAAAATCCTCGGCTTCATCATCAAGCATCGTGGCATTGAAGTGGATTAATCAAAGATCAAGGCCATTCAAAGCATGCATGAGGCAAGGAACTTGCATGAGTTAAAAAGTCTACAAGGGTGACTAGCCTTCACTAGACCCTTCATCTCCAACCTCGCTAGACGCTGTCAACCCTTCAGTCGACTCATGAAGAAGGACGATTCATTCATATGGGATTTTTCTCTTCTTCCCACGCTCATATATATGAGCTATCTTTGTACTTTGTTTCTTCATAATAATAGAAATTACAGCTTCAGATTTCAATAGTAACTTAGTATATCTCTCACCCAATTCCCCCTCTTTTTATTCCTGATTCCAAACACAAAGGCAAAGAATAGTGTGGATCTTACGAATATTGTGAAGAGGTCAAAATGACTAATTATTAAGCTCTTTATTAACACTACTACGTTTAACTATTAGCGCGACAAAAACAAGTTGGTCATGCAAAGTGTATTTTCGTCGCACAAACGTCTGTACAATGGAAACTTCATCGCTCAGAATCCATCACGTAGAATCCGTCACACAAAGATCGTGAAGAAAGACTTTGTGCGACGAATAATATCACTGGTCCCAAAGGAAAAGACGCAATGATTTGGCCTTCGTCACAAAAAAATTTTAGGAACGAATGTATTCGTCACACAAAATGCCAGGATACATACATGGGACGACTAATATTCGTCTCTAAAAACTTTGCGCGACGATAAGATATTTTTGTGCGACAAAATCTGGTCAATCGCCAGAATTATGCGAGATGAAGATGTTTGTCGCATAAAAAGAAAAGTATTTTTTTTAAATTTATTTTTTTTGTTCTATTTTTAATTTTGTAATAAAATAATAAAATTAAATTACAATTAAAAAAATGTAATGAAGAGAAAAAAATTTATTTAAAATAAATCTAAAATGTATGTACAAGGAAAATGTTTAAAATGTAAGAGAGTAAAAAACTAAGAAAAGAATGTGGAATAATCGACGAGGTTGTCATTAGGAGACGGCTGGAAATCTTGGGGCAATAAGGTCTCGAGGGTAAGGACGGGCTTAGAGGTCGAAGGGGCAGAGTTCTGAGTATGCTCAGGTTGGAGGGGCTCGAACGTTAACGGAGGATGAAGATCCAGGAGATGAATGCCGAACTGACTGAGGGCCTGTACGATCAATAACATCTGGCTCTTATACTAGGTGAGCTAAGTCCTAAGGCCAGCCACCTCTGCTATCAAAGCTCTCACCTAGCCATTCGACTGCAATGAGGAAGATGCCCTAGGTTTTTGCCGTCGGGCATTCCCCATCCTTCTACAATACATCACAGATCCCTGCCCGAGAGCCTGATCCAAGGTCTCTATAACGATCTAAAACCCCACATCCTCGAGGGGATCCACAGACTCAAGCGAAGTCTCGAGAGGAAGCTGAGAGGCGGACTTCTGAAAAACCAACTACCTCTTCTCCATCATCGTCACCTTTGTAATATAACATGAAATATTAATAATAACATTCAAATAATAACAATGATACTTGAATGCATAAGATGGTAAATACAATTGTAGAATACTTACATGAAAGGACTCGGCCAACTCATCCCCGAGTAGAACATAAACGTCTCCAAAGACATCGATCTCCTAGAATTTTGAACTCCCCTGAATAGAACAAGATAAGACAAATGTTAGTACGAAAAGAAAAAAAAACAAAATATTACTGACATATTAAAAACTGAATATGAAAAGCTTTATTATTACCTACCGCCGTGCCTCCATCCTATATGAGAAGGGCCTCGAACCCGAATGGTGAAGAAGAGTCTTCTTCCCCCGATTGATCTTGTTGGCTTTTGCCTTCTTCTGTTATACAAAAAATAAACATATTAGTTCTAATTTAAATGAAATATAAAAAATAATAATAAATAAAAAAATAAAAAAATAAAAAGTCAATAAACATTAGTAAGAAACGTATAATACTTTTGGACTTAATATAAAATATAAAAAAAAGTACCATAAAGCTGGGCTCCTGAAAATGACTACAGAGCCATACCCAATTATCTTCCCAGTCCTCAAACTCTTTCGGGAAACCCTCCTCAAGAGTGACCTGCGGATTATCAAATGTCTCAAAATATTGGTGCAGGTTACTTTTCCACTGCTTGTATCGTTCAGCAAAGAGCCTGCTGACGTACGCCAGCATATCGTTGTTGATGCTATCGAAATTGTAGTTCGTCTGCAATGTAACAAATTAATTACATACAGTAAGTAATATAAATATATAAAATTTAAAGGAAAAGCAATAAAAAGGCAGGATAATTATCAACAAATATAAGTGCACCTTTGTCCTCACCTCATCTAGCATCATCGCCTTCCAAGGCTTCCATTGCATAGGGCAATAGGTCCGAACAACGTGACTAATGTCGTGGGCCAATGCGTTATGTTGCTCTGCCGTTGGTGTAGCCCGATGTCAGTCGTCATATCCGATCGTGATACGTTTGTTGGTCACCTGAGTAACCTTCGCCGTCTTCAACTGGCAATAAAGTCCCCGGGTATTTTTCTTTGCTGAAAAAAAATAAAAAATAGTCAAACAAACACAACAAATTAAACTGAAATTTCAACATAATCTCCCCTAGAGTTATAACAATTTCCCAAACCCTGAACATTGTGATGAATAATATATAATATCCAACAACAATCACAATAGTTGAATACTTCAGTAGTGGATGCCAACTAAAATATTACATAGTGCATATCTAGTTTCTAACCTATCCAGAATCAAAAGCCACCTAAAAATTTTAATCTCATGAAGAACACTTAACTTTCACATTCTATTTAGCAACTCAGTTTTCAAGTTGTTTGTTGTTACATTATGTTGAATTCAAGTTGCAGGTTTGACAGTAAATTGACCATTGGCATTCAAGCTCCAAAAAATAGAATCATTTATATGAAACACTGATAACAGAATACGGCAAATTTTATTAAAAATATAAATATTCACAAAATTTTGCATAAAAGATTTATTCAAGCAATTATTGGAAATAAAATGACAAACTTTCAGGTTTCAATGCTTAATTGATCTTCCTGTATGAGATGGAACAATTTATATGGAGAAATCCCCAAGGCACTATAGAAAAAAAACAAAAAACAAAAAAAAAACAAAAAAAAAAAATCAGTTTTCAGCATTTATCACATGTTAACCTTGTTGGGACCCCGAGGCATCAGTCGTGGATGCTGATGTCGTGTTGGGCATGCGAGGGCAACAAGGACCACGCCTGGCGCTAACAAGTAGCACCACTAAAGAAGCTAATAACGCCAATGCCTGGGAGACTTGGGAACCAATCGGATCGATTGGATTAACCGACCTATGGTCCATTTCTGTTGAAGCAGTGACGGCTGAAGGGGGTGGGGGAATCGAACGGGGTGCAATCATCACCGCCTTACGACTTCTAATAAGCTGCGACTTCTAATAGTAGTAGCATCTACTATATTGATTTCCCAATTAGTGACAGGCTCAAACTTTAACTCATCCAATCAACAATTATATCGCCAACAACCGACATCAAGAATTTTAACACAACTTATGCTTATTTACAATTTCAAAATCAAGCTATAAGTTAGACAGTGCTTGAACCATAAAAGATCATTGAACTGTACAACAAACGTCACCCAATGTCCACCTCAAAACAAGTAAGTTGAACTGTAGCTCAAATATAACACTGTTACCGATGTTATCTTCACCCAATCTCCACTCTACCTGACAAACAAAAAAATCATTCTATCCTAAACTACTGTGGATAAGACAAAATTTAAAAGAAAACTTAAATAAACCCATTGAATGCACAGAATTCAAGATGAACCAAGGTGGAAAGTAAAAGTGTAGTTAAATAGATTCAACTGTTTTGCAAAAAACAAGTCAACAACAGATTGCAGTCAAAGACAAAATAGTACCCTTTCTTCCAATAACCATCTTGAGATGAGTAAGGGTTGTTTGTGGACATTCTGTATGTATGGCCTTTGCTTTACGTGTTGGCTAGTGTATGAGTGAGTGAGAGAGAGACTTTGGCTGCAATGATTTTGTAATAAAGAGTAAACACATTAAAATAAACACAATATTAGCTCAAGATTGGGGAAGACAACAGTAATTCGAGTGTACTGTCACAACCCAAATCTCTAATGTACAATACAAGTGAAATTTTTGTTTCAGACATAACATGTGTGAAAAATGCAACTTAAAAATTGAAACCAAAAACAACGGTAGCAATTCAAAATCAAACAAGAAATTGACCACAATTATCACTTTTTTGTGCTTATAGGATTCTGAACCAATATCATGTTGAAAAGATTTTTATTTAATTTTGTATCAGAAGCATAAACCTATAAGACTAAAGACAGATAAAGAAAATTTACCAAACTAAGAATAATGAAATAGAAGAAAATCATATTCCCCTAGACAACTAAGAATGATCAGTAGATACTAAAATTTGGGTTTGCAGAGAAATCATGAATTATTCAGGATGAAAGCAAATTTACCAAAACATATATAATTTAATTTCTCATACTCTAGAACCCTATTTCCTAAATTTACTAGAGTTAAGTAAATTGAAAATTGCATCAGAGATAGACAGCTGTCGGATGAGGAATAGAGAGGGCTGTCGGAGGAGGAATAAAAAGGGCTGTCAGAGGAGAAATAGATAGGGCTGTTGGAGGAGGAAGAGAAAGTGCAAGGGAGAGTTGAGGGAGATGGCTATCGGAGGGAGAGTTTACAGAGAGGAAGAGGTGAGGAGAAAGTGTTTGTGATTTCAGTTTAATCCCGAGGTTCTTACGCGAAGAATAGAAGATATTCGTCGCGCAAGAATTCAAATTTTCACAAAATTATTTTCATGCTTACCAGAAAGTCAAATTTTGTAGCTCCTTGCACAACGAAAAGGAAATTAATGGCAACGAATAGTTTCTTGTTCGTCACGCAATGAGCTGAAATTTTAATTTACCTGGGTCAAATTTTTTTTGAATTTATATTTATTCAAATAAAAACAATTTATTTATAACATAAGATAAATAAATTACCAAAAAAATTCATTTAATATGTTTTACATAGCAAGTCACAAATAAATTGCATTATTCATCATCTAAACTATAATAACTTTCGCTATCATCACTTTTGATCTCCCAATCCTCCTCCTCGATAGGTACGTCACCATCGTCGTTCAGGCCCACTGCACCATCGTATCGCGGCAAATTACTGAGGTCAATTGTAATTGACTGAATCGGTATTTGGATTGAAGCCACTCCTTGTATCTGAAACAATTCTTGGAAAAATTTGTATCTCAAAGTGTTCCGCATCATTTTTCATTGAAGATTCTAAATGTTAGTCAGTGACATTGCCAATGTCGTCGTCAGTAGGGTCTTGTTCTGGTATAGCATACACATTCCTTTTATCCATCTTCTGAACAACTTTCCAACCTCTACCGGCTTTAGGGTCATCTAGATACACAATCTATTTTGCCATGTTTGCCAAAATGTAAGGGTAGTGTTCATAGATAGTAAGCCATGGTCAATTTTAACACTTCCCTACCTATTTGGGTTTGGATCAAACCATCGACACTTAAACATGATCACTTGGCATCGGTCTTTGTAAATCAATTGCACGATAGTTGTTAGTTTGCCATAGAAATCATTGTCCGTACTTTCACCTCCACCTAGGACATGGACACCGTTGTTTTGCGTACACAACTTGTCTTCTTGTGCAGCCCCCAAAAACTTGACGTCGTTAACATGGCAATCCGAGAACAATTCAACACAAATCGAGCTGAACATCAAGTTATATAACTTTTCACTGTAAGTGGGGTAATTTGATGCTTTCAATTTATTCACCTAACATTATACAAAAACATACACTTGTTAGTTTGAGAAAATTAAATACTACAATATATATGTCAAATACAAAACACTTATAACTTACATATTCGAGAAACCATTGTGGAAACAATTCTCAATGTTTCTTGGCATACAAATGTGATGGATGTTCTCGCTTCATTATCTCTTCATGCTCATCTAGGTATGCCATTATCTTGTCACAATTGTTCAGTATGAACCAATGCGCTACCTTCATGTCATTTTTGCAAAACGACTCGCCTCATACATGATCTCCAAAGGATCGTGCGTATTGGGCAAAAAACAGAAAGTTTCTCCTTTCTCACACCCCCGTCATTATTGCGCTGAGACAATTGAAAGTCATCTCCACATCTTTTAAATACATTCCACAAAATGTTAGTGACTCATATTGAACCCAAGCCTCTATAATTGATCCTTCGAGCTTCACGCTATTGCGTACACTTTTTTTTCAATTCCCCAAGAAGCCTGCCAAAATAGAATGATACGATACAAATTAGTAAGCATCAATTTATGATGAATAAACAAATGATGAGGATTATATACCTTTCTATTAGATACATCCAGTGATAGTTAACAGGACCAGCAAGCAATGCCTATTCGGGCAAGTGAACCATCAGGTGGATCATACTTATGAAGAAAGCTTGAGGGTATATCATCTCAAACTTGCATACGACTTGGACAATGTCATGGCGCAATTGATTAACGTTTGTCTTTCACAACGTTCTTATCGTCAGGTAGGAAAAAAAATCTGGTTACAACATGATTGGCTTCATAACATCTTCCAGCAGTAGGTGTCGAATACCTATAGGAAGTAAGCATTGCATAAACACATGGCAATCATGGCTCTTTAGTTCATCAAATTTACCCCCGTCAACATCCACGCAACGCGAGATATTAGAAGCATACCCATTAGGAAACTTATGGATGATACAAACTTTAAAAACTCTTTTTTGTGATTCGGTTTCATGGAAAAAAAAGGCAAGATCCCTTCTAGCTTTATCATTGTCCCTATTCATCCATAAACCCTTCCTTATCCCCATTCTTTCTAAATCTAGACGAGCTTTGATCGTATCCTTTGTCTTGCCCTCGATATCTAGAATGGTGCCCACCAATGTGTCAAATACATTTTTCTCAACATGCATAATGTCGAGGTTGTGTCTCAATTTTAGTTTCAACCAATACGGGAGCTCAAAAAACATAGAGTTGTGCGTCCAATTTATATGTGTAAAAGGTTTGGTCATACTCACTATTTTCCAGAACGGAGCAAAATCCAAACAGTTAAACTATTCCAAATTTTGATCACCAAACCATTCTCTAGTTCTGAGGCGATGCTCTATTTTCCCGTCAAACTCTTTACCTTTTCTCGCCAATCGTGGTCCCATGGCAACCATCTACCATGACCAAGGTAACAAACTTTTTCGGCGTGCCAACCAAATGTTACATCATCCTTGCATATAGGGCATGCCATATAACCTTTGGTGCTCCACCCAGAAACCATTGCATATGTGGGAAAATCGTTCACAATCCACATAACTGCTGCCCACAAAGTGAACATCTTCCCATTGCACTTATCGTATGTGCGCACACCGTTTGTCCATAAATCCTTTAGCTCATCAACCAACAACCTTAAGTAAACATCAATTAACTTACCAGGATCCTCAATTATCAAAAGAGTCATCATCATGTATTCTTTTTTCATGCATTTCCAAGGTGGCAAATTATATGGGAATACAAAAATCAACCAAGTGCTGTGGTGTTGGTTTAGAACCCTGAACATATTGAATTCGTCAGTGGCAAGTTTCAATCTAATATTCTGAGGATCAGCAGTAAACTCGAGGAACATTCGATCAAACTCTTTCCATACCTCCCTATCTGCAAGATGCCTCATCACATCATCGTCTGCCCATTTTTCTTTATGCCATCTCATGTCGGTGGCAGTATGTGTCGACATATACAATCACTACAACCTAGGTTTCAAAGGCAGATAACGCATGACTTTTTGTGGGATCTTAGTCATTCTATTATGAGATGTCATTTTGAACCTCGACTCATTGTATAGAGGGCATTTATCCAATGCTTTATTCTCTTTGTGGAATAAAATACAATTGTTTTTGCAAGCGTGAATTTTTTTCATAACCCAATCCAAGACCATTCAATACCTTTTGTGCATGTCTATGGTCTTTCGGCAAACAATTGTCCTTTGGAAGCATTATCTTGAAAATCCCCAAAAAGTAATCGAAACACTGGTTCGACATACGGTACTTTATTTTTTCGTGCATTAGTTCCACAATGGCCATGAGAACCGAAAAGTTCTCGCAACCCGGGTATAACTCTTGGTTGGCATTTTTTAATAGTTTTTCATATTGTTCGAACTCTGCATTGTCCATTGGTGTAGGCACGTCATCTTCCCCTTCCTAATTGGTGTTTGTCAATGTAAATGGAAAAACATCATTTATAATATCCATGATTTGTTCATTAGGATCCACAATAGGTTCAACATTGTCCACTCTTGTGGCGTTTGAAGATGAAGCATTGTCTAATTGTTCCCCATGATGCTTCTAAGTAATATAGGTCTCAACCGTTCCATTCCTTACTAAATGAAATCGAACATGTCCCTTAACGTGTTGTTACACCTCCTCCTACCAGGACACCAGATTCTAGTTGCATCCAGGTTGTGTGTACGCACAAAGTCAATAAAATCCTCGATTCCATCCAAGTATTTGTCCGCACATCTATTCGGGTTCTATATCCACGCTCTATCCATAATTCCTGCAACCACAATAATAGTACAACAATCACGACAACCTTATACAAATGATATTGTCACCTTATGCCTCCAGTAAGAGCCCTATCCTATTTGGGAATCTAAAGTTATGTCACGTATTTACAGCTACATCAGATTAGATTTTGACATGGATGAATTTCGGCAACATATCGATACAGTTCTTTAGATGGACGATGTAGATATGAAATACCTATGTGCTACTCGAAGAACATATAGAGATGACACCAAAATCTCCACAACCGAAACCTAATCCTTCAATCATAAACTAAGCGTCATAACTTTGCATTCCCAAACTGTCCAAATAATGGGACAATTCAAGAATCAATTAGACCACAGTCATGCTTTCGCATCCATGGGCGAAATTCAACTAATCCTCGAACGGGAAACAAAGTTTTACTATAAAATAAAAACAAGTACGAAGTTAATTACAATTAACTCCGTACATCACAATACATATTTGTACGTCACGTTCAAATTTAACAACATAATATAAATATAATTTCACAACACAATATAAACATAACAACATAAGTTCAACATAATTTAATTAATTTTATATTTTTTTTAAAATAAAACGAAGAAAATTCATAGAGTTAGTATGAATTTACATTAATATTTTTACCCTAACAAAAAAAACGCTTACCAGACACACCGAGATAGCTTGATCAACCTAGAGAAGAAGATGGAGGGAGATGATAAAATTGAGAGAAAATGGAAGTGACGGATGTCGGAATAAAGAAAAACAAGGGGAGGAGTGCAGAGGCTAAATCTGCAGTTTTACTGCAATTTTGCCTTTGCACAGCTGAACCCATATTATAAAGTTAACTTTTGGACAAATGATTTTGCGCGACGAACACAGTCTTTGGTATTTGAGCGACTAACAAAGTATTCGTCGGGTAAATACCCTTTGAGCAACAAACAATTTTTTCATTGTGCAAGTTTACAATTTTTTTTTCCTTTACTTTATAATTTATTTTTTTAATTTTTTCTATGTTTTTCCGTTTTCTTTTTATGTATTGTAAATTTTTATTTTAATCTAAATAAAAAACTCAAACCTAATTAAACATTACCAAAAGTAATTAACAAAACTGCTTTATTATCCCAAATACATATTATAATTAATGTAAATATTAAAACTCATACACATAACATAAATTTATTAATTAAAATAAATATAAAGTCCACAAAATCTTATTTCAAAAACAAAAAAAAAATTACAATTCAACTTCAATCCTTCTCCGTCGAGGCAGCAACACCTCGTTCCGCATCCCGCAGCACATCAAACTTCCACTGCTGAAAATGCTTCTTGAAAAGCTCATCCATTGCTTCTCATCGGTTTCATCAACATCCCAATGAACCTACATTAATACCAATAAGAATAAATTAGTTATTTAAAAAATACTACTTTTTAACAAAAATAATTATACATTATTTAATACAAACTTACCGATAATTCCCCTAGCATGGACTTCTTCAACTCCTCAGGCACCTTCTTCCAAGACTCAAACTTGGCAGAACATTCTCTCCGCACCAAAACCCCAATATCATACCTAAGTTCAGTGTACACATCAGCCATAGTTTTGTCTTCAAAATAGGGCACATGCTTACATCGGTACCTCTCTACTCACAGTACAACTTTCCTATCATGAGAGCTTTCCCCAAAATCAGCTATTGCCTTTGAAACAAAACAATTTTGAAAATTACGGTTCTAAAACTGTGTTTATCTAGCACTTCGCACACTTTGTGCGACGAACCATTCGTCGCTCAAACTAGACTTTTCGTCGAGCAAAACACGTCATAACTACACAATAAATGGGAGCGTTTGAAAGCAATTTGACCGTTTCAATTAAACTTTGCGCAATGAATATATATTCATCGCGCGAAGTATTATTGCGCAACGAGAATTAGTATTCATCACACAAAGTATTATTGCGCGACATATATTGTCGTCGCGCAATATCTTTAGCGACGAACGTGAATGATTGTAATTATGAAGTTTACATAAACATAGATATCTATGTTTATGTGAACTTCATAATTACAAACAAATATTCAGTTAAATATTTATTCTATAAATAATTAATACCTTAAATAAATTGAATTAATCCATTCAATTATTTAAAAAACCAAACAGGAATTAAAGCCTAATTAAGTCCAAATACATAACTTATAAATAAAATAAAAAATAAAAAATAAAATAAAAAAAACCTTAAATTTAAATATTGTCCTCAAAAACATAAATTTAGAGCTACTGTTTCGATGGTCCTCCATTCTACTCCACGTCATTACACCATCGCTTGTAACCTCCCTTCAATGCCTCCTCCATCAACTTCATCAACTCTTCATATGTATCATCATCAAGAGTATACTTTCATTGTTACACATGTATGCAGATAATTAATTCCAACATATAACAAAAAAAATGTCACAAAATTAATTATTCATCCATCAACAATATACTTAGTAATAATTGATCCATCACAGCCTTCTTCACATTCTTGGGGACATATTTCCAAGAACACCACTTGGTAGTAGGACAATTAATCTGCATGGCTACACCTATCGCATGCGTGAACTCCACATGTTGCCTCATATCATACGGGTTGGCAGGCACGCTCTGATTCCAGTTTTTATCATCCATCCCAGCACGAATAGAATTTTGCAGAATAAGGAGAGTAAAAGCGCATATTTATAGGAAGGTTAGGGCCTTTGCGCGAGAAGGCTTTGTCGCGTAAACCTTGTGCAACAAAGGTCTTTGTTGCGCAAACATCTGCACTAAATATAGTTTTAATTGCTCTGATTCACATGCACTTAATGGTTTGACTCAAAACTGACAGTAACTTGCGCAACGAAGCCTTTGTCGTACAAAGGTGCCCTACTTCGTCGCTCAAGGTTTTCGCGCCAAAAAAATTATCCCGTGTTTTTCTTATTGACTGTGCATGACGACAATAGGTGTTCATCGCAGGAAGTATTCTTGCACGACTAATTTCTTCGTAACACAAAAAATAAAAAATAAAAAAATATTTCTTGTCTTTTTTGCGCGACGATGATGTTTTTTCGTCGCACAAGTACCTCTTACGCGACGAAAAATGTTTCATCATGCAAAATCTCGTCACACAAGCTGTTTTTCCTATGTAACTTACAAACTAATTATCGCTTAATCAATACATTGTGCGTATATTTTACCTAAAATTGTGGAGGTCTCTGACGGTGAAACTTAGCATTAATCATGCATGTAAGCCTAAACCCTAAAAGGTGCATGACATGCATTATCATGTTTTCTAACGTCTTAGACCTCTCGTTGGGAGCCTTTTGACAAGCATTGTCATGTAGTTGTCAAACTTAAAATGCAGTGGTAGATATACATAACACTTCTATGACGTTTGATTCTGTAAGAGAAAAGAGGGGAACAAAAAGAGGAAAACAGTATATATAGACTGCAACGTGATTTTGTTTTTGTTTGTTTTGTCGGGTAGCTGGCAGGACTCGAAGAGCAATGACAAATCATGAGCGTCCTGTACGAAAGCAGATTGGGCAGACGGTTAAGCCAAAACCCTAGAAAAGACATGCCGGCCCATGCATGCATTTTCATTCTCATATATATGGTCGGCGATTGATGCGTTTGACTTTAATTTTTCATTTATGTTTATGCATCAAACAATAGATGGTTCATTATTATGAGTACTTTACTTGTTAAAATTGTTGATTGTTTGACACATATAAATAAATGATCTCCAAATTGAATTATTTTTTACATGTATATATAGTCTTTAGATAATGATAAAGAGAACAAATGATCTAATTATTACAATCGTATGGTAAAAATACGTTAATCGTTAATGGAGGAACAAGTAAGTTCCCTCACAGAAGAAACACAAACATTATCCTTATTAGAATTAGTTATATGTGTATATACACACACATACATGTATACATAAAGACCAAGTTGTGGTTTGTATATATAGTTTGTACAAATATGATGTGTGCATGGCTCTCTAGAATCTCGGTGGTGACATGCCCATCCAAAGAAGCGGGTTGACAACCGCCAAACTGGTCCAAACCACAAGCCACGAGATGCCTGTGATGTCGAAAATTAATGATAATAATGTACCCTCAGTCGTCACTAGTCAGTCCCAAGAATTAACCCCGAATGGGTCCATACTCCATAAGGTGGCCCCATAACTAAGCATCAGCTAGTTGCAAGCGCGCAAAGGCGCAGCCGCAGGCCTAGCTAAACCTAACCTAAGCTAGGAGCACATCATATGTGGAAGATGAGAGAGATCTAGCCACTCACTTGTAATCGATATGTATCCTCCTCGATCCCTCTTTTACTTTTGAGTCCTTCATCCTTTCACACGGAATGCGCTAGACATATAACATTTTTGTATCGAAATTGTATATGATTGTGGTTAGTAATGTGTATATATCATTTCAATTAATGAATTTATCTCATTAGAAATTAGCTATGTGAATCTTATTTGCCACATTATGTGATACATACATAATTAGTAAAATGCAGAACGAGTATAGTACGTAAAAAATATGTACATGTATTGTTCAATAACTTTGCTAAAAAAATATTTTGAAAAATTCAACATTTTTTTATTTTAATATTTAATTATTCAAAATGATCTTATATATATATATATATATATATATATATATATATATATGTTTCTTCACTAAAACGTTAAAAAGATGTATAGAAAACGAGAATTTTATATGTATTATTGAAAAATGTGTGAAAATAATATGTATTAAACATAAAAAGTATACGCGTACATGTATAATACACTAGAGTTCTATGTAATTTAACGAATTATTCAAACTTGTATTTGTTAGATCCCACATCGCCAAGGGGAGAGGATCCTCTATGCCTTGTATGCACATGCCCACCTCCATATAGCATGAGGCCTTTTGGAAACTCACTAACTTCGGATTCCATCGAAACTCCGAAGTTAAGCGAGTAGCGCACAAGAGCAATCCCATGATGAGTTCCCAGAAATAAAACCATGAGGACGTGGTCGGGGCCCAAAGCGGACAATATTGTGCTATGGCAAAGCAGGGCCCGAGATGTGGTGGAGCTCGGGTTGGGATGTGACATATTCCTTGGAGGGGAAGGATTCTTCCCTCCCTTATTACTATAAATAAAGGTACTGCGTAGTGGGAATAACACATCCTCTACACAACCCTACAAACACATCTCTCTCTACTCTCTCTCTGTCGTGCCCCCTCTCTCTTCTTGTTAGATTAAAATAACCCACAGCACGTTATCAGCACGCTCCTACCGAACGTGGAAATTTTATGCATCAAACCAGTTCATTAATATCATCATGCAATTAGGTTCTTCCAAAACAATGGTTTTTATCTCGATATTTTTGTAGCCTTGATAGCATGAACGTTCACCATAATTCATGACTTAACTTTACGTTTTTCGAATTTTAGATTCTACATAAATTTTGTATGCGTTATATCCATAATTGTTGAATTATGTGAATTGATATTGTCATGGATTGCATCAAATATATGTCCATGCATTGAATTATATGTTGAATATACATTGAATTAATCTAGAAATTGAAAAGAAATTGAAAAAAATTAAAAATAAATTTATAAGGTTCTTTGAACCAAAAACCCGAGCCAACCCACGGAGCCATCAACTCCACCTGGAAAGCTGGACGCCTATAGCGTTAGACCCAGAAACTCTAACTCGCCTGTAGCGAGACTACGGCCTTGCTCTGCGTTTTTCTAATTTAATACACAATGTCGTGATTATGGACCAAAATCATTGAAATTCCAAAAGAATTTCATCGAATTTGGGTGAAATTCGAGATTGAATTTCACGGGTTTTTCTTTCCTCCTCACCGACGTTAGGGTATCTCCCTCCGTCACTAGGATTGGCCCGCCGTCGAACCCATGGTTGTGCACCGAGAACCATGTCCCAAAACTTAGCCACCAAAAGCAATGGCACCGATCTTCTTCCTTAGCAACACAATCCAGCACAGCCTTGGGGTGTTTTGGACTTGACCCAAGCCCACATGAGCTTTGATTCTCTCGACGTGCATTACAAAGCCCAATTGGGCCTTTGTAAACTCAACTCACAACACCAGCCCGTAGGGCTATAGTGTCCTCGTGCCTTGCAACGTATAGGATTGTGTCCCCCTAGATTCATCTGCCCCCACATCGCACCAAAGCCCGGCCCTTATGTTGGTACATCTGTGTCCACACAGCACTAGATCAGCCCTTGCATGGGCTCTTGCTAATCTATGCATTCGGGCCTTCTATCATTAAGCTTGCGTCTGTAGCCCCATTTTGTGTGACACTGGGCCTACCTGCAGCTAGGCTCGTGCCCCTTCTAGCCTAAATTTTAGGCCTAGGCCGCATAACCATAATCACTTAGCCCACCCATGGGCTTTGGTCCATTGTTTTGGCCCTGAGTTTATATTGCCTTTTTTTTAGAAAATTTTGGGTTTTATATTTTTTTCACCTACACTTTAATTTTGGCCCGAGTTCCAATAATTCAATTATAATATAGACCCTAATGATCCATTTGCATATTTACTTGTTGCATACTTCTATATATACATTTGTGTTTATCTGCAAAAACATATGAACCTGAAGTTCATAATTCTTTTGAAACCTGAAGTTTCCAGAAACATGCCTTGTTTCGAAAACCTGAAGTTTTCCTTATCACCCATAAAAACCCGAAGTTTTTCCATGGAACTTTAAACCAATATATGTCTATTAGAATCTGAATGTTCTACTCTTATGTGAATGGATTGATTTTTCTCCATTACACTAACCATATTCTTGTCCATTTGTTTTTGGTGACAGGGAAATGTCAAATTTGAACAAACTCAACTTCACTGCTTTAGAGGTCTCCGAAAGAAACTACCTCAAGTGGGTCCAAGATGTGAAGCTCCACCTCACAGCAAAGAATTTGCGTCCCACCATTGAAGATGAGACGGACAACCCGGTTGGCAAAGCTGAGAAAGCCACTACCATGATCTTCATTCGAAAGCACATTCATGATGCACTGCAAACCAAGTACCTTGCTGAGGAAGATCCATGAACACTTTGGGTCTCTTTGGTTGATCAATTCGATCACCAAAAGGACATCTTCTTGCTTGAAGAAAAACATGAATGGCAGCATTTGCACTTCCAAGACTTTATGTGAATGAATATAATTATGAAATTAGTCGAATCTAATCACTTCTCAAGTTCTGTAATGAGAACTTGACTGAAGAGGATCACTTTGAGAATACCTATTCGACCTTCTCTAGTACCAATATTGTCCTGCAGCAACAATACAGAGCTCAAAAGTTCACTAAGTTTTCAGATTTGATCTATGTTTTACTTTTCGCTGAAAACCAAAAACAATTATTGATGAAGAATTATCAGGCTCAACGTACTGGGGCAACTGTTATGCCTGAAGCACACTATAGCACAAACCAGCGAACAAAACGCCAACATAGGCATGGTAGGGGTGGCCAGAAGCCACCCCGTCAAAGTCAACAGAGCCAATGCCCATCTAAGGCAGGAAACCGAGCTCATAAGCATTCTAACCTCATTCCCAAGGCCCTGAACTTCAAGAATAAGGGCAAAGCACATGATACGATGGATGCGGACATGTTCTCGTCATAAGAGTTTGAATCAAACTTTGTGCAAGTGGATGGACCAAAAAATACCAAAATGGAGGTTTCTAATTTTCAAGAGGCCATTACCCCTATGGAAGATTATAATCTTAGACATGAACTATTTTTAGTTGATTTTAGAACCTTGGGGGCCGAATTCCATCTTGTGGCCAAACCCCCCCCCTTTTTGTTTTTTGTTTAAGTTTGAATAATTTTCCTTTATGTTTGGATTATTTGTTGGTGATTTGTTTTTGGATATTAAGTTTTTTTTAATTACCATCCTTGAATACCTAAATTATTTTGAATGGATATTTGTTTTTGAACTTTTATGCATGTCACCGATTCAAATTAATTTTTATTTCTAGGTATGACTAGTGGGAAAGTTAGTATAGTGCAACCACGCACAACGTTCTGCGTGAACGTATATGTTTCACTAACTTCGTACCTAAGAATGCACCTTTGACAACCCTCTCAGGCCCATCCAACTTGATCAAAGGATACGGTAAGGCACGTATAATGTTGTCCAATGGTACGATCTTGACCATTGAAAAGGCACTTTATTCTCCACGTTCCGACAAAACATTGTTGAGTTTCGAGGACATTAGAGATAATAATACCACGCTAAAACCTATGTAGAAAATGAAGTTGAATTTATGTGCATCACTTCCTACGAATATGGCTAGAAACATATTCTAGAAAAGATGGAGTGTATCCCAAGTGGTCTGTATACTACAACCATATGCCCTATAGAGAGCCACTATGTGGCCAACTCTACCTCAAGGATCGCGCACGAAATTACACTTTGGCATAATCGTTTAGGACACCCTAGACAAACAGCAATGCGCCACATCCTCAAATCTTCACACGAGTATCCACTAACCCGAAGTTATGTTTGATTTAAGGAATTGCATGTCAAACTTGCTCCATAGGAAAGGTTATTATTAAGCCTTCTTAGGACAAGATTCGTTCAAATCCTCCTATTTTTCTACAAAGGATTCAGAGGGACATTGGTGGATTGATTCACCCTCCATGTGGACCATTTAGATATTTTATGGTACTGGTTGACGCTTCCACACGCTGGTCATATGTGTGCTTGTTATTCACAAGGAACGTTGCATTCTCTAAACTATTAGCTCATGTTATCAAGCTCAGGGCTCACCACCCTGATTATCCAATTGAATCTATTCGATTAGATAATGCTAGAGAATTCACATCTAACACTTTTGATGACTATTACATGTCGGTTGGGGTTAAAGTTGAACATCCTATACCCCATGTTCACACCCAGAACGGTCTAGCAAATGCATTCATTAAGCGCTTATAAATGATTTCTCGATTGTTGGTTATACGTACCAAGTTCCTGATCGCTGCTGGGGGCCATGCAATATTGCACGTAGCCATGTTGGTCTACCTGAAGCTTGTTGCGGCCCAACCATATAGCACATTCAGTTGGTTAGCAAATACGAACCCGACATATTTCATCTACATATTTTTAGTTGTGCGGTCTATGTGCCGATTTCACCACCCTTACGTACAAAAATGGGGACTCAACGAAGATAGGAATCTATGTCGGATATGATTCTCCTTCAATTATCTGTCACGTAGAACCTTTGACAGGCAATCTTTTTACCACTCGTTTTGCAAATTGTCACTTCTATAAGACAGTACTCCCGTTATTAGGGGGACATAAGAACGTCACTGGTCCTGAAGAACAACGCGAATTATCGTAGACGACTCCCACTTTGTCTCATTTAGATCCATTCACCACTCAATCTGAAACTGAAGTGCAGTGGATATTAGATCTTCAGAGCATGCCAGATACTTTCACAGATCTAGCACGAGTGACAAGATTACATATTCCAGCTACAAATGTGCCTGCAAAGATGGATGTCCTAAATGTACGACGGACTTCCCTCCCAGAGGCCCAGGATGCCACTTTGGCCAATCCACGTACATTACTGGCTAGCCAATCCTCTGCCTTTACACAAAAACGTGGCAGACCACTTGGTTCAAAGGATTCACACCCCCAAAAAAGGAAATCCACGATACAAGTTATTGAGTCTACTGTGCATCCAATTGTCGCCTACTCATTCTATCCAACTCATGAGGAAATTCTAGATGACGGAAGTGTCCTTGAAGAGACGAATTTACCTCCCGATGATTGTGAGATTTTGGGCCATTATGCTAGTTTAGATGATGTTTGGTGTAGAAATAAAATGATTATCGACGATGCATTAGCATATACAGTAGCTACTGAGATCATGTTGAGCAATGACATTGAACCCGTTTCATTAATGGATATCAACGTAGAACTGATTGGTCAAACTGGAAACAAGCAATCCAAGTTGAACTCAATTCACTTGCAAAATGTAAGGTGTTTGGGCCTGTAGCCCCTACTCCTCCACATGTGAAGCCCTTTGGCTACAAGTGAGTTTTCATTCAGAATCGTAATGAGAAAAACGAAATTATAGGTTACAAAGCTTGTCTTATTACGTAAGGCTTCTCACAACACCCCAAGATTGACTATGACGAAACTTATTCAGCTATTATGGATGTGATTACTTTTCATTACCTTATCAGTTTGGTAGTTTCCGAAAAACTGAGTATGCAGCTGATGGACATAGTAACTGCATATCTTTATGGGGATCTTAATACGGAAATTTGTATGAAAGTTCCCTAATGACTTAAATTGACTGGATAAAAATTTTCCAAACCTTAGAACACGCATTCAATTTGGCTGAGGCATTCACCCTACGATTTAAAGCAATCCTGAATAATGTGGTATAACCGTTTGAGTGAGTATTTGACTAGTCAGGGATATGTGAACAACGAATTATGCCTTTGCATGTTCATTAAGAAGTCACAATCCGGTTTTGTGATAGTTGCAGTTTATGTCAACAACATGAACCTCATCGAAACTCCTGAAGAGCTTAAGAAAATTGTCTCGCACCTAGAGTCGAAATTTGAGATGAAAGATCTAGGAAAGAATTCATACTATCTCGGTCTTGAGATAAAGCACCATCCGGATGGAATCTTAGCACATTAATTGAACTACACCCAAAAGGTGTCGCACCGCTTTAACGAGGATAAATGAAGCATTCGAGTACTCCTATAGTCGTACGATCGCTAAATGCAAAATGAGATCCCTTCCGTCCAAAGGAGGATGATGAAGAGATTTTGGAACTCGAAGCTCCTTATTTAAGTATGATAGGCGCTTTATTATACTTAGCTTAATACATTAGACCTGATATCTCATTCGCTGTTAATCTTTTGGCAAGATACAGTAATGCACTGACGCCCAAACACTGAACTGGTGTTAAAGACATCTTCTGTTACCTTAATGGTACTACGGATCTGGGACTGTTCTATCCCTATGGATCCTTGAGTGATGCTGCATCCCCTTATCTCGAGTCGATTCTTGCCTCATTGGTTATGCCAGCGCATGATATTTATCTGATTTGCACAAGGTACGTTCTCAGACGGGTTATGTCTTTACTAATGAAGGCACTATAATATCTTGAAGGTCAATTAAATAGACCCTAGTTGCCACTTCGTCTAATCATGCTGAAATTCTCACCTTACACGAAGCTACTCGGGAATGTTTCTGGCTGAAAGCAGTTATGGGCCATATTTAAAGCTCATGCAATCTTTACCCCGTCGTTGACATCCTGACAACGATCTATAAAGATAATGCAGCATGCATCGAACTTCTCAAGAAGGTTTACATCAAAAGAGACAACACTAAGCGCATTGCACCAAAGTTCATCTTCTAATATCAACAGCAAGAGCATCAGAAGATTGAAGTCATGCAAATCCTCTCACAAGACAATATGGTCGATCTTTTCACCAAATCACTACTGAAGGTGACAATTCAGAAGCTTATTTAAGGAATAGGTATGCGTAAACTTTCTGAGTTGTAACATTGTTAGTTCTCTTTGAAAATATGTCAAACTCAGGGGGAGTATCCTGAAGTATACTTGCTTGAACTTAATGTGCTCTTTTTCCCTACGATTAGGAGCATTTTTTCCTTTGGGTTTTTTCTACCTACAAGGTTTTGACTAGGCATCCACCTTGGGTTGATCATATCCCTGATGACATCCCATATACGTTTCATTTAACTTTGCATTCTCTCACACATTTTTCCTTAGACTATGGGCTTTTGTCCCTACTTGGGTTCTACCATAGCCATTGGGTTTGTTGTGAGACTTAGTTCCATACTTTACTTTGAGACTAGCATGTTCCCAGAATCAGTGCCGATGAGTCGACTTCCTCAACTCTACATGATGCTGAATCTACTTGAGTATTTACACACTCAAAGGGGAGTGTTATAAACATAGTATTTTAGGATGATTGTGTAAATCCTAGGACTTGTATTCCTTGGAGGAGAATGATTCTTCCCTCCCTTATTACTATAAATAAAAGTACTACGTAGAAAGAATAACACATCCTCTACACAACCCTGCAAACACATCTTTCTCTCTGCCATGCCCCCGCTCTCTCTCCCTATAAATTATAATAAGCAACAACACAATATACATACTAATAATAATACATTACAATTGCCATGAACATTTACATATAGAAGATATTTGGGTTAATCTCAGTTTACTACCCTGAAGTTTCTTGGTTTTCAACATTTCATACATGATTTTTTTTTCGTCCCTTTTGATACCTAAAATCATAATTCTAGGACACTTTCATACATCAATTAAATTTTTCGTTAGAACATCTGTTAACTAATGACGTGGCATCCAAGTGGACAATGACTAGGCACCACGTGTCAATATGGGCCCATGGGGGTATTAAAAATTGAATAAAGAATTAAATAAATAAATAAAATAATAAAAATAAAAATAAAAACGTTTCTTTTCCCCTCCCTCTTCTCTTCCAGATTCCATTCCTCCCTCTTCACCTCCCTGACCTGCCTTCTCCCTTTCCTCCACCCTCTTCACCCCCTTCCATTATCTCTCCCTATATCAACCTTCACCCACCCCTTTTTCTTAGAACCATTCAAATGCCACCCTATATAAACCACCTCAATCTTTTCCCCTCCTGAAACCGTCGCCAGTCATCACCCTATTTCCTCACACCCTCAATCTCTCTCTCTCTCTCTATAGAACCTTCATTTTTCTCTCTCTAGAAATGGCGGGTTTAGGAGTGGTTGCGATGTACGGAAACAACACAATTGCTAAGAGCAAGAAGTCATCATTCTCCGTCAAAGTGGATCTCGCCCAAATGTTTCACAGCGATGTGATTATAGACATCGTCAACGACCAGCAAACCCAGGTCATGGAGGAGGCCGGCGCATGCACCATCATGGCCCTAAAGCTTGTTCCCACTAATATTCGCGCCCAAGGCGACATCGCCCGAATGTCCAACCCGCAACTCATCAAAGAAATCAAGCAAGCTATGACAATCCTCGCCATGGCCAAGGCCTCTGATCGAGGCGTTGATCTCTTCGTTGGTGGCGAACTTAGCAGCGCCATCAATTTAGATTTAGAAGGTCTGGATTTAGATTTGGAAGGTTTGGATTTGGAGGTTTAGGGTTTGGGTGACGGGGGTGATGAAGGCGACGGGGGTGGCATAGTTTGGGTTAGAGTGGGTGAAGGTTGATCTAGGGAGAGAGAAAGGAAAGGGTGATGAGGGTGGTGGTGGTGGAGAGGGAGAGGTGGGTCGGGGAGGTGAAGAGGGAGGAGTGGGAGGGATCGGGGAATAGAAACGTTTTTTTTATTTTTTATTTTTTTAATACCCACGTGGGCCTATATTGACATGTGGCGCCCAGTCATTGTCCATGTGGGCACCACGTCATCAGTTAATGGATGTTCTGATGGAAAACTTAACATATGTATGAAAGTGTCCCAGAATTATGACTTAAGGTACCAGACTGGGACTAGAAAAAACTTCATGTACAAAATGTTAAAAACCAAGAAACTTTAAGGTAGTAAACTAAGATAGTAGATGACGACGTGGTAACTCCCATAGCATGGCGATTCGATATATTTAATTTCTGCAATAATATATATATTTGTACGTAGTGAGCTCATGACTTGCAATTACCTAAGTTAAAGGCCACATGCAATTTGACTCTATACCAAGTACGAGAAGAATTCACCACGAGAAACATATTTCTGTATTTATATATTCGTATGCATATTAATCAACGTGTAAGTTCATAAATGACTAACTAAAAATAATGTTAAATGCAAAAGTAATGTTACATCATGATGATAAACCTTCTGACTTGGTGTTTCCGTCCATCATGCATGCAGGTGAAGTCAATATCCTATATGTGTAGCTGAGATTCTGAAATATCTGAAGCGTCAAAAGGAAAAGAGAATCATAAAAATAAAGTTAAAAATATATGAACAAAGAGGTGAGAAAATACAAGGTCAATGGTATGGATCCGGAAGAAATTAAACAAGTGGGCAGCTAGTGCTACACCTTTCCAGTAAGGACTAATTGAGGAGGACAATTCCAGTAAGGACTAATTAAGGAGGACAATAAGACTTCATACATATATAATAGAATGTAAGATTAATTATCTGAGTAGGGAGCCAAATGGTCGGTCCATCCTGAAAATGACTCGCACGCGTGTATAATATCTATTATAATATATATTATAGTATTAGGTTATGTATATTATTAATTCGTGGCATTAAGACAAAGTCAATGTTGATCGGCTTGGTGATGCATATGATATTGGAAGTGGGTGAAAATTATAATCCTAACTCTTCATTTTTGTCAAATTAAGCTCATCACCTACCTCATATTTGATAGTCTGTATTAACAAATTGGTAACCAAATCTTTATACCTATGGATTCTAGTTGGAATAATAGGCCTCTTACCACTGCTTTTTGCTGATTCGTTAGCTAGGTTTGATCAGCTTCTTCCAGTACTGTATACAATGATAATAGCTAGGTTTTTTTTTTTTTTTTTGGTCGAAACATTCAATTTATTAAATTGTTAAAGATATAATTTGTGATGCAAGAGCCCAAGAAGCAATGTTTGAGGGAAACTTGATTGTATATTTTCTAACAAATAAGAAAGTACATTGTTAAATGCCACAAACCTTGCATATTAGGCTTTACTTCTTTAATATTAAATGAGGAGGTGGCAGAATGTACTGTCCAACATAAGATTATCTTACAACCGCCAAAGTTTATTGTCCAACATATATATTAGATAAATTCTGAGTTGATAGATTGAGTTACACTACCAATATTGATTGTTATATCATGAACATCTTCATCTTGTTACTGTGCATACGTAAATTATTCTTAATGAATGTTGTGGAATCACCGATCATCTTTATTCATTTTTGGGCTCCCTAACTTCACATTAACATACAACGTCAGCATTGCAAGATGGATAACATTACACTATCACAGTCAAAGTTTATAGTCCAAGACAACAAAATAATAGTACAGTTATAGTTATAACACAGAACGATATAGTTACTACTATAACAAAGTTGGTGTTTATATTGTAAACGCTCTAATAAAGTAAAGATATTATACATCAAAATCTCTCTATAGTGATACTCAAAAGGAATAACCTTCTTATAGTCATAAAAGTTCTAGTCTCAACTTGGGTTAATTATATATAGGAATAAACTCTACATTATAATAAGTTATATTTTTTCTGATCACATCTTAAGAAAATTGGTCTTTATTAGTTATAATTGTTATTTAGTCCAAAAGTATGCATGTCACAAATAAAAAATTTAGATGAACTACAATATTTTTCTAAAATTTTTTTGGGACAATGCTTTATTGTTTAGAATTGGTGTCACGTCTTTGAACTTGCGAGTATCGTCAACATGAACACCTTCTTGTTGAAGTCAAGGTGTTTCTAACTTCTCAATCATTTTTACTTCTTCTTGACATGAAACTTTTGGTATGCCTTTAGAGATTAAGACCTGGTTTGGTACTGAGGTGATTCTGAAAAAAGCTGCTATCAAAAAAAGCTAGGAGCTGTTTTTGTGTTTGGTAAACACTCAGCTTCAGCTTTTTTTCACAGTTTTGGATGAAAAAAAGCCAAAAACAAGAAGCTGCAAAACCTAGCTTTGAAAAACCGGCTTTTTTTCACATCTGTTTTACATAAAAGTTTACCAAACACTCTAATACTGCATTTTTTTTTCAAAAGCACTTTTACAAAAAAATTTACCAAACACTCTGCTGCTTTATTTCACAGCTGCTTATTCTCACAGCACAGCAGAAGCAGCTTTTTTTCAAAGCACAGCAATACCAAACCAGCCCTTAGTGTCTCTCTTTTTCAACGTTACATCTCAGAAATTGGCGTACTTCATTAGTTACTAGTTCTTGGAATCCATACAACTTTTATTAAAGATAATTAACTAAATTTATTTAAGTAACTTTGTGCCAACATGACAGAGGGGGCGTTGGGGGGAGCGAAATGTGCATTCGCACAGGGCCCCAAATTTGAAGGGATCCCAAAAAATTTTGCCATGTAAAGTTATGTAAAACGGAATTGTTATTAGCACTCCAAAAATCTAATTTGACACTCCAAACTTTCTATAATTAGAAAGAAAAATACACTTGTGAGGAGTGTAGAATGAGATTTTTGGAGTGTTAATAACAATTCCCATGTAATAATGTTATATATTTAGAACATTGCTTCTGTTATTACTTTAAAATCTCATTGTGCATTCCTTATAAGTGTATTTTTTTTCCTTTCTAAATATAAAAGGGTAATGATAGGGAGACTAAATTTGGGAACTAAATGATGAGTTACTAATAGGAAATGATCACGTTTATTAATGCTTAAATAATAATTCAATCATCAACTTACATGTTACTATAGCGTCACTCAATATAAAAATTTCTAGTACAATGAGATATTCTGATTGTCAACAATAACACCCTAAAAAACGATAGTTTTCCTATTTTATTATATAATAAGGTTATATATTCAAGTGAACTTTAAAGTTAGAGTTTTGAAGTTTTTTTTTCATGTTTGGTTGTTTAAGATTGAACTGCTTTTGATTATCTAGTGAAAGTTATGTTTGTAAATTTTTTATTTATAATTAATGACATTTGTAAACTTGCAATCAGTGAGTGCTAAAGTTTATTTTGATTTAAGTAATTGTTTTCTAACATCAATATATTGTTTTACTTTTTTTTAATACTATTTTAAGGATGAGCCCTTTTATAAATTTTACACAAGATTTCCGAAATCTCAGAGACAACCCTACAACATGACTATATAGAAATTTTACTATATATGGATGTGATTGTTATCGTTCAAACTAAAAGGTGTAAAGATTTTTTTTTTTTTTTTTTTCTTTTAAAGGGTATGTATATACATTGCAACCTCCCAGGATCCAAAGAGTCAAAGTGATCTTTCTCGAAGGCGGGCATCATTAGTTTCTTTCAACCCATTTGAGACTTGGAAAGAAAAGGACAAAAGTAAGCGCGCCGGTCATGTCACTTGTATGCCTAAATGCACAGTTCCATTCTTCCAGATGAGATAACAACCCCTCTAATTCCAAGAATTCTTCACTTCTTCACGCGTTCAAATTTGTTGGTGTCTACTACTATCCAGAGGAACCTTAATTAGCCCTTTCTTCTTTTTTCTTGGATTCCTCCGGACCCATTTTATGATGTATATAGTCATCTAATACGACACGATTTGGCTTTTACATAGCAAAGCTAAAAACAAAGACCCAAAAAGTTATATTTACAAAACTTAATTGTAAATGACTGGCTGCATCCAGTGGAGAAAGAGAGATGGTGATGTTGACGATGACCGGATTGGATGAGAACGAGGAGTCATCATCATCCAGTGAATTCAAAACTTGTCAACAAATTAAAGTTAGCTTCTAATGTTAATTTAGCAAATTTTTGGACTTGGACGAACAAACGGTAGGTATAAAAGGATGTGAAAGTCAGACCACTGCTACATTCCCTACATTTGTCTTCAAAATCTTATTCATCGATTTTTTTCTTACAATTATTCGTTGATTCTCATCACGTAATGTGTGGTTTTCCATTTTAGATCTTGTTTATCAATAACTTTGAGGTGGCAGAGAGTGGAGTCTCACTTTTGAAAAAGTTCCCTTAGCATTCATTTGAATTAGAATTCAAGAGTGACAATTATGCAGCAGAAGTGAAGGAAGAAGCAGAGAGAGCTAGGAGGAAAGCACGAAAATGGCAGCTGTAAAATATCTTTTATTACAGAACATAAGTGTTGGTCATGGAGCAGGTTTGGTATGCGATGTCCTGCTGGAACTTGCCTAATCTTCTGTTTGGCGGATGCTTGTGAGAAGATTTGAAGATACGGCGCATCACAACTTGTTAATGGTATCCCAAATAATCATGCCAAAGCAAAAATTGATGTACAATCTCTAATGTAGGGCTGGCCACATGGTGGTTCTCTATGGAGCGGATGGTTGTAGTATACAATAAGCCACTCAGGAGACGCTTCATCTTCTCTAGAATACGATTCTAGCCATATTTATAGAAGTGATGCATAGAAATTCAACTATGTTTTCTACAAAGGTTTCAACGTGATAATTATTGAAAGAGGAAAGATGTGCTCAAGCATGCGAAGAAAGCTCTTCAGATCGAAAAATAAAGAAATAGTTAATATATTCAAGATAATTACGTATTTACAAAATATTGTCTCAATAGCTTATCACAGTTCGGAAAAGTCATATACGTAAGGGCCCTGGCCGAAGGTGCCTTAGGTCATATCTCAAATGTCTTTAAAGCTCAACAACGTTCTTCTGGAACTTGGAGAATAAAGGGCCTCTTTAATGACCAATTTAGTGTCATTTGACAACACTGTACAGGCCTATTTGTATCCTTCTATCAGGTTGATGTGCCTGAGATGATTGTTAGAGGTGCATTCTTAGGTACGAAGTTAGTAAAATAGGTGCGTTCACACAAAGTGGTGTGCGTGGTTGCCCTATTTGCCAAACAACTAACTTCCCCACTAGTCATACATAGAATTAAATTAATTGAATTAGTCACTAGCATTCATAAGTTTAAAAACAGAAATGTCATTGAATTAATTATGCAAGAAAATAATCCATTAAACTTAATATCTAAAATTAAGACAAACACCAACAAATTATCCAAACATAGGAAATTATTCAAAACTTAAACCAAAAAACATAGAGAGGTTCGGCCACATAGGGAATTCGACTTGGGAAGGGTAAAATTCAGCCAGTATATGGGCCCATGTCTAAGAATCTAATCTTCCATTGGAGCAGATGCCTCCTGAAAGTCAGAAACCTCCATCTTTGTATCCTCTAGTTCCTCCACTTAAGCAAAGTTTGATTCAAACTTCTTACGACGAGAATGATACTCAACTACAATCTTGGAGAGAGCTCGAAAAACACAAGACCAATGGTCCTTCGCACCACGGCGGTAGGACATGTCCACAACCATGGTGTTGGCTGTTTTACCCTTATTCTTGAAGTTTGACGCCTTTGGACAGAGGTTGAACACTTCGGGGCTCTATTTCCTCCCTTGGATGGGCATGCACCCTGTTGACCTTGGTGGGACGGCTTCTAGCCGTGCCTAAAATGACAATTCAACCGTCAATTTTCATTAATATGTGTTTCAGGCACAGCGATCGAGCCAGTAAGTCAAGCTTGATGATTCTTCATCAACAGTAGAGTCTGTTTTTCAACAAGAAGTAAAATTGAGATTAAATCAAAAAACTTGGTGAACTTTTGAGCCCTATAGTGTTACTGCAAGAGAATATTAATCGTAGAAAAGGCCGAATATGTCTTTTCCAGGAGAACTTGTTGGGTCAAGTCTTCATTACAGAACTTAAGAAGTGATTGGATTCGACAAACTTCATAATTGTATTCATTCACAGACTTAAAGACATAGAAGTGCAAATGCTGCTAGTCGTGTCTTGTTTTAGACAAGAATATTCTCTTTAGTGATCGAAACGATCCGCCAAGAAACCCATAAAGCTTATGGATCTTCCTCGATGAGGTACTCGGTTTGCAATGCGTCGTGCATGTGTCTTTGTAGGAAGATCATGGCGATGACTTTGTCAACTTGGCCAACCACGATATCAGTCTCAACTTTTATGGTTGCTTTAAGGCTCTTAGCAGTGAGGTGGAGCTTCACATCTTGGACCCATTTTAGGTAGTTTCTTCCAGAGACCTCTAAAACGGTAAAGTTGAGTTTGTTCAAATTCAACATAACCCTAACACAAAATAAATGGACAAGATTGTGGTTAGTACAATGGAGACAAAATTATCAATCCATCCACATAGAAGTAGAACATTCGGGTTCTATTAGGCATGTATTGGTTTAAATTTTCATGAAAAACTTCAGGTTTTCAAAGCTTATTATTTGAAACTTCAGGTTCGAAACTATATGAACTTCAAGCTCATGTGTTCCTACAAACACAATATATATAGAAAAATATGCAACATATAAATGCATGTAGTTCTTCAAGGCCTACGATAATAATTTTTTAAGTTGACAATTGTTTGTTATTGAGCTTCGGCCAATAAGCAGTGATGGTCAAAAAATATTAAAACCCAATAATGCCTGAAAAATCGAGCGTTGAAATTAGTGGTTCAAAAATTGAACCACAGCCCATATGGGCTAAAAACTATTTAAACCGAAAAGCCCAAGCCTAAAAATTGGGATGGGTTTAACTCGGGCTATGTGGGGCAAGAAGAGGTTGCAGGCCCTTCGGTGGTTTTGGGTTGTGGAGCAAGCCCATGCGGGGCAGAAGGCAGAAAAATCCCACGGGGAGGGGGTGATCTGCTACATCGTGGAGCATGGGAACACCATAGCCACGGGCTGGTATTCACGGCCCGAGCAAAAGGGAAGTAGTGGGCGAGCCCATAAAAAGAATTTCTTTCACTGCAAGTCGAGGGGAGAAACACCAAAGCCTAAAAGGCTGGTGTTCGAACCAAAAGGAAACCAAGCCCATCTAGGCTTGGGATTGGACCAAAGAACATCCCAACGTTGCTGGGATGAAGTCACCAAAGAGGGGAACCAACAATGCCGCTTCTAGAGGCCATGTTCTGGGTCGGGGACCTTCGATGCAAGTTGGGGTTCAACGAAGAACCTCGAGTATGGGACGACAAAAAGGTATCTTGACGTCCACAAACCAAGAACCTAAGGATTTGAAATTGGGGTTTCGAGTTCCATTGAGATTCTAAAGAATCTCGATCAAGTCTTCATCGGCGATGACTGCAGGTCATCAGAGGTGGCTCGACATCACCAAAAACTAGTGAGTCACGGTGTTTTGGGTCAACTTGAGGTGAGATCCACAGTGATGGTTGCAACACTGCCAAAACGGCATCGTGTCTGTTGTTCTGGTTTTGGAGCCTAATCAGCTTTGTGGTCTTAGCTTGCTCGGGGGCGTAGCTTCACGCGATTGCTCGATGGGTGGGTTTTTCGAAAACCCTAATTTTTTTAAAAAGTTTAATGCAATTTCAATCAACAATATCAATTCACATAATCGCAATGTTATAAGTATAATGCATAGACAATTTATGTAGATTTTAAAGTTCGTAAAACGTAAAGTTGGATCATGCATTATGATGAAGGTTCATGCAATCATGGTTGAATAAAATGTCGAGATTAAAACCATTGTTTTTTTAAGAACCTGATTGCGTGATTATATTGGTGAACTAGTTTGTAGCAGAGAATTTCCCATTAGATTCCTTAGCGCAGTGAATGAACGTGTTGTGGCCTATATTTAACTGAAAGGGAAAAGCGAGATGCGGCTAGAGAGAGTATGGAGAAAGTAACTTCAATGGGAATAATAGAGACATCATGTATTTCATAAAAGTAACTTTAATGGGGAATAAAAAGATGGCTCTAGCATCTCTATTTTATTCATGAAAATGGCACAAAATGAATAACATGACCCGAATAAGAGTGTGCTTGCAAACAAAGACGTGAAACTGCAGCATAATCAATTAATAATCTCAGATATAGCAACAAAATGAAAGGAGGAGGATCTATAGAAACCAATACTCTAGTGTTAGAAGATCATATGAGAGATGAAATTCTCAAACTAATAGTGGGATCAGAAAATATGACTCTACAAAATATTTATACGAACGGATTTGAACTTAACTCGATTGCAAAAGTTAATACTAATCAAACTGAGATACAAGAGTCGCTTGTGATAACTCAATTATTATTAGATTTTGGTTTAGAAATTATTATTATCAGATTATATACTGTAATTTTCAAGATATGAATGTACAAAAGCAACAAAACAACAACCACTTTATGTGATTATCAGACATAAGAAAAAGAGAATGGTCACGGGTTTCTCTTGACTCACCTATGCACTCAGCATGTCATCATAGATAACTATGTATAATAAAAACATATATATATATAACCTTACATGCATATTGAATAAATATATATACTTCTTTTTAGATTATGAATCTATTATCGGAAAAAGAAAGGACTTTGTACTTGTTTATAAGTAGTTGAGTTACTTCTCATATAGAAAATTGTTTTATGGTAAAATCTCAATTTTCTCTATGGTATAAGATCAAGTTGTCCCATTGTGAAACTCAACGACCACATATGCTTCATGACACTCAATTTTTATTGTCCACGTATTAAGTTTGAAATTCACCACACGTAATGATGCATATTGAAAGTATGAATTTCATATTAAAAAAGACAAGAACTTATATTGCATGTGCTTATAAACAGTTGAACTGCTCTTTATATTGCCAATTTATTTACCCACGTAGCCAAATGTTTTGAGGCCTAGAATATATGAAACGTATCTATGAGTCAATATATAATTGTAAGTTATCACCCACATTATGAACCTCCTTGTATATATATGTTCCAACCCCAACCTATAATGCATATGCATGCGTTACTCCTGTCAAGCCCCACATCACCACTCCCAGCCAATTACTTTCATACAAATTTGGATGCATGAAAACGAGATAGATTCCTTGATTATCCTTAACATGCATATGTGTTCTTCCTAATGCATGAATACATGTGTGCGTATATATGGCTATTATTTTCAGACACGGGTTAATGATATAGAAACATAGACTTCACCCCTTAAAAAAAAAAATTTCTTGAAACTTAACAATTTTATTTTAGTAAATATGCATAAATGTTTTGTAACTTACTAACTAGTTCTTAATTCTATTGGTTTTTCCATTCCAATTTGTAAGAGATCTCAAATTTGAATCTTATGTTTCCCGTTGAACAAAAAAATTAATATTTTGCCCCCTTATAATTCTCATATTGCAAAAATGAAATTTACATAGTGGATGACGAAGAAAAGGAGGGAGGTAATTATCATAGTGATTAAATTTGATTAAATTTTTACACGATCTCTTATTTTTGTCAAGGAGGGAGGTAATTATCATCTAACGACCCATTTATTTTGACTCTTTAAAAATTGTGATAATTTTTTTATCGTTAGATGAAATTTAGAAGATTCGGATCACTTGATTCGGTGACTTTGAAGGAAGAGGATCTCTTCCCAAAATAATACACCCCTACCCTAGCATCGCATCACTGAGCATGTTCAAGTGTGGAGTGAAAAATAGGCCTAGGTTTGAAAATTATAATAAGAAACGAAAGGAATTTATAAAATTAATTTTTAACGATAATGAAAGAAAAGTCCAGGGGCACCGCTAAGGGGCTGTGGCCACCCTGTCTTGTTTTCGAAATGTCACTTTCTCATCTTAAACACCGCGCATACCTCTTCTATGTGGGGCCTCAAAGCTTTTGTAGATCTTTCTATTAACTACGCTCTACATTTTTCTTTTTCTTTCTCTCTCTCTTTCTATTTTTTTCCTCCTTGTTCCTTTCCTCCCCTGTTAAACTGGAGAGAGAGAGAGACAAAGAAAGAGAAAATGAAACAAAAAAGAGTAATGTTATTCGTAACATATTTTTGTATCATATTTTCATATCATTTTAGATGGCATTTGATATGAACAGCTACATCATTTAAATTAATCAAATTTTTAAATTTAGTTCATTATTTAATAAACTAATAATTAAGAAAAAAAACTAATTAATT
Organism: Pyrus communis; assembly: GCF_041283825.1. NCBI lineage: Eukaryota > Viridiplantae > Streptophyta > Magnoliopsida > Rosales > Rosaceae > Pyrus > Pyrus communis. The sequence goes on from NC_142579.1 coordinate 249,631, forward strand.
AAATAATGATTGTGGTATACGAGGAATTTTTCTTCTTCATTTCCTTGGGTTTTGCAAATGTTTCAAATGGATGTGGATGTCCATATCAGATACCACCTAAGGTGGTATAAAAATGTAGTATAAAAATATGGTATGAATAACATTAGTCAAGAAAAAAAAAAAAACTTTTAATTAAGGGCATGGAATGACATATTAACCTTTCTCTTTCCTCGCCTACCACTTGCGCGCAGTTGCATATACCAGTTAATAACCTTTCAATATAACTGTTGTTGAGTGAGTTTTTGGTATAAAGAGGGCAGCGGGATGCCCAAGCTAGGTATAGGAGGAATAACGAGTACAGACTAGTGCTTGACGAACTAGCTAGCTTTAATTAATTAGTTAGTTTCTAATCAGTTTATGGCAATTGCAGCAACAAGAACAAACACCTCATCATCATCAACAATGAGCCACGACGACTCCAACAAGGCCGATGATCATGATCATGAGCATGATGAGCATGTTGATGAGCATGAGCACGACATGGTGATGCCGGGCTTTCGCTTCCACCCTACTGAGGAGGAACTTGTAGAGTTCTACCTACGCCGTAAGGTTGAGGGCAAGCGCTTCAATGTCGAACTCATTACTTTTCTCGATCTTTATCGCTATGACCCTTGGGAACTTCCAGGTATATATTCACACACACCGCACACACAGATCGATCCAAATAATCATTTGGATTCGCCATATACAAAGCAGTACATATATGTGAAATTCAACTCACCTTCTTTAAGATAATTTTATTTTATCTCAACTTGTATGAATGATTTTGTGCAGCTATGGCAGCAATCGGGGAGAAGGAATGGTTCTTTTATGTACCAAGAGACCGCAAGTACCGCAACGGCGATAGGCCAAACCGGGTAACTACTTCTGGGTATTGGAAGGCAACTGGAGCCGACCGCATGATCCGAAGCGAAAACTTCCGCTCAATCGGCCTCAAGAAAACCCTAGTCTTTTACTCTGGGAAAGCTCCCAAGGGTCTTCGAAGTAGTTGGATCATGAACGAATATCGCTTGCCTCATCATGAAACTGAACGATATCAAAAGGTACATATATACATATATAGATTAAAACTAAATTTTCAAACTCATTTGGAAATGATTTGGCTCTTCGGGATTTCTTCTTTCTCTATTTACCCAGAGCCTTTGGGACTTTTCGAGTACTGATGGTGAGCGAGTAGGACTGCTGCTTGTCATATCTCAACTCACAATCTTCAACATATATGAGAGAAACTACATGAGACATATGTCTTCACTACTACCTAAACTTTGATCAGTTCACTATATATACATAGCTTAATATAATTAGCTAGTCTCACTATCCAGATTATAGATCTTGAGTTTATCTTAATTCTTTTTTATATATCATAGACAATTTGGCATAAGACGTACAAGTTATTAGAAAAGACAGAAGATAAGAAAACTTCTAAGAACACGGACTAGATAGTTTGACATGCACTAGCTAGTTTGAAACGGATCATGTATTTTCTCCAAATAAATCAATATTGCATCCTACTTATTCAACATATGGATTGATCCTTTGATTCTGCTTTGGGTGAATCGATGTCTAATTTACATTAATTTAATTTTCAGGGAGAAATATCGCTATGCCGAGTATACAAGAGAGCGGGAGTTGAAGACCACCCATCACTCCCTCGTTGTCTCCCAGCATCCAGGGCATCCACGTCTGGATCATCAGTACTAGTAGATCAATCGACGACCATGTCAGACAATAAAAAGCAGCACACCAATAATACCAACACAATTGATACTGTGATGGAAAAAATCCAAGCTTTCAATGAAGGCCAATCGCAGCAAATTCATCATGATCATGAACATCAGATGGATCAAAAGATTAGCATCGAAACTGAAGGTAGTAGCGGAAATTCTGATGTGACAACAGTTTTGGGACTTTCCAAGTATAAGGTGTACCATCACGGCCACCACCAGCCTCACAACATTGAGAGTAGTACTAGTACCGCTGCCGCACTTGGACAACTGGGTACTCCAACTCATCCTGTGGATCAGGAAGAAGGGATGCCTGCTTTCTTGCACCAATTAACAAACTCAAGGCAAGTTGCTGCTAATTGCTATTCGGGGATCTCAAGTACTGGCAATTCATGTGCAGCGCTCTTCACCGGTGGTTCTTCTTCTGTTTCATCTTCCAATATGAATGCAATTGATGATCTTCATAGACTTTTGAATTACCAACCTGTACACGTACAGCAGCAGGCTGCTCCCAATCATTACCAACAGCAACAATATGTACACCATCATCTAGTACAATACTATGATCATCACCATCATCCTCCTCCCCAACCCAGCAACTTTTTCTCCACAAATTTACCTGCAGCAGCGGCAGCACTATCAACTATACAGCCACAGCCGCAGCAGCAGCTCCCCCCCAACGTACTTCCAACTGCTTTCTCTGACCGCCTATGGGACTGGAATCCAATATCAGAGCCAAACCGGCCGGACTACAACAATCCGTTCAAGTAATCAATCAATTATATATATATATATATATATATATATATATATATATTGTTAAAGTGCTGATGACCAATGTTATTCTTACATATAGATCGATAATAGTTCTATCGATAAACTTCTTAATTAGTTATGCTATTAGCTATCTACCCTCATGAATGATTTATCTAGCTAGCTAGCTAGCTAGCTAGCTAGCTTACCCTTAATAAGTTCTAAGTCTAGAAATCTAATTGCTTAATGTTCTAGCTCATTAAGCTCATAATTATTTATTTTTTTCTTTTAATGTTATGACTAATATGTATCTTGTTTCATAGTTTCTCTTCCGGGTTTTTGGTTAAAGTAAGTCTAATTGAATTATTCCCAACTGCCTTCTCTTTATGGCCACTCTATTTATAACATGTGATAGCGCTAGCCTTAGAACTGTTTTGGATGAATATATGAGCACTACGACTGCATGCATTGGTGAAGGTGCTTAATGAATTACTAATTAGGGTTTCAAAGTAAATCGTATGGGTGAATCACTGAATCTTCTTTTCCTTTTGTGAACGTCGTCTCTTATTCTCTTTATGATTTCAAGTAGTTCAGAGATCCTATTACTTAACTGGAGATCAAGTGCTGATTAGGGTTCCCGGTCATGTGTTATTCTCTAAATTCCTCAACATCACTTCTTTGCTTTATCAAAAGTTTCATTGTGTACGATTCAGGTGTAAATATTTATTTCCAATGACGACAAGAAAAAAGAAATTATTGCTGTGTGTGTGTGTGTGTGTGTGTATTTGTAAGCGTTATTATACATACTATATGAACATGTGAGGTACGCGTATACTTTGTGTTCGGACGAAGATTTCTCCGGAGATGGCTCCTCGGCTCTCAGCACAGCTCCCCAAGGGATTGGCACTTTGGATGTGTAGTCAGGCTCTTGCTTGCTAATGTACTGCAAGAAGAGGATAGAGTTAGTTTTGAAAGGTGCCTTTGTAGGGCCTTAGGTGTAGGCCTTGAGGCTCGCAATCAAAACTAACTGAGTGCTAAGCGTGCCACTGCTATCTTAGTATAGCAAATGTAGAACAAGTGTGTTTTAGTTGATTGCTTGCACCCCAAGTTACTCAGACTTCTTGTTATCAAAGGATTGTCGTGGATGGATTAGGTCCACATTAAGTTTTTTTTCTTGCCTTTTAACAAAGGACTTTCAATTCATAGTCTTGTATGTTCGAGTGAAAGGAGTCCAGATCCCCTTAAGTCATCTACTGGGTTCTTGATTGGTTTTAAATGAAGGCATATTCATTTAGGTGACTAGATCCAAGCACAAATTAGACTCTTAAAGTAGGAAAACAGATGGATATAACTTGAATACATGCTAGAGAATACATTAAACAATAGATCTATTAACTTATAAAACAAACAAAGAGCTTTGAGCAAAATTTCACCTTGTCAAGCAAGGTTGAACTTCTTGCAATCACTTCTCTTTTGAGTTCACAGGGTTTATATGCTAAGAAGGGATGGATGGTAAACAAGTTTACACATGGAAATCGATACTACGCCACTAGGGGTGATAGCAGAGCTTCTAAACTAGACAAAAGATGGCTTTTGTGGGGGATGATCCTGAAAAGGATTGAGATTTGGGTTGATTACAGCTTTTAGATACAAATCTGGCTTGAGAGCAGAGTTTGTATGTTTGTTTGTTTGATTGGTTGAGTGTTGTCTCTGGGGCCTCTTCCTCCTTTTATAGGCAGATTAGCCCAACTTTTGTAGCTTTATTCCTACCCAAAAGCAATTGAAGGGTAGTGAGTCATTAGCTTTTTACTTATATTACCACCGAAAAGTGATTTTGGGTTGATTATGAGTTAGTCCCCATCACTTGACACTTAAATCATAGGCACATGCCCTATGCATTAATGGAGAGGCTGCAATTTGTCTCTAGGCTTGATGCTGGGCTTCGGGCAAGCCTTCCTTTAATCGGTGTTTTTGGGCTCCTACACACTTGCAGTCCAAAATTCAAATATTAACCCAAACACTTTGTACTGAGTGCTAAACAGAGAATGGAGGAGCGAGGATAATCTTAAATTACATTGGTTAGTTTTAGAAGAGTTAATCAAGGTTGATAATGTTTATATTCCAGTATAATACTCTTATATTACAGAGATTTTTTTTTTTTTTTTTCAAAAGATAATCTGATTTATTAATTATCGAATACGAATCGAAATATTAACATAGCCTCTAGGATGTTAAAGAGCCAAATTGGCTCCCAATCATCCCGGTGAAACACACCACTTAAAAATATAAGCAGCCACCTCAATTAGAGGCGGCTTTATTACACTTCAGAGGAGAAAACCTAAATGCAACGGACCTCAAACAGGAAGCCAGAATATGAATGTGGGACTACCCTAAACCCTAGATATCTATCACCGCCTTTGCATGTGTCTCTACCTCCCCACTCCACACAGGCCGTCAACCCAGCACGTTTGGCCTCGGCCTCTGCCACGACGCTATAAAAATCTCCTACACCACCAGCCGTGACTGTACATAACAAGTTTGATTTTATTTTGGTGCTGTGACAATACATGTATGCGCGTGCGTGTGTGTATAAATTGTAAGGGGAAGATGTAAATCAAACATTATTTGATGGATCGGAGTGGCATGGATGAGGGCCTGCATTCTAGTGCAACTCCAAGCCGCCAATATTCGTCATATTATAATAATTTCTTAAGACTTTAGGGGTGCATCGATGTATTGTTCTTCATGTGATATATACAGGAAGCTGGGTGCAGACCTTCTCTCACGGTACACGCACACTACATCCGAAGCATGGGAGAGGGGGGTAGGCACCAGTATTCAATAGCCAGCATTCTCAATGGGATTACTAGAGCTTCATATTTTAGGGTATATCTGTGAATTAGTAGGTTGGAATATTAATTATTACTTCTAAGTCTCTGACAAGTCAATGAGGCGTGCATCGCATGTGTGCAACTTTGCGGGCAAGTACGCGTCATGCTGAGCTCGGCTTTCGTGGATTGTTTGAGTAAAAATATTAATATGACATGGTTACACTTTTATAATGACTTTTCATGATAATAATGCAATAATATGTTTTAAGGTTTCTCCACATATTATTACATGATTGGAATTAAAAAGTTACTGTAACGATATACCAGTGTCATACAATTTATTCTCTTGTTGTTAGAGAAACTAGTCCAAAGAGGTCCATGGGTATGATGGTTTTGCCACACTAGCTAGCTTTGTGGTATTGGAAAGTGTTATTCACATTTCTATTTTACTTCTCACACACTTTTGTTAATTTTTTGTCATTGATTTTCTTCAATACATTAGATCCGAAAATAAAATATTAAAAAGGATGTGTGAAAAGTAAAAACGTGTGTAGCACTACCCTTGCACAATGCCCAGGCCCCAGCATAAATACAAAACAATGCTTCTAGGTCTTCACGTGACCTAATTAGTTGTTGGCCTCTCTAGTTCTTTGTACATTTCTTGGCCAAAATGTCACGACAACAGGAAAGTCCTTCTATCACACCCAATATGCGTCATTGAACGCATTCATTTAATGGAGAAATTTTTTTGTGACTGGAATACAAGTAGTACACCACATGTTTTAATATAAATGATGAGAAATTTTGTTTTTTAAGTAATTAACTTTTTAGCACACATATCCCACCATTTGTATAATGACACGTGGTGTACCATCCTGTATACCGGTCACAATGAAAAATCTCTCCATTTAATGAAGCGGAGAAGGCATGATAGCGCGTGTTATTAAAAGGGGTACAAGGTGAGATGATATATTTTACTAAAGAGAAATCATTTTTAATGAGAAATTCCAACGGTACGAGATGAGATTTTATTAAATAAAACAAGAAGAAATTACACATAGTCAAGAGAAGCCATAAACCGTACCGTCATAACAAAGAAAAATAAGTACTCATGTTTCAACAGGCTAGATGTCATCCTTAACTTTCAACGGCACACATTGAATGTCACACGTCTATGTAATTCAAAAGACACTATTTACACGTTATTAGACATTATTACTCACCATTTTCCGCCCTTAGTAGTATTTTCCAGCTTTATTAGTATTTTTGCGCCATAAGAACTACATCATCAAAATACATTTTTCTTTTAGTCATTACAGATAATTAGATTGCACTCAATTTATTTAGAGACTGAATTTAAGTTGAAATCTTGTGGAGAGCTTTTTCCCCTAGTCTTTGGGGCTAGTTTTATATTTTCCTTGCATTTGCAAGGTTTTGCTTTTCGTTCCATAGTTGTTTTAGGGTCTTCTCTTTGGTGCTCTTAGTTGATATTGGTAGATCTTGGGCTTGGTATAGAAGCTCTATCATAGAACAAGGCGAAGAGGAGATGCTAATAATCTTGGTGGTTTTGTTTATTGTTCGTGCTTTGGCCATGCTGGTGGATATGAGGCATCTGGACCTTCTTTGGTCTTCCACAATGTTTAAGCGGTTGTTTCCCCTCCTCATAGAGGCGTTTTTCTTATCCCGATTTAACGTGATCTGCCCTCTTTGGGTCTGTCTTTCTACAATATTGGCATTGCATTCAGTAAAGCCTTGTATGAATGCTTGATCGTCTTTGGTGAGTTTGGATAACATGTGAAGGAAATCTTTTGAAATAATTAAGGTGTTATTTGAATAACTCATGCTTTTAACAAAGGTTAGGCAACAAAAGCTAGATCATCATATATTTATAAAACAAAATGATTTTCTCATTATCTTCAAGGCATAACGAATCTAGTTTCTAAAGAGATAAGGGAGTAAAATCATTTAATCAAAATCCACACTTTGGTTCTAAAACCAAACCCTACACCTTGGATAAAATGTCACCAATCAAAGCTTCTCTATACTTTCTTTGAACCATGAAATGATTCTCGAAAAGTCACCCAGGGAGATGAGATCTAAATCTCCACACGTACGCCAAGTTGATTTCCAAAGAAGATGATGAATCTTGAGGAGACAATGATGCTAGCAGCTTCTTCTCAACATTAGTGTCTTAAAGGAAGAGGAGAGATGTTCTCTCTACAAGAATGAAACACTAAAGCCCTAAACAAGGCAAGAGACTTAAAGTCCTTTGTAAAGAGCTTACACTTGAGCGAAAACTCTAGCCTTGCTATGTATGGCCGCCGGTTAAGTGTTATTGAGCATTTTTGGGATGTGTAATTGAAGTTGTCGTGCGCAACAATTTATAAGCTCAATTGGAGTGGAAATTCAAAACTTATTTGAAGGCCCAGTAAGAAATCTTACAGTCATACGATTAATTAATTTTATAACAAGAGTGGAAATATCTTTGGTGAAGGCTCATTCACGAAAGATTTTGCAATTTTTGCTCAACATAAAGTATGATGGCTGATTTTTTTTTTTTTTTTTTTTTAAATAAGACTTGATTACTTGTGTTGTTTATTTATATTTATGTGTTCCATATTGTACGTAAAATCGGATAACCTCATCTGGATGATGTATATTTTTGTTTGAACAAAGTATTAATTGATACTAAACATGTTCTAAATCTTAGTTCACTCCCTAATTCAAGAATATTACGACCTGTTTGATTTGCTACTTAGAAACTCGAACTTAAAAAATATTATTTTTAGTAAAAAGATATGTTTTTATTAGAAAATTTTAAATAAAAACTATCTGGTATAAAAATGAAAATTATTTTTAAATCTTACGAGTTTCCAAAAATAAAAAATAAAAAAATACCTACACCCACAAAGAACTCCCATCGTACCTTTCCTCTTCCCTCAACCTCCCATATTAACCCATTTCTCTTGAACTCTTCCCCTTTGCCACGACCTCCCTTTTTTACTTAGCGCTAATTCACTTACAAGATCCATTGGCACTCACGCACGACCTCATTTCTCCCCTAACTCTGAATCCACCATTAATCTACGAGATCTACACCACATCACCAGATTTAATGATCTTTTTGCATTGACTTGTAAGGGCACAACAACGAAAAGAGCGAGAGAGAGACAGAGGTGTGAGACTGTTTTTTTGGAGTCTCGGATGCAGCATCTGGAGTGCCCGGAGTGGCTAGTAAACTCCGGTGTGGGTGATTCAAACTGGATCAAGTTCACCGGACCAAATTGTCGGACCAAATTTCTCTGGTACGCTCCAAATTGGTAGGCGAGATTCCTTTCATCGAGAAATATCTACTTATCCTCCATGAAAGGAAAACCTAATCAAAACTTGATTAGGGAAATCCCTCGAGTATTTAAAAATTCTTATTGTAACGAGATTGACGTGCGTCTCAAGCAATCATCATCCTAAAAGGAAAAGATTTCCTCTAAGATTCACCTGGTTGACTAAAGATTACTGTTCTTAAAAGTTATAAGGAGTATTCTTTAACTAGTATATATAAACCCCATAGGGTTCATATCAAATGTATCACATATGTTGGAACTAAAATTTTGCACCACTGCTGATCATAAAGAATGCGAGAACGGCCACCTACAGACAAGAACAAACAACCATAGTTAACTAAAGGTGCTGGGTGTGGTACCGCCAAAGGATCTCCGAATGTCAAGTTAGGATAAAATCTTATAACTTAAGTAGTAGGCAAGAGACTGAAGTGTGTGATATGTGTGTTACCATAGATGAGTCCTAGATGAGTGTATTTATAATAGTCGGAAGAGAGTCCTTTCAGGATATAGAATTTGTATTAAATCGAAAGAATCCTAAAGATATTCAGCAAAAACAAATTGCTTCATTTGAGGATTGTAATTACTTGCGAGCGTGCGGCGCACACCAATCTCTAGATTGTATGAATCTCCAAAAATACAAGAAACCAATATGATCCTTAGTTAGATCAGGTTTTTGTATCTTGCAGAGCAAGTATGGTCGATCTCGACGAGGCTTGCTGGTTGGCCTACCATTTTGGAAACCAACTAGATGTGGTGGCATCGTTGATCCGTTTAGCCTTTACTCTAGTCTCAGAAAATTATGATCCCACATCATACTATCGTTCTTGAGCCTACTATCTAAGTTTTAAAGACACTCCTATTGACTTGATCGTTAGAGAAACCTTGACCGGTACCATGCGGGTGCACAGGTTCTTTACGATCTCTACTTTCTTTTGCATGTTAGTGGTGATGGTTCTTAAATCTATATATGGAGGTACGGAAGTTTAATTACAACAAGAGGTAGATCGAATGTATAACTAGATTTTGTACTCTGGGATTTTGTTTGGGTTGGAGGACAATTCCACAACTGAAAGAAAAAAATTAACTGTAAAAACACATTTTTTGTCTTCTCAAAGAAATAGGTTGTTTTTTAGTATCTCATAAGTTTGGACTTTTGAAATAGGCTTACCAAACAAGAATTTTAAATTTGTGGCTGAAAAGCTGTTTTTAACAAGATGGTGTCAAGAGCATACTCGAAGGGCTATATTTTTTTAATCAATTTGAAACCTTTTTTTTCTAGCAAGCAATAGCGATAATATGTTAAATAGTTAGTTATAAGGAGGAAGAAAAAAAGTGAAAATTGAACTCACACCAATGTGGATAAACATGATTAGTTGTTCTCGTTGCGGCAATCTCCGTGTGGAATCAATTGAGAGACAAAAGTTGATGAGTTTCTAAAACGTTATGGACCATTTGTTTGATAAAAATGAAAAGCTGTTTTCGGGAACAAGAAAGTGTTTTCGGAAACATAACCAAACGGGCCCTTACCACCCACCCAAATATGAAATATCAACCCTTCCTTAAATCCTCCCATCCTAATCCGAGTCCGACTCATATATTTATATTTCTCTTCGATTCTGTCTCCGCTTGCTTGCAACACCTTTTTGGCGTCTGAAACAAAATTAAAATTTATTTATCAACAGCAACAAATAATTAGAATTCCCAATTCACCAGACCAGCAAACCCTAATTTCCTAATCAGAAGAAAAAAAATCCAATTCAATTCCAACACCATGTCCCTCTGATTTTCCCGGGCGACCCATTTCTCTCCAATAGGTAGCAGTTGAGATTGAAATTGAGATTGAAGAAATTGAAATTGAGGCAGAGATAGCATAATGGAGGGCATACCGCACCCAATACCTCGAACAGTGGAGGAAGTCTTCAGCGACTTCAGAGGCAGACGCGCCGGCTTGATTAAGGCCCTCACCAATGGTTTGCCCGCTTCTCATTTTTTGTTATTTTAACCTCTTAATTCTTTTGCATCTCTCTCTACTTTCGTATGTGAATTTCCTTTCATGGTTTTACTAAATTTTTTGGTTCATTTTTGTAGACGTTCAGAAATTTTATCAACTGTGCGATCCTGGTGAGTTCTCTTTTCTTTTTCTTTTTTTTACGTTTATGTTCTCTTTCTTTTGAGTAAAGGGACCATCTTTGTGGTTCTTTTCCATTCATATGTTTGTTTGTTGTAATTTCTAACTGTTGAACTTGATTTATAACGTGAATTTGCTGCACCATGAGCATGGATAAAAATACCCAATCATTTCAGCTGTGTTTTGTGCTGTATACCAAAGTAAAATAGATATGAAGTAACTCCTCTTGTGCAGCACTTTAAACACAAAACATCATATGCCCGCTTTCGGTTACTAAAATACCCCATTTTGGTATATAGAGGCTAAGGCACCATTCTTTATAATAAGAAGTTTACTTACCAAAATTAACCTGTTCGACGGTGCATTGAATTTTATGACCTCCGAGACCTATTACACTGGCCTACTGTTGTGGAGCGATGGTGCCAAAGGAAAATGCTATAAATTTCCTGGTTGCTTTAGGTTGTTTGACTTCTTGCTATGGTATTGCAAATGTTCTATAAACTTAAGTCCAAAAGTATGTATTTGAGATTTATCTTGCTTTTTGGGTGGGTTTCTGTATAGATGGAGTACCTACTTTTCAAGTTGATCTCCAATCAGGGAACTAAGTTCATGGCCCGTAAATCAATTATTAGATCATTGGAGGAGAATTTTCCACCTTTGAGGTTGGGGTTCACTGTTATTTTTGTTGTGTTTTTCTCTTTTTTTCATTTGGTTACATTAGCGTAGACATTTAATTTTTCAGTGGATCTTTCTGCGTCATGCTTTCTTATTGGATGCTGAGTAGGAACAAGAATTTTCCTTTTCTTTTGGACCAATTTATGCCCTTTCCTTACCTCATGTATTTGGACTTTGGAGTTATTAAGTATTGATTAAATTAATAAATAAGTTTTGATAATTATCAAGTTTGCCTCTTTTCTTCAAGTTTGAATGAAAATTCATTCTATATTTCTCTTTTAATTTATAGTTGAACACATAACCAAAATAGTATTTGATGGATGTGGAGTCACTTACAAGTTACAACGCGGTTAAAATAGATTGTCTTTCGTTTTGTTTGTTTCTTTTAACATATGTTGTGCTTGCAGAGAAGGAGAACTTGTGTCTATATGGACTACCAAATGAGACATGGGAAGTTAACCTGCCTGTTGAGGAGGTTCCTCCTGAACTTCCCGAGCCAGCATTAGGTATAAACTTTGCTAGGGATGGGATGCAGGAGAAGGACTGGTTGTCACTGGTTGCAGTTCACAGTGATTCATGGTTGCTTGCTGTTGCATTCTATTTTGGTGCACGCTTTGGTTTTGGTAAGAATGAAAGGTACGAACTTGGTTTTCCTCTGTATTTGTATAATCTATATTGTAAAATTTTATTTAAAACAACTCACCTCTTAAACATATCCTATTATCAATTGGGAAATGCACAGGCTGTACTGATGAGTTATCTTCTTTTTGTTATCATATGTAATATTTCTATGTAGCACCTAGTATTGAATATAATTATTCATCCTTAGTTCTTCTTCTGCAAACATATTGAAACTTTGTTTAAAAATTTATCCAAAGTCTGTAGTACAGAGATCACGCTGTTGTTTGGTGTATTGAATTTTATTTCTTAGTTCTTACAGAATGTATTCTACTTTAACAAAAGTTGCTAGAGCCCCAATTTATTATTATTATTATTTTTCCATATTACAACCTCTAATGGCAGTTTTGAAAAGCAGTAGAGAAAAGATTTACCTGCCATATGAAACATTGAGTCAGCACTTTCTGTTGACATATCTATCAACTGAATACTATATGTCTTTTTGGTATCAGGTCCTGCAGGTTGTGGTATCTTATTATTGATGGTTACCTTGCATATGATGTGCTAAGCTGTTTACATATTCTGTATGCATGTTTGAATAAGTTACTTTATCCATGTATGACATTATCTGGCTGGTTAAAGTAAAGAAGTTCAAGAAGTTCTCTTTAAAGCTAATTCATAAATTTAATGCATATACTTATAAAAACCTAGTTTTCTACCTCGTTCTTTTTCTTTCTAGGCTATTCCAAGGAAGATGCTTATCATTTGTTTGCTATCCTCATGGTTTATATAGCCTATCCGTTAAATACTAGCATTTGATTATGTTGAAGAATCAACTAATGCTAGGTATGTAGCAATACTGATAGATTTCTTGCATGGACTGTGTTCAAGCAGATGAAATTGGAGGTCCCTTTCTGCTTTCTAATATTCTGCTCTTTGTTGCACAGGAACATCGTTTAATATAAGATATCTGCATACACTTTAGGTGGTGCTTTTTTCACTTGCACCACTGCAAGGCCTCTTTTAGGCTGCATTGGAAGCCAGGGAATTTCTTTATTGCATGGTCTAGAAAGGTTGCACCGTATTCCTTGGCCTAATTAAGTATTCCTGGTTGTAGTAGGTGAAAAATTATGTTCGTGGAGCAATCAGCTGCCTCTTTTGCCCCTTTTGATTCAGGATGCTAAAAGGGTTTTAACAATCGATAATTGGAATTTTCAAACAACCCTTCTGCAGTTCTGCAACCAAACTGCTTAGAATAAGCCTCAATGTCCTTTCATTTATGAAGGCTTCTATCTTTTTTCTTTTAGTAATTTTCAAGGCTTTCCTGTCTTCATATCTAAGTAGCTCACCTTTAGGCCATGATCTACCTGCATTAGACGAGTGCTGACATGCGAGAATGATAGACGAATTGAGAAGAGATAGTTATGGTATTTTTATCTGTACCTGATGACATTTATGGTTTTTTCTTCTGTTGAGAAGAGATTTAATTTCTTATGATATAGGAAAGAGTAATGCTATGTAGATCAACATTTTAGGCCAAATTTACAAGCAATGTAATGTGTCACCAATAGGAAATAAGCACGTTAATCAACACTTAAGTAATAATCCAATCGTCAACAACCACAATGGTCTATGAAATTTGGTCTAAATACTTGGTCTCCCTAGCATTACCCTATAGGAAATTGGTGGCTGGGATTCAATTTGGCTTGACCTTCTCAGAGACCACTGTCTGAGAAATTTCATTGCTTGGCTACCTGAAAATCCTTAAATTACAATTGTTTTACGATATCTCGAGATATACGAGCGTGTGTGTGTGTGTGTGTGTGTGTGTGTGTGTGTAGATGTGTATGTATAGGTATGTATTCCTGTATGTGCAGGGAACTTGGGGGTTTAGTTAATTTGTGTAACTATATCGATACTGATTTCAGATAATCTTACTCCGTATACTTCCAATCAATTTTCCTCATTTTTTGGCTGACTGTCATTGAATATTCTTCTGGATACCTTACAGGCCTAGCCTTGAATCTTGTCTGAATAGTGAAGACACATAGTTTGATGTCTGCATTGTTATTTACCTTATCATACATCTGTGATGTTTGGCTATTGTCTACAATCATGTTTGCTTGGTGATTATGGGTATTCTGAAGATATCCTGGAGATTGAGAATGCCATAAAGAAATGTTGTGCAAACTTCTTTTTCTTGGGTCGGTGGTGTGGGAACTGATTGCAGATGAATAAATTATTGAGATTAAAGTTGACTTGCAAAATTATAATGTCAACTTAATAATTTTATGATTAATAGTTTCAATTCAGTACCAGTTGTATCTAATCCCTAAGGTGTTGGACGAGTGGATTTCTTTGTTATTGATGGGGTTGAGAATGTCAGAGTAGAGCCGTTCATGCTGTAGGATAAGGAAATATACCCTTTCTGCAAAAGCCAAGTGATAGGAGCTAAGTTTGTCTGAAGCTTTAGTGGATAATATCATATGAAGGTGGTTCTAATTTCATTTGGCTTTGAAACTTGCAGGAAGAGGCTTTTTCAGATGATAAATGATCTCCCCACCATATTTGAAGTTGTGACAGGAAATGCTAAGCAACCAAAAGACCAGTCTACTCCTCCCAACAACAGTAGCAAGAACAGATCCAGTGGAAAGGTGGTAAGCAGTGGACTAGTTTGCATGATATGATTTTGATTTTCTGTTTATACATCTTCCTTCTTTAGCCTTTGTTTTCACGTTATAATTAATCCTAGCTCTTTCTTTGTTGGTGCTGCCTTTAAGCAGTCTCGGCAGTCTGAGCCCCTGCAGAGCAAAGGAGTGAAAATGTCTCCGCTGCCCAAAGAGGAGGATGAAAGCGGGGAAGAAGAAGAAGATGATGAACAAGGTGCGACTTGCGGGGCATGTGGAGACAATTATGGGGCTGATGAGTTCTGGATTTGCTGTGATGTGTGCGAAAGATGGTTCCATGGAAAATGTGTAAAGATTACACCCGCAAAGGCTGAGCATATCAAGCAGTACAAGTGCCCAAGTTGCAGTAGCAAGAGGGCTAGAGTTTAAATGTAGGTTCCGAATGTGGAGAAGAAACACCAATCAAAGAAAGCAGATGAGGGTTTACAACTATCATTACAATTTGGAGTAAAACAGAGTCAGTTGTCTATCTTAGTTGATGAATTTGAATGATTGCAAATGGGATTCTTCTAAGTTTTGCTACTCCTTGCTATTGTTCTGTCAAATTTTCTCAGGAATTTGTTTCTAATATGAATAGTAAGCTATAAATATGTCCGTGCAGTCTCCTGGTTTGATGTTTGATGCATTTAGTGGACGTGTTTATTTATGCATGATTACGTGCTGTTTGCAGTGCAGCTTACATGCTTTGTTGTCCTTGCTGTCTTCTAATTTTCTTGGCTAGTTTTATGTTTTAGTAGTACTAGTACAATAACGTGTTTTATAAGAAAGCACAGATGTTGAGCGAGTTCTTTGTGCAGTCGTGGAGTAACTGTGAATGCTGCTTTTCGGGTAAGTTTCTCCAAGAAATCTAGTTGTGCTGGAAGATTTGGCTTGGTTACTGATGTACCAAAGTTTGGGGAATGAGTGGATGTGCCACATTTGTATCATGTTATTAAGAAATTGCTGTGCTGAGTCGGGAGTGAAGGCTTTGGTTGTTACAAACAAGAGGTGCTCCAACGTAAGGATCTCCTAGTGTGGCTGGAAAGGTCAGTCTTTGATTATGCAGTTTCTCTTGATTGAGCAAGTAATGAGCAAGCGCAGATGCATGCTTCTCCCCTTCTGACTGAGTAAGGCGGGGTGGGGGTGGGGCTCTACACTGAATCACGGATGAACTGAAGAGAGGTTTTTCGTTTACCAAAGTAAAAAGAGACTCTGACTCGGTTTCTTTTATTTTGTTTCTTTTGAAGTTGTGTGATGATGAAAGGTATCTCTGTCTTTGCACAATTCAGAACATAGGACTCTGTCTGATGCAGTTCAAAATCGCACATAGGACTGTGTCTGAGATGCAGTTCAAATGTAACACCAACACTTTTGCATGCTGTACTCAGGTACTATTTAATTAATTCGCATGCACCACTCGATCGCATTCATTCCATAATGTAAGTACAATCAGTCAATCAATTATGGATGTTAAAAGTAAGTACAACATTTTCGAGTAAACATGCGTTGCGTGCAGCCATTCTCTTACTAATACGCAAAGCTAAACAAACTAATACAAACCCTCGTGTGGTGCCACAACGGCTGTACCCCTCACCAGTACGTTGCCAGCGTAAATGCCGCCTAATATGAACACGTTGGTGATCCTCGGCGAAAATCCATAACAACCAGGGTAGCAGCGCTATGTGCAAGTGCGCCTAGCACAACAAGGATGTGGAAGATCTGATGGCTGTGCCCTACAACATCAAACTTGCCCGGCTTCCACCGTTCTGGTATCCTAATCACATAGAATGCTGCTCCTGAAGCATATAAAATGGCCATAGCAAGTTCATAAGCCAAAGCAATGATTATATGTTGATGGCCCCAATTGATAACTAGGGCATGAAACACAGGAATGACTCCGGAGAAGCCCATCGAGAGGAAAAGGGTAGCCCTAAAAGAGCGGAAACGGGGTGCAGAGAGACTAGAGGAAAGAAGGGTAACGATGACAAGGATCCCGAGCAGAGATATGGAAGAAAGGTAGAAAAGGCGAGAGTAAGGGTTGCAGGAGAAGGCATAGTAAATGGGAGCAAAGAAAGAAGAGACGATCATAAGAGAGATGCCGGCATAGTCTAGGCGCCAGAAGAAAAAATTGAAGCGTTTAGAGTGACAAGCGAAGAGGTGGGAAAGGGAGCTGCAAACCAAGCATCCCATAGCCCCACTTAGGAACACAAACCACGGCCACATTGGAAGTAGAATACCATCGTAATCAACTTCTTGGTTCGCACTCGCATTCCCATTTGCATGAATGATTGATGATGCATATCTCTCTGAGTCCTGCCTCCCAAACTACAGAAAGACCACACATATAAGCACATGTTTAAGCGCTTTTAAATAACTTATGCAATTTCAGGAAGCACTAATAATGAATTTAACCTTGGTCAATTTGACTTTTTTTTTTTTTTTTGTCTAATATTCTAGTTAACCAAGGGTACATTTATTTTTGTCTTCTTTTACAAAATATGATTAATTAGAAAAGCAATAATAATGAATTTAAAAAAGAACAATACGATAATTGTAAACTAGTTCATTTTAGGTTATTTCGGTATTTACCATTTTGATCTGCTAATACTGATTGTATTTGTATGCACTCTAGCATGCGGTACTTCCCTTCATAAATATAAGTAAAAGGTTTGAGATTTGAAGTCTACTAAACCCAAATAATGCTTCCTATTTATTTCTCTTTATCTATATATAAAGCCTGAGGCCCAATTTGGGGTCACGGGTTCGACAAAAATAATAGGATCAAATTGCCTCTCAACCAAAAAAATCCAAAAGTAACTCGATATAATATATCAAGTAATGCAGGGGTAATATGGTAATTTGGTAGTTTGGCTAGCATAAAATCTAATATAAGTTTAAGTGTGAAGAGAGAGAAAAAATAAAAAAATGGAAGGATGAAACTTGATGGTGCCCACGTGAAGAGGAAAGAAAAATATAATAAAAAATAAGGAAAATCATGAATATTGTGTTCAAAACATCTTAAGATAAATGTACTACCGATTATAAAATAAAAAAAATCTTTCACACGCAAATAATAATGTTAAACAAGCTATCAAATGTTTTTTTTTTTTAATAAACGAAATTATCTATACCAAGGAGAAGGTAGACTTAACCTCACAATGGACTAACAATAATGTAATTTTATCGGTTGTTTATCAAATATTATTTTCTTTATAAAAAATATCTTTTGCACGGATAATAATGTGATTAAATTAATTGTCAAATATTTTTTTTTTTTTTAACAAACGATATTATATACGGGGAAGGGGGTGAGCGTATTCTCATAATGAGTTAGCAATAATGTAATTCAATCAATTGTTTATTAAATATTATTTTCTTTATTCTTAATTTAATTATATAGAAAGGTTTATGAGAGATTTCTTCTAACAAGATTTAATAAATAGATTTAAAACGTGTAAATTATGCATAACATGACATGATTCAAAAAATGTCTTATGCACGGGCGTGAGCATGTGCATAGTTTATTGAATAAGAAAGCAGAAAACAAATGGAAGCGTATAGAAAAACCCAAAATAAAAACTTATGTACGCACAAGCAAGGGGACAGACTTTGTGAGACCCACGCCACACGTAGTATTGATCATTTTGATTCCGTGGTCGAGTAAAGTTATTCCCACCTTCACTTTCCAAAAATATAAATAAAATAAAATATAAAAAAAAGTTATTCCCAACTCCCGAAAACAAATGTTAAATAATATTTAAAAAGAAAAAAGAGACTGACCGGCGAACGAGGAAGAAATGCATTTACATTGTGCGAGGAGGAGGAGACATTGATCAAGGGACCAGGAACCGCAACAGCCCTGCCATATTTACCCACCAAACAGAAAGCAGCAACAGTGAGTGAGTCGTTGTCCGTCAAGGTGATGAGAGTCAGTCCCAGGAATATGAAGAACCCCACCAAGTGGCTGCAGCACAAGTAATTATAAGTAGGCCAATTTCTTAATTAATTCAATATGATGACTAATTTGCAGGTAGTTGGGCAGAATTAACTAAGTAATTGAGTTAATTGAATAGAGGATTATGACGATACATAAATGAGGGAAAATGAATGGAGGAGGGAGAGAGATGCGTACGTACGTCCAGATGTTGAGGGTTTCGTTGTGGAAGGCAAAGACGCTGAACAAGAGATCCTTCAAGGGCCACTCGCATCTGTAATAGTCCAATATGTACTCGTTGTCTTTCATGTAGGGCGGAAGCTCTTCCAACTTTCTCAACGTCGTCGTCTCCGTCGTCGTCTTCTTCTTCTTCCTGCTATTACTTGTGCTACTACTACCCCACCACTCCATTCGCTTTCCGTGATTGCACATGAAAGCGCACCCACTCTCTGTCTCTCTCTTTTTTCTTCTTGTTCCAATATCGTATTTCGTGTCTGGCCTCTCCCTCTCTCTCTCTCTTTCTTGTCCGATTTATATACGGATTGGACGGAATTGGATCTCATCGGGATTAGACGGATAGGATCCCTTTCCGGATTATACGCCTCCAATTAATTTTTCACTTTTCTTTTGTAAAAGGGTGTTAAGTAAAGAGTAAGCAAGTGGGTGGGCTGCTTTCTTACGTGTTACTTGGCTGGTTGGACTTTGAATTCAAACTAAATCAAAGTCAAAGGAGTTGAGCTAGCTCTGCTGCCCTACCCTCTAACTTTGCAAAAAACGTGGAATTACCTGGAAATCTTTCTGTCTATTATTATTATTTCTTATATTTTATTTTATTTATTCCATTTCGCATCAAATATTATTCAAATTTGGTGCAAGGCGGAGAAATCTACTTTGGGTGATCATGACTCATGAGCATACATATACATATGATATTGAAGCCATTTTTCTTTCTTGGTTGCGTGCTAACAAATATATACACCCAAATGACAAGTTTATTTTCCTCATTCAACACAACTTTCAAATGCATTTGGGTTCTAAGGAGCGATGTTAGAAAGTTAGTTCACGGGAACACAACTATGCGGTGATGGATATAGGTAATGAAGAAAGAGAGAAATCACATATAAGAGGGCAGTGCAACATTTCTGAAATAGCATCAGCACACTGCTTCCAGCAACATCCGGAAAAGCACATCTGCTGAGACTTGATCATAATTTTAAATCAGATAGATTGAACCTTAGGCAACAACAGAGAGACCATTACAAATGATAGACACTCCTGTTGTGTATAATTATGGAGACTTTCTTATTATTCCCGACTCACGACAGAAAAAGAAATAATTTCGTCTTTCCTTCCCTGGTACCGTGAATTTAACTTCCTTCTGGATCTTAGGTATGGGTGTCAGAACATTACATGACCAACCAGCCAAGAGCCAATGCATTTCCAAGGAGGGCAGGGCAAGGCAAGAGAGCAAAACATGTCTAAAGCATAAAGTTTCATTCACTTTACAATCCTTGTTTTAACATTGTTCATCCAATTCAAAACAGTATCCATCCATCTCAATTCTCAAGGGATATGATTAAAAAGCATTGTACACTCTAAAGGCAATCTAATACATGGTATTCACAACTAGTTGGACAACTTACTTGGTATCAAAGCTTCTCTCCTAAATCATAAAAGTTCCCCAATTAGGTTGCTGAGAATGAGAGTGCAGTAATCTACCTGTACAATGCAATAGGCTGGCCTAAAAGCCAAAGATATTGCTCTGGCATGTTGCCATGTTGGCATAGTTGCCCAGAGCATTAGCAATTTGGTATGTCCTCATTAGCATGAAAATGACAAATTAACAAAACCCATTACCAATAGTCTCCGCAAGAACATACCCTATCACTGCAACAGTGGAACCTGTTAATATCCCTCATATTGATAGCTGCATGCCAATCCCAGCACACCCTCAGATTCTTAACCACCCTAATCACTGCCTCTGCATCTGTACCAAGAAGGTGAGTATTCTGTTTACTTAGTAGCTGAGTATTTTCTTAGTTACTATAACTAGGATTCTTGTAAGAGGAGAAAGGCTATTATTGTACAGTCATTTCTGAAATAGAAGGTTACTTTTACTGTACAATTGAGAAACAAGTAGAGAGGGTCTAACAAGTAGTATAAGAAAAAAGTTAAAGATCAGTAGTGGTATATTGAGGTCAAAATTTCATTACGTCCGACTATTAACATGTATTCAATATTTTCAAACAGTGCAAGTGGCCCCTTACCATAGTGGTGGAAAGGTGTTGAGCCCTTACACGAAGGCATGGGTTCAAACCTCGTCGGCAGCTAATCTAACACCTAATCTAACAAAATCTATCGTTTGACCAAAAAAAATTCAAACAGTGATATGTCAAGATAAGTAGCACCGCCTAAACCATAATCCATAAGGAACTCATCAAACACATAGTACACAATGTAATTGGCTGACCTAACAACGGAAGATATTGCTTTGGCATGCTGGCCTAGTTGCACAAACATATAAAAGAGCATTGTCATCTGGTAGACTTGGAATTAACAACAAAAGCCGTAGTTAAAGATGATAAAGCATTTGAATTCATATTCCATTCATACACAGGCAAATGTACATGAAGATGAGAATTTGATGATCAAATGGGGAATATAGGGAGATAACAACATGGTATCCAACAAGACTTACCCTCATCCTGCCCTTCCCTCAAGCCAAAAGAATCACCGATACGTTTTTCTCTTTCACTAGTCTAGCCTCTGCTTTCTGCATTATCAAAATCATCATCTCCATAACTGAATTGTAAATAATAATTGAACAGAAAGAAAGGTAAATTTGAAGATTTTACATCATTATTGGCGACCTTCGCAGAGAAACAAGTGAAGGTTGAGATTGCAATTCTAGCTACCTTAGCCTTGTGCCTGAAACTGAAGCTGAAATGATGGCCTGAGACAAGATAAACATAGGTAATTAAGCAAACAATGTTTTATTTTGAATTGAATGATATGAAAAGAGAAGAGCTTTGGTGTTGACTTGCCTGCAAGTCTAATGCTAGAATTTGAAAGTGCTAGAATTCGGAGGTTATAACTTGAAAAGTCTGTGTGTGAAGAATACTCACTGGTCCAACCCAAGAACACAAGGCACCATCTCAACCTTGACAACTCAGAGCTGACACTGAGATCCAAATTCCAAATTCTTTGTACCTTTGCAGCTGTTTTTATTCTAAATTCCAACAGATGAGGAGTCTAAATATTCCGTGAACTTGAAGACAAAACACCACCGATCCAGTTGTATATATTTCTTATTTGTCCTTCAGTATTTTAAGGCTAATAAATGCTTCTTTGGTGAGAAATAACACAGAGGAGCAGCTATGACACATCGTATGTTTAAGTTTAATATCTTACCCTCACCCTTCATTCAATGCTTTGAACCAAACTGGAGTATGTAATTAACAAGGTTATGCTGCACTCCCACCTTGATCAGTTGACTCAAAAGCTTCACAGATTCTTCCAAATTTCCTTGCTTATAAAGACCATTGATCAATGCAGAGTAAGTGATAACAGAGGGAGCAATCCCTTGTCGAATCATCTCGTTCCAAAATTTAAACGCTTCCACAGTATTTCCAATTCTGCAGTATCCACCAATCATTATATTGTAGGTAACATCATTAGGAACTAACTTCTTTCGGTAAAGTTTACGGAAAAGCCTCTGTGCTCTATCCAAATTTCCCGATTTGGACAAGCCATTTATAAGAGCATTATATGTGGTAATGTTAGGAACAAGATCCCTCTTCAGCATTTCATCTCGTAAGTTGAAAGCCTCAGTCACATTACCAGCAGCAGCAGTGGCATTGATTAGGGTGCAATATGTAAAATTGTCTGGAGAAATACCATTGAGCAATAACGACGATATTAACCTCCTTGCATCAGCAACTTTCCCTGATCTGCAGAGCCCCAAGATAGCAATATTGTATACAACCGGGTTGGTCAGAGAGAAACTTTCAGCACTTTCATCAAGAGAATCTGCAAATTTTTGAATTTCTTGATTTCTACTACCAACTTTGCAAAGCTTCGAAAAACATTGCTGATCTGAAAAAAAATCAAAATCCAATAGCTTCTGCAACAGACTATTTCCTTCATCAATCCTACCAAGCCTATACAGAGTACTGACAACTTTGCTGCAAATAATTAAATTGGTGGTGAACCCTTTGTCAATCATCTCAAAATATGAACTCAAAGCTTTATCCAGCATCCCTTCATTGCACCAACCAGTGATCAGGGCTCCATATGTAACAATATCCGAGGTTAATCCCCTTGTCTGCATCTCAGCAAGAAGACCATTCACTTTACTTAATTTCCTGGACATAAAGACACCATTGATGAGAGAATTGTACATTTCAATGGAAGGAAGTATTGCTTGCCCTTCCATCAAACTCTTAACTTTGAAAGCTTCTTCAACGTTCCCAATTTTACAGTACCCATCACTCAGGGTTCTATAAGTCATCTCATCAGGTAAACATCCTAGCCCCTTCATCTTTTCGAAAAACTCTCCTGCTTCAACCATTTTTCCCATCTTGCATAACCCATTAATCATTGTATTGAAAGCAAACTTACTTTTGGTAAAACCCTTTGCTAGAATATCTTTCCACAGAGTTATAGCCCCATCAAGATCTTCCTTCTTCAAAACCACATCAAGCAGAGAACAATAGCTAACCTCATCAGGAGCCAACCCTCTTTTCAACATTAGATGCCAAAGATGCAAGGCATCATCAAAAGCACCCGCTTGACATAAACCCTTGAGAAGCGTATTATAAGTTATAACAGTGTGATGGATTCCTTCCTGAAGCATCTCATCAAAAAGCTTCAATGCATCACTTGTCTGACCTTTCTTACAATACCCATCCATAAGGGTATTATAACTATAAGAATCAGGGTTTAAGTTCCAATATCTCATCCGCAACAACACTCCCTCCGCGTCACGAACTTGACCGACCTTGCAGTACCCATTGATCAAGGAGTTACAAATGAAAATATTCATACTTAAACCCATGGTCAACATCTCATCCCGAATCCTAATAGCATCATCCATTCTGCCAGCTTTACAATACCCATCTAACAAGACGCCATAAGCACGTTCATCCACAACCACAAACTTGTCCCCCTCCTCCTTCATACCTCGAAGCACCTTCTCCGCTTCCTCCATCTTACACCGCTTGCAGTAACCCTTAATCAACAGTGTATAACTCACTACATTTCTCTCAATTCCTTTCTCAGACATCAACCCCAACACCAATCGGGCTCCTTCAACATCTCCCGAACTGATGTACCCATTAATCAGACTATTATAAGTCACCACATTTAATTCAAAACCCAAACTTTCCATCTCTTTGACAAACTCCGCCGCTCTACTGAGCCTCCCTTCCTTACAATACGCATTCACCATTATCGAACAGGTATAAACATCGGGAACAATCCCCAACCTATTTATCTGCTCATAAACAAGCAATGCATTGAAACATTCACCGTTTCTGACCAAATTACTCAACAAAGAATTACAAGACCTCAGACTAGGAACTCGACCGCACTTACCCATATTATCAAACACATGAAGTGCATACTTGGTCATGCCCTTCTCAGCAAACACCTTGAGAACCATATCGAAAACCGTTGGCGAAAACGTAAATTCCCTGTAAACGCGAACAAGCTCATCCCAGACCACGAATGCTGAACAATGGTTGCTGCAGAGACGGACCAATTCGTTCAAATACGCTCTGGTTTGGTCGTGCATTCGAGCTCTGGACAAGATATGAACAATCATACAGTAAGACTTGAGGTTGGGCCTGAACTTGTGCTGCTTGGAAGCCAATTTGAAAAAGGCTAAGCAGGCGGCAGGGTTGAGCTTCAGTTGGCGGAGGACGGTGCTGAGGAGGCGGTCGGAGAAGTCAAAGGAGAGCTGGTGAAGGGCGTCGTAGCGCTGGAGGAGGAGGAGGCGGGATATGCGGTCGTGTAACTGGGGGCGGGTGAGCTTGTACTCGTCCCGGAGCTTCCAGTGGGGTGTTCGGGACACGTGGAGGGACCTGCGCGCGAAGTAGCAGATCATTTGGTTCGGCTGAGGACGGAGTAGTCTGGCGATGGCAAGTTCACTCCCTAATCGCTCCCCGGCGTTTCATTTGAATTCAGTTTCTTAAATGAAACGGGTAGGTTGAAATCTTTGATTTTATTGTTTGGTTGGGACTTTTAATATTTAATTTTATATAACACTAATAATTTACTCTAAATTCACAACTAAGGAAAAGGAGATCGATCTCGGGTGCAAAGGGACAGGGCAATGCCACTCTGATCGTCGACATCTCTTGGCAGACGGTATTATTATTCAAGTTCAATTTCAATTTGATTAGGAATGATATTCAGCTTCTAATTACACATATAAGCACTTTTGGGTGAAACGTGCTTCAATTAATCACAGTATTTTCTTATAACTTGGTCTTGGGCACAGTCACATTAATAGATACTACACTTGTATAAATATGATACAACTTATTTATACGGAAGAAGAACAAAACTAGAAGCAGTGGCACAAAATCTCATCCCCTTTAATGACCATTTTTTGAACTTAAATTAATTTTCGGCTTTAGTTTGGCCTCCACAAGAGAAAGGAAAGAAGAACAAAACTACAAGCGCTAGCACAAAATCAGTACACGGAGACTATTCAGGAGAAGACTTTCCAGAGTTCATACTCAGTATTCTTTCCGCAAGTAATAAATCATCCGGCGTTGTCACCTGCAAAACCAAAACACCAGCATCGTTGCATTACATAGTATTAACGAACTTTCCAAACACACTGAGAAACGTTTACGTCAGACATTAGAACTGGACTGCTCAACATTGCTCAACAGTCAAAGAATCAAGCTTGAATTAGGATACATATTTCACTACCTTGATGTTGGTATAAGATCCTTCACTGATGTACACGGGATGCTTAAGGTGCTCAACAATAGACACGTCGTCAGTCACTTCAAGCCCTTCTCTGTGGGAAGCACAATTTGTTCAGGATTTGTATACCAATCATATTTAACTTGAAGGACAAGGATACTTGTAAATTCTAATTAGGAACCCACATGAAAAAAAAAAGTGAAATATCGAGAAAATTATAGATGGCCAACAGAATATTATGTTTCACTCGTACACCGACGACAATTTCAAAATAACATAAACAACAAGCATCAGCCTCTTTAAGGGAACGCTCTCATTTACTCAGTGCCTCAACATTTATCAACATGGACTCATTACGCTAGTTTTGCATTCTTTAACAATCAGTATGCAACTAAATTGCGCACCATGAATTAGTTAGTAGTTAGTACCTATTGACAAGCTCAAAACCCTCTCTGAGCAACTGAGGTTTGATGACCTGTAGGAATTGATCAGCATTCTAAATTAGGTCCTCAAATGATCAACTAAGATATATAAGTTGAGGAGCAAACCTGGGGTGTCTGCATTTCCCAAAGTGTTCTCCTGTCAAGGGTTTTGACTACAAAAGACTCACTGTTTGCCTGCATATAAAAATGGAAAAGAAAAATAAAGCACACGGATAAGCTCATCAAGTTTTGGTTCAATCTAATCGATTGACGAAAGTTGAGTTATTTGGAGCACTGACACGGCAAATTGCTCTTTGGTCTAGCAATGCGTAGTTAGACTGGAAAGCAACAATAAAACAAAAGGTTCTGCTACCCCCAATTATGATTGCAATTCCATACATTTCCAAAGTGCGCTTTCCAAAATTTAGACATTGTATTATTTATGTGGTCTTGAAGTAATGGCCATCACAGAGTCAAGGAAGACCATTTCAAAGTCAATTAATGGCGATCCTCCGAGGAGTGGAGCATCGTAACTTGGTGACAAAAGATGGGAACAGAAAACTACCACTAGTTGAAAGAATCTTCTGTAAGGTCTATGTCACACTACTATGTCAAATGTGGAGTTGAACTGTTGGGTAAAAAAACATAATATCCTTTGATACAACTGAACTACAAGGAAGCATGAAACTAGGAGCTGCAAGATACGGATTAAATGTGTTTCACTGAAAAGAAACCAAGGAGATACTAAACGGACACAGCTTTAGCATAAATATTACTAAACTGAAGGTAGTACCTCTTTGATTGTAGCTTTTACTGGAACACCAAGTACGGCTGCACCATTTAAGCAACCATCTTTGAGAACCTAAAAGCATACAGTTCCAACTCTAATCATTCTTTTAAATAGCCAAGGGAAGAGTCCGACTTAAGAATACAAACAGATAAACAACCATACATAATATATAAATGCCTAAATCTAGCAACTCGAACCCACAATAAAATTTCCATTTCTTTTATTCTTCTTCATTTATTTTTGAGAGGGACCAACTATGACTGGACATATTGACTCCAGCACTCAGAATGTGTAAGGAAACGGCCAACTGTGACAAGTAAGTCTTCGTATCCTATTGGTGAAACTAACTATTTGAAATTCAACAGATCCTCTGTTTTCTGTTTTCGTCTTTTTCTTGTTGTGAAATAACTGAGATGAATGAATTTTTTACCATGATCCAGAACGAACGCATAAGAACATAGTACACTACATAATAAAGGCCAATGCCCCATTAAGTACGTATAGTCAACAGACAATAAAAGCCAATGCGCTAGATAAGCAGGGAAAGAAATCTGCATCTCAAACCTTCGCTACATCTCCTGATGATACCAGAGGTCTAGCAGAATCATGGATACAAACAAGCTCCGAGGTCAAATCAATTGCCTGTCCACAGAAGAATTGTATTCAATCATACGAAGATAAGTTTATGCTCCCAATAATCGTCATACATCAGTTTCATAATTAAAATAAAAATAAAAAAGCACCAAACGATCAATGCAGTTGAATATATCAATGTGAGAAATGCAGAATCATTGGCTTCTGTCTTGTTACTAGGTGGTTACAAAGTGCAAGACCAATACAGAAAAATGGAAGAGTATCTTGTTCATAACAACAACGAACAAACTTCAAAATAAAAAACAGAGAATAGGTCTAATGGCACTATCACTCCAAAGAGTGTCGTTACAGAAGGATTTTTTGGTTGCTCTTGAAGAAGATTTCAAAATTCATCTGGAAAAATTTAAATTCAGGCTCCGGGCTACCTATACCAATCTCACATTTCTCACACTGAGGCTTAGGGATTAAAGTAAAAATGCATCCTGCAAAATAGGATAAAGTTGCATTCCTACTGAGAAGAAAACATTCAACAAACTTCAATGATTGAACCAAAGTTTCATTACAGAAGCGTTGTCCCGAAAGAACAATAGACAGCCTTCTCAGTTTCATATATCAAGTAAGGTAATGCAACAGACATTGAGATAAAGCAGAGCCAAGACTTCATTATAATTTTAAATCAGATAGATTTTGTTTCTACAAAGAGCCTTTGGCAACAACTGAGAGGCCTTTACAAAATGAAAGAGGTTTTTTAATTCTTGATTAACAATGGAAAAGAAGGAATCTCTGTGCACCTGGAGTCCACTGTAAACCGAATCTTGTCTTTCCTTCCCTGGTAGTGTGAATTTAAGTTCCTTCTGGATCTTATGTTTGGCGTCTGAGAACATGACCAACCAAATTAGTTTAAATGTCTCCTGCATCACTACATCGAATATATAAAGCATGTCCAAGCCAAGAGGCAATGCATTTACAAGGAGGGCTAGAGAGTGAGGATTATAACCTTCAAAAACATCCTTGTAGGAGGGATCACAAACTACAATTATTTCCTTTACTTCAATCATTTGGGAGAAAGTGTAGAAGCTGCATGGAGTGCGAAATATCATTCAGAAGAGCATAAGATATGTATCCCCGGAAAAAAATAAAATAAGAGAGTAGAAAGTCAATTAATATTTCCACGAGACATGAATAAAAAAACCTACACAAGAGAATCTGAAAAGGACTATTGCAACTAGAACTATAAAGACCCAAAGAGGTCAGGTTTCGGTCACAAAAGAGTAACTGTGTCTAGAAATTGGCATCCAATAATCCACCAACTCAAACTTGGTATTGTCGGTGGGAAATTTTGGCATCTACAAGCAACTGGGTCTTGCAGCCAAATAGTCCAAAGCACCAAGGTTCATTCATTTTATAATCCTTCTAAAGATACAAAATGAAAGTGCTTATTCATCATTATAATGAACCAGATAGACATTCAGCTAATTAAAAAAAAATAACGCATTGTAGTTGGTTTGATAAGTTGTGTCCTAAAATCAGAAAAGTTCCCCAAGTGGTTTGACTGAGAGAGTGTGAGTCAGTTACCTGTATAATGCAATTGGCTGGCCTAAAAGGGGAAGATATTGCTTTGGCATGCTGGCCTAGTAGCACAAACATAACGAGAAAACATGATCATCTTGTGGGACTAGAATGACAACCAAATCCATAGATGAAGGTGATGGGGATTCTATTTCATCCATATGCATTATGCAGGAAAATGAAGATGAAGAAAGAGAATCTGACGATGTAAATGGGGAATGTGAAGAACTTACACCCATCCTTTTGCCCTGCCCTCCAGCCAAAAGAATCACCGACACGCTCTTCTCTTTCACTATTGATCTAGACTCTGGTTTCTGCATTATCAAGTAAACCATTTACAAAAGTGGTGGTGATAATTGAACAAAAAAGAAAGGGAAATATGAAGATTTTACATCTTCATTGGCAACTTTCGCAGAGATTCTAGTATGCAGGGCCTTAGCCTTAGCCTTAGCCTTAGCCTTGTGCCTGAAACTGAAACTGAAACTGAATTGTTTGCCTGAGAGACAATAGAAGCATGCAAGCATATAGCTAATTAATTAATTATTAAGCAATTAAGCATACAAAACAAATGTTTGAATCAAGGAATTTGAAATGAGTAATTTAATGAGATCAAAAAGACAAGAGCTTTGCCTGCATTCCCAATGCCTGCTTCTGCTGCTGCTGCAAGTCTGCGTCTAAGGCCTCCTCCTCCTGCTGCTGCTGACTTTGAAAGTGGTGGGATTCGGAGGTTATCATTTGAAAAAGCTGCTGAGGAAGACACTTTGAGACTGAGGACGTCCATGTCTCAACCCACAGACCTCAAAACCTCACCCTTCCTTCCTTCCTTCCCTGTGCCTCTCTGTCTCTGCAGCACCTCTCTCTATTTTATTCAACACAAGAGATGAGGAGGATTCTGTCTGTATATTCCCTCAACCTGGAGACAAAAACACCACCCATCGCTTCCTGTATAATATTTCTTTCTTTTTTTCTTTTTTTTTTCCACCTCAACCAGAAACAGAATTATTGTGTATTTACATACGGCGGGTCCGTTGGTAGATTAATGATCACTAATGGGCCTCCATCAAGTCCCAGTATTTCATCATATTAAGCCCAAACTAAGCCCACCCCTACCCACCCTATGACAAAAATGATGAGAGAACCCAAGTCAAGTGAGAAATTCTCATTAAACAGAATAACAAACAAGAAAGAAGACGAAAGGGTAATCAATCAATCGAGAGAGTTAGAGAAATGGGTGGGAGTAAGAAGGCGCTGGGGACGACAGGGGAGTTCTTCAGGAGGAGGGACGAGTGGAGGAAGCATCCGATGCTCTCCAATCAGCTCCGCCACGCCACGCCCGGCCTTGGCATCGCTCTCGTTGCATTCGGCGTCTACCTCGTCGGCGAGCAGGTCTACGACCGCCTCATCGCTCCATCCTCCTCCTCCTCTCATCACGCCCACTCTCATTCCGTCACTTCAGCCTCCGCTACTCACTGAAGAAAGAGAATTCAGCAGGTCAGGTCAGGTCAGGTCAGTCTCCATGATCCAACCTTTTTCTTTTCTCGGTTATCAATTAGGGTTTCTATTTGTTTGTTAGGGATTCCAGCTGAAAATGGAATCAATGATTCCATATAGCAGTCGTTTCTAATTTCTAGGTTTTAATTCCAAATCAAAAATTAAATCTTACATATTTATATTGCAGAGTTCATCAAATTGGTACTTAGATTTGAATACAATGTATTAAGGGATCATTGTCCATTTGGGTTTTCGTTATTGCCCTACATTACTTTTCAAGTCATAGATGCCAATCTTTTCGTGTTTGTTTTGTAGTTGTGGTCTTTTAAGTGGTCTTATATGTATGTGGGACTTTCAGTTGAACTTTGAAATGGGAAACAACTACTTGTAATCTTGTAGGAAAGATGGTATGCATACACATAGGATTATGTAGTGTATGCATACGCATACTTGAGATTAAACAAACTACTTACCGACGGGCAGGTGCAGAGATTGTTGTCATCTCTCGGGAAATTTGTTTAGCTTCCTTTTAGTGGCAATTTGATTAGGATTCCTCTGCATTCGTTTGTTAGTTTTTGTGGTTGTGAATCTTGCAACTTGTTAGTTTTAGTGGAAATTTGTTTAGCTTCCTTTTAGTGGCAATACATAACTTCTTAACATGAAAAGTTCATATTCTTTGACTGAAATTTGCCACTTATAAGTCTGGACTAGCACTTTATATGTAAAACTAAATTGGTGTCCAGGTACTTTAATTGAAACCTGATAAGGCTAGTGCTCGCAAGCTAAAGCTGAGACAGAATGTATTTGTTTTCTCTCCTGCATTCCAAAGAGTTTTTCTATTAAACACCATTTTTTCTGAGTTTAACTCAAAAAATGTTAAAAACATTTTAATTGTGCAAAAAAGACTATATAGGACTATATTGGACATATTGACAACAAAGAAAAACAGTCATCCAATGCACATCCACCCAAACGGCACCACAAACTAGCCCACAAAGTCCCAATGGCAACGGCGGTGCTGCCATCGGCTCCAACTCCAGCGGTCGATTGGTCGATTGGCACAATATGATGATGATGCTATACGTATACTCTTGTTGATTGGGGATCATAATGTAAAATTTAGGTATATATCTAACCAGGTTTTTGGGTTCTTTTAGGGTTCTGTTAATTCAACGCTCAGACTTGCAATGGCCTTATAGAAGGCAGCCTGAGCAACTTAATCTTTTGTTCCCTGCTTGGATTCTTTGTTTGAAACAGTATTGACAACTCCATAATAAACTTAGGGCGTCATATTGATATCGACATCCACAACTAAAACTGAACACAATAAAGTGTCTTCTTAGGTTCTATTTAATGAAAGCTTGGTGGGGGTGTCTGTTGATGTGTTGGTGGGTGTGATTTGGTGTTTAATGGGGTGTAAATAGAAATCGGGGTAAACTCAGATCAGAAGTGGTGTTTAAATAGAAGAACTCTTCCAAAAATATGTATGGTCCTTTTATGTTCTTATTTGATAGTTAGCTGATCTTGCAGATGGGTGCTCGTGGTCAACAGGAGTCAGCAGGAGGAAAAAGTTGTGGAGTTTCTTATATTTCTGTGCCCTTTTCTGCTTGATGTTTGAATAAAATGTTTTCACTTCACTAGGGCCTTAACAAACTTGAAGGCTTAAGTTTTATTTGTGCAGAGTTTTAATGTGTTGTCGCTACTCCCAGAATGTCTTATATTTGAAGATTGCATCATTTAAAGTTTGTGTTTTGTTTCTATTCGTATATTACTTTGAATTGCATTTTTCAACTTCTAAACTAAATTCATTTTAGGCCTATAATTGAATTTGGTTATGGTTGTGAGTGTGGTCATTGCCACGGTTCCTAATGCAGCCTTTGGGAGTCAAATTGCTTATGAAGACTGAAGAGCGGAGGGTGTTCCTGCCTTCTTGGATGGTAACCAGATATGAAACCCAAGCCTTTTGACCAAGTAGCCATGTCTAAGTTCAATTAATAATGAGATTATGAAAACAAGCCCTTAGTGTTTCAAATGGTGTCACTGGCCTTTTCCTTTTTTAACAACACGGGAAAGTTTTGTGTCTGTTCATGGCGTAAAGCAAGGATCATTAGGGGCGGAAACTAAGAAGTGCATCAAAGATTTCAATCACTTTTTTGGTCATTGCATTTTTCACAAAATGTTTTGATACAAGTTGGTAAGACATCTTCTGTGTTTCTTTCTTTTTTTTCTCGTGACCATCGTATTGCCTAGATTATTTGTCCCCTTTTGTGAAGTCATAACTTGAAAGGGACTATTACAGTCTGTTTGCAAATTTGGAAGCAGAGAAATAGGTTAAGTTCTAATTCTTCATTTTCGTCTCGACTCTACTCTACCCAACTGAGAGACATATCTACTTGAACTTAGCATTCCTAGTACTGACAATACACCTGAGGCTCTGTGGCTCTGAGGCTCAGCCAAGCAGCAAGCAGCACCGTATATATTTGCAACAATCTTGAGATTGGTTGAAACAAGTCTAACAACATAAACGTCTTCTGTCATTACTCCGTCTCCGTTGTTTATTTTTCATGACAGCTATTAACAAAACTTATTTCTCATGAGAGCTATTAACAAAACTTAATGGCTCGTATGGGGAAGAAGATCCTCTCTGGATTCTGTTTGTGCACACCCTCGGGATCCATTGATCCTGGTCGTTCAACACAGATTGAATGGTGAAAAAAAAACACACAGCATCTAAGCGTGTCGTCGCAACTGAAGGACCTCCAAATCCATGGATGCAATGTCTCATCCACCGCCTTTCTCTTCCCCACGGTTTTGCCCAACAAATGTCGTCTCCGATCTGCTTGCTCATCATGCACTGAAGCACATCTGTCGCAAACTTGTTCCATGTGCCAATTGAGTTTACGACGAGTTGATAACATGCCTTTGTCGTGAACTCGTTCCATTTGGGAACAAGAGAAGACAAGCATTGAAAGAAGAAAGAGAGAAGGCAGTGAACAAGGCAGTGAACAGGAGGTTGGTGGAATCGTAGCCGTTCAATCTATGGTGAACGATCATGATCAATTGATTCTGAGGCTCCGTACAAACAGGATCTACAGTAAAGTAGTCAAAGTGGTTAAAATACACTTATTACACAACAGTGGATAAGTTCATACTTTTAAACAAGGCTAATATCAGAATTGCCGGAGGTTCCTAGAATGCCACAAAGAGTACAGCTACCTAGGTCCTGGAGGGGCGAAAAACAAAGTTGAGTGGATCAGCAAAACAATGTTTGTAAGAAAAACCTTTATTTTCGAACATAGTAACCCCTCGCTGGAAAACAAGTATAGTTTCCGTAAAACATACTACGTAAGTATGTAAATAAAAGTACAACAACAAAATAACCAGAAATATGCCAAGTCATGATATATCTAATGCCGCAGTAATATAATCATGTGATAATCAAGTATAAACAAGTGCTCATTCATCTAAGTTGACACACAAATTAGTACAGATAATTTCTAACACGAACAGGGCTGGGTGTAATCAATACGCTCTAGTACTATGATCACGTGAAGGCTGGTGCCGAAGCATGGTCACATATGAGTCAAAATTGCCTAATGCAATTTGTAAGACAGGACTGGCACCTAACTTGGATCCAAGGCGAGCGAACAGTGCCGATGTGAACATACACGTGAAGGACTGTCCTTGGCCCTGTGGCGAGTACTGACACCAGGGTGCAGCAATGATAAGCATGTGCAAATATGTATAAATGTCATAACAGTAATATCCCAACCATATAGCAGCATTTATCACATTTGATATCACAATAACGATACTTGGCAACATAAGCGTAAAAAATGGAGTAAATACGCATTTATGGAAACTATAACTATGTATAGATATAAAAACAAATTGCCCACTCACAAATACGTCGTCGGATTATAGCCTCCGAGCCTTGCCTGACCCCATAGGTCATAGGGATATGTTTCCCCTATATGTGAAATAACTATTTTAAATTAATTAATAACACATATACAAAAACTTAAATAAAACCCCCATAGTTTGCTCAAACCTAGGGTTTAAATATACGAAATTGAATACTCGACATCGCGGACCTACATAAATTGATATAAGGTAAAACGGAGGTCGGACGCACCCTCATGCGCCGCCTAGGGCACAACCATACATGCCACTACATGCAGGTAGAGGCTGACGGAGGCCCTAACGGCCGTTAAGAATATTTCGTTAAAGTGATGAAATATTCCGATAAATAATAACGTCGTTAGGATATTCTGTCAGAGTTGACGGAATATTCCGTCATCTTCTCCGGTGGTCCTTACAGGTCACCGCCGTCTGAACTCGTCAGATTCTGGAAAATGTCGCCAGTTTTTGGGAAATTTTTCCAAACTTCACAATTTGCTTATTTCTCAACCATTTTTCACAAAATTTATATGGAAATGAAGCTTATGAGGAGTAGAACAAGATTATACCTCTTAGAAGTCCAAAAAGTGGATGGAGGTGGCCTGAAAAAGCCTCGAAAGGCACGGTCAAAACTGGAACTTCTCGAAAATGGGTTGTTTCTTGTCAAAGTTTCCTCAAACTTGTCCTAGGAGCCTTGGGGAGTTGTAAGAGAGCTTCCCCGACCTTCAAAACTCCTTGACTTAGCCTGAAATTCGTTGAACCCAGACTCACCAAGTTCGACGTCCAAAACTCGGTCAAATCACTATCTGGTTACACGGTTGTCTTCGTAGTGGTGAAGGGAGATCAACCATGTAGTTTTCAGGTCACGTTTATGAGGTTTAGTGCTCGCTTGAGTGAGTTGTAGAGTGAGAGCGAAGAGAGAGTCCTTCGGGGAGAGAGAGTGAATTTTGAAAATTGATTTGTGACTGGTGTGAGTGTGCAACTCATTGATTGGTTATGTAAAAGAAGGAAAAATCTAAATAGGTGGTGAAGAGAGAAACAGGGCAAAATGAATGGATGGGAATGATTGGTGGAAAGCAAATTTAATTTGTTGTTGATTGGGAGACACAGATCCATTTTTTAGGGATATAAAATCTAATTTCTTACAGTGTTTCAAACACTGATAATTTGTACGCATGTGTATAAAATACCTGTGGTTATCGTACTGTAATAGAGTGTAACTTTTGTTTTGTTACAGATTCGACTCAAGTCTAACACACGCTCACGCGTTTGTAGTGACAAGTACAATTTAAGTATGAAACTAGGAAATGAAACAACAGTCGAAAACAAAGTCCACATCAGATTACACTTTTCCCCAAAAAGGGTAAAAATGTCAAATTACACAAACAAAAAGGAAATTACAGTGAAAATTCGGGACGGATCGTCACAGGGAAGGATCCAAGTACCCTCTGGCTCGCTCTGGTCGATTGCTTCGATCACCAAAAAGACATTTACTTGCCTGATACAAGACATGATTGACAGCATTTACGCTGCCAAAACTGTAAGTCTGTGAATGAATACAACTCTAAAGTTTATAGAATCTGATCACTACTTAAGTTCTGTAAAAATGACTTAACCAAACAGGATATCTTAGAGAAGACTTATTTGATCTTCAATGCCACCAATATTGTCCTGCAGCAACAATATAGGGCACAAACGTTCACCAAATTTTTGGATTTGATATCTATTTTACTTCTTGCTGAAAAGCAGAACCAGCTTTTGATAAAGAATCATCAAGTTCAATCCACTGGCTCGAACGTTTCGCCTGAAGCGCATGCGACTAATTTTAGCAACCACAACTGACATAAATCTAGTCGTGGTCGTGAAAAAGGGCGGCAAGCTCTACTACGGGCCCAAGGTCCACAAAACAGAAGCCCACCCTAGTGAGGAAATTTGACCCAGAAACGCCAACCCCTTTGTCATATCCCGGCCCGGCCCCCCACCACATCCCGGCTCAACTCCACCTTAGCACGATATTGTCCACTTTTGGCCCTGACCACGCCCTCACGGTTTTGTTTCTGAGAACTCACATGAGAATTTCCTAGTAGGTCACCCATCCTGGGAATGCTCTCACCCGAACTCACTTAACTTCGGAGTTCCGATGGAACCCGAAACCAGTGAGTTCCCAAAAAGCCTCGTGCTAGGTAGAGATAGGAATATACATATAAGGCTTACAGGATCCACTCCTCTGGGCGATGTGGGATGTTACAATCCACCATTTTTAAGGGCCTGACATCCTCGTCGGCACACTTCCGCCCAGGGATTGGCTATGATACCAAATTGTCACATCCCACCCTGGGCCCTCACCACATCCTGGGCTCGACTCCACTGTAGCACAATTTGTCTACTTTAGACCCCGACCACGCCTTCATGGTTTTGTTTCTAGGAACTCACACGAGAACTTCCCAGTGAGTCATCCATCCTGGGAATGCTCTAGCCCGAACTCGCTTAACTTCAGAGTTCCGATGGAACCCAAAGCCAACGAGTTCCCAAAAGGCATTGTGCTAGGTAGAGATGGGAATATACATATAAGGCTTACAGGATCAACTCCCTTAGGCGATGTGGAATGTTACACCCTTGCCCCTAAGGCCCCAAACTTCAAGAACAAGGGAAAAGCTATTGTTCAATCGGTTTCCACTGAAATGGACATGTGCTACCGCTGTGGATCAAATGATCATTGGTCCTATGTATGCCGAGCTACTCCCAAGGCCATTGCCAAGTATCATTCTCGTCATAAGGCTAACTTTGTGCATGTAGAACATCCCGAAGATGCTATCAAAATTCTAGAGGTTTCATATTTTAAGGAGGCATCCCTCTTATGGAAGAATAAAGTTTTATTTTTCTGAGACATGTTAGGGTGTTTTTACACCCCTAGTGGCCGAAACCCCCTAAAAAAAAATTTAGGTTTATGGTTTAATTTTTGGACAATTTTTCTAAGTTTATGGAATTATTTGTTTAGATTGGTTTGTTTTCAATTATGGATAATTATTATGGACATTATTTCTCGAATTGATTAATTGAATGAATGGAATTATATTTATGCATGTGACCGATTCAATTAATTTATTTCTAGGTATGACGAGTGAGGAAGTTAGTTGTCTGACTAATAATGCCACCATGCACACTATATTGCATGAGAAACACTATTCAACTAACTTCTTACCTAAGAATGCACCTCTGATAACCCTCTCAGGCCCATCTAACCTGATAGAAGGATACGGAAAGGCCCATATTATGTTGTCCAATGGTATTCAATTAACCATTAAAGAGGCACTCTATTCTCCACGTTCTGACAGAACGTTGCTGAGTTTTAGAGATATTCGAGATGATCAATATCATGTTGAAACCACTTAAGATAATGGTTCTGAATTTCTTTGTATCACTTTTTACGAATATGGTCGAAAACGTATTTATGAGAAGCTGCAACGTTTCCCAAGTGGGTTGTACATAACAACCATTCGAGCCATTGAGACCCATCACGTGGCCTACCCTATGGCTGGGTTCCAAAGTACTCTCATGCTTGGCATGATCGAATAAGACACCCCATATGAGATATGATGCGCCGTATTCTCAAAGTATCTCATGGGCATCACTTAAAATCTTATCCCGACCATCCGTTTTGCAAAGCATGCACCCTAAGAAAGTTAAACATTCAACCCTCACTTACAAAGATTATTCATGATCCTCCCTAAGTTTCTTCAGAAGATTCAAGGGGATATTTATGGACTTATCCAACCAATGTGCGGACCATTTAAATACTTCATGGTGTTGGTTGATGCATCAACGTGATGGTCACATGTCAGCTTATTGTCCACACGCAATGTTGTATTTGCGAAACTCCTAGCACAAATTATTAAGCTTAGGGCTCACCACCCTGACTATCCAATCAAGTTGATTCAACTGGATAATGCTGGAGAGTTTACGTCACAAACTTTTGACGATTATTACATGTCTGTTGGGATTGAAGTTGAACATCATGTGCCCCATGTTCACACCCACAACGTTCTGGCAGAAGCTTTCATAAAGCGTCTTCAAACGATAGCTCAAATTTTGGTTATGCGAACCAACTTACTGGTATCTGCTTGGGGCCATTCAATATTGCACGCAACCATGTGGGTTTGCCTGAGGCCCATCGATACCCAACCTCATTCACCATTACATTTGGTTACTGGATACGAGCCTGACGTCTCGCATTTATGTGTGTTTGGGCGTGCAGTCTATATGTTAATAACGCTACCACTATGTACCAAAATAGGTCATCAGAGAAAAATAAGAATCTATGTCGATTATGATTCACCATCCATTATTCGTTACTTAGAACCGTTGGCAGAAGATCTCTTTATTGCACGTTTTGCAAATTGTCACTTTGATGAGACAGTCTTCCCGTCATTAAGGAGAGATAAGATCACTAACATTCATGTAGAACGCCGCGAATTGTCGTGGATTACTCCCACTATGTCTCATTTAGATCCATGCACCCCTCAGTCTGAAACTGAAGTGCAACGTATTCTAGTTCTTCAGAACATCGCTCAAAGCATGCCAAATGCTTTTACTAATCTAGCTAAGATGACGATATCACATATACCCGCTGCAAACGCACATGCAAAGATAAACATACTTAACATACGTCGTACCATCGCCTTGAAAGGCCGGACCGTCCCCGAGGGTGGGGCGGTCATACCTCCCACATGGCCTGGTATACTGGCAACTAGCTAATCATCTTTTCCTACCCTGAAGCGTGGCAGACCCCCTGGTTCAAAGGATTCACAACTCTAGAAGAGGAAAACGGCACAAACTAGTGAACTTAGTCTGATTCAACCATTGCTTACTCATCTGTTCCAACGCATGAGGTTATTATAGATTACGGTGATGTCTTAGATGAAACAACCCAACCTCCAGAGAATCGTGAGATTTCGGTCCATTATGCAATTTTTTATGAGGTTTGAAATCAGAATAAGATGATTGTCAATGATGCATTTGCTTATACAGTTGCTTCTGACATCATACTTAGCAATGTTAAACTGAAAACAAGCAATTCGGGTCGAACTTGATTCGCTTGCAAAACGTAAGGTGTTTTGGCATATAACTTATACTCCACCACATGTGATGCATGTGGGCTACAAATGGGTTTTTGTAAGGAAGCGTAATGAAAGGAATGAAGTAGTGCAATACAAAGCATGCCTCGTAACGTAAGGCTTCTTTCAACGTCCTGGAATTGATTACGAGGATACATATTCCCCCGTAATGGATGTCACAATGTTCTGCTACCTTATCAGTCTGGTAGTTTGCGAAAAATTGACTATGCAGCTTACAGACGTGGTAACTGCGTATCTCTATGAGGATCTAGATACGAAATTCTACATGAAAGTTCCAGAAGGACTTCCATTTACTGGTTCAAATAGTTCTAGACCACGAAACACTATCTCGATTAGATTGAGGAGATCATTATACAGATTAAAACAATCCGGGCGGATGTGGTATTACCGTCTGAGTGAATATTTGATAAGTCAGGGTTATGTGAACAACGAACTATGCCCATGCGTGTTCATTAAGAAGTCACATTCCAGATTTGCGGTCGTTGCAGTTTATGTCAACGACATAAACCTCATCGAGACTCCTGGAGAGCTTGCGGAAATTGTCGTTCACTTAAAATCGGAATTTGAGATGAAAGATTTTGGAAAAACTTGATATTGTCTCGGCCTAGAGATCGAACATTATTCAGATGGAATCTTAGTACATCAATCGAACTACACCTAAAAGGTGTTGCAACGTTTTAATGAGGATAAAGCAAAACATTCGAGTACTCTTATGGTCATTCGGACTCTAGATGCTAAACGAGATCCCTTCCGTCCCAAGAAGGATGAGGAAGATATTTTAGAGCCAGAAGTTCCATACCTAAGTGCAATTGGTGCTTTATTGTACTTGGCTCAATGCACTAGACCCGACATCTCCTTCGCTATTAATCTTTTGGCTAGATACAACAATGCGCTTACACGCAAACACTAAAATGGTGTTAAAGATATTTTTCGCTACGTCAAGGGTACGACGGATTTGGGCTTGTTCTACACCCATAAATCCTCGAGAGGAATCACTGCCCCCTCAATCCTCGGGTTGATTCTCGCCTTATTGGTTACATAGATACTAGTTATCTGTCTGACCCACATAAGGCACGTTCTTAAACAGGCTATGTCTTTACTGTTTGAGACACCTCTATATCTTGGAGGTCTACCAAGCAAATACTAGTTGCAACTTCTTCAAACCATGCTAAGATTCTCACCTTGCACGAAGCCTCACTTGAGTGTTTTTGGTTAAGAGCAATCATGGAACATATTTGAAGCACTAGTGGTCTTACTTCCGTCGTTGACCTTCCTACGACGATCTTTGAAGACAATGCAGCATGTATCAAGCAGTTAAAGAAAGGATACATCAAAGGAGACAACACCAAGCACATATCGCTGAAGTTCTTTTATTTTCACCCGCAACAACAACATCATAACATTGAAGTCAAGCAAATATGTTCCTAAGACAACTTGGCCGATCTCCTTACCAAGTTATTGCCCAAGTCTACTTTTCAGAAGCTCATCCAAGGAATTGGTATGCGTAAATTGTCTGAGTTGAATTTCTTATAGTTCTCTTATTTGGAAGTTATGTCGAACTTAGGGAGAGTATCCAGACGCATACTCACTTGATCTTAATATACTCTTTTTCCTATAATTAGGAGCATTTTTCCCACTGGGTTTTTGCTACTTAACGAGATTTTAATGAGGCACTCATTCTGAGATGATCATACTCCGTTGAGTTCACTACTTTTGTCCTATTTGACGTTTGTTTTAGACATTATGCATACTTCTCACTTTTCTCCTTAGTTAATAGGTTTTTACCTACCTTAGGTTTTACCATAGCGAGGGTTTTGTGAGTTTTACTACCCATGCATACTTTTTTTTTTAATTTGAGACTCACATTCACCTATTGTGTCAACGACTTCATCAACTGTTCTACCTCATCTGCTAAAGATTTGATGCGACGTTTTATTTGAGTATTTGCACACTTAAAAGGGGAGTGTTGCAGTCCTATTGGATTAGGAATATGATTATGTAAATCCTAGTGTATCTAAGAGTATCTTCCTATTAGAGTTGTAATCCTATTAAGGTAAGGATTTAACTTATTCTACTACTATAAATAAAGGCAGGGTGATGCAACACACACCTCAGAATTACATCTCTCTGTTGCCATGGCCCCTCTCCCTCTTTATCTTAAATACAGTTTAGTCAAATAGGCCTACAACAATATTCGATTTTTCCCTAAAACAAATTATTATAAATGGAATAATATCTTGACCTAACCAAAGAAACTAAGAAATTATTTTTTAAAGAAAGGAATTAATAATAAAAATGATACGAAACAACCGGGAACAAACCTTCTCCTTGCTACCTGGCCTTTTTTTCTTTTAACAATAAACAACCAAATTCCAAAGCCCACTCTCCTCCTTGTCTCGCTCTTTATCCATCTTCATACACTCTCTCTCTCTATCTCTCTCTCTCTCTCTCTACAGAAGAAGAACAAGAGAACCCTCATCACTTGGCTTGCCTGAATCATCGTGTGAGTGACAGAGTGAGTGAATGGCGAAGAACGAGGCTTCGTTGGAATCGGTGGACGACTTCTTGAAGCGGTGTCGGCAGTCGGGAGATGCCGCATACGCCGCCTTGAGATCAGTGCTGGAGCGTCTCGAGGATCCAAAAACCCGAACTCAAGCTCGGATCTTCCTCACGGACCTCCAGAACCGCTTCCCCTCCAAGGAGTCCTGCGATCAATGTTTTCGCACCTACCATTTTCAGATTGAAGACATCTTCTTCGATCAGTATGAAGGTCTCTCTCCCTCTCTCATTCAGTATCGATTCTGTTTGGTTACCGAGATAATGTAGGAAATGGAAAATTGAAGGGTTTTTTTATTAACACCCCATAATCAAAATTTTCTTCTATAATTCCAAATTTACCCTTCATTTAAACCTGCATAAAATAAAACTCCCAGTCCATCACCATTGTTCAGATCCTCGCCTTTTATTTATATTATACTGTTTACATTTTCCCAACATCATTATAATCATCTTTGTACTTATTTTTGTTCTTTTTCTTTTGCATGATATTCATATCAATTTTCGATTTGAGAACTATACCAAGTCCAACCAGGAATTCCCAAGCAAGGATATGAATATTATCCAAAAGAAAAAGTACAAAATAAGAACAAAGCCCTAATGCGGTAGCGTGAAACCTGGATAATAGGATATGATTTTAATTTCAAGATCATTATCAAAGGCAATTAGCTAGGAATGAACTCCTAATACAGTTTCTAGAAACCTGCAGAAAAAGCTCCTTAGAAAACACGGTACATGCAATGCTCTTATTGCCTCTCCAAAGGTTCAGATGATCCGAAGTTTCATACTTTGATAGGTTGGTTGGTTGGGAGATTTTTTTTTTTTTT
Source organism: Pyrus communis (assembly GCF_041283825.1). NCBI lineage: Eukaryota > Viridiplantae > Streptophyta > Magnoliopsida > Rosales > Rosaceae > Pyrus > Pyrus communis. Next base: position 292,563 of record NC_142579.1, read on the forward strand.
GGTAAGGTAACAAAAAGAAGGGTAAAACTGAAATTATCGAGAAAATTTTTAATTGTGGGGTGTATTCAACAAATTATGAGGTGTTCATAAAACAATCCAAAATTGAATTATCCAATGACTCACTGCAATTGTTTGTCTCAGTTCTTTTGACTGTCCTTTTGCTTTGTGTGCGTGTCTGATTTTGTGGGCGTTTTCGTAATGGCGAAAAATTGGTACTCTGGCATTTGGCTTCTTTTTGCTTTTACTCGTCGTTTTCTCAGTAACCAATCCTATATTCCTATTCCTTGTTTGGTTTGTTTCTGGGAAACCAAAGTCACTTTTCCTTCTCCAGCGGCGGACTTCAAATTTTCTATTTTTAATTACCGAACAACCACAATTTTTATAATATCGTCCAAGTCTTTTTTTTTTTGTTCATTTTCAATTGTCGATTTAATCTTAATGAGTTCGAAGTTGGCCATAAGATTACAGTATAACAGGACAGTTCTGAACAGATAAACTGTAGCATACGATGGGGATATCGCAATTGAATATTGCGGTTTCCGAATGATAATCTGAAATCATGGATGGATTTACGCTTCTTGTTGGCTATACTCCATACGGCCTGTTTCGGACGGTCGAACGGGGGGTGGGGGCATTATAGAATCACTAATGGCCGCACAATTGTTTGCTTGCCATGGTGGTTGAATCAGCTGGTCTGAACCTGTTATTGGGCTACTACAGGTCACCAGGGTAGGAAGAAATTGACGATGATGGTTATCCCCAGTATTTTTGTTCCAGAAGACTGGTCTTTTACTTTTTTTGAAGGACTAAACAGACATTCCGATTCTATCTTCAAGGACAAGTCAGTTGCTGAGCTTGGTTGTGGAAATGGTTGGATATCCATTGCCATTGCTGAGAAGTGGTTGCCATCAAAGGTAGTTTTGGTTTTTGTTTGTCCTACTTTACCATGCATGTTATTAGTCTTTATTCTGTTCACATTTCAACCTTTCCTGCTTCTCTGAATGATGAAGAAACTACCCTTTTCAGGTGTACGGCCTTGATATCAATCCTAGAGCAGTAAAGATGTCATGGATAAACTTGTACTTAAATGCTTTGGACGAAAAAGGTCAACCCATCTATGATGCTGAGAAGAAAAGTTTGCTGGACAGGGTAGAGTTTCATGAATCGGATCTGCTATCTTATTGTAGAGATAATGACATTCAACTAGAACGAATTGTTGGATGCATACCTCAGGTATTGTCGACAATTACAATAAGATAAAGTTAGTTTGTCTAATGTCCGTTTTGAAGGTTCCTCATGTGAATAATCATTTGACTCCTCATTCATTTTCCTTGTTTGGGTTCTTGCAGATTCTTAACCCAAATCCAGATGCTATGTCTAAAATGATTACAGAGAATGCAAGTGAGGAATTTCTACATTCGTTGAGCAATTATTGTGCACTTCAGGTTAGGACGGAACCTTGATAGTGTGTTCTGCATTGATTGTATAATTTGTATCTTAAGAGGCATCCAGTGCTACATAGATATTATCATAATTAGTTTTTCTAGTTACACATGGAAACTGTTTGCTAATGAAATGTAGTATGGCCTTGTGACAACTGGCCAACTGATTTCTAGTAATTCCAGTGTCCAGTCATCATTAGAGACTATAATAGTATTTTTATGTAAACTTTTGTTTTCTACGCAGGGTTTTCTTGAGGATCAGTTTGGCCTAGGTCTGATTGCCCGGGCGGTGGAGGAAGGAATAGCTGTCATTAAACCTATGGGGATAATGATCTTCAACATGGGGGGTCGTCCAGGACAAGCTGTTTGTAAGCACTTGTTTGAACGCCGTGGTTTCCATGTTAACAAGCTTTGGCAAACCAAAATTCTCCAGGCAAGTATACCCCTAATTATGGAAAAGAATTTTATCCTTCAAACTTCTGCAGTTCTCTTGAAATGTGCATTGTTACAGGCTGCAGATACAGATATATCAGCCTTAGTTGAAATTGAAAAGAACAGTCCACACCGTTTTGAGTTCTTTATGGGGCTTTCTGGAGATCAGCCTATTTGTGCTCGTACAGCCTGGGCCTATGGAAATGCTGGTGGCCGAATCTCTCATGCTTTATCAGTATATAGCTGTCAACTTCGCCAACCAAATCAGGTGTGCAGTTCATTTATTATAACAAAGTTGATGTCATTGCGGCTGAAGATAGGAAAACTAAATGGATGCTGAATTAAATAAACTGACAGGTGAAGACAATTTTTGAGTTTCTTGAAAATGGCTTCCACGATATAAGCAGTTCTTTAGACTTATCATTTGAAGATGATGCTGTGGCTGATGAGAAGATTCCCTTCCTAGCTTATCTATCCAGTGTTCTGAAAGGGGGTTCTTTTGGCACATATGAGCCACCAGCTGGAAGCAAACATTTTCGTAGTCTCATTGCTGGGTTTATGAAAACATATCACCGCATTCCGCTCAAAGCTGATGTAAGATGATAACCTCTTGTACAAAACATATATCAACTTTTTCTGTGATAGATGTTATTGATTACTCAACTAAATCATGTTAACTAAAAAGTGGTAGGAAGATCTCACAAACCTGCATGATTATCATCATCCCAGAAAATAGAAAATAATAAAATGAAATGAAGAATGCCATTGAATTAGACTTATCAGGTGACAAATAGATCCCAATGTGAAAATTAGCATGAATTTACATCCTAGAAATGAAGAATGCCATTGAATTATACTTATGGTCAATATTTTCCCTATGGCTTGGAGAATTGAGATTACACAAGTAACAGTGATGTATCCCTTTGTTCTGTCCCCAAGTATAAATTTAATTGATTTGATAAAGTGTATGATGCATGAGGTCTTCAAGATGTTAGTTATCTTGATACATAGGTCAGTTAGCCTTTCTTCCATGTTGGTTATGAGTTTCTCATCACCATTGTGAATATACTGGCTGTGTTTAGTGTCCCTAGTTCTGAATGCTCCAGAAAAATCTGATTACCCCGCTAACCAACTTTTATATGGCTCTTTGATGGATGAGAAAATATGAAATATCTAAATTAATCAAACAATCACAAGATTGGTCATAATAATTAGATAGTTTAGATAATAGATGGCCTGGTGATTTTCCTGTTCAGTTTAATTATATAAGTTCGATGATATTATGACATGTATACACAGATTATCTGTGATTTGTTTTTAAAACTGTATAGTGATCCTCTCCTGCTTTCAAAGTGATGTAGCCAAGAGTTATCTAGAAACATACTTTTACTTCTTTTAAAGTCTAAGTTTTGTAGCAAAATAAAAGAAATAAATTATACCAAAAATAAAGGAAATCTAAGTATTTTTCATTCTTAAGTGTAATCTGCAGAAGTTCATGTTTGTGCCTTTCCTGTTGTGTAGTATAAGGTGCATTCTGACTTGTTTTCTCTCTTTTCTTGTACAAGAATGTGGTTGTCTTTCCTTCAAGGGCTGTGGCGATAGAAAATGCTCTTCGACTGTTCTCGCCTCGTCTTGCAATTGTTGATGAACATCTGACCCGACACCTTCCAAGGGAGTGGTTAACATCGTTAGCAATTGAGGTGTGGTATTTTGATAGTTGTGGTGCTTCTATTTTAATTTGTTCTCTATTACTTTTGTGGTTAAGTGTAATATTAACCCAAAAGTCTGCCCTTGTAACCTTATCATACAAATTTGTAAGTATGTATTAGACACCAAAAGTGACAACCTGGGAAAACAATGTTGATTGCAGTTTAGTGGAATAACTAAAATTTTATTGGATCAACAGTGGGAAGTTGTAGATGTGACTGATATGGTATTCCGAGAGTTTCAGGGCATTATGAGCTTTGAGGCTAAAAACTATTGAGAGGATATAGAAACATGAAGTATAGAAGGACCCAAATCTATAATTTTAGTTTCCGATAAAAGTTTAAAGTAGTCTTGTGTTCATGGGAAATGAGTTCCACAGTTCCACTTATTATCTTTTTGCACTTGAGGCATTCTTCATAACTACGTTTATTTCTGAATCTTAGTGTGCAGGAACTGATAATCCTTCAGAGGATGTACTTACAGTTATTGAAGCGCCTCGCCAGTCTGACTTAATGATAGAGCTAATAAGGAAGCTGAAGCCACAGGTGGTGGTTACTGGGATTGCTGATTATGAAGCTGTTACTAGTTCAGCTTTTGTGCACCTTTTAGATATCACAAGAGAAATTGGATCTCGTTTGTTCTTGGACATATCTGATCACTTTGAGCTATCCAGCCTTCCAGGTTCCAATGGAGTCCTCAAATATATTGGAGGAACTGTGTTGCCATCCCATGCAGCAATTATATGTGGCTTGGTGAAAAATAAGGTATTGTTCTTTCAGTTTGAATTCAGAAATTCCCCAACTTAACCCGGCTATCTCAGGCTTTCTATTTATCTAATTGAATACAAAGCTGTAATGTTAAGATGTCATCTTATCAATTTATCCTTAGCTTTTTTACCATGCAAAATCTTCACATGAAGAGCAGCCAAAATTGTTTTCCAGGTTTATTCGGATCTAGAAGTAGCTTTTGTAATTTCTGAAGAGGAGGCCATCTTCAAGGCCTTGTCGAAGACTGTTGAACTACTAGAAGGGAATACTGCACCAATTAGCCAATGTTATTATGGTTGTCTTTTTCATGAACTTTTAGCTTTTCAGCTTGCTGACAGACATCCTCCTGCACAGGTAATTCATTTCCTTAAAAAAGTATATTTCACTTGAGATATTTGCAGCCAAGAAAGTAATAAATATACCATTTATTTATTTTCTATGTTTAAAGTCTTCCATTTTTTTCATTTTTTGATAACTTTCTCAAAGACATTGTAAGTTGTTATTCTGATTGGATTCGAAAATGCAAATTTTTCTTCTGCCTTTTGTTTTATGTCTATCATCTGTTATCTGCTGAAGATAGTCTGCTTTCTGTTTATGATATTAGGAAGGGAATAAGGGAATGTTTATTGTTGTTAAGCACAGTAAATGTTTGTTTGTCCTATCTAAATTCTTTAGCCCGGTAAATCTCTCTCTGAAGGGTAAATCTCTCTCTGAAGTGTAAAAGTGACCTTTATATAATATTTAATTTCTGACAAAAAACCTGAATATTATGTGTACCTAGTGTCATAATTTGGGAACATAGTAGTTTAGACAATTCTGTGGTGTACCTGATATTTAGGATGTTGAGATTTATCACTTTACCATAAGGACAAGCTTTTCTCTTTTTTTCCTCCTTTAGGATGTTGAGATCTGCCACTGATTTATTTGATGTCAATTATAATTTCTAACACGAAAAAAATTGTGGTGTGGTTTACTACCTGTTCTTGCTGTGAGAAATTTATTGAAGTCTTCAGTAAAACCACATTTTCTCTATTCATGAAGACAAGTTTGCTTATCCAGTTGATTTTCATATATGTTCTTCAGAGGGAATCTGCATTGCCTAAATCAGCAGAGATGATCGGGTTTGCTAGTTCAGCAGTCTCAGTTCTCAATGATGCAGAGCTGTCAATTAGCGAGGCAGAGAACTGCACCCTCATTCACATGGATGTCGATCAAAGCTTCTTGCGTGTACCCTCACCTGTCAAGGCTGCTATTTTCGAAAGTTTTGCTAGACAGAATATAGCTGAGTCAGAAATAGATATCACCACTAGCATCAAGCAATTCATCAAGAGTACTTATGGTTACCCAGTTGACAGCAGCAGTGAATTTATATATGCTGACAGCTCACTTGCTCTGTTTAACAAGCTTGTTCTTTGCTGCATTAAAGAAGGGGGTACATTGTGTTTTCCTGCTGGTGCAAATGGGAACTATGTTTCTGCTGCCAAATTTTTGAAAGCAAATATTGTAACTATACCTACTAAGCCCGCAGATGGCTTTAAACTGACAGACAAAGTGCTTCCTGGGGCACTAGAGACTGTGAGTAAGCCATGGGTATACATTTCTGGACCAACAATTAACCCAACTGGTTTGATATACAGCAACAAAGAGATTGAAATTTTACTCTCTGCGTGTGCTAAAGTTGGGGCTAGAGTTGTGATAGATACTTCCTTCTCAGGCTTGGAATATGACTTTGAGGGTTGGGGTGGCTGGAATCTGGTGGACAGTTTGTCAAAGCTAAATACTAGTAACCCATCTTTTTGTGTCTCTCTGCTTGGGGGATTATCTTTGAAGATGTTGAGTGGAGCACTCAAATTCGGGTTCCTTGTATTAAACCAGTCTGTTTTGGTGGATACATTTTACAGCTTTCCAGGATTGAGCAAGCCTCATAACACTGTTAAATATGCTGTTAAGAAGCTGCTGAGTCTTAGAGAGCAGAAACCGGGAGATCTGTGGGATGCTATTGCAGAACATATAAAAACTTTGAAGAGTCGATCCAAGTGCCTGAAAGAGGTGAACTCCCTCCTCTCTCTCTCTCTCTCTCTCTCTCTCTCTCTCTCTCTCACACACACACATATTTGTATGTGAGTCTTTATATACATTATACAATAATGTTTTAGCTTGCACTTTCTTGTTTTAATTTGCCATGTCTTCCTAATTTTGTTTGTAATAGACACTGGAGAAGTGCGGGTGGGATGTGGTTGAACCGTGTGGCGGTGTTTCCATGGTGGCCAAGCCGTTGTCCTACTTGAACAAGAGTGTTAAGGTTGATGACTCGAATATCCGGGAAGTCATTCACAAGGCTACTGGCTTATGCATCAACAGTGGAGCCTGGTCTGGAATTCCTGGCTACTGTCGGTTCACCATTGCACTCGAAGAAAGTGAATTCGAGCGCGCTTTGGATTGCATTGCTAAATTTAAGGATGCAACCAAGAACTGAAGTCTATAATGTCTCGCAGATTCTTATTCTGATTCTGATTTTTGCTTTTAATTGCTGGAGGTTGGAGCTGTTGTGGTACAAGCCGATGCGGATGCCGATCCCACTATAAGTTTTATTGCAACACTAGGGAAGTCAGGCTTGTATAATGTGTATTTGCCCTTTTACACAAGGAATGCACCAAAGTTTGAGTGAGCTCAAATGTTTTTACAATTTCGTATTTTCTTGAATACACATCTTCCAATTCCATTCCTAATTTCCCATGATCTCGATCCTATTCATATTTGAAACAATCTCAATCAATACCATATATTAATTTTGTGTATTTTTCTTATAGCACTTTGTGTGTGTTTTTAGTGGCACTTTGTGTGACGACACCTTCATATCAACTTTGTCGACTTTATAGTTTGAGGCGTTTTTATATATATAGTATTATTCATGAAATGTCTCTCTCTCATTCCCTTTCAAAAAAATTGAAGAGCTAATCTCGCTTAGTAATTTATTCTATGAAAAAAATTGAAGGTTAAGGTACAGCATGAAAAACTTAAATTGCAGGCATTTTTATATTGGTCTGGGATGTTAGGGTAAGAAATTCGGGGTGACAGATGAGAATTGATTTACATGAAACAAGATGCATAAAATTATCACACGATTGTTTTGAATAAATCTCATCTCATTCGTAGTTAAGCCCTAGCATAAGAATACTTGGTATTTTAACTTAAGCAACTCTACCTTGAGTTGTTTCTTTTACTATCTGGAACATTCGATAAACCTCGTCTTTTTTTGGGGTCGGTGATGTAATCTTCCATCCCAATCTCATTACTTTGCTAGATTGTTCTATATTTTTCCACAAAACACAAGAAACATCTAGAAAGATGAAAACCATCATCATCTCCCTCCCTCCCTCCCTCCCTATATTTGCATTTGCCCTATAAATAAACTCCCAACCCTCGCCCTTTCCACCTTCTCCCATCAGCGTTACAAAGTTCCAACCCACTCCTCAGTCTTGCAGATTTTCCGCAGTTTAATTAAAGCGCAACAAGCATCTCAGTTATTTGGCCAATTAATAAATTTCCTGCTTCCTCACCGACCGATCACCATTCAGCATTCACCATGCATATGAAGAATAACGTGATGATGGTGGTGCAGTCAGTACTACTTGTGATGATGATGTTCGGCCTCATGGCCCCCTCCCAAACCAATGCCTTGATTACGTACAACCCAATATCCCCCTCCTCCCTCTTGGACCACATGATGATCAATGACCCCTTCAGAACTCTCGAACAGACTCCCTTCACCATCCCAAACCCTACTAAAGTCGTTCAAGAGGCGCTCGCTCTGGCACGTGCTGACTGGAAAGAGACGGCGACTGCACACGTGATCTCATTGGACGTCCCGGGGCTGAAGAAGGAGGATGTCAAGATTGAGGTGGAGGAGAACAGGGTACTGAGGATCAGCGGAGAGAGGAAGGCCGACGACCGGGAAGGTGAACTGCAGGGCGACAACTACCAGTGGCACCGCGCTGAGAGGACAAACGGCAAGTTCTGGAGGCAGTTCAGACTGCCTGGGAACGCCGACTTGGATCAGATAAAGGCTCACCTGGAGGACGGGGTGCTGAAGATTACGGTGCCAAAGTTAGCGGCGGAGAAGAAGAGGCAGCCCAAGCTCATCAACATCGCCTCTTCTTCCTCGTCTGCTGATCATGGGGCGGAAGTCAAACCTACAAAGGTCGCATGAAAGTCAAGAAAGCAACTGAGTACGTAATGTACGTTAAAGCTAATTAAGCGCGCTCACTGCTATAATCAATAGGGTTATATGATGTGTCGTGTTGTAATGTTGATATGGGGATTGATTGAATCAGAACAAGTATTTGTAATGTGCATGCATCATTGAACTTGATTATATTATATTACGTTTTGGCATGATATGAATTAGTGTGATAAGTTGTAGCTATCTTCTGCGTGAGAATAATGCCTTTATTTTTTGCCTTTGCCACTGCCAATGTAACTAAAGAAGTAATATATTGTATAGGAGGATTTCAAGCAAATAACTACTAAACCCCTGAATGATTTGAAGTGAATTTGTTTAAACAAACAACTACTATACCCCTGAATGGCTACACATGCCACCTATACTAATTTGTCATAAAACGTTAGATTGAGCTAGTAAGTTTTTGGAACAACATTGATGAGAAACTTGTTGAAGAGATTGCACTATCTAACCCTTTGTTAGGTTGGTTTTATATGAACATTTATACTTCTTTTTCTAATATTTAGTCATGATTTTGTCTTAAACTGTTGGGTTTAAACATTATACGTTCTGTGCAAGTTTTATAACAAATTATATTTTGTGAAACAGAACTTGGAATTTGAGGCTTATATGGAGAAAACCTGATGATTTCCATGATGTGCTTGTGAGGGATCAATCCAAATATTTGATGCGGTGATTAATGGGTTTTGGCGGTACAAAATGAGACAGGCTTGCGCACATATCAGACAGAAAAGAGAGAGAATATTGAACCAGTAACCAAGAACTTAGGAGCAAGAATTGAATATTATAGATTTGGCCGTGGAAGTGAACCAAGTTGGAATTTAGGTGTCTTCTTTTTATGTTTTTAAGCTCAATTCTGTTTTTCTTTTAAGTTATCGTGAACTAAATTTTTGTTGTTAGATCATCTCCAATAATTGGGCTAAAAGTCAAATTTTTTAGCCTGGAAAATTTAGTTTTTAGCCCAGAAATAACTTTTTTGCTCTAACCGTTTTAGCCTAAAATTTTAACTCCGGATAATTAAAGAATGAACTTAGGCTATTTTTATTGTTAAATTAATTTAAAAAATAAATAAATAAATATGTAGACTATCGTAAATTAATTTTATAAACATTTTAATCTAAAAAAAATTAAATTCCGATAAATATTAGATGTAGTTCACTTTGATTTCGGGGCTAAATTTTGGAGGGAATTTGGCATTGGTTTAGCATTTAGCATTTACCCCAAATTTTTCCCTTGGATTGGAGTGGGTTTGGACGGAGATTTTAGAAGGTAATTTAGCTTTTAGCCCATCATTGGAGTTGATCTTAAGGTTAAGATGTAGCTTAGTATTAATTTCGTATTATTATTTCATGTTGAGTGTTCGTAACTGTTCGCAATGCTTTGAATGAACATTTAATTGATTTGATGATTGAGACTAGAAAGAGAGATTTGGTGTATGCGTATTGTAACGAATGTCATGTCCTGAATAAGTGTCAAGAATGGATTGACATGATTCATGCAGTTTCTTTTGGGGATTTTCATAGTCGTAATGGATTATTTATTTTCTAAATTTGTTGTGTGCAAAAGAATCAGTTGCTAGTCAAAAATACTTTTGGTTGAGCCTTGAAAACGGATATCAACTATTTTAACAAAAGTCAATTGTCCACATGAATAGTAAATTAGTAATTAGGATTAATATGCTATTGACTTGGGGTGGGATCGGTTAGATGACCTAGTATTTTATTTAACTTGTTTAGTTTTCTATCAAATATCATCTTTACTTGTGCTTAATTTCTTGCATATTTAAATTTTGTCAACGTAAATCTAGTTTAGTTACTTTTACTTTTAATTTGATCAAAATAGTATTCTTTAAACTAATATGATCTGTGTCGGAACGACATTGAAATTATCATTATAAAATTTGAGTGATATTGTACACTTGTCATTATGACAACACACCTCTGTTTGAGTTATGTTCGAAAAGCCAATTTATGTAATATTGGATATTATGTAACAATTCCAAATTAATTAACTAATAAAATGGCAAGTTTTATTCTTCATGAGTTTGGCTATATATCATAATGATAATATGCTATGAATGAGTCCATAGGATTGAAGGTATAAAAACAATGTCCTAAATGAGGTTAAGACAAGACGACTTGTATTCAATGGTCACTTACCCCTGGTTTGGTACAGCTTAAATTTTTTTTTTAAGTTGGGATGAAAAAAAGTTGAGTTCAATGTTGTGTTTGGTAACTCAACAACAAAGCATTTACTTCCAAATCTGCTGTGAGAAACAGCTGGAAATGGGAAGCAGCTATTTCCTGCTTTCAAAAATCGGCTTTTTATCACAGCAACACGGGTGAACACTAATGTTTAATGAAAGTTTTCAAATGGTGATCCTACCCTCACCCCTCGCGTCTCACTTCTCTTCCTTGCTCTGGCATCTCACTTCTGAACCTTTTGTGTATTTCACTATCTGCGATGCCGATCTCGATGACTCTGAGGCGCTTTCGTTCTTGAACCAGTTGAAATCCGGTTTTGAGGATGTTAGTGGAAGTGGGTCGATCTTGGTTCAGGATAATTTTGCTCCTAGTTGGTTGCAAGTCCAGTTTGATTTGATTATTCGAAAAGTAATGGCCTCGGAGTTGCCCAATTTACCGGCAGCCAGTCGGAATCTAAGCTTTGGTGCGAGTAAAGGGAAGAAAATGGTGCTGACACCGCTGCTTGGGAAGAATCCGAGCGAAGGTTTGAAGAAGAAGAGGAGGTTATCTGGGGAGGTTAATGGCGATGTTTGCAAAGATGTGACTGCAATGGAGAAGAAGGTGGATGTGTGCGATGATGCTATGACGGCGGGTTTAGAGATTTTCCATTGCCAACACAAAAGAGTGGTCTTTTGCATTCAGGTGACCACCAAAAGGCCAAGCAAGTTTGGAGGAGGCATGTTTGGGTTGTTTTGATCCTTGACTTGTTTGTTTGCGCCGTGTTGTTTGGGATTTGGCTGTGGGTTTGCAGGGGATTCAAGTGCATTGACAGTTAAATAGGCAGATTTGGGAGGTTTTGGTGTTTCAATGTTGTAATGTGCTTTACTTTGAAGATGGATGAGAATTTAGTAATCCACCTTTATTTGTTAAAAAAAAAATTAAATTAATGGTACATTCAATATTATATATTTTTTGGTCATTTCATACAATCACAACTGTTTTACATAAAAGTTTACCAAACACTATAATACTGCCTTTTTTTTTTCTTCCAAAAACACTTTCACAAAAAAGTTTACTAAACACTCTGCTGCTTTATTTCACAGCTGCTTATTCTCACAGTACAACATAAGCAATTTTTTTCAAAGCACAGCAATACCAAACCATCCTTAATCCTTAAATAAAGTTTATAGCCTTTTAAAAGACAATTGAATATTGACTATCCGAAAAGGTCGGTATATATCCTTATGCATATTTGTTGTGTCATCCTCATACTTAATGAAAATTGCACTAACGTGTGTTCTAATTAAGAAGATACATAAAAGAGTCATCTTAAATATCTCGTTGACAACTATTACCATGTGGAGTGGAGGTAAGTGAGACCTAACAAAATTAGGGTGCGTTTGTTGCACCGACTGTCTCGAATTGAACTAGCTGCAGGGACTAAGCTAGACTGGCTTAGACTAGACTAAGCTAGACTAACTTAATGAAGCGTTTGGTGCAGTGTTAGGACTAAAGAACATATTAATAACAAAATCTAATATTATATTATTTAATCCATATTTATTAATATTTTATATTATTTAATAAATATTTAGTAATATTTTATTATTACTTCTGTCTATTTTCTCATTCCAGAAACATCATTCCAGTCCCAATTGTTTTCTGTTCATCCCCTCTTTCTTCCTAAATTTTCTCCGCCCCTTTCCCTCTGTTTTCTTCCTAATTTTTCTTTGTCCCTCTCCTTCTTCATCTCCATCTTCTTCTTCCTTTTGTTCTTCGTTCATCTCCCTCTTTTCTTCCTTTTGTTCTCCATTCATCTCCCTTTTTTCTTCCTAATTTTTCTATGACCCAATTGGTGAATCAGAACCTGATCAGAATCTGGGTCATCCGGGTATTTATGGGTCTGCTTCTCCGGCATCAATGGCAAAGGTCTACGATAAAGGAGTTAGGACTTGGTGCATGTGTGATTAGAGCGACTGTTATGCATTTCATATGCATAACGATTTTGTAATTTTATTTTATTTTTTGCTTTTTTGTTTAGAATTTTGGATTTGGATATGATTTGGAAAATGGAAAAACTGCAAAATTTTGCCTTTTTTGTTTTGAGTTTTGCTGGATATGGGTTGAAAAATGGTACAAGAGAGGGGCTAAGTAGGGAGTTGGTAGATGGGAAGGGCGTAGCGGAGGGGAGTGGGCTTAGCAGTCCGACTGATTTTGGGGGGTTTCGCTAGGACCCTTTAGCGAAGAGTTTAGCCCTTTTTAGTCGGGGCGAGTCTCATTAAACTTTGTCCCGGCATGTAACAAACACGTGACTACTTTGCCGATTAATCCAGTCCAATCTAGTGAATGCTAGTAAGTGCAAACAAACGCACCCTTATAGCTTAGGATAGAGCTATTCATATACATTTTTACTTCACACCTTTGTTAATTTTTTATCCTTATCTTCTTTAATTCATTCGAGTAAAAGGTGTGTGAATAACAATGTCATAACGTATTGCAATTTGATCGTTAATTACAATTAACCCAAGTTAATACAATTTTTTTACATTTGGCCCAGGTTTGCAGTCGGCACAGGTTAGGGCATAAAAGTAAAAATCCATCGCTCGCACCAGAAAATGAGAAGTAAAAAAGCCTCCCATTTGGTTTTAAGGCTCACTGCAAGAAACAAAGAAAGAATTCATACCAATTCGAATAGAGATCACATATGGACGAAGAAACCCTAAACCCCCTTACTTCTGAAGAAGGCAACAATGGCGACCAAACCATGCCAGACCTCCTCCCTGACCAAGACCTTAGCTCCTCCGATTTCGATTCAGACTCTGACTCTGGCTCTGACGACGGCGACGACCAAGCCCACCAAAACCTCCAACTCCAAACCCTAGAAGCCGAGCTGTCTGCCAATCCTGGCAACTACGATACTCATGTCCAAGTAAGTATTTACCTTTGCCAATATTCTCGCTCCTTTTTTAATTTTTTCTAATGGGTTATGCATTGTTGTTCGAATACCGTCTGTCTGGTTGCCGAGGAAAATCTAAATTTGAATTCTTATTGTGAATACAGTACATAAAGATTCTGAGGCAAATGGCTGACATTGAAAGGCTGAGGCAAGCAAGGGAAGCTATGAATCAGCTGTTTCCGTTAACCCCTTCTATGTGGCAGGATTGGGCTAAGGACGAAGCTTCTCTTTCCACTGGGTACTCTCGTTTCGTTACCAACGCTCTTCTGGTTGCCTCAATTTTTTGTCATATTTAAACACAAGGGCACAGACACAATGGACACATAAAGGAAAACGTAGTTCCTCTTTTCGGTGGCTTAAATTTTCGTATATTATTTAAGAAAGTTCCTCTTTTCGGTGGCCTAATTTTTTGTAAATTATTTAAGAACAATCTATTTGTCCAATTTGCAGGTCTGATGCTTTTTGTGCTATTGAAAAGCTTTACGAGCGAGGAGTCTTTGAATATCTGGTTGGTTATGCTTCTTTATTCTAGAAAACGTGCAATTTAAAAATTGTTATTTCTTGATATGCCATGCCATATTTATGTTAATTATGGACGCTTATGGAAAAAATTGAAAATGAGAAGCAAAATAAACAAACCTAACTATGATTTTGAATTGGATGGCATCCAAACTTTCAGTTATAACAGCAGAATGCCTTATCGACAATTTTTCTGTTTCATATGCACATAACTTGTCCTAACTTTTGTGCAAGAGGGGTTTCATTCTCTAAATGGATGTGCTCCGTTCAAAGTGATCTAAGTTTTATACCCCTTGTCTATACTTGGATGAACTTATGTTGTTTATGTTCTGGTTGTGCAAGAACATAGATAACTTTAAACTTGTAATGAAACATCACACTTTTGTTCTAGAATTGTTCATTGGGTTATTTAGTCTAGAGATTGTTCATTGAGTGAGCTAGCACCAGTATCTAGTCTCGTTAAGATTTGATGTAAGTTTAAAGCTTTACCCAACATATCAATTCTTGATCACTGTACATATTTTTGTGTTGTTAATGATCAAAGAATTGTGGGGAATATTGATTGTTAACTTGGTGACCTTCAATTGCAGTCCATCTCTCTTTGGTGTGACTACTTAGATTTTGTTAAAGAAAATGATCCCTCAGTAAGAGAATGTTCACCTGCTGGTATTTCGAAGGCCAGAGATCTATTTGAACGTGCTCTTACTGCAGCTGGTTTGCATGTTTCTGAAGGCAATAAACTATGGGAAGCCTATCGGTCATTTGAGCAAGCTATATTTCATACTATCGACGAGAAAGACAATCAGGTTTGTAGTGGTATATTGATGGATCTCTTGGCCGTCTTTTCTTGTAGTACATCTTCATTTTCTATACAAGTTTATGTTTCCTGTTATAGTAATAAAAGAGAATGAGACTGACAATCAAATGTTGAACTCCATCTGTAACTTTTCTCTCATTGGCCAACAATTCAGTCTAATCTTTTTCTTCGTTATGCCAATTCTTATAGCTCAATTCAGATTTACATGTTCATAGTAGTACTACGAATAAACTAATGGTATTTAAAAGGTAAGCCATACAACTGTAAATATGCAGATTAGTATCTAATTTTTGTTATGGTTTCAGCCATCTCTTCTTTAAAACCTGTAAGAGAAATAACTAAATGCCTGTAAAAGTTCTAAATTATATTTTGATTTGAATGCCCAACGACTTACTTAGTTATTCATATGAT
This sequence comes from Pyrus communis, assembly GCF_041283825.1. Lineage (NCBI taxonomy): Eukaryota > Viridiplantae > Streptophyta > Magnoliopsida > Rosales > Rosaceae > Pyrus > Pyrus communis. The sequence goes on from NC_142579.1 coordinate 308,040, forward strand.
ATTATAATTATTGTTTTTGGGATAATTATATGCTGCCTTTAGATAGTTAAACTATTTTTGAGATCGATATTCAAGAAATTCTTCTTACACCGCAGGCAAAAGAAAAGCAAATTCAGCGTGTCCGCTCTTTATTCCACCGTCAGTTGTCAGTCCCCCATGTTAATATGAGGTCAACACTTTTGGATTACAAGGCATGGGAGGTGGAACGAGGAAACATTCTTGATGCTGGCTCTAGTGACCTGGATGGAATTTCATTCCAGGTTGCCTCAGCATACAAAAAGGCACTGGAAATGTATGATGCTCGCGTTCATCTTGAAGAACAGATTTGTCTGCAGGATATGTCAGACTCGGAAAGACTTCAAAATTTCATGGTATGTATAATTTGGAACTAGTACTTAGTAGAACCGTACAAAAATTAAGTTAGAAATGCCAGTTGTATTTTCCTTTTATTCACTGGTTTGCCTTTACATATCCTCGCACCATTGTCTTTTTTGAACTTACGGTTTGTCTTTTCTGCCTCCTTTCTACTTTCATTTGTATGGTTTGTCATTATGATCCTCTGGTTAGTTTATTTACTTCATGTGTAAATCTTCAGTTTCTGGTCTTTTCTGCCTCCTTTCTACTTTCATTTGTATGGTTTGTCATTATAATCCTCCGGTTAGTTTATTTACTTCATGTGTAAATCTTCAGTTTCTGGAAAGAATAAATTATTCTTTTCTGCAGAACTACTTGAGATTTGAACAGTCTTCTGGAGATCCAGCCCGGGTCCAAACGTTGTATGAACGTGCTATTACGGCCTTTCCTATATCCAGTTATCTCTGGCTTGATTATACTCGTTATTTGGACAAAACATTGAAGGTTTTTATCCCTTGGCATCTCTTATTACATATTTTCTGTTCCAATGGCAACCCTGTGCTGTTAAAGTAATTTTTTTTTAACCTTTTCAGGTTGGCAATGTTATAACCAACGTTTATTCCAGGGCTGTAATGAATTGCCCCTGTGTTGGAGAGCTTTGGGTCCGATATATGCTTTCCTTGGAGCGTGGTCATGCTTCTGAGAAAGAGATTGCCTCTGTATGTTTTAAATTTCAATTTTGTTTGGCTGGAGCATTTTTTATTGATCTCTGTTTGCTTCTAATTTCTTTGATTGATTACTTGTTGGTGTTGGGTTTTTTCGAGCCCATGATAAGTTGTCCTACGTCTATAAGGAATTATAGTCTTAGAGGATTAAATTGTTTTCCCAATTGGATTTGTTTTCCCAATTGGAGTTGTTTTCCCAATTAGAGTTAGTTTCTCAATTGGAGAAGCTTTCATGACTAGATTCCAATTAGGATTAGTAATCCTTATTTAAGAAGACCTTTATTATGTCTATATAAAGGGGCTATTGTACTAGTTTTGAGAAGGGAGGGATTAGAGTGAGAGTATTGTAAACTGTGTGCGAGAGAAAAGAAAAGAGACAGTGCATTTCTTGTTCTTGTTCTTTCAGGTTTTTCGTCAAGTCCTAGTTCTAGAGATTTGGCAAGATTATTGGTTGTACTCATTATTGATATAGTGAAAGATTGTTGTTGCTGTCCCGTGGACATTGGCACATATTGCCGAACCACGTAAATTCTTGGTGTTATTTATCTTGGTTATTTGTTTTTCGATTTCCGGAGTTTGTTCTATTTTTCCCATTCTTAAATGCGATATTTTCAACAAGTGGTATTAAAGCCAGGTTTGGCTGATATCTGTTTAGAATGGAGGGTGCAACCCGCTGTAATTGGGTTACGTGGAAATCAAGAGGAGGACATGCTTTACTGAAGGTGTTAAGAGCAAGCCAACAAATATGTCTGATGTTGATTGGACCAAGATGAAGATAAGTGATGTTTTATGGCAAAGAAGTCTATAATTGCCTTTGCCAATGACAATGGGTATTGTGATCAAGGGGAGCTTGGTCAAGAGAAGTCTAATCAAGAGGGTCTTGGTTAATGAGTAGTTCGATCAAGGGGAGCTTGGTTATGGGTAGTTCGATCAGGGGGACCCTGGTCATGAAAAGTTCGATCAATGGGAGTTTGGTCAAGAGGAGCAATCCTAATTTTTTTTTTTTTTTTTTTTTTGGTATACCTTCCTCATGGTCTCGAGGGGGAGATTGTTGGGTTTTTTTTCCAGCCCATGATAAGTTGTCCTACGTCTATAAGAAATTATAGTCTTAGAGGATTAAATTGTTTTCCTAATTGTAGTTGTTTTCCCAATTGGAGTTAGTTTCTCAATTGGAGAAGGTTTGATAACTAGATTCCAACTAGGATTAGTAATCCTTATTGAAGAAAACCTTTATTATGTCTATATAAAGGGGTTGTTGTACTAGTTTTGAGAAGGGAGCAAAGCAATAAATTGTATACCATTCAAGGGATTAGAGTGAGAGAATATTGTAAACTGTGTGCGAGAGAAAAGAAAAGAGATAGTGTATTTTTTGTTCTTGTTCTTGGTCTTTCAGGTTTTTCGTCCAAGTCCTAGTTCTAGAGATTTGGCAAGATTATTGGTTGTACTCATTATTGATATAGTGAAAGATTGTTGTTGCTGTCTCATGGACATAGGCACATATTGCCAAACCACGTAAATTCTTGATGTTATTTATCTTGGTTATTTGTTTTTCGATTTCCAAAATTTGTTCTATTTTTCCCATTCTTAAATGCGATATTCTCAACAAGTGGTATCAGAGCCAGGTTTGGCTGATATCTGTTTAGAATGGAGGGTGCAACCTTTTGTAATTGGGTTACGTGGAAATCAAGAGGAGGACATACTTTACTGAAGGTGTTAAGAGCAAGCCGGCAAGTATGTCTGATGCTGATTGGACCAAGATGAAGATAAGTGGTGTTTTCTGGCAAAGAAGTCTATAATTGATTTTGCCAATGATGATGGGTATTGCGATCAGGGGGAGCCTGGTCAAGAGAAGTCTAATCAAGAGGGTCTTGGTTAATGAGTAGTTTGATCAAGGGGAGCTTGGTTATGGGTAGTTTGATCAAGGGGAGTCTGGTCATGAAAAGTTCCATCAATGGGAGTTTGGTCAAGAGGAGCAATCCTATTTTTCTTTTTTTTCTTTTTTGGTATACCTTCCTCATGGTCCGGAGGGGGAGATTGTTGGGTTTTTTTTTCTAGCCCATGATAAGTTGTCCTACGTCTATAAGGAATTATAGTCTTAGAGGATTAAATTGTTTTCCCAATTGGAGTTAGTTTCTCAATTGGAGAAGGTTTCATAACTAGATTCCAATTAGGATTAGTAATCCTTATTGAAGATGACCTTTATTATGTCTATATAAAGGGGCTATTGTACTAGTTTTCAGAAGGGAGCAAAACAATAAATTGTATACCACTCAAGGGATTAGAGTGAGAGAACTGTGTGCGAGAGAAAGAAAAGAGATGGTGCATTTCTTGTTCTTGTTCTTTCAGGTTTTTCGTCAAGTCCTAGTTCTAGAGGTTTGGCAAGATTATTGGTTGTACTCATTATTGATATAGTGAAAGATTGTTGTTGTTGTCCCGTGGACGTTGGCACATATTGCTGAACCACGTAAATTCTTGGTGTTATTTATCTTGGTTATTTGTTTTTCGATTCCCAAAGTTTGTTCTATTTTTCCCATTCTTAAACGTCTGAACACTTGGAATACTTGCTTTTGACTTGGTAATTAAGCTACAGCAGATAGAAATACATCTCCATTTGCCTAGTAGTTTTAAAGAATATGTTGTAAGAGAAAGAAAGAACTAGCCTTGAACGGTTACTTGGAGTATGCCAACGCTGTTGTATTATATTAGTTGGTTTACTGATTGGACCATATTAAATTCTAAGAGCAAGTCCACCCCTAAAGACTTTGCGCCAGCACTCAGCCCATTTATCCACTCAAGTGAACAGTAATAGACCACAGTGAGCAGAAATAGGCCAAAGCATCTTCACCCCTAAAAAAAATAGCCTAGTCCATTTTATTAAAATATTATTATTTTTTATTATAAAATAATAAAAAATAATAATTTCTGAATTTATTAAAAATTTTATGTATTTTTTAAAATTGAAATTCTTAATTTTTTGGGGGAAAAAACGTGGATTGTTGATATGTGATTGGACGGTCTAGTTTAAAAGTGAAATTCAAATTTTTTTTACCGTTGGAAATCCAACGGTCTAGAATAACTAGCCGATGGAAATCCAACAGTAGAAATTGGGCCACGTCGCCCACTCGGGGGAGAGGTTAATGCGCCTGCGCCGCTGGGCCCTACCTCTGATTTTGTTGTCTCCTACTTGCTAGGACGCGCGCGTGTAGGACATGCGCCAGGCTTAACAACACAAACGGGCTGGTCCCCAGGTCTTGGACGGTCCAGTTTAAAAGTGAAATTCAAATTTTTTTTACCGTTGGAAATCCAACGGTCTAGAATAACTAGCCGTTGGAAATCCAACAGTAGAAATTGGGCCACGTCGCCCACTCGGGGGAGAGGTTAATGCGCCTGCGCCGCTGGGCCCTGCCTCTGATTTTGTTGTCTCCTACTCGCTAGGACGCGCACGTGTAGGACATGCGCCAGGCTTAACAACACAAACGGGCCGGTCCCCAGGTCTGTCAAAAATGGGCTGGTCTGGAGACCAGCTTGGGTTGGGTGCCAGGCAAACACACGGGCTGGAGTGGATTGGCTGAGTCCCAGCCTGTTTTTTCCACTGGGTGCTGGCCTCTTTTTGCTCTGGTGGAACTGCTCTAAATATGTGACTTGTGTCTTGAATAAAGTCTATCTTAAGCATTTTCGCTCCGTTCATTTGGGCTTCATGGTGTTCTCTATCCATTCTTCCCCTTCTTTTGAGATTCTAGGAAGTACTATTTCAATGAGCAAATATGAATCTTGGCAACGTTTGTTTGATGGTATTGTCCACAAAGTTTTAATATGGTATTCCTGACGTTGCTGTTATGTAATTGCCTTTTCTTTTCAAAATTTCCCTTAATATGATATATGTAAGAAAAGGAGGGCAAGGGTTTTGGTTTACGGTGAGGGATGAATGGGCACTATTCGGCTTTGAATTTAAAGAAATGCCAAAAATTTTACTCGACGTGTTTCATGTGTTAAGGAACTAGTACATCAAGCTGTAGAGCCAATAGGTAACTTACTATTGGGCTTTGCTTCTCATTAGACTTAGTCTCTAGTCTCAGCCAGAATATTCTCCAGTGAAGACTCAATTTTCAATACAACTCCAGTGGATGCCTTTACCAAACCAAAAATGAATAAACGTAAATGAACCAATAGAAATACATTCCATTATGATTTCTTGAAAAATGTGTAGAGTACCTTTTAAATTGTTGCTCATTCTCAGGTCTTTGAGAAGTCTCTGCTATGCACTTTAACCCTTGATGAGGTACAGATGTTCTTATAATTGATTTGTCTTTCTGTCTTTGTATAAAAATATGTGACAATATTTTTTAATATCTTTGTTCATTGAGCTTCTTTCCTTTAGTACCTAGATTTGTACCTCACCCGCGTAGATGGCTTAAGAAGAAGAATATCATGCGCTGTTGAAGGAGAGCATGGCTTGGAGTATTCATTAATCAGGGAAACCTTTCAGGTTTGTTATTATTTTTCGCTTATATAAAAACGTAATTCATTTTTGTGGCGAAGTTACAAGGAAAACTAGTTGGGATTAAACTACCACAATTACTAAATTGCAATTAGATTGTATTTGTCTCTTGGTCTTCTGAATTAAGTGAGGTTTGGTCAGGGTTGGGATTACAGGTGTTACGTTGTTGTTTGCATATTCAAAAGATGAAAAAGAAAATGTCTTCTCAAAAAAAAAAAAATTATATTTGTACAAATACATGTATATCCATGTTTGGATCAATTGAAGTCCTAAATTACCAGTGTGTTCTTCATAATAAAAAGAAAAGGGAAAGTCTGTTTTTTCTGTACGTTTAAGGGTTAGCAATCACATTGGTTGTGTCCAGGCAAAATAACCCGTATGCTGTTAAGGATTATGCTTTTTTGCAGCCTTTTTCCACTTCGTAGAAAGAAATAATGTATTGTTTGTACGCATGAAATTTCTGACAATTTATACCTTCAGAATGCATCAGATTACTTGTCAGCATACCTGAAGAACACGGATGGCTTGCTACGTTTGCATGCTTATTGGGCCCGTTTAGAGCTAAATCTACATAAGGACGAACTGGCAGCTCGTGGAGTTTGGGAGACTTTACTTAAGCTCTGGTATGGGCATTTTGAAATTTGTGAATTTGGAATGCATTTTTTTTTCTTTCTGTTTTTCATTTGTATAATGCTCTTAATTTTTTATTTATTTATTTTTATCTTCTGTTAGTGGTTCAATGCTGGAAGCCTGGCAAGGTTATATAGCAATGGAAACTGAATTGGGTCATGTTAATGAAGCTCGGGCCCTATATAGGAGATGTTACAGTAAAAGATTTCCCGGAACTGGTTCAGAGGTAAGATCTACTTTCCTCATCTATATTCTTGAATGAAACTTGTTTGTGACCACTCGGCCTCTCTCTCAAATTTTGCACAACTTCTTTTACTCATTCAGTAGTTTGTGTTTTGCCTAGTTTTTGGGTTCTGATTTGTGTGATACGCTATGTCTGTATTTCATATTTCATATTCCTGTTCAAACATTGAGCACAGAATCGAGTATAATATCTTGTTTGTTCATAGCAGGCAGTTAAGTTAGGTTATATGAGCAAAGTCCCGTTCTCTTGGTCACCTGGTGACCAAGGATTCATGGTCACCCTTAGATTTGATATTAAGCACATCCATTTAAAATCTCCACCCCTGATATCAAATTCAATGGCAGGTGACCATTTCTTGGTTACTAGTTGACCAAGAGAACATTTCTATAGATGAGTATTTGGTTACAGATTTCTTCAGCCTATTGATTATCAAATTGTCAACATTCTCCCCTCGTTCCTAGCCACAATGTGGCGTATAATTTAGCAGAAGCCTCTTGGGGTTTTAAAACCCAGGTGAATCTGGATGTTATGGCTTCGATTTAGATGTGATCAGCATTTATGTTCTCAAAAAGGATAAAACAGCAAGAATTAATTGACAAAGTTGAGAGTTACTGTTAGAAATAAAAAATTTAAAACTTAGTTGTAAAAATTATTTGAAGCGAAGCTTTCTTCAGTAATTTGGAATTTTGGTGTATTATCTAGCTTTCTTTTCAACAAATTATAAACCATATCACTGCAAGAAGCTTGCCTTTTTTCCTAAAAGGCCTTGTGTCTTGAATTTTGATAGTAGCGGTTTTCATTCTGTGTTCATACTTCATACTGACTCGTGTAGTGTACATGTAGTTTCTTGCAAAAATTTGGTTTGTTGCTTATTGATCATGTCAATTTGGGTGTTTGTGCGTCTGTTTGTTTTTATTTTTATTATATAGTAGCTTATACGCTTGTATATAATACATTTGGGATTAGATGGTGCCTTCCTTTCCTAAAATACAGAATAATTCAGGACATTTGCCACTCGTGGTTACGTTTTGAGAGGGAATTTGGTTCGTTGGATGATTTTGACCATGCAGTACAGAAGGTACATTTTCCCTCTTTTGCACTTACCAATTGAATGTTGTATGAAATTTGAAATCGTTAGAATATGTGAATGTGAAGGTAATTTCCATCTTTCTCCTTCACGTTCCTTCATTTCTGGATTGCAGAAAAATTAATGGTTAACATAAAAAGTTTGTCGCCATGCTGAGGGTTGTACTTCATAAGATTTGTCTAATGTCCTCAGCTTAGGTAATGTGAATAAAGACTCGCATAATGATTAATAAATTACTCAACATATGAAAATGATAAATGGAACCAAAATCATTTAGAATTTGTGAATGTGAAGGTAATTATTCTACCTTTATTTCTAGATACATTACAGTTTACAGTAATATAAAGTCAGAGTTTGTCAAAAGAAAACTGTAATATGAGAGCCACCAATGGTTGTGCTTATAAGGTTGGTGCGATGTCAGTGTAGGTACTGTAACGAAGTTTTATCACTTAATGAATAACAAACTACTCATCATTTTAAAATCTGAAAACTACACTAGCACTAGTTCTACCATATCTTACATAGACCCGCGGGAGGCAGTTTTTAGTGTGTTAAAAGTTATCCAAATTTGCCCAGTTTAAGTACGGATATGCTTTGCCTTGATCATCTCAGCTAAGTCATTGTTCTTTTGTCAATCTATATTTTGAAGAAGTGCTCATCACTCCAACAGATTGAAGGTCTGTTGTTGACTTCTGCTCCCTTATTTAGGTCACTCCTCGTCTGGAAGAGCTAGAATTATTCAGGTCACAACAAGAATCCAAATTGACAGAAGAGTCTCCTTTGAAGAAGAATGCTCGTGATAAGAGAAAGCAAGTTTCTGACATACCTAATGAACAGCATCCAGCAAAGAGGCAAAAAGATGCAGCCCAAAAGCCAAAGAAAGCACATGGGAAGGATTCTGAGGTGGTGAACTCAGTTGAACAAACTAACGTGGAAAAGATCAAGGCCACGGGTGACCAACCAGACACAGAAAATGAGCAACAAATGAAAGAGCGTGTTCCAGAGAAAAGAAAAGTATATGCTGACCAGTGTACTGTTTTTGTTTCAAATATTAACCTTAAGGCATGTACACAACCCATAAATCCCTTCTCATTCTCTTCTTTAATGCACAGGCATGATCTTAGAAACTGTTCGTGTTTTGCAGGCAAATGATGAACATCTGCGTCAATTCTTCAGTGATGTTGGGGGAGTGGTTGCTGTAAGAATACTACATGACAAGTTCACTGGAAAGTCAAGGGTCTCTCTCTCTCTCTCTCTCTCTCTCTCTCAGTTTCTTGGTGTTTCTTTATGTTGTGTGCAAACCTTTTTAGTTTAGCAATCTGTTTGATATTGCACGTGGTATTTTAGGATTGGCTAATGTCCAGATTTTAATGCTTGGTTCTAGGAGGGATTTTAATGCTCGTACATTGGTTGAAGCTTTGACTATGTTAATGGTTTAGAGGCATAAAAGATAGATCTTGTAATTGAAGACAGGTTGCTGGAAATTCTGGACAATTTTGATGATAGGGTATTGTTTTTTGGGTCAATGATTTAAGGGTATTTGGGATACTGTAGAGTCGTAATTTGCTCGGTACAAAAGTAAGACTCGGATAAAATACTGCTGGCACAAAATTATGTGCTGTATTTGAAGAAAGTTTCTGTTCTTTTTGTTGATGATGGAACTAGTTTGATCTAGAATAAAAAGATCGAATTATATCTTTTGTTCTACAGTTGTGTTGATCTAATCTGAATGTGGCAACTCAGAATGTAAGAGTGCATGGAACTATTTAATCATTCTCTCAGATCAAAACATGTTCTGGCCCTAACAGTCCTACTACTCGACCTGCACATTGTTAAAACTCTAAATTTTCGAATTGAAAATTGTTATATGAGAAGAGCATTGAACTTCCTCATCTTTTTCATAGTGGACATGTGCAGTGAATAAAATATCACCGTTGGTTAGTTGATGAGAGCAAGCTGTTGTTAGGTTTTTCCAGCCCATGATAAGTTGTCCTAAGTCTATAAGGAATTATAGTCTTAGAGGATTAAATTGTTTTCCCAATTGGAGTTGTTTACCCAATTGGAGTTAGTTTCTCAATTGGAGTAGGATTTATAACTAGATTCCAATTAGGATTAATAATCCTTATTGAAGAAGACCTTTATTATGTCTATATAAAGGGGCTATTGTAGTAGTTTTGAAAAAGGGAGCAAAACAATAAATTGTATACCACTCAAGGGATTAGAGTGAGAAAATATTGTAAAGTGTGTGCGAGAGAAAAAAAAAGAGATAAGCGTATTGTCCTTGTTCTTCCAGGTTTTTCGTCAAGTCCTAGTTCTAGAGATTTGGCAAGATTATTTGTTGTACTCATTATTGATTTAGTGAAAGATTGTTGTTGCTGTCCCGTGGATGTAGGCACATATTGCTGAACCACGTAAATTCTTGGTATTATTTATCTTGGTTATTTGTTTTTCGATTTCCGGAGTTTGTTCTATTTTTCCCATTCTTAAATGCGATATTCTCAACAGCTGTAAGGCTAAAATTACCTGAGATATTATATTCTTCGACCAAGATATTGATTTTTATTTTTGGTATGATTTCATTTAAACCATGGAATGCCAAAGTATCGGGCACAGGTGGGGTTGAAGGCTCAAGATTTGCTACGTTTTGAATGGACAACGAGGGGACACTTCGTCCTCCTGGGTTTAGTATATACTACTTGTAACATGTGCTTTCTCTTGGACGGCGTTTGAAGTGAAATTTTTTGGGTTTTGTTTCGTAAATCTATTTCAGGAGCAAAATTGAAATTCATATTACAAAATATAGAGAAAAGCAAAAAGCGAGGCCTATGCACCCCGCCCTTGGGGGGGTGGGGGTGTGTTAGAGGAGAATGCTCGTATAATAATATTCTGTTTGATTTGAATTTATGCCAGGTATTCATCTGGCAGGTTTAGCTTCTTGACCCCCGTGTACTCCTCTATTTAGTGCCTGCTGTGACTGATTTCCTCTCGACTATAGTTGAACGGAAGTTTCATTTACTTGGTCTCAATAAATTTATTTTATGGAGTCCCATAGTGCGTGCATTCCCCTAAAAATTATTGATGTGTAATGTATCATTAGCTGAATGTAAAAGCATATGTCAGTGAGACCATTGTGAAAAGCATCCAGATTTTGTCAGTAAAACTGGAGTTATCATATATGTATATGAAATGAATTTGATTTGTTTCTCATCCTGGTCTTGAAAGTTCTGATTTTATATTTTCCTTTTAACTTGTGAAGGGATTGGCATATGTGGATTTCTCAGATGATGCCCACCTCATTGCAGCTGTTGCAAAAAATAAGCAGATGCTCCTTGGGAAGAAGCTGAGCATTGCACGATCAGATCCAAAGCATGGGAAGAAGGAACATGGTACGCCAAATTGGGTTTGTTTTAACATAATTTTACGTGCACATGCAGAATCTAAATTAAATTGATACCATATGGAATATACCATCTGTCATGTACTGGTCCATAATAAAATTAGGTATTTCCTCAAATTTTGTTATACATACTATATTTATAGTATTATTCTAGTTATTCATCAAACCTGGATCGGTTTGAATGTACAGCTCCCACTGATTTTGTGACCAAGTCTCGAATCTAAATTTGCATCATACTCTGACTGAAGGAGAATTGAAGTCTAAAAGCTTGCTGAAAAACTGAGATATCAAATATGGTGCTCAAGATTTTGATTTTATTTATTGTTTGCTCATTTAGTAGAACCTAGCTCAAGGAGTGAATCAGTGGATAATTGAAACTTTTTCAAAACTGGGTGAAAACTGAAAACCAGTACATAGACAAGAAATATGCAACAGAACATAAAAATATGTTGAAGTCAAAGACCTAAATGAGGTAAAAAGGCTCTCATGGAGGGAAAAAGGGAGACGTGAAGACAATATCCGCTCCTTTTGAAAGTGCATATAATATTACTAGAGATGGATCTTTCTGCGTTCAAGAAATGGCGTTCCAAATTTTCTGTACTTCATATACTCATGTCCTTTGTATTGGGCATATATGTTCTTTGAAAATCTTTAGGATTTAAAAAAATAAAAAAATAGAAAAAAGGATCTTTTATATGATGAGAGATCTATTTGGATTTCATTAGTGCATGTGGTCATGATGTTGCTTGTGCTGAATACTTCCACTCAAACTGGTGCAGCCAGGGGAGCTGAGTCTAATGATTCTGCTGAGGCCTCCAATGCACCTAGAGCACGTCAAGGACAGCAGTCTACTTATAACCGAGGAAGTGATAATGTACAGCTGAAGGGTAGGAACACATTTGCAACTCCCAGGAATATCCTTGCACTTGGTCGTAGTACAAATAAACCAACTACTGAGAAACAGGATGATGAAAAGCCAAAATCCAATGACGAGTTCAGAAACATGTTCCTCAAAGGTTAGGGCTTTCTTGCTGGGTTATGTAACTTTACTGCAAAGTACTAGCAACTTCCTCTTTTTGGAGACAAATATGGCAGATCAAACACCTGTGTTCTGAATCGCCAACCTTGGCCATGCTATGAGTAGGATATATATTGGGGGGACAGCCCTCTTTTGCTGAATTCGGTATAAATGAATTGAATCTGTTACCTGTTACAGAATGTAATTAAGGTTTAGTTTTCCTAATACAACATCTGTTCATGAGATGGTTCCGGCCATCTGTTTTATTCCCCGTCTTTATTTGGCTATGTCTGACCGGTAAATGAGTAGGATAGTCCGTACTTGTTCACCATTGTTTCTTTATGTTGGCATACTGATGATTCTTTCTTTGAACACTCCTTCGGCTTGCACCTAAAAATTCTCGATGGCAAGGGGATTGTAGGTAGCTCCTTAATATTGCACGTATTTCATGTTATTTAAATTCATTGTTTGATTTAACATTTTTCGAAGACAACATCGTTTATTTATTTATTTATTTTTATTTTTTGTTTTCTTTTTTTCAAGAAAAAGCACAAGATTTCGAGAAAGGGCCATTACAAGTTACAACAAACAAGCCCCACAAAAATTGGAGACAGCCGAAACCCATTCAAAAGCAAGATAAAACAATAAAATGACCCCCTAGTCTATATGGCCCAAAGACAGAATGCAGTCACCGCCGTTACTAGTACCTCGTCAGCAACCACAAGGGTAGCCGCAATAAGAACCAGCTTCGCGTTGAATTGGATGAAGGTATCGCAATACAAAATTATCAACCCGCAAGATTGAACTATCCTCAACTAAATTCTGCCACTAAAACCACCACACCGGAGGAGAGCCACCATATCCGAACCACCATTACATAAGCCAACAAGGAGAAGAAAAAGCAAAAACAATAGAAAGGGATGAGGCCAAAGGGGCATCTAAAACACCCTTACTTTGGATAAAGCCGCATCACATTTGGACTTGATTTTTCAGTATGCTGGTCAGGTGCAAACAAGTGATGGGAGAGTTGAGATCTGATGTCCAAACAGATATGTCATTTCTAGCTTTGAGCATAGGTTAGAGGAGGAATGAGATGTGAGAAGGAGGACCTGTTGGGTGACTTTTAGGTCAAGGTGGACTTGGGTTTTGAGAACATCCTCTTGTCTTCCTTGGTTCAGTTTCTAACCAAGTTCCGGAATATCTTGAAAGAGTTAGCTCATCTTAGGAAATATTCTGGTTCGACCAATGACTCAAAGATTAGCATGATTAAGCAAATAATGGCTTGATCAAGAGAAGCGTGGTGTAGAAGCTAGAAGTTCATTAATTTTGCATGAAAGAGAGATTAGGTGCTTGTATGGTGTTCTCTGTTGAATAATTTGGTTTCCTAGGGTGGTGACAAAGCTTATGATGGCTGAAATACTCAGAGGAAGGTTATGGAAAATACTCAATCTGCAGAGTGATGACTCTTGGGTTTCTTTGGCTCGTTGTGTTATGATGGGGGATCACCTCTCTAAAGTTCTTGACCTATATTTGTAGTTGAATGATTCCCTTTCAAGGAATCTTTAGTTATGGCTTGTTCTTTCTCCATTTTCTCCCTAGTTCTTTTGTTACCCTCTATTTTGGTGCAAGATGGCTAGGTGTTGTTGACCTGTGAAACCTGCTTCATGCCTCCTTCCCAAGGCGCTACTTGCCCAGGTCAGCTTTCCCAGGTTAACTTTCCACATACACTACTTTTGGTAGCGCGCCACTTGGCTTTCGCGAGTTGGACTTCTACGTGAGTTAGGAAGGAAAAGTCAACCTCTCTCTTCATTAAATGCCTTATTTGCTGGGGTTTTCACGTGAACTTAGGGTTAGGACTTGATTCCTTTCTATTTGGATTAGTTAGCTTGCTAGTGAAAGAGGCAAACTAAGTTTGTTATCTCTCAATGCTTGCATGTGTGGGCTCTAAGCCCCGACCCCTAAGCAGCCCAAAGTCTTCCATAATCTTGACTCCACATAGGCCCAATAAACTCATGTAGCCATTCACACCACAATTCACTTGACAAGCCCTGAGCATCTGACTTGGGCTCATTTTAGCATGACGAATAGGCATGGGCATAATGTGATTCATATAAACGTTCGGCTTAATTACCATAGTATAGCGTGGTAGTGAATATACTCTTTATTTGATCTTGCACTTTTGCATGTATTTGGGCTTGACTTGAGGCTCTCGTGACAATTGGGCTTCAATACTTGTTTGGGCTTGCTCATGACATTTTTGGGCCTTAACAAGACCCAATGGAGAAGATCCATGTTAGGGGTTGAAGAAAGACGATTGTAGGATAGAGATTTGGTTTACCTAAGACAAAATACAGTGATAAACATCGGAGAATTGACAGGTAGTGCTGAAGAATGCTAAGAAAACATACATGAGCTTCTAAAAAGGAGAAGAAGGAAGAGAAAAAAAGAAGGAAGTAAAGGATGGGGTTGCCACCAACTCCAACGAAAGGAAGAGGTCAGTGGCAATAAGAGTTATGTGCGAGAGAGAAAGCAACGACTAGGTCTTCTAGAGAGAGAAAAGCGTTTGAGGCCCCTACTCACTTACTTTCTCATTTCAAAATTCTCACTTCTCCTCATGCCACGTGTACTCCACTAGCATCCAAAGCTAACATTTTAATTATTAAAATTCCACTGTTTTTTCTTGCTTTGTTTGTATAGTTAAATTTTGGTTTGTCAACTAAAAAGTAATTAAATATTTGTTTTGCATGCTCGTGTGACATGAGTAAAAATGAAAAAAATTGAAATGAAAAAGTAAGTGAAAAGGTTGTTAGCACCCCTTCATTTAGTTAATAATAGCTTTTTTGTTTTAATTTGTTCTACTAAGGAGGTAATCTTCGTATTATTCTTCTCTTTTTGTTTTTTCCGAGAAAGTTCTCAAGACATACAAAATATTAGACCACCTATGCTCTAGATAAGACATAAGAGAGGCACTTTTTGATCGTTTATACTCCACATAACAAATACAACGTTACCTGTGTAATAGGACAAATAAAAAAGAATTTAGACGACCTCCAACCCAGATAATTGGCAAATTATTTTTTTCTTTTTCGAGATTCCACCTAAACAAGAGATTTTATAACTAACAAATTATTTTTTTGGAATTCTAATTTCAACTATTTAATGGCCTCGATGCAAGCTTTCAAAATTCAAAAACTAAACAATGCATTAAATCAAGAATAATAATAGTACTATTTTCCTCATTTATAAAAAAAAGGTAAATTCGGATGTCCGAAGAAATAATAACTCATTTAATCCTAAAGTAATAAATTGAATAGACATTTATTATAATTTGAGTTTTCTCTAAAATATAATGAGTTGATTGGGTATCAATTAAAATGCCCCTAAAATTTAGTGGTGGTTTATGTGTACAAGTCTTAAAAGTCCTTTATTTTGAGGATAAACTATGATTTAGATGCACGTGGGTATAGGTTTTTCACTTGAATCAAGTACATTTGGGATTCAAACCATCTCATTTCCCTTACCATTAATTAAAATAGTAATATCAATTGCAAATAAATAAAACAAATATGAAATTTTTTTGAGAGAATTGTGAGTAAAACCCATTACGCATAGTTGCCTAAATGCAAAATAGTTTCACCGCCTTCTCTATAGAAAGTTTGATGATTTGAGCCCTCCTGTCCTGTGTATCAACGCAGTCATATGCTTCAATCCCAAGGAATCACGCAATATCGCTCGCTCACTCACAAACGCGCGCACACACACATAAAAGGAATCACGTAATATCATGAATATCTCTAAAAAAAATTATAAATCATGTATTATCTATCTTGTTTATCAACATATTTGATTTGGATAAGATCGCTTTATAACTTATTTGTCATGTATATAATTATGAATACTTGATGACTTGCGCTAACACAAAAAGGGAAGTATAGTTTGTTGACTCTTGTTTTATCATCTCATCCATCCCTACAAAAAATCAAAACGAATTTCTCAATTTCCAACTTATTAATATGACAAGATGATTAAAATACAACCTTAGAAAGTTATTTGAATAATCTTAACAAACTCTAGATGATAGTTTGAGCTCAGTTGACAAATTATATCATGTCATGATGTGCCTAAATATGGAATAACAATGCATAGACAGATAAAAAAAAGTTCCAAATGAAGGGAATTAGATGCAATTATCACTTTCTGAGTCATACATGAAGAGGTGGTGGACTGGTGGTGGGGTCGGGAAAGAAGGAGGTGGTGGATACTAACGGACAGTGTAAAAGGAAAGGTAGTCTCTCTTTATTTTTTTATTTTTTTTATTTTAAGTTTGCTTGCTTTGAATCTTATGCCTTACCCAAGGATATTAAGCTTTACTTTGGTCCCATAATATGTGTGTGTGTGTGTGGGGCATTTTGGGTCTAAGTCCAGACAAAATTATAAAGTGGTGGGAATGTTCCCAACGGCTAGCTAACCAGTCTTTTCCTTTAGTATGTCAAAGGCGCAGTTCAAACTTTAAAAGAAAGTAAACATGTTTGATTCTACCATATCATTATAGTACGTAGGCCCTTGAAAAACCAATGTTCAAACCACACATTCTTAAAGTTTGGAAGTTACATACAGGTCACTTAAAACTATGGTCTAGTATGTTATTTCTTTTTACTTGTAACTTTGTAAGTGAGAGGTCTAAGCTCAATTGCCAACGTAAGGAATAATGAAATAGAAATGCCTAGGATTGATTGTCACGCCTCTGATGATCCCCCAAAGAAAACAAGAAGACGGTATCATTACCCTCATCCCTCCATGTAGCATGTTCCTGAAAGCAACCTAGAAGATGTCATTATATGCAGACAACTCACCCACTCCCAATGACTGCAGATCTATACATACCTACAATATATGAGGCTTCGAACGGGAAACACACCAGGTAATCCGCCACTCAATTCTAGGAAATGTGGACTCGGTTAAAACACTTGGATAATCATGATGGGTTGTAAACATAAGTTGCATGTTAGGGGTTCAGTCTTAATTATTGTACATGAAGATGTAAATATTTCTAAAGACTAAGATAATTAATCAAGTAGGTATTTTTCTCTGTTGCAGTTAATTAATCATCAATATAATTGACACTGGCAATACGTCAAACTAAGTAATTAATATGATTGTGGTTGATATAATTCAATGCATCGTTTTAAAAGTGCATCGATTCTCAACAAAGAATGACAAACAATGACTAGAGGACAAGTAGGTAAGGTTGAAGTATCAACATGGCAACTACGTAATTCGGTTTTTGAATTGTGTTTCATTTTGTTAAAATGAACTTGCAAAGTATTTCCAAACAAAGAAATCTTTAATTATCCATAGCATTCCTTTTGTTTTGTACATATAACAACCATATATACATTTTAAAAATAATTAATGTAGTATGCAGAAGAATTGAAATTACTGTGGAAGAGCTAGATGGCTACCTGACTTGGAAGCAAAATCTATAAAAAGATTGAATTGTGTGTTTGAGTTGTCAAAATGCCTTTATGAGCATCACATGTCGGTTAGGGTACAAGTGAATCAATCAAGGCCCAAGGGCATGAAAATAATAAATGCGCTTGATCTAAGAAATGTGAAATGTAATTTATTTTTCTTTTAATATATATGTGAGAAAGTAAATTTGGAAATAAACCATGTGATCGAGTAGGGATACAGAATGATGGCCTGCCAGACTGCCAGTGCCAGTTTTGGATATATATCCTGGCATGCAGTTGAAGAAAAGAAAACACTACCTATTTCTGCCCAAAGGCAAATAAAGGGAACCAAAACACATTAAAGCAAGAGATATCTGCTCTGCTTTATGTTTACTCATGCATGCTTTATAGTTTATAAGAATAAGAAGATGATCCCTCATCCCAGTCCCACCCTCTTATAAAGAAATAATGTGAGATGATCGCGAAAAGAAGCAAGAAAAAGTGTGTGCATGCATATGAGTGTCAAGTTAGCAAGCATGATACCATTTACATGCATTCCTGCTGGTGGTGGTGGTGGTCAGTGGTCACCTCTGCACTCCTGCATAGCTCAATGACAAAGCTACCCTTAACTGGGTTGGTAAGAAAGATTGAACTAATTGCAGACACAAAAATATGGAGATGGAAAGTCTTAAAATATCTGATTATCAATAGGAGCAATATATTATGCACATTGAGTTTACCTTTTTCTTTTTTCTTTTTTATTACAAAGATATTCAGCACTAATCTATACTAGAGGAGGATTTAAATTTCAAATACAATAGGTTGAAGAGTGCTTACCTTAAAGAGAGCAAAGAACTACAAAAAAGAAAGAGTTCAATTCAGGACAGGTCAGAAAACATATCAACACTTGGGTGAAATCCAACCACAGTTAATGAACAATTAATCTTTAACAACTACCGTTGAAAACTATTCATTTTGGTTTTGACAAATGATAGTATAATCTACAACAAATTCATCTAAACTACGAGGAGGAGGAGGAGAGAGAGAGAGAGAGAGAGAGAGAGAGCTTGAACATGGAACATAGTCGATTGAAGAGCAAAGCCCTATCCACTAGGGCAATTCACTACTTAAATAAATTCGTAGATGATGACAAATGATCTCATATTAATTTGGCAATATTTTTTCCAAATTTTTTCGGTTTCATATTTTTCTCCCATATGCATGCATAGCAAGAGTATGACTGCTATTTGCAATAATTGTAATTCTTAATGAGGAGAAACGTGGCGTATCATGTAATTTGTTGTTTTAAAGAATTGCTCGTATTATCTACACACTTAAAAGGTCGTGCAATTACAACGTTGACAAGCACAACCCGGTTGCCAACATTACCAAATATTTACTTAGATTACATGTGGCCTATATATTCTGTAAGGGAGACCAGAAAAGAAGCAAGCTAGGCAATTTGATTGGTAAGACGAGGTATGATTGGCCTCTTAAAGGAAGATTTGGTTTCCTAAGACAAGGCATGTACCTCTCCAAAGAATAGGTGGTGACTGGTGATATTATTAATTAGAAGAAAGTTGGTATCTTAGAAAGTATAAAACGTGAGGGACAGCTAGTTGATTATTACTATTATTATAGCATGCATGAGGGATATATAACATCAAATCTAAGTTGACATAGACAATTTGCTTTAATTATAGCAAAAAGATTTGGTCCTCATTTCAAAAAGTAAAGTAAATTTTAGAGTTATTTTTGTATGATCAACTAGTATATAGTAAAGATTTTAAAGAGATGAACCAACGACTCTTTGCTTACTACATTAATATTGTCTTCTAACATGTAACTTACCACTTGCGCGATGAGCAAATATGGTTCTATGCAAAGAAATGCATTCTATTCTTGAAAATGAAAGTTGAAGATATATATATATATATAGAAATCTGAGGAGCAGAGAAATGACCCATAATACGATTAATGATCAATTTGAAAATATCCTTTAGCCCATAATTGTCATTGGATCTTTTCTTTTAAATGGTACGATATTCATTGACCAAAGAGAAATGTACAAAACTTGAGGATAGTGTGCATAATGAGCCTCGATACCTTGCCGGAGATTTCAACCCGGTTCAAGAGAAAATGAGCGTCCTGCAAAAACAACATAAGGAAACATGTCCTTAAGGAAATACAATTACAAAACCAGCCACATTAACAAGAAATTTCATCTAGTAAGATGTCCATGATTATGTCCAGTGGTTCCTCGAACCATGACACTTCATATTGTCTTCCAATTCCAGTACGAGGAAGCCTATGAGTTGCATCGTTAACCTCTCGACGAGCAAGATTCCACTTTGGCTGAGTGAAAGCAAGGAGGAAAGTACGCACGTCATTGGATCTTAATTTTGGCAAACTTATGCGATTGAGATATGGACGGAACCATATGTTTTTCAACTTCTTTTTGCTCTGAGACAT
Source organism: Pyrus communis (assembly GCF_041283825.1). NCBI lineage: Eukaryota > Viridiplantae > Streptophyta > Magnoliopsida > Rosales > Rosaceae > Pyrus > Pyrus communis. Next base: position 327,918 of record NC_142579.1, read on the forward strand.
CTTAAAACTTATTATTATAGTCCAATTGTTCAAGCGTGTTAAAGTTTTGTGTGATTTTAATTAATAATGTAATATATAAGAGTAGAGCCGTCCCAAAACAAACTAAGACCTAAGACGAAATTGATAATTTAGTATCTTGATATAATTTTTCCTTAATAAACTAATCTACTACTAACCTTCTTAACTGTAGTATTATTTTGGTGAACATCATATAAAAGTTAGAAGAAAAAGGAATTTAAAAAAATGTTTTTTTCGAGAATTGAAATTGATGAATGGGGAAAGTTTTAAATGTATGTAAAATAAGAGTATGAAAAAATATGCAGACTATTTTAAAGGGAAAATAGAAAAATACAAGAAGATCATATTTTTGTACTATTTGATATGACAAGTAATGTGTACATGTCAAGTCAATTAATGAATTAATATGATTGAACGTTGATTGTTTGTATCATTTACCACATTATATTGTATACTAATATGATATGGTTATGTGGTATACTCATGTCAAACTGAATCCCAAAATACAAATCTTGTTCGCTTTGCTTTTGGTTGGCCTCCAACGAGAGAGAGAACTCAAAAAGGAGAAAGAAGAGCAACAAAGAAAAAAGTAAGGGAAAATTACAAGAAGAGACAACAAACAGAAAAACAAAAAACTAAAGATGGATAAAGTCCTTAAACGTGGTGTATAGAGTGTGGAATAAAGGAGGGATAACAAAAGAATAAAGTGATTTGAGTAAAGTTTAGTTCTCATAGATATTATATAAACATGCATGTTAATTAATTCCTCCCTGCAGAATGTGTAAAGAAAAACTTTATGGAACAAGACGCAACAGCCCTGTGCTAATTTCCACATATATCATGTAGTTATTTAATTTGGTGTTTGCCTGTCTCTACATAGGTTTAGGATCTGGAGAGACACGTTTTTGACACACATTTTATACGGTTCATTATGTAATATGTTTAACGATTTAATCATTTATTTTTTTTTTGTTTTCCTTTAAATATCACTTCTACCAAATATCACCAAAATTTAAAGTCATATAACTGTTGGATTAAATTTAGTATTTCTTTGTAAAACTGTATCTTTTGTCCATTTTCTTTCTACAAATGAATGTCTTAATGGTTTTAGATTTATTTAATTTTTTTTTGTAAGGATGATCTATGAATGATTAATTAAAATATAAACGGTTCGGATTCTTGAAAAAAGTTACAAAATAAGAACTACAAAAACGTATGCCAACATTTTGTAAAAAAAAATGTATCTCTGAATCCTAACCCATATAAGTGTCAGACCCTTATATATATATGATAATTGTTATCAAAATTTTTGTGTTATATATATCATAAATAGATGCATATGTAGCATCACTTGCATTACTCATAAAAGTAAGTCTCATTAGCAATAATCAATATATAACTTTTTTTATCCCACAATATATTTAAGGTGTGAGAATTTGAGTTAAGCTTACATAATGAGTTAGCCACTATAATTTTAGTATCAAATTCATTATTTTGAGAGTCAAATATAAGAATACTAACTTATAAGTAGAGAATAATGTCTATTAAATCGTAGTATTAACCCCTCTCAAGACCTTCAGATTGGATTTCTTATTGTTGATTTAATTTCTGTTTATTTTATAATTGTTTAGTTGTAGTTTTTTTTTTCTTTTTTTGAGTTTTAGGTTTAATTATAAAGAAATAAATTATAACATCTCAAAGGACATATTTGGCATATTTGCAAATATAGAAGGGTGTAAAACAATATTTGAGATTGGAATATGCGTGGCCATAGAGATTGGGTGTCCAGAGACTTTCTTTAAGGGTACAAAGAACCACTTACTTATAAACACAAAACACACAAACACACAAACACACACACACACACACACACTCACTCACACACATATATATATATATATATATATATATATATATATTACTACAATTCAGATTAGTTACTTTTACTAAGATTCATTAAAATCAAACTATATAGTAATCGTACTGCAAAGTCAAGGTTCTACATATCACCATTGGATTAGATAGTCGAACTATTATGAAGAACTATTGACTCTCTCTCTCTCTCTCTCTCTCTCTCTCTCTCTCTCTTCATGTGATTGTGATGATTCATAATGAACTGAAATGGCAATGTCTTCTGCTTTCCAAGGGGACATCATTGTCGTATTGAGTAATCCATTATGTTATGCATGATCCACCTCTTGTGAGTTGTGATCAAGAATATTACGAGAGCAATTTGCATGGAACGAGTTTACTGTTTTGTAGAGTTTTGGTTCAATAACGTAATGTCATATGAAAAAAACTTACACACATGGTTGTAAAACCTTTGTGATATACTTCATACAAAGATCAAAATCAAAATATGAACTACGTATTGCAATAAATGCATGCAGTATTACTAACCCTAATTGCTGCTAAAGCATTAGTTCATAGTCAGTTAATGGAACACTTACTCGAAGATGAAGCCATGATGTATGAGATGTGATTAAGACCTTCCCTTCTCTTGGAAACGAATTGGAACTCTTGCTCTTGATAGGAAGCACAATCACACAAATGAGAACCTTGTAACTTACCGAGAAAGGGAATCAAAACCCTTGTTATAGGGATGCAACTGCTCCACCTATCCCGGTAGTAGTTGCCATCAGTTTTCCAACTCCTTGTAACTATCCTCCACATTATTTTGTACAATATGTATAAGGTACATTACATTATATCTCCTTTTATGTATATTATTTCATATCTCTATTAAATGGTTTGATTCACTTCTTACATAAGAGTTCTAGCAATGGTATAATAGTAGTGAACCTGACCATTACAGTAATAATGAACTAGTTTCATGTAAGTTCTTCTCAAATATTTTATATATATATATATATATATATAATTAATTAAACAAGGAAATGTCCCTTTTTTAATGAAAAAACATCAAATTGGTTCTTGCCCGAACTCTTATTCTGAACTGTAAATGTGGCGTTGTGGCAACATAGTAAACAAACAATCTTGCAAAGAAACCATAATTATCAATTTATCATCCGATGGAAATAGTGTGTATATATCGATATTTTGTGATAAATCAAAAGCTTAAGGGTCTGTTGTGAAAAAGCTCTGGCCATTAGCATATCTGAGCTTTTGTTTAGTCCAAAACAAACTCCATTTTAGTTTAATTTCTCCCCATAGTAAGGCCTTACTTTCCCTTGGATTAAAAAAATAAGTTAGCTAGCTAGCTAGTTCCGAACGAAGATGGAAAAGTTAGGTGCAAATGAGTGGGAAGGTCATTTAATTAAGAAAACTAATATTCTTAGATTCTTGATTAATTAGAATTATAACTTTGCAGAGGATTGCATACTTCCAATATCTTGAACAAAAATTAAGATGACAGCTACAGGCGGTGAAATATACAGGTTAATTAACTTTGTTCGTAAGTAATTAGGATCACAACATCCCTCTATTTAATTAGATAATTTGATGATATAAATGGTTCACGTGAGTAGCATGAGGCTTTCTTGATTTCACCCCCAAATGGTTAACGACGAAACTTGAATTAAATAATTGAACAGGCATTTGTTGCATGGAGCTGACCTGAGTGCCGGGGCAGCAGCAGTACTATATATGGTTTTGCGCGCGTAAACGTGTGTGTGTGTGTGTGTGTATTATATTACTGTCATGCATGTCATTATTTTATCTAATAATTGGAGCTCAATTAATTAGGCCCTTGATTAGGAGTGGAATTTGAGAGTGTGAAGATTGAAGACAAAGGCAGAAGAAGAAGGTACACAGAAAACTTTTTGAGTTCAAATAAAGCATAGGGCACTCATATTAAACATGGACAATGATTTTCAAACACTTGTTTTATTTTTTGTATTTCCCTATTGATTATGTCCTTTAAGTAATTCACCTTTAATTTTATTCGATTAAAAGCTAAAAGAAAAGTGAGTGCAAAATAAAAACAAGATTGCAAAAAGAACTTCCCAGCATTGTAAAATATGAGAGGTTTTGCTAATTTTCCTTTGAGACAACATTACTTTTCATAATTCCTCTTTGGCTCTCTCTCTCTCTCTCTCTCTCTGTGGCATTTGGCATTGTATTCCTTTTGTCCTTTCCACTCTCTGACACACACAGAGCGCTGTATGACTTGCCTGATAGTGCAAGCAAAGCTTTAAGCAAGCAAGCGCCCCCACTTTTTTTTTCTTGGATTATGGGTGCTCTCTCAAGTTTCAACTGGTATGGTTTCTCCAAAAGCTCACTGTGTATTCCTCTCTGTCTGTAAAAAAGCTATGCCTTTAACTCTCTCTCTCTCTCTCTCTCTCTCGTCTTTCCTAATTGGGCCCCTCATCAGGACTCATCACTAGTGAGTATGTAATGTAAGCCGATATTAATACTTAGTGCTTCACTAGCAAAACCACCATCAAAACTAGTCTCTCCACGGTTAAGCTTAGCTATACCTATTCTCTCTCTCTCTCTCTCTCTCTCTGAGTCTGTTCTCCAACAACTGATCTCTTATAATTTCTTGCTTTGTTTCTTTACCACCCATTAGCTCCATCAGTTTCCCTTCCCTTGCTAACTAAATCAATGATCAGATTTACTTTGGTTTGTTCATAAACTAGTCTATACTTCACCATTCATTTGATTAAGCTCTCTCTATCTCTCTCTCCCTCCAAATTAGCCAAAGAAAGACTGTTTTTCTTTTGCAGCTTCTTTATGCCTGTGGAAAATTGGAAAATGGAAGGTGACTGTTTAAGCAGCGCATGAGCATGAATTAGCTATATACCAAACATATATTCTCAAAGGGAAGTTCATCCTCTAATTGTTTTCTTTCTTTCATTCTTTCTGATCTTCTCTACTCCTTAGCTATTTCTCGATCGATTAATTTCTTTTATGTTGATCTTCCTTCTTGGGAGTCTTTGTTGAGTGCGTGGTGACCTCCTTTACTCCCTCCCTCCCTCTCTCCTTGTCCCCTCTATCTATCTATCTCTCTGTTTCAAATTAATGAAAGAGGAACACTGGTAGTATTTGCTAGCTTGGTTCTACTACTGGTATACAGAAATTTATGGAGATATATGTCAAAGTGGATGTGGCTCAAGCGTGAATCAAGACCCTTTTAATTAATTGCTATACTATGTTCTTTAATCAAAAGGATTAATTATATATTGGCACCATATTCAAACCCTCCAATTCTGTTTGTCTTTCTCTCCCCTCTCTCTCTTGTTCCTTTTCTTTTGGTCTCCAACTACCAAACAAACAAGACCCAAATCATTAAAATAATAGTTAGAGAAAAAAGAAAAGAAAGATCCATCTATCTATCCTAGCTAAAGGATAGATTGATTAATTAATTAATAATGGATCAACTTTCAAGTCAAGAAGGAGAGATCCCACTCACAATCCCAGTCCCGATCCCGATCCCAATAAATACTTCCTTTAGAAGTGGTGGGCATGGCCACTTGATCCATCATCATCAGCAGCACCCCCATGACCCTACAGCAGCAGCAACAGCAAGAGCAGCCGTGCCCCACAACAACAACAAAAACAACCATTCCAATTTCCTTCCCCCCTCAACAGTGGTGCCCCAAAATCAAACCCCCCACAACACTAATGGCTCTAATCCCATGCCCACAGGCCTGGATCATTCTCATGAGGAGGAGGAGGAGGAGGAGGAGCAGGAGGAGGAGCATCATGATCATTTCAACAACGCAAATGCAAATGTTGTGCCCTACAAATACAACACTTACAATAATAAGAAACAAGCAGTTGTTGGGCACAATGGTGTGAGGTACAAGGAGTGCCTCAAGAACCATGCAGCAGCCATGGGAGGGACTGCCACAGATGGCTGTGGCGAATTCATGCCCAGTGGAGAAGAGGGCACCATTGAAGCCCTCAACTGCTCTGCCTGCCACTGCCACAGAAACTTCCACAGAAAAGAAGTTGAAGGTGAGCAGCAGCAGCTCTCCTCTTGGGATCATAATTTCCATCATACCATCAACAGGGCGGCTGGAGTTGGCAGCAGGAAATTCTTATTAAGCCATGAAAGAGGAGGAGGACGTCACAAGAGTTTACTAGCACCACCCCAATACCCCCACCAGCACCAGATGATAATGTCTAACTACAACATGGGGATGGGGATGATTGGGATGGTGGGGTCCATTCCTTCAGATCAGTCTGATGAGCAGGAAGATCATCATCATCATCGTCATCATGGTGGCGGTGGTGGTGGGATAGTGGGCAGCATGCCAGCAGTAGGACATGTAGCAAAGAAAAGGTTCAGGACAAAGTTTACACAGGAGCAGAAGGAGAAAATGTTAAACTTTGCAGAGAAAGTAGGGTGGAAGATTCAGAAGCAGGAAGAGACGTTTGTCCAAAACTTCTGCCAAGAGATTGGGGTCAAAAGAAGAGTTCTGAAGGTTTGGATGCACAACAACAAACACAACCTAGCCAACAAGATCAACCCACCACCACCTCCCCCACCTGCCCCTTAATCATCGATTAGCTAGTTTCTGCTTAACCCTACCCTTATAAAGTATTCATCATTATTATTATCATCTGTAATTTACTCTGGCTTTTTTTCTTCTGTTTATTCATAATGTTCTCCTTTTTCATCTCCAATTTTCTTGGGTTTTCTTAATTATTATTCTTATATCTGTAATATCATTGGTGTATCCTTGGTTATGCAATGTAGTTTGGGAAAATCTTGGTTTGGCAATTGGCTATATGTGCTTTAGTTAGTTTCATTATTTCACCATAGAAATAATGGATTGAATTGAGAGACTGATATCAGTAGAGGTGGAGGTTGCTTCATCATTACCCCTTTACTAATACATTTTTGTATTGAATATTAATTATATTGAATATGTTTGTAAGTTTTCGACTGTATAATAATTAATACCTATAGGTTGACAGAAAAAATTAAACAAAAACTGGCGTATATTTTGTGATTTTTTTTTTTTGAAACAAAGTACGATATTCATTGATGATGAGTTTGAAGACGTACAAAACTAACATTGAGGATAGGGTGCATACAAAGGGCCTCAATAAAAACTTTGTCGGAAATTTTAACCCGGTCAAAGAAAAAGTGGAATATATTTTGTGAGTTCTACTAGCAATCTAGCTAGTCATTAACTACTTCCATTTTACAAGTAATTAAAGTATTTCAAGATGCTGACAATACAATGTGTTGAATTTTGTTATTTTCTCCCAAAACTAATTTGGATTCTATAGGTGGAGGAGGGTATACTATTGTGTCCTTATGTTATTTAATTATAATATATATACACACAATAAAATCTATGTTGCCTGTTGCAAGAACTTAAAAGAAGACATATTCATATAGCCTTTGCCCTTTGGGGTTCCTTCATGGAGTCGTTCCAATGCTTCATCTTGTTCAACGGTTAGGTTTTGAAGAATTTCTTATTTTTTTTGTGATTGTAACATTCTTTCGTGATGTTACTAAAATAGGTGGTTGACAATCGTATATGTTTGAGTGGGTATTTAATGTTGGACTTAGTGCGATTGGAAGCCCAAGAACGTAAAAAGTAGAAGGAAGATTGGGCTCGGACAAAGCGGCAACCCAGGCAGAATTAAAAATCATTTTTTGCCAAAGAATAGGCAACAAGCCTATGTTAGAAGTGACACTCAGAGGACAACTCATCCCCAACAAAAAGTACTTTTCAAGGGCATAGATAGGTAAATAAATGGTGGCTCACCATACTCTGAGGCCATCACTAAAAGGTGAAGTTTGGACAGTTGGGCTAGAGAGGCTATAAAAGCAGCAAAGGCCACAAGGAAGAAGGACACTCAACCATCAATCAAAAGACATCCAACTTTGCACTCCAGCAAGCAAGAAACTAGAAAGCTTTAGTTTGTCTAAACTTTACACTTTTAGTCGTAAGACCACCATAGAAAGCCATCTTTTGTCAAGTTTTAGAAGCTCTGCTACATTTTCCTTGTGTTGTAGTATTGAATCCCTTTAGTAAACCCGATTTATATTTCATTCTCCAAAGATTACAACCCCTGTAAAACACAAAGAGAAGTGGTTGCAAGAAGACGAACCTTGCCTAACAAGATCATAATCTTGCCCGAATCTCTTTTGTTTGTACTTACATAAGGTAGATCTGTTGTTTTATGCATTTTCATTGGATCCTATATCATTTTTGACTGCTTTTCATTCAAAGTTCCATATATGATTAATCTTGCTAAATTAATTAACCTTGCTGCTTTAATTGTTAACCTTAACCAAAAAAGTAGTTTGAAGGGCCTTGAACTCCCTTTAGTCAGACATATGATATTATGAGTAAAAGTCTTTGTTTACAAGGCAAGAAAAAGAACTTTATATAGACTTAACCCATCTGTAAACAATCCAATCAAACTAAGCAGTCTAAACAACTTGTGGCGCAAGTAATCAACTCATTTAACAACTAAAAAAGAACAATCTGTTATACAAAGATAATGGTGGCACTCTAAGACCCATATTAGTTTTTATTGTGAGCCTCAAGGCCTAACAAAGGCTCCACAAAGGCACCATTCAAACTAATAACAAATTCATATTACAGTACACTAAGCAGCAAACCTTGCTCGATAGGCAAGACTCAGGAGAGTTGTGCGAGGGACAGATCGAGTCCAAACATAATTTTGGCACACCCGGTGGGACCTATTTTGTAATATTGTATGCCAAGACGAATGAAGGATCGAACGTTCAGGAGGAAGGTGGAATTTGGGCAACCTCGTTGTCTAACAGAAGCAGACATGACAAATCACCTAAAGGACTTTCCTTCACCACACATCCCCAGGATCTTAGAGAGCTCGACCTATTCTGAAAAGTTGGGTGGAAAGGTCACTAATGAAGATTTGCAAGCCACCATGGTGCAAGTATTGAGGAGTATGGAGAAGATCTCTCTAGAAACTAGAGGAGAAGAAGTTAGCAGGCTGTGTTCCTTAACAGGAATGTTACAAAGAAAGTTGGAGTTAGAGTACTTTACACCAAAAGATGATTATGCCAGTGAAAGAATCATGGAGGCAAGCCTAGAAAAGGAACCAACAATTCCTCAGTTTCCCTTACTTGAAGAAAAGAAGAACAAAGGGAAAAAAGAGAGGAAGGAATGGGCTAAAACTAGTTAGCAGGAAGACCCTAAAGAAGAGTTTCAAGAGACAGGCTTGTTCGATCCTCTACTACCAGCACCAGATGTTAAAAGGTAGATCGGGTAGGAAGGGATAAAGATTTGTGCGTCTAATTCGATGGGAGAAACAAGCAGAAATGGCTTATCCGCAATTGGGAGTAAGCCTCTTCCTTACTTGCCACTACCATTGGTTAATAAGGGAGAAAAATAAGCTCGATGGAGGCAGCCAGACACATAGAGGGAAGCATTCTCGGGCATCAATCATAGCCCGAAGTGGGGGACTTCTTATCCCCTACACGATAATATATCATTTTCAATAATATAGCAAATCAACAACTCAGGAATGAGTTGGCAGAATTGAGGAGGATAGTGGTACAGAATGCTCAACCTCACGGCCACCCGATGTTTAGGATAACATATTAGAAACCTTATCCTGAGTACATTGATGAGCAGAATCTTTTCCCTCTCAATTTCAAAATGCACGCGTTCCCAACTTTCAACGGAGAGGACTATAATGTATCTTCCAGAGATCACATTTTCAAATTTTCAAATCACTATGTGGCATTCAAGGACAACCCCAATTACAAACTGAGATTGGTTGGGAACTCACTGGTAGGTTTGGCTTCCCAATGGTACTCTTTGTTACCCCTAATTTCATTGCCAAGTGAAGGCAAATGGAAATGGCCTTTCATGAGCAGTTTTATAAGTGGAACCTGAAATGACCATTAATGATCTGGTGGAAGTGAAGCAATATGAACATGAGTCTACGGAGGATTTTATGATTAGGTTGAGGAAAACCAGGATGAGATACCAGTTCCCAATCAACCATGCTCAACTCATAGCCATTGCCCAGAAGGCTTTGAGACTACCTCTGAGGAAGAAGTTCTATGATGTGTGGTTTATCGAGCTTCAGGAGCTAGTGATTGTGGTCACTAAGTATGAGAAACTATTGACAAAAGAACAGCAAGTGAAGTATTCATCTAAAGTGCCCTTTTCTTTTTTTTCTTTTTTTTTTATTTTTTTTTATTTTTAATAAAAGTAAGGCGCCAATGCATCAGCTAAAGTTTGAAGGCCTAGAGGTAAGAGAAAATGATAACAGCATGGAAGAAGGGATAAAGTTATGTACTGTGGAGATGACCACTCCATTCAAACCCTTTGATGGTGAAGGGATTGGTTCAACCCATAAAGGACCAGAAGATCGTGATGAACGATGAAGGATTTGTACCTATGTAACCTCCAAAGTATCAGTCATATTCCTTTGACTTAACTAAGGCTGCAGACATTTATGAAGAACTAGTAAGAGCTCGGTTAATCTTGCCCAACAACATTAAGAAGATGCCTAAACCTAAAGAACTCAGAGGAAAGAAGTATTGCAAGGTCCATTATATCTTCAATCACTTATTTGCTAATTGTGTGCAGTTTAGAGATTGGATCTAAGACTTTATAGTCAAAGGGAAATTGTTGCTGGAAAAATTCGAGGCCAACATGATGATTGACATAGATCCACTCCCAGAAGCCCCAATCAACATGATAAATCTTAATTGGATTAAGAAGATGAAAAATGAGAAAGAAAGTAAGCATGTAGGCCAACACAAGGCACCAGAAGGTTGCCCGGCAGGCCCCAAGTAGTTGTAGTCAAATGAGTAGTTTTGCGTAGTTGATGTCAATGTGAATGTGAGCTCGAGGTACTAGCATTAGGCGTCATCATTGATTGAGAGTTGGTCAAAAGGAAAGAGATAGAAAAACAAGACGCCCGCATGAGTATTCTTCGGGCCGCTGAAACAAATAAAAAGACGACTAAGAATGTGTTCCAAAGGTTAGGCGGAGATTCAGAGCCTAAGGGTCTATCTGAAGTGTTTAGAAACTTTGAAGCCTATGAAGAAGTGGAAGATAAAGATGTGAGGTTACCACGCTAGGTGGATGTAAAGACTCCTTAGCCAACCAACCACAGTAGCATGAGACAAAGAAGGCAAGAAAGAACCATAAGCCCCATATCAGCAGTTACAAAGGTGAATTTGGTCCGATTGGGCCAAAAATGGTACATAGTGGGTAAAAACGGAAAATCTGTTAGAGAAATAGGGGCACCCATGATAAGAAAGGTTCAAAGGCAACACAAGGCTCATATGAACTCACTAAAAATTCCTGTTATTTCATAAGCTTCTGAGAATGTTAAGTTTGAGGAGTTTACCCATGGAGTAGAGAGACAACCAAATTGGAGAAGTAAGAGAAAAGTAGAAAGGGATAATAACAAGGCTGAAGGCGGAGGAAATCATGTTCCTTAAACTCCTCATCTAAGGAAATACAGGGTATTAAAAAGAATGCAAGAAGGCATGGTGATGGTACCTACGTTGGAATCTAGAGCCTATTTGTTTTGGAACTATTTCTCCCGAAAGAGGGTTGCATCCACTACCACAAGTGGATATTCCCTTTGGAACTCCAAGGTTGCTACATAAGTTCAACATAATAGAAGAAGAGGAAGTGCCTGAGTTGATGTTAACCAAAGATGCCCAAGCATTAATAGATCGGTTTATGTGCCAGATTGAGGAGAAGAGGGAAGAAATACCTGGACCTAGCAACTTTCACGTAAACATGACCTATGTATTATCCTTCATGTTTTATGCAGAACCAAATCAACCAACAATAATGGAGGATGATTATTTGGCACAAGAGCCAATGATGGCTCTTGTAAACATTGAAGAAGTTAGTAAGGAGAGGTCAAGCTTGGCAGACTTCCCCGACCCCACACAAAAAAGCCCGAGAGAGTTTATTCTGATAAGATAGTATTCAAAAAACCAAGTATGGCCTTAGCAAACCATCTAAAGCCCATATATGTGACAGCTCATTGGGAAAGGGTTCCATTTAAAATGATGTTCATAGATGAGGCAACAGTTATTGTACTACCACTTAAATAGATAAAGAGACTTTGCAAAGGTGAAGAAGACCTTATTCCTATTGATCTCACAATGTCTAGTATTTCTAGGGCTATCACGAAAACACATGGGATATTACCCTTAGAAGTAGACTTGGGATTCAAGAAGATTATGTTGGCATTTTTTGTGGTAGACAACAGCTCTATTTATGGGGCGTTGCTGGGAATGGATTGGATACACCAGAGTTTGTCTATACCATCTACCTTGCACCAACAAGTTGTTGTCTATCGTGAACCCACTATTACAGAACAAGGATTTTAGGAGATCGTGGAGGCCGAGTCACGGCCATTTCTCCCCACAGCTAATGTTGTTGAGGCCAATTTCTACATCCCAATGTTAAGATCATACAATGTCTAGGTGCTGATCAGAACGGCCGCCCTACCAAGGTGACTGCCCAAAAGCTCTTAGAACAAGGACTTTTTCTCACTCAGGAGGAAATGAACAAGCCTTATATTGTCCATGCCCGCCAACACCAATGATGACAGACTAAAAGAGAAAGGACCAAGTGATAGCAGTCAGGTTCTTAATCAAGAGATTGCTAGATTATGGAAGAGAGAAAAGAGAGATCAAGGAAAGCTCAGCCAAAGAAATAATAGAGTGGAGAAAGGGAACTTCAGGCACTAAAGATGATCAAGGAAGAGAAATTTTGGAAGAAGAAATAAAGGCAACCATCCACATGGCAGAATGTATATATGACTTGGATTGGCCAGAGGATGAGCCCAAGGCTCCAAAGTTAGTAGAATTTTTGTCTATAGAGAACATTAATTTAGGAACTAAGGAGGATCCAAGGCCAATACAGCTTAGTGGCCTGCTGGAAACCGTAGATCAGGCAAAGATAGTTAATCTTTTGCATGAATTTGAAGACTGTTTTGCATAACATTACACAGAAATGCCAAGATTAGACTCCAGTTTAGTAGAGCATATAATGCCTATTAAAGAAGGGTACATACCTGTAAAGCAAACACCAAGGAGGATGTCAAAAGACGTAGAAGAAAAAGTCAAGGAAGAAATTAAGAAGCTAGTAAAGGCAAGCTTTATCAGGCTTACAAAATATGTAGAATGGTTGGCCAACATTGTACCTATATTGAAAGCTGTAACTAATGCCATTCGATTTTGTGTTGATTATAGAAACATTAATGAAGCAACTCCCAATGATGAATACCCTATGCACATGGTTGACCTATCCATTGATGTAGTTGCAAAACACAAAGTATTATCTTTTATGGATGGAAATGCTGGATATAATCAGATAAAAATAGTTAAAGAAGATATACATAAGACAACATTCATATGCCTAGGACAGATAAGAGCTTATGAATAGGTAATCATGCCCTTTGGGTTGGAAAATGCCGGTCCTACTTATCAAGGGGCGATGAATGCTATTTTTTTCATGATTTGATCTGGCATATCATGGAGGTATACATTGATGACATTGTGGTGAAGTTTAGAACTGAAGACCAGTACCTGGAATACCTCAGAAAAGCCTTGCTGAAAATGAGAACCCACAAATTAAAGATGAATCCTAGAAAGTGTGTCTTTGGGGTTAGATCGAGCAACTCTTGGGTTCTTAGTCCATCAAAGAGGTGTGGAAGTGAACAAGAACAAGGCTAGGGCTATAATGGAGTCGCCTACCCCTATTAACAAATTGCAATTGCAGAGGTTGCTAGGGAAGATTAATTTTTTAAGGAGATTCATTGCTAATATGGCGGGTAAAATCCAACCTCTGACTCATTTGTTAAGATTGAAGAATCAAGACAAGTTTGAGTGGGGGCCTCAACACCAAGAGGCCTTTGATAAATTGAAGACTTGTCATGCCTCCCCGGAAGGGGAAGCCTTTAAAGCTCTACATTTCAGCATCCGAGAAATCAATAAGGAGTTTATTGGCTCAGAATAATGAAAAGGGAAAGGAGCAGGCAATTTACTATCTTAGTAGAATCCTTATTGAGGTAGAAACAAAATCTGCCCTAATTGAAAAATTATGCTTAGCCTTGTACTTTACTGCCAACAAATTAAGGCACTACATGTTGCCTTACCATATCCATATAATTGCCAAAACTGATGTGATCAAGTACATGATGTCCAAGCTTATGCTAACCGGAAGAATTAGGAAATAGATCTTAGCACTATCAGAGTTCAATTTTCATTATGTACCTCAGAGGGAAGTAAAGGGACAAGCAATTGCAGACTTCCTAGCTGAGCACTAAGAATCCAATGAAGAACTCGTTAGCATCCATGGAACTTTGGAAGTGACTAGCCTCTGGATCCCACCTAGTAAGGCTTATTCGGGCAAGAAGAAGTGGTTTAAGTAAGAAGTAAAAAGAATAACTATCATATGGATCACTCCTTGGAGATTATACTTCGATGGATCATGCACACAACATGATGCAAAAGCTGGAATTGTCATCATTGATCCAAAGGGAATCCAGCATTACTACTCATTTCTTCTGGATTACAAGGATACTACCAACAACAGGGCAGAGTATGAAGCATTGATTATTGGCTAAGAGATTCTAACAGAGTTGGGGGTAGCTGAAATAGAAGTATATGGTGATTATGAGTTGGTGATTAATCAATTAAATGGAAAGTACTTACCTAGAAGCTACTCAATTATTAGATTATTGGGGTAATGAAGCAACAATTAGCCATATTCCCAGAAAAGCAAATTTGATTGCCAATGAAATGGCATAGAAGGCTTCTGGAGCACAGGTTTAAGAAAGAGGGCCTAAGATGAAAGTAGAAATACAAATGATAAGTCTCCCTTCAATCTTTGAGAGAGGATTTAGCCTGGATTTAATGACTAAAGAGCCTAAGATAGAGGACTGGAGAGCATCTATCATCCAATACTTGAAGCACCATTCTATTCCCATTAATAAAAATATCAGACAACAGACAACTAAGTTTGTTAAATAGGATAAAACTTTGCTAAGAAAGACTCCATATGGGCTTTTGTTAAAATGCTTGGGTCTGGAAGAATTAATGAGGGTGATGGCTAAGGTACATGAAGGCATTTGTGGAGCACACCAAGTAGGAACAAAGATGAGATGGTTGCTAAGAAGATATGGCTACTTCTGGCCTAACATGCATAAAGATTGTAAAACTTATGCTAGAGGATGTGAAGAATATCAAAGGCATGACCCTCTCCCAACACACACCATCAGTACATTTGAATCCAGTAGTAAAGATATGGCCTTTCAGAGGGTGGGCCATAGACTTTATCGGGCAAATATACCTAGTTTCCAACAAAGGACACACCTTCATAATTCTGGCAACTGATTACTTTACTAAATGGGTTGAGGCTTCAGTTATGAGGACCATTAATTCAGCTACTGTGGGGTGCCTGAAACAATTATTACAGACAGAAGGCCATCATTTATTTCAAAAGAAGTAAAATAGTTAAAGATAAAGATGATCCAGTCTAACCCTTATTATTCCCAATCTAATGGTCAAGCAGAAGCTAGTAACAAGATAATGGTGAACATCATTAAAAGAATGGTGGCAGATAACCCAAAAAGGTGGCATGAGAAGTTGGGAGATACTCTTTGGGCTTCTAGAACCTCAAAGAGAGCAGAAACTGGGACTACTCCTTATGCATTGACGTTCGGGCAAGAGGCAGTGCTCCCTATGAGGATTAATGTGAGTTGTGTGAGGCTTCAGAACCAATTTGGCCTACATAGTGATGAATTTATTCAGGCCATCTGTCAAGGAATTGAGGATTTGGATGTTGCCCGAATTGAAGCTCTAAACACGATCCAAGAAGGGAAAAAGGTTGTTGCCGGAGCTTACAACAAGAGAGTATAACTAAAGACTTTTAAAGAAAGAGAATTAGTATGGAAAGCAGTTTTGCCCTTGGGAGCTCAAGTTAGAGGTTTTGGGAAATGGAGTCCCACTTGGGAATGCCCTTTTACAATTACCAAAGTATTAGACAGATAGGGGTATTACTTGGCAGATTTAGAGGGAGACTTACATAAACATTCAGTCAATGCTAAATTTCTAAAGAAGTACCACTCAACTCTTTGCAATGTTAAAGACTGATATATTAGTGAAGTATAATGCTTAGAAAATGAGTTGGGCCCTTTCTGTATGTCTAAAGCAGTTGTTTCTAGCATAAAAGTGTAAATAAGTAAGTAAAATAGTGAAACAATGAGATATATTTTCATTCAAAAATTGGGGAAGAACAGAGGCCCTAGGCTAACAAGTTTACATCTTTAGTCAAGGCAGCTATCCTAGAATGATAAGTTTGAATGATGGTGAAAATACGACCCGGCTCTTCTAAAGCTATATTGATGTTAGCTAGCTAAGCTTCAGACTCCTCCACTTCATGGTTTACTTTCTTCACTTCCTCGATCTTCTTGTATAACTTGCTCGAGAAAGTCATATACTCAGCTTTTAGAGCAGAGAGTTATTCCTCCAGCTTCTAGATCTGAACAGTTACCACCATTATCTGATCCTCCATGGTTGAGCATTATTCCACCAACTACTGCAGAGTAGTAGAGGTCCTAGTGTACTTCTCCTTGTAGCACCTCACCTTATTGGCTTGCCTCTCTACCTTAAGATGCTGATCTTTCAAAGCCTTCAAATTTTCAAAAAAAAAAAAATGAATGTCTCATATTGCACCTTAGTCATCTGCTGGGCTTGGTGTAATTCGGTGAGAGCTCTTTTAGCATCATGAAGACCCCTAAGGCTAAAAGAAGCAGAAAAGTCCATCTACATCCATTCTCTGAAAACCTTCATGCGTCAATCTTAAAGATGTTGAGGCTCAGAAGGGCGCCTTGAGGATCTCATCTTTGTCCTAATTTGCCGGAACTCTCTAACTAGGTCGGGCAAAAAGGGTATGGCTAGAAGAGAAGCCAAAAGATGAGGCATCATACTAGCATCACCAGAAGCAACAGCAGCAGTAGCAACCTCAGCAGGGAAGGAAAGGATTCAGCAGCAGCACCTTTTTTAGGTCGAGGGATTGGAATTCTTAAGACTCCAGTAGCTCGAGGAGGTTGAGCTCACAGCAGGCTGAAAAGACCTGCCCGAGCCCTCACTAAAGATACAAAGTTGACGAGTTTTGAGAAGAAGAATTTTACTTCTGAAGGCTCAGCCTGAGGAGCATAGGTCGAGCTAGAGGTGAAGAAGGCTTGGCTTGGGAAGTCCTTTTTGCTTTGGAAGCGTGTTTTGGAAAACAACAAGAACTAGCTAAGAACAAGAAATGAATTTCAGAAATAATTAAGTGCCCAAATATTCAAGAAAACTACATTCAACTTCTCCAAGATCTTAGCAAAAATCTCTTTATCATTTTGCTGCCCCTCCACACCTGCTTTCATCTCATTGGGAGAAGAATCAAGCTTTTTGCTAATGGCAGGTCCTAATCACAAGAAATAACATGATCATTTCAAAACTTAAGGAGATGTAATTAACTAAAGAAAAATCAAATTTGAATCACTTACTAGCATACTTCTGTTTTTTCCTGCCTGTTTCAATTGGGAGGGCAGAAGGAGATCTAGAGACTTGAGAAATCTGAGACAGGGTCCTCTTCTTGGTCGGAGTGGCTCTTGGAGCAAGGGGATCAAGTTTAGGTTGGGGCCTCCCCTTGAGCTCAGAGTCAGAAGATTCTACAATAGTAGATCTTGCCCGACGATGAGCCATTTTTTCTGCTTCGAGCCTAGCCTTTGTCTCTTATTCATTGAACATCTTAAAGATGTTCCCAACATCCTCAGGAACATGGCTAGAGCTCGCTCCTTGCCTAGCTACCTCTGTAGCAGCCTTCTAAAGAACCAAGGCATCATCAGCCTATTTTTCTAGCCCGACATCCACTTCATTAGGGTTACATTGGGCTATAAGATCAAAGAAATAATTAAGCAATCACAAACTATGAAAATATAAAGTGAAGGAAAGACGTTACAATGTAGGTTACCTATCAATGGAAGTTGGTTTTTCTAATTGATGACCTCCTTCCAACTTTCAAACTCTTCTTTCTTGGGAAGAGATTTGAAGAAAACTTGCCCGAATATCCTATCATGGGCTTCTCTAAGATCTCCATCATACTTCCTAGACCACTTAACCTCCCACCAAGTGGTGAACAGAGATGTGCACTTAAAGTTAAGGGTCATGAGCTTGTGAGTTATCTTGGTCATTACCTCCAAGCTGTGTCTGCTTGCCCGAAATGTAGTATCTGAAGGAGAATGAAGGCGATAAGAGGTTCCACATTAGATTGAATCGAAGAAGGAAGCTAGGATTGCCTGTCCAAACCCCAGTTGCCTACCACAGAAGTTAGGGTGGTAGACCCCCAGCCCGCGTTCATAGCCCACGTGATCACTCCTTACTCCTCATGCCAAATCCTTCTGCTAAATGCAACTAATGAATTTCTCCTTGCAGAGGCTGCTGGCATCCTCCCCAAAAAAATCATGGAAAATGTTGGCTGAAACCAAGGGTACCTCTTGAGCACTGAGGCACCCCATTCAAGATCAGCCTGAGTCTTACATATTTTGAAAAAATAGAGGCATGCTAAGGTGGATTGGTTGGTGGTGGGAACCTCAGCCAGAATTCAGGCGGGAGTTACTCCCTCTGGAAACTCCAAGTTAGCAGCCCAGAACTCTGGGAAGTACCATTGAAGCCAGAGTTACACCATCCAAATAGCTCTATTGACGTTGGTCTCAAAGGGCTGGTCCCTTGTCATCTCATAAAGCAGGTGATAGAGATGTGCCAGAATAAATGAGCCAGTGGCGACATCGTCGAATGAATGTTACGTCTCCACCAAAGGGATCTATTCTAACTTTACTCATTTGGATTTATTGGGGAACATATGTTTATTCAACCAATAGAGAAGAAAGTACATGTGTTCCTAAGCTGGGTCAGCAGTGGGGGAAGGCAGGCTGAAGATCTTCTTGGCAAAAGGGATGAAGCCCGTGAAAAAAGTTTCATAGCCTCTGAGCCTTAAGCAATAAGATGAGAGAGGGATGACCATTTGTGTGTATTGTCTACACACTTACCCGATGGCTTTAAATCAAAGACCTAAGCCATATCCAGGATAGTGGGAGACATAAGACTCACTCTGAAATTGAAAGTATCGGTCTATATGTTCCAAAAAATGAGAGATGTTAAGAAAAACTCATGCTTGATGGGGATAGTGGTCCTGGATGTCATGATAAGCTCATAGATGCCATTTGCCATCCATTTCTGCTTTCAGATGGGCTTTAATTCATCCACCCACTTGGACCAGGCTTCATCATTCATTAAGGGGAAACCCCTCTTAAAGTTAAACCACTTTGAAGCAAAGATTCCTGCCTCAACAGTGCAAGAATTGGGAGTGAACCGATTGGCAACGGGCATGTTGCTTTCCACAGTAACAAGAACTCTGGAAGCCTAGGCAAGCCCTAATGAATGCACCCCTTCTTGCTCGAAGAAAATGGACAGATTAAGGCCAGCCCGAGGGCGATGAAGGTCATTGAGCCGACAGCGCATAGTGACAATCATTTCTCCAGACTCGCATGCATGGCGCAATTTAGGAGCCATTGTTAAATTCAATAGAAAGAGTGAAAAATGGCCAGAAATAGAGGCAAGAAAGGGTTGAGAATTCAAGAGATTTGGCAGTTCAGATAGTTAAGTTTGTTGAAGAAGGTGGTCGAAAAGAGTGAAGTGGAAGTTATTTAACGAGTAGGTAGTTTACTATGGAAATCGTGGGTTAATGCAAAGGTTTATTTGAAACGGCTAATTAAGAGGCACTAATACCCAATTTCGGCATGCAATTGATTTTAATCATTATCAATGTCTTGATTAGCAGACTTAACAATGATTAAACGGGATACTATTTGAGTGGGTATTTAATGTTAGGCTTACTGCTATTGGAGGCCCAAGA
This sequence comes from Pyrus communis, assembly GCF_041283825.1. Classification (NCBI taxonomy): domain Eukaryota; kingdom Viridiplantae; phylum Streptophyta; class Magnoliopsida; order Rosales; family Rosaceae; genus Pyrus; species Pyrus communis. The sequence continues at coordinate 347,807 of NC_142579.1, forward strand.
CGCAAAAAGTAGAAGGAAGATTGGGCTCGGACAAGGCGGCAGCCCAGGAAAAATTTAAAATCATTTTTTTGCCAAAGAATAGGCAACAAGCCTATGTTAGAAGTGACACTTAGAGGACAGCTTACCCCCAACAAAAAGTACTTTTCAAGGGCATGGATAGGTAAATAAATGGTGGCTCACCATACTCTGAGGCCATCACCAAAAGGGGAAGCTTGGAAGCAAAAGCCACAAGGAAGAAGGACACTCAACCAATCAATCAAAAGACATCCAACTTTGCACTCCAGCAAGCAAGAAACCAGAAAGCTTTAGTTTGTCTAAACTTTATCCTTTTAGTCGTAGAATCACCATAGAAAGCCATCTTTTGTCAAGTTTTAGAAGCTCTGCTACCTTTCCCTTGTATTGTAGTATCAAATCCCTTTAGTAAACCCGATTTATATTTCATTCTCCAAAGATTACAACCTTTGTAAAACACAAAGAGAAGTAGTTGGAAGAAAACGAACCTTGCCTAACAAGGTTATAATCTTGCCCAAAGCTTTTTTATTTGTACTTACATAAAGTAGATCTATTGTTTTATGCATCTTTCATTGGATCCTATATCATTTTCGATTGCTTTTCATTCAAAGTTCCATCTATGATTAATCTTGCTAAACTAATTAACCTTACTGCTTTAATTGTTAACCTTAACCAAAGAAATAGTTTAAAGGGCCCTGAACTCCCTTTAGTCGGACATATGATATTATGAGTAAAAGTCCTTGTTTACAAGGCAAGAAAAAGAACTTTATACAGACTTAACCTATCTGTAAACAATCCAATCAAACTAAGAAGTCTAAATAACTTGTGATGCAAGTAATCAACCCATTTAACAACTAAAAAAGAACAATATGTTATACAGAGATAGTTGTGGCATGCTCAGACCCATATTAGTTTTGATTGTGAGCCTCAAGGCCTAACAAAGGCCCCACAAAGGCACCATTCAAACTAATAACAAACTCAAATTGCAGTACACCAAGCAGCAAACCTTGCCCGACAGGCAAGACTCAGGGGAGTTGTGCGAGGGACAGATCTAGCTCGAACAATATCTATAACCAAATTTTAATAAGGATTATAATATGTGCATTGGTATGTAGTACTATGTACGTAACTCACAAGATAAAACTTAACCCAACTTCATAATGTTACTAACAAATTAATCCACATGCATACGAGTTCTCAATCTTATGGTTTAATTAATTGATTGTTTCTCATTTTTAAAAGAATGCTACTCAATACACTCGCTTATCCTAATTTTTCGTTTATTTTATATTGAATTCTCTTAGTACTAGTGGAAAATAAACACTTTTTTTTTGGTAGAAAAAATATAACAGTTTAGTAGGCATAACTACACGCTTTTAGGAAAAAAAAAGTAGTTGTCCCAGTTGTATTATATTTTGTATTGTTGACTCTGGCAAGAGTTGAATTCATTGTTAGAGTTTTTTGTCTTAATTTTTTTCTTATCCCGAGAAATGCTTGATTCAAAGTTTTTAGAGGGGGTGGGGGGGGGGGGGGGGGGTTAGCCAATGGTGAGTGTGGATATGCTGATCGACAAGGCATAAGCTAGAAATTTAAGGTATGTTTGTTGTACCGGACTATTTCGGACTAGAATAATTTTAGGGATTAAGTTGGACTGGCTTGGCTTGGACTAAGCAGAATAAAAATAATGAAGTGTTTGGTGCAGTGCTGGACTAAACTACGGATTAAATTATTTTTAAAAGGGTTTTTTATCACAAATGGTCCATGAGATTGATCAAACTCATCATTTTGGTCCCTCACTTCCAAAATCAATCAATATCGTCCCTAACATTCACTACCGCAAATCAATTTGGTCATTCCGTTAAGATTTCGTCAACTATTTTGTTAGTTTGCATGTGGGACCCACAAATCCAATGTAATGATTACACAAAATAACGGTTTTTATTGCAAATGATCCCTGACATTGATCCAACTCCTCATTTTGGTCCCTAAGTTTCAAAAATCGATAAATTTGGTCCTAACTTTCAATATCACACATCAATTTAATCATTCTATTAAAGTTTCGTAATATTTTTTGTCCCACTAATCCAATCATATGACGCCACGTGGATTAACTACAAGAAATTTTTTTTTTTTGAAGATTTAAAACTAAAAGTAAAATAAGAAACTAAAAACCAAAACTAAAAGAAAAAAGTGTCATCGTCTTCTTCATCAGGGTATGCTAAAAAAAAGTTTCTTATAGTTAATCCACATGGAGCCATATGATTCGATTAGTGGGACCACATTAGCACACAAACGAAAAATATTAATGAAATTTTAAATGGAATGAGTAAATTGATGTGCAGTAGTGAAAGTGAGGGACCAAATTTATCGATTTTTTAAACTCAGGGACTAAAATAAGGAGTTGGATCAATATCAAGGACTATTGCGATAAAAACCCATATTTTGTGTAATCCACGTGTCATTATTTCATTGGATTTGTGGGTCTCACATGCAAACTAACATAATACTTGATGGAATTTTAATGGAATGGCCAAATTGATGTGGGGTAATGAATGTTGGGGACGACATTGATTGACTTTGAAAGTGAGGGACCAAAATAATGAGTGTAATCAATCTCATGGACCATTTGTAATAAACCCTTTTTAAAATTTAGATATTTTTCTTTTGTTCTTTTTAATTCTCTCTCCCATATCTCCACCGTTCCTTTCTCTTCGGCACTAAACAAAACTTCTCAATTTTTCTCCAGTTCTTAAATGAAGAAAATCGCAGCCGACGAAGAAAATCAAGGGGATGAATAGTGCAAAGAAAGTAAAGAATCACAAGAGGGAATCGAGATCCAGAGGCTCGATTCCTATGGGTGTCGATATTGGACAGTGACAGGGCTAGGTATTCGACAGAGGCACGATTTGTTCCCAAACTAGATGATCCTTCGCTGCTTGACTTTCTCTGATCTGCCTTTCCGATTTTGGTCAAATCCAACCAATCAAGTTCATGAAAATAGAAAATTAATAATTAAAAAATAAATAAAAGAGTGAAAAATTGAAAAATCTGAGATTGGAAAAAGGAGCGTAAGATGGATCCAGTCCGTGTGTGATGAGACGAGGACAAGGTAGGCTCCACTCATCTATCTACTCTCTTCCGTTTGATTTTTTTTTTTTTTGGCTCTAATTACACTTGTTCTTGCAAATTAGCTGCTTTAATTCACTTGTTCTTCCATGGGTGGGGATTGAAGTTGCAGACCCCACAGTTGGGTGGGGCTGGGAATGGGCATGGGTGGGGATTGGAGTTGCAAACGGCAAGGGGTGGGTAGAGGAAGACAAGTCGTCGTCGTCATCGAAGATGACGCAGTCATGCCAGACGAGCATGAGGACACGGCGTGAGAGGGAAGACATTCTTAGCTAGTCCTAACTCCCAAGGTATTTAGGGAGCCTCGCTAGGACTAGCTAAGCAAGGTTTTAGTCAGAGCGAGTGAACTTTAGTCTCACTTTCACTAAAGTTAGTCCAATGCTAACCTGTAATCCAGTCTAGCCCAATTAAACTTAGTCCGGCCTAACCCAATAAAACTTAGTGAGGGCAAACAAACGGGCCCTTTGGGTTATAAACCTTTTGTAACAACCTCATTTAAAAAATGGAGTGTCAACGAAACACTTCTGGTACTGTTTACTTTTGATGAAAAATCATATTTTTACATTTTCTTAATATTATTCACTACACCTTTATTTATCATTTTTTATTAAAATAAAAAAAAATTGAACTTTTCGTTAGTTTCTCTTTAAAAAACAATGGTTGATGAAGTAAAAAGGTAAGCATGGTCTTTTTATCCCTTCCTTTTTGACGCATGCAATATGCGGTGCATTATCCTTTTACATACTCATGCTAATCATACACCTCGATATGGCTTCAATTTCCGTGAGAAGCCAATTTAATTAGTCCTCTGAAAGATTTGCTAGCTTAACATCAAATGTTTCTTTTTCTTTATTCAAACAAAAGGAATAAGATGTAAATTATCAAATATTTTTTCATGTCAAGTTAGATTTTTGCCTCCCTATAGGTCGTCCGCTAAAAGGAATGCTACTGTTGTGTCGTGCCTTATTCAGTTTATTAATATTTCTCTACATTTACAAGTTAAAATTTTTCAATTTGACTTTTATGGGCAAGCCAATTCAATCCTAATTAGTGTTATTTTGTGGCTTAACCTGTATACTCTCACCCTTAATATAAAGGCTTTTTAGCTAAAATTGTTCATAAGATTAGCATAACTCCTCATTTTAGTCTCTGACATTGAAAATCGATAGAAATGGTTCATAAGTTTGTTCACGATCAACAATACGTGAGATAGTGGAGTCTAATTCATTTCAGTTCCACCTTGGAGTAAAACTCAAATTTCAGGTTCTAAAATTACCCCAACTTGCTCTAACCCTTGGGGCAAATATGATTTAAAACTCAAAACTCATTTCTAGGCCAAATTTAGCCCAGAATTCCCCTTAGGTTAGTGAGGCTAGTCCACCATATATGTATATATTTTTTAATTTTATATTTATAAATTCATTAAATCCAGTGGTTAAGATCTAATTTAATGAAATCCAACGGTAAAAAAAAAATATCTAACGGCCCAAATTTAAATCCAACGGCTAAAGTAATTAAAAAAAAAATTCTTTTATTGTTTCATATTCTTTCATAGTGTTTCATGGTGTCGGTTAGTGATTTTTCAATATTTGTCGAAATATAAATATTTTTAGGTTAAAATGTTTATAAAATTAAATTAAGATAGTCTACATAATTTTTTCTTTTAACAAAGTTACTTTAAGAAAAAAAATAGTCTAAATTCATTATTTAATGATCTGATGCTAAAATTTTAACCCAGAAGGATTGGAGCAAAAAAGCTGTTTCTGGGTTAAAACCTAAATTTTCTAGGTTAAAAATTTTAGGTTTTAACTCAAGGGTTGGAGATAGTCGAAATGAGACTATCCATTTCAGCTGAATATGCCATGTCTTGGCCCTCCCAAACTAGGCCAGTTGTAGACAATTTTAGGACTTTTTACTCATTTTGTTTTTAGTTTTTCATTTTTCTACTATAAGTAGAGTACAAGAATAATGAAGAAATGATGAGTGAGCAAGGACAAACGCAAAATTCATTGATATATAAGGATTTCATGGTTCCTACAGTACTATTTATTTGACAAAGGCAAACTCGAAGAAGCTGAGACGGAAAAAACCTACGACAGCAAAACCCAGGCCAAACTCTACACGGAAGGAAGAAAAAAAAGGTGGATGTCACCTGTCCGTTAGTACATCATCTAGTTACGACTCAAAAGCTGCACCATGCCATCTTCATTTAAGTTTGTTCCACCGAGCAAAGCTTGGCACAGACCTGATCGGCATAACACAAATGGTTCCCGCAGCCTCAGCGATACTGTGGTAATTCTTGCCTTCTTTACAAGCTTCTGTTTGTATGATTGTTACAAGGATTAAAACTACCCATTTTTCGAACATCAAAGCCAACCTTGCAGGGAAAGGGAGTACTGGTATATTGTCCAAATTAATCAGTTAATCAGACGAGCTCGGCCAGGATTGAGATGTGCTTCTGACATCATCCATCCCTACAGGAAAATAGATTATTACTACGTTTAAAACAAAAAAAAATGTGCACTACTAATCTTTTCAAACAACTATCTGGATGAAAAATTAAATAAAAACTGAATGGGGGTATATTATCGTAACAAAGTAGAAAACTTTGGTAGTTTCCAAACACAAAATCCAATATCCTTATCCATTGCAACACCGAAAACAATAATGCTTCCATAGAGTATTTAATTGTCTTGGTAGAACACAGTTGTTTCAGTAAGTCTATATTGAGCCGAGAAACCACTTAAAATAGACACTATGAATTTACACCTAAGTCATTCAGTCCATTCGGAGACAACTCCAAGTTGAGATATATAGTTATGCAGACAGAAACATTTGAACCACATCCATTGCATCATTGAATAGATCTCAGGATGTTAAAGTTGACAGTGCTCGTGTCAAACAATTTGCGATCTATATTGTTAAGCTAACAATTTTATAGCATAAATTTGAAAAGGAATCAACCTTATCAATCAGTGACTGATAATTTGACATGTTATATTGTTTGGCAAGATATCATTTCCCTTTTATATATTTGTTTGACAAATGTGGAATCTATGCGCTTACTATAAGGCACCTAACTGGCCACTGAATGTCACAAAATGATGAAATTAAAAATGTTAAACATCAATTACCTGCTCTTTAGCTTTACTCTTGAAAATCCCATACTTAGTTGAGACCATCTTACATGACTCAACAATGCACACCTCCAGATCTTTAGCTGTGGGCTCAAATTTTAAAAATTCATCTTTCTTCTCCTTCTGATACATATGCTGACTGTCGTATGATGATTGCATGAAATATAGAAGTACCTGAGCCTGTAACACAGAGTGATATAACATCTTATATCCCCTATACAAAGGAAAAGAAAAACCTCTTCAAGACACCAAAGACCATATAAATAAGCGGTATATCTCACATGAAATGCCGCCTTTAGTATGTCATCTGACTTCGCTTGATCTTTGAACAATGCGTACACTTTACCTTTTGAAGGATTATATGTCACAACATATCTCTCTTTCTGTCATCAATCAAGAAATGAAATATTAAAGAATATATGTTAGGAGTATAGGTCAAGCTTAACCCCTCTTCAAAAGCGCTTACCTCAAAGAAGGGCTCTATCGCAAGATATACACTTGGCTCTTGGAATGCATCTTTAAATCGTGGTCCTGGCACTCAGTAGAAAAGAAAAAAAAATGAATTAAAAAAAAAAAAGAGAAAATCTCAAGTCGAACAAAGAAACCAGAAAATCATGATTCATAAACAAAAGAACAAGATCTTCACAAACATACCGAGAACAACAGGCCCATCTTTCACCCAGGGAAAATTGAAAACATTTTCCTTCAAGTTCCCTTCCTGCAACGACGGCACTCGCCCTAGAAATGGGGGGAAAAAGAAAGCACAATTACAATATATATCTGGAAAATACACTCAGGAAAACTATTATGCATGATGCCATGAGGGGAATTCTTCGGTAGAACATCGATGCTAACCTGTTTTAAGAAAGGCATCTACTGCCACACTGAATCTTGCTCGGTTCAAGGTGTGCAGTACTACAGATTTAACCTGGAAACAAATTACTTCTATTAAACAAATGATACATGGAAGCATGTAAAACTAAATCAATTTCACTACTGTACACAAACCTCTTGGTAGGAGCTGACAACGTATCCACATGAAAGGAGCGCAAATGTAGTTATCAGTGATGGATTTCTTTTTGAGATTAATATGCTTAGGCCAGTTCCCAGCTTCACAAGGCATATGTTCACAATCATCAATAAAAAATGATTAAATTTCATGCATGAAAGTGCACATTGGAACATAGAGACTAATTAAAAAATAAAAATCTGTAGTACTGTTATTCTTTTACATGAAACAGGAGCTTATAGGCAAAGAAAACTAGAACCGTTAAAGAAGTGAAAAAGAAGCACAAAAAACAATGATAAGTCATCCACTTGGGAAAAACCAACTAAAAACCACAAGACAACTAAAGGTATATAACACAAGGGTCAAGCCAAATTAAGATGAATCACACTTAGAATGAATTCAAGGCAATATTAATAATACGAGACAACAAGTTAAAAAATTCTGTCAATCCCTACCATTTAGATTCCTCCTACAGGTTAGATCCTAAGACACCTAGAAGGTGAGAATAAAACCATACTTATCCCTAAGATGGAACACCACAAATAACATTGTTTCTGTGAAACATAGATATTGCAAACAACGTTGTATCCCACAAATCCTATGTGCCTGATATATAGGAATGTTTACATACAAGGAGACAAATTGCAAACCTATTTTTTACTAATTTCAGTATGGCTAGGATACATAGCACCATAGGGCATGTTTTCTGGCATATTTTCTGTGAAAAGTTATACAAGCAAAGTTATCTATCATGCCTCAATTTAGGTCAAAATAAGATAAGACCTAAGAGTCTGACTCAGGCAATGACTTGTTAGTCTCATTTATTATCTAAAGGATTTATTTAGAACTTACTTCAAAGAAGGATATGGTTCTATTTCTTTGATATCCTAGACAAGAATAAAATATAGTATTACCGTAGAAACAACATTTTACCGATAGATATTGGTGATAAGAGTTGATAATATGCTCTAGTCATTTAAGCAAAAAAATAATAGGCATATATTGTCGTAGCACTGGTGACACATAGTAATAGTGTTCAAATAAACTTAGCAAAAATTATTTCACTGTTTTCCTGTACACATTGGATCCTGTGTGCATAGGTCTAACTAGCAAACTCAAAAACCTTTACGCGAAACAAAGAAAATGCGCACACACCAAGTTTTACACAATATTACAATACATTTCAACAATTGATTTTTATCTTGGTCGACCTTAGATCAATAGGGATGATCATGCACACAAAAAGACACACCAAAGCTAAACAGTCTCAAAAGCCAACAAGTTAATGGAACATGGGGGCATAACTGGGCAAAAATACCAATGACTGTAGGTGTACTGGACATAAGTGGACTAAAACAATTTCATTTCATGACAGCATAACTGCAATGGTAAAAACAAAGGATTTGTAGAATGTGTTCTATATACCTATGTATAATATTAAGGCTTTTTAGCCAAAACGTTCCCTGAGATTTGCATAACTCATCACTTTGGTCCCTGAGATTTGAAATCAATAGAAGTGGTCCCTGAGTTTGTCCACCATCAACCATTTTGGTCCTTCCATGAAAAATTATATCAAATAAAGACCAAAATGACTAAAATACCCTCAATGTAAAACAATGGGGCAAATGATTTGACAAAAATTGAGGGTGTTTTTGTCATTTGAGCCCTATTTAGTGGAGATTTTTCATGGAATGACCAAAATGATTGATGGTGGACAAACTCAGGGACCACTTCTATTGATTTCAAATCTTTGGGACCAAAGTGAGGAGTTATGCAAATCTTAGGGACCATTTTGGCTAAAAATCCTAATATTAATGCAAGTGTAAAATGTATGAACAATTCTAGCAAAGTAAACAACACGTATCAAGCTGTTTCAATTTTGGATGGTTAATATCTACATGTGTACTGCATCAACTACTAGACCAATGTGCTCATATGGTTCACTGGTACAATGTCCAGATTCCTGTAACACATAATTATCCTACAAAAAGAAGTAGGGCAAGCATACCAGATCCGCAATATTGCCAACACATTCTCCTTTAGCTGTCACATCTCCAATGTTTTCTCCTTTTGCAAACGCTTTGTAAATTGGTGTTCGAGTTGATGTTGATGTTACAGCAGCAACATTCTACGAAAAACAAAAGAGGATGAGAGGTTGTAAAACTGAGATGGAATACATTAAGTTATATGAGAATGTCAAACCTTTGCCACATTCGCCGCACAAGCCAAAGGAAGAAACAGGTGCGGGACAGCTGCAGTTGCCAACTCTACTCCTGCACCCAACTCCATGAGAAGATCACCAGCAAACCGCAACTAAAACACCACAGCATTAAGAAAAGGTGAGTGAGCTATTGTGAGTTATGTAGCTGGAAAATATTGTGCAGTACTATGAAGTTGGCAAATATTTCTTACCTGTTTTAGATCATAATCAAATTTCTTTCCTTGTCGGGCAAAAAGCATTTTTCCAACCCGCCCAGCACCATCCTAGACAGAAATTTATTAAGTAGATTAAATTCGTTCTGTTATACCATATGGACATTAGAAGAAAAAACTGTAGTACGAGGCACTAATGTAAACTCTGATATATACACTTCCAAGTTTTGGACCTTTCGTATCATTAACTAAACTCAAAAGTACAGTTCAAAGTCAACATGCCTCAAAAAGTTAAAATCACAGGAACAAATTTGTATGCTTGACTCTACAAAAACATATTTCAACATTACTTCAACAATGAAAAGAGGCACAACCCAAAAGAAACACTGGCTACCAGACTGTTTAGCATGCAACACTTATCCAAGCGGATTCAGATTCTAATCATGACTGCAGTCACAAGAGTAAGAGTAAGTAGGTTTTCGCACTCATTTGTGGTGCTGGATTCAATTGAATATCTAAGTCACTAACTAACATAACTCCGACAGTCCTTCACCTGATGGCAACAGGTTGTAAATGGGACAAGAATATGAAGATCTCCTAAAAAGGGCTGATATAATTGAACTCCTCCCTGGTGTGGTCTTATGTGGAAAATTGTGTAACATAAAACTTAGTAGCCATTGTCAACTATACATTTCACACAAATGTGAGTGCAGAAAGAAGGCATATTCTCAAAAGCATCCTTTTGCAACCAAAAGAAATGAAAACCACAGGAATGTTACAATTTTTTCTTAAAAGTCAAATGCTTTAAAATACAAAAGTTGCAATGCGATCAAGAAATAATACCTTGAGAATCCAGTTGATAGCAACAGCCCCAGGAGCAGCTGTATTTCTAGAGACTCCAACTGAATTCAAAAGGGTTTGTGTTGTAAAAACACCCATTGCGCCACCAAAGAAGTGCTACAAAAAAAATAAATAAACAATGGTTATTTTTAATATGGCAATCAATTCTACCAAGGTGATTGAACCATGCTTTTAAAGAAGTTGGAGCAGCTTTTACGGCAGGGATGATAAACAGATGATAGAAAATAAGTTTGTATAAAAGTATATGTACCTTGAGAGCTCTCCATGTCATGTAGGGGACATAGGAAGGGATTACACTATCAGGGAAACCTTCGGGGACAACATATGACCTTACGAAAGACATCAAACCCTGCACCAAAAAATCCAACACACGAAACTCAGAAGAATCTTCAGCAATTGGAGAGAAAGTAATCAAATTTTGCAACGGCTATGAATGATGCATAAATTGCACACAATGTCAATGCTTATTACGCAACTCAGCAGAGAGGTTACACTTGTTGGATTCTTAAGTTGAGAAATTGTATTGAAACAAAGCTAGAAAAACAGAATAATACGTGGTTAAAGTAGAGTACGGACGTCGAGAGGGGGTTGGGGGCTGTGCAAGCTTAGGGCGCGAAAAGAGCCCTTCTTGAAGGTGGTTGCAGCAGAGGAGGAGGAGGAGGAATCGGGCTCGGCGACGTAGTTCCATCGGCGGCCGTCAATCTCCTCGCAGCAAATCAATCTGAAGCTGGATCCCACGAAGTCTTGATCGTGGTAGAGCAGCTGGGGAAGCTGATGCTTGGGGGCTTGGGTGTCCAAAGGCAGAGCCTGGGAGGGAGCGGAAGAAGCGAGGTTTGCACTGATACGCAGCGTTTCACGGACGAGCAGGCGCGCGTCCTGGGCGCTAGTGGCGGTGGTGGTGAGGGTTTGATTGGTGGAAGAAGCAGAAGATTGCTTGAGTTTCAGCGGCGGCGGAGGCATTTCGCATTCCTCTTGTTTCTCCAAGTTATTACTCTGGTGGTAATTGGTGCTAATCAAAGTAGAATTGGGAATCTGGGATGGATGGATGGATGGATGGGTGGAGATGTGGGGGGCCTGGAGGGTTATATAATTTTGGCTTTGGGTGTCGCTTTGGAATTAACGACTGAGAAAATTCAAATCTTTCAAATCCCAATTGGCAATTGAGAAGTAACAAGAAGGGATGGATGAAATGAATGCGAGGAATAAGAGGCAGGTGGCCTAACAACAACACCACCACTCGGACTCAGCAGCAGCAGCAGCAGCAACATCAACATCAACATCAACATCGACCACAAATGGATTTTGAAATGCCATTTATTACACCGCAATGCACCGCAATGGAGCAACTGATGAAACTTCCGAATCCTCCCCCACCCCTAAACCATGTACAAGTTGTAACCTAGGCGAGCGAGGCACCTGTGGAGAGTGGAGAATCTCATACATATCGTTCGTTCATTCCACGCGCATCGCCACCGTTGTTATATCCGATATCCGAGATGGCTTTTGCGTGGGACCTTCCACTCTGCGTCATGTGTTCTCATCTGACTAAACTAAACTATGCGGGACCCACCCAAATCTCACTTTATTTGCTACACTGCATTTACACGGTTATATATTTTCTCACGTTGATAGTGTTCATTATCTTATTTATTATTATTAAATTAAATTAAATTTGAGATTTGAGTATAGGGTTTAGTTTAAATTTTAAAGGAAATGTCAATTTTTAAATATAAAATTTAAATTTGATGACCTATGCGACACTTTGACATCTTTCTAAGTTTTACACTTCACCAGATGTATCAAATTAAAATATTATTTTATTATATTATTTCTTTTCATAATTTCTGTTTTATAATTACAAATTTGATTACATTATTTTCTTTTTGTTATTTTATTCCAATATTTTATTTTCTTAATTTCCTAGATAGCATGTACACCAGAATAGGCATCTGAATTGATACCCAAGATATGAAAAACTGAGGCTTCTGAGCTGCAAAGTAATTTAAATCAGCTCGATAAGTTTCATACCTAGATAACTTCAAGCCGTCCGTTTTTCTTCTTTTCTTTTAAATTGGATTCTAAACAAATTGAATCGATACAATTTCGCATAGCCTCTTCCCTTTGATTCAAATGCATTGCAAGATTCAATGGTCAAATATTCAGTACTCAAATACACACCAAATCCTAAAACCCATTTGCAAAAAAGCTACATAGGCCTAACAAAAAGAGAACGAGGAATTACTGGCTGGAGAGAACCCCAAGCTTCAAAGATTTGTGGCGAAGTTGGGTTTTCTCTAAACCAAGAAGCTGGGTTTTGCAATTTGCAGACTGATATTTTCAGGGTTGGTGAGGGTGTGGGAGGAAGATAAATGTTTTCAAACAATAATAAAATTAATAAAAAATATTTAATAATTAATCAATAAAAATTTGAAGCTGCTGTCTATTTTGACAGCAAGGTGAGAGCTGCCATTCCATGTTATGCCACATCATATTTTGCTTTTCGGTTGGAAAATAATATTGCTGCTTTATTTTAGTGTTAATGATGATTTGAATATTTTGACTTCTCATTTGAAAATACTCTTGGTCTTCTTTTATAGTTGTGCGTGTGCGTCTGTGTAAATGATAAATTTCGGTAACTTGCGGAGAAAGAGCGGGGTGGATGGAGATGAGTGTTTACGAGAAGTGTTACATCTTCGATCAAGAGCTACAGCGAGCGGGGGCTTGTAGGTGTAGTACGTAGTAAAGTAGTAGTAGTTGAGCTATCATCTCCGTTGTATCCATAGATAAAGAAGAGAAGTTATTATGCTGTAAAAATCAAGAGCCATGAGTTTATATACCTTTTTTTTTTTTTTTTGAGAAAAATATAGTACATATGTACTGTTATCTAAGCAAAAAAAAAAAAAAAACTTAATAATTATTAATTTATCAATAAATTGGTATCTCGCTAAATTAATAGAATTTGAGTAGTCCAAAAGCTTTTTTTTTTTTTTTTTTTTGAACAAACAATATTATTTATCCTAAAGGGAGGAGGGTGGGCTTAGTATGGCTAACAATAATGTGGTTCAAATTCGCCTTTAGTGAAAATCGAATCTAAGATCTATCACTTACAAGTGAAAAGGAATATTACTAGACTATAGTACCAAATGGTAGTCCGAAAGCTATTAAATTAAAGAAGTTATACTGTATGCATCTTGTATTTCTGACTTTCCACATTCAATATATAGACGTATCACTAATTGTATCCCCTTTTTCTATTTTTTTTTCCTAGAAAACTAGGTCAATCTATAAGTGATTAAACATCACTTAATACTATAGTATGGTGAAATTCTTCTTTATTTGTAGGCGAGAGATTTTATATTCAAATTTCATAGATGACGACTTTAGAATCAATTTGTTCCCCTTACCGTTAAGTCTAAAATATATTGTTGTATAAAAAATAAACAATGAAAAACAGAAGTTAAATGTATGGGCCTAGCCCAAATGAAAGTATTTGGACCCAACCAAGGCGAGTCCATTGATTGAGTCTCCTTATAAAGGGAACTGATCTAACGACTCTTGTTTAGATGTGTAACTTAAATACAAACTTTTGATTTCCAGTAGAAAAAATCTATTACGTCGAAAGGAGAAGTAACAATATTCTTTATTCATCCTTACAAATGGGGCTTTATTTTTTGTCAAACGATGGCACTAGTGGGTTAAATTATTAATTATTTGCACTTATGATTGGTTCCATCCATCCCCAACCCTAATGAATCGAGTATGAAGGGGTCAGTCAGTCAAGTGGTTCGGGTTCTTGATTGGTTCCTATTCACCTTCCCCTCCCCCCGCTGCGCTGTAGTCCATTAGCAGGTAGGGTGGTAAACTTTGAGGGTGCTCACCTCCTCTTCAGACGTGTCCTCGACAACTTGGCTACTTTTCAATCTTCGCTTTTGGGGGAGAGGGTGATTGATTGCTGGGTAGAGAGATTAGTGGTGATCGAACCCGTACTAAAATGCATACACATAATTGCTGTCTGCCACTGCTAAAGCATCATCCGCTTATAAATGAGGCTCTTTAACAACCCGGCGATTGTCAGTGGGCCTAAGTGACCTATTGACCCAACAAGAGATATTGGGCCATTAATATTGTTTGAGGGTCCCAACACCTTTTGTTTTCTTATGTTTTGTTGCATCGATTGTCTTTGGTCGGTCTGGTTTCGGTTTTTGGAGCATCCCCTTTCCTTTATACTTCTTCCGATTCCTGCCTCTGTTTTCAGGTTCCTTTTTTCTTCCGATTCCTGCTTCTGTAAAAAAATCGCTCAGAACCAACCAACAGGTATTATCTCTGAAAATTTGAAAACTTAAATAATAAAAAATGGAAGGAGAAGGAGGAGAAGAGCTCAGCATACAGGAGCTGACCTCCAGTCTCTCGACGTACAAAGATCAGCTTCACCAGGTCCCCCACTCCACTCTTTTGTTCTTCTTCTTATTTGTTTCATCTGTTTTTATTCTTATTACGATGGTTAATTTTCACCGTTGCACTCGATATATGCTGTGACTGTGATTAGGGTTTATTTGAATTACTATTCAATTAGGGTTTTTCTTACCATTATACCAATTATGATACAATTAACCTGTTTAGGTTTATGCACTCCCGTCTCTTTTGAAAACAAAACACTTTCCTCCAGAATTTTGATTGATCTTGTCTTGGTAGCAAACCAAACTAGAGAAAGGGAGAAATTTTGAAATTCTGGTATTTAATGCGTGCGGTTAGTGATTTCACTTTAGGAATTGAGTCTACATAATCTACTATCTGTCTGCATCCGTGGTTATTTAATACAATAGAAATTGAAATCATTGTACTATTCTATATGTAATGTATGTGTATTCGGACTTTTTCTCTATTTGTAAGCCATGTCCAAATGTATACTGTGAATAATTTTCAGCTTGTTTTGTTGTTTTTAAATTGTGGGAAAACATTTATTATTCGTACATCAAGGTTGAAGTTTCTTCCTTTGCCATTGAACCTCGTGTATAATGTTTATGTACACCAAGTTTCTCTCTTTGTATTCTCTTGTAGATATGTTTTTTTTGTAACGATTTCTGTGATCCTCTGGATCAGGTAAAGGAGCTTTTAGCTGATGATCCTGCAAACTCTGAGTATGCTGACATGGCAAGAGAGCTCAATGAGGTATCTGTTTTGTCTGTTTCTTTTTGTATAGATATTTCATGTACATTTTATCAAATCATTCGCGATTTCGATTCATTCCTAATGGAACTCTCCTTTTTTTTTTTTTTTTTCTTTTTTTTCTTTTTTTTTGTAGTGTATAGGTCTCTATCTTAATGTTACTGTGTGAAAACTGAGGCAACATCTTCTCTGGGCCTTGGGATGACAGCCAATTGTAGTTACTATTAGAGGGATATCTAGGTTTTCAATGCATTATCATTCTTCTTTTATTTCTTCCTTCTCTCTTTTGAAGGAATCATCATGTTGCTCAAACTAGCAACGCCAATTAACTGCTATGGCACCTGTGGAGGTTTATTTTCATTACAGGGTTGAATAAGGTGAGGATGGTTTGTGTGTTGAATAAAGTTCATACACTCCAGAAATCGGAACTCTGGAGAATTTAGAATTTAGAAAAACATTAGATCCTTAGAGCTTCATCAAGTAGCATGTTACTTCTATCTTGGTTCCTTTGCAGGTGTGCTATGTATGGTGATGGTCAGCTTTCACTCTCTTTCACCTGATATCCGATGTTCACGCTGAGATTCTAAGTTTGAAATTTGACAATAATTTTCTCTTTACAATGTAGCGTCTATTTGTATGTATGTTGTTTAAATTTATGTTTGGGCTTAATTTATGATAATGCAGGTAATTGCTCTGACAGAAGAACTACTTGCAACTGCAAAGCAAAATCAGAATTCCGGATTAGGTTTCGGGACAAGTGATAGTGCATCACCTAGTTTGCCTCAGACTCAGAGGAATGAAAATGTAAGTTGACATCCTCATGAATTTCTTTACTTTCTTTTTCTTTTTGTGTTTCTTTGTTGTTCTTGTGAGCGAATATATGCTTTGACAAGGTTACTCCTACAATGTATTCTGTGGTATGTGGCTATGGAGAAATATGCTTTTCTTTTGGCTTAGGAATGATTTACATGAACAGTGTTGTTTCTCAAAAGGCGCAGCACTGGGGTTCTGTATAAAAACTTCCTGCTGTTTGCTCAGTATAAATTTCAACTTCAGAATAACTTCAAACCATACTTGGTATACCAATGTGGAATTTTGTTCCCACATTCATTGACCTTTAGTAATGCATGTTATGAAGCTGCTACCACTGTAATGCTTTTTGTGGGGTTTATCTATAGTGCATTTTTGTGCTCTTTTCCTTTATATTAAACCCATTTCAAATGAACTTTTCTGTTGACCCAAACAAAGCTGATATTACTGTTATGACTGTTTTCTTATGTTGGATTTTTCCCGTTTGGATCTTTCTTGTGTCCTGTTGTGGTTACATTGTAATCATTCCTCATGTAGGATTCAGGGAATATTTCCGTTTATCATGACAAGTTTCCTGTTGGCACAAAAGTTCAAGCTGTTTGGAGTGAAGATGGGGAGTGGTATGTGAAATAGAGATGAGTTTCAGTAGATTTGTGTTTCAATTTTCTACACTTGCTTTACCTTTCTTTTCTTTTTGTCTGTGGTTGATTAGTTGAATGTCCAGGTATGATGCCACGATCGAGTCTCTTACTCCGAATGGGTACTTTGTTACTTATGAGAGCTGGGGGAATAAAGAAGAGGTATGATTTATCAGACATATTTGAATTGATATGCTTTTACTTAAGTAAGACATTCTTCTTTGAATTTTTAGGTGGTTGTCTCTAAAATCTTGTTTATGATATTTATTTTCTTTTATTGAAACATATTTTATTCCAGTAGAATGAAGTTTTATCTGGTCATATAATTGACATTTTGAATAACAATGAGTGATGCTTTACTTGCTTCTTGAAAGTTATGTCGCCTATTATTCAATTTTGAAATGAACATATTTTTCCAAATTTGGCGATGAAGTTAACTTAATATTTGAGGTTGTGGATCCCTTTTTTTTCCCCGTAACTGGTTCCATTTGTTGTTGCATGTCCTTACCTTTATTTTGGCTCATAAATCATTCTTGTTTTAAAATGTAATTGTGGTCTGCCATTGTTACTTTTTTTTACTTCAGGTGGATCCAGACAATGTCAGACCAATTCAAGAAGGGGCTGTCAATGCATTGCTGGAAGCTGAAAGGGTTGCTGAGGCCACAAAACAAGCACTCAAAAGGAAGATTGCGCAAGCTGCTTCTGTTGATTTCCAATCACGAAGCTTACCAGCAAAACTTCGTATAGAACCTGATGATCCAGAGGATGTGGTACTTTATCTATCTATATCTATTTTGTTGGTATCTTACCGTACAAAAATGTGGATGTGGTAAAATATTCATAGGACAAAAATGTTAAATCTTAAATGACTCAATTTTATTACTGTTGGCCTTCCACAGTGTGCCAGAATTTTTGAGTTTGATTCCAGTTTATAGGAATCAAACTCCTTCTGCTTGAAAATTTGAGTCCTGTAGGAGGAGTCATTCCAACTATTGAGTTCAATATTATGGATCCCACAATTAATAGATAGAAATCACATTTATTAATCCACAGCACTGTAGGGATGGTGTTACAGGAATCAAACTCAAGGTATCTGGTTTCTATATTCAGGAATCTAACTCACCTGAATCACTGTAGAAGGGTGTATCCTACCGAAGTTTTGTAGTTTTCATATTGTTTAAAGTAGGTAAAAACACTATAGCAGGAACCAACCACAGAAGATAAAAATGATATTTTGTACAATGTTATAATTAAATTGTGCTTACGCTAATCTACACAAAAGCTGTTAATTATGAAAATTGAAGTTTCTGTTAAGAAGTTTCTTTTTTGAAACATGCAACCAGTCATTTTAGTAGAATAATAAGATATCAAATTTTGTTATTGACTCGACATGATATAAATTTGATTCACTTTGTTAATTTAGAAATTTGGTAGTTTTTCAGTGCATTAAGTGATTTAAATTTTTTTTTTCTTTGGTCTCAAGGATAAGAAATCCGACTTGTAGTACTAGTTTGGTAGCAATCAAAATTATTTTTTGGTCATCTATTATTTTCTTGAACCCTAGAAGTTGTGGTATAATGTTTTAAAATGTGTTGTTACAACTTGTTTTTTGGGGACTAATTCTTGCCAACTTCAAAATCTACAGAAAATCACCAAACGTAAAAAGATACATGCTTTTAAGTCAAAGATGAGGATGGAACAACTGGAAGTTACACAGAATAAACGTCAAAATGCTTGGCAACAATTCCAAACAACCAAGGGCAAGACTAAGAAGGTATGTTAGCTTGACATTTTGAATTTCAATGTGTTTGCACTATTTCTTTGGTTGGTGTTTTTCAAGGAACAAGAATATCGGTTGCTTTAATTTGTCTGTGCACCTCTGGAGTGTTTCCAAAATTTTACATTCGTAGTATTTTCTTCCTTGTCTTAATCAAAATAGTGTTTTCCAAGACGGTGAGTTGCCTGAAGTGTACCTCATCACAAAAGGTGGACGCATTACAGATTAGACAAACTGTTGCCACTGTCTTATTTTAAACTTTTCTTCTTTTTTACGAAATGCTTCATTACTTATCCAGAGGTGTAACTCGTTACATTGTCAGATTGGTTTCTTTTCTGGACGCAAGCGTGAGAGCATCTTCAAGTCTCCTGAGGATCCTTTTGGGAAGGTTGGGGTGACTGGAAGTGGGAAGGGCTTGACAGAGTTTCAGAGGAGGGAAAAACACTTGCATCTCAAAGGGGGAACAGGTGAGAATGATGAAGAGGCTCCTTAGCTCCCTACTGTCTCCCTGCACTTGCATAGCGACGAAAAAGAAAAAAGAAAAAAGAATCTACCCTGATCTCTCAACTTGGTCAAAAGGTTTAGTCGTAACTTGTTAGCTCAAAACCTGTGGTATGCCATTGCCATATGTATTGTTCTTACCCTCGTGGTTATTATTGCCATAACAGTCGTCTTCCCACCCCTTGAGTTTGAGTTGTAGTGTGTTGGGCGTTTATGTCGTGAAATGAAGCAATGGTTTGATTCCCACCTCATGTTTTTTTTTTAGTAGGTTTCTGCTCCCCCCAATCGTGTTTTGCTCCTTACAAAAAACTCACGTGACTTGAACCGATTTTACATTCACTTTCCGTGCACTCTGAATAGACTTAATAAGATACTTAAAACTCTATTTGAGAAGGCTACTTCCATGTCAAACCACCGTTGTCTAAGAACAAGCCACTCAACAACGTCACCCCAGGATGTATGACCAGCATTCTCATCATCCTTTCTCCTTAAACTTTCTTTGTATTGCCTCATTCTTCTCCTTCCACCTTGTGTCGGTAACATGAACAAAGTTGCTAATGAATCAATGTAGTTAGTGGTGGGTGTAGGTAAAGCCCATCTGCGTATGGAGTTGCCTTTTGGTTTTGGGGATGGGAGTGGAACTCCTTAGACAGACATTCTAATCTTTTGGCCAACATATTTATGTTTGACACCGACATCAAAACATGTTTGAGACATGTCTGTTTAATTGTACAAAACTATTATTATTATTATTATTATTATTATATAGATTGGATGGTTGACTAGCAACATAAAAATGGGAACAAACTTCACTGATTGTACAAAAGTATTAAATCTCTGTCCCTCACCGTTCTAACTTTGCCCTTTTTGAACATTTTTTTTATAGGATAATGAGTTGATTCTCATCTTGTGAATAACGTATTTTGATCGTACAAGTATTATAATCGGAATTGTTCAATTTCTTGATCTTTCATTTCAAGATGATCCTTGCAAGAAATCATTTCAATTAGAGATCATTTAGTCATTCAAATGTACATAACAAATCGACGGTGTGGTGTGGATACCAAGTAACATTTTCATGATGAACCGTCCATTCAGTTAATGCATTTAGATAATTAAACAATCTTGAATTTGAATGATTTTTGTAGAATGCGTTTAGATAATTAAACAATCTTGAATTTGGATGATTTTTTGTAGAAGTAATCTTCAAATGAAGATTAATAAATTTAACGGTTCCGATGGTTAGTCAAGATACGGTAATCACAAATGAAAAATATGTGCATCCACACATAGAAGATGCAATAAGGTTTTATATATTATTGATCATCATGTTCCATATGCATGCATCACCCCAAGGCTCATGGTAGTTAGATTTCCTCTACAATCTACAGGAAGAGAGGTGGAGCAAATCATCACTCCACTAGGCAAATAGCAATAGGTAGGCGAGCACTCGTATTTGCCTTTCTGACATTCAGAGAATCAAAGGTTAAAGGGATATCCTCCTTTCCCTTTGTTAATTACACAAATTCCTCGCAAAGAAAAAAAGTCAACATCTTTCGTCTTAATTTTGAATGAGTATCCTTGTCGGATCATGTTTGTAAGGATCCAGAAGATCCTTTAATCGTGTTTGTTTATGGTATATCATGCAGTTAAAAATTATTTTAAATTATTTATTTAAAATTAAGCATAAATAGTATCTGATGAAAACTGATCACACGATTTACGATAAACGGATACGATTAAAGGATCTCCTAAATCCTCACAAAGAGAGGATCAGGAGAGGATCCTCATTCATTAATTTGGCACCGACTCAACGCATGGTTCTCCATCTTAATTAAATATAAATATCATGTTTGGTTTCTTTCCAAAGAAAAAGTTCAAAGTGCTTTCCAATGTATTCAATAACAATGTGTTTGCCTACATATGCATTCTTTGTGAATCTGCTTTGTCCACCGACGCCGATTTATTTTGCTCTTAAAAATCACTTCATGTGGTACCCAAATTACATGAAGAGGAAATTAATTTGTTATTAACATGTGGTGGACTACTTTCTATAATAAATTAAAAAAATAGTCTAAGGTACACTTTAATAAAAAAAAGGGTATTGATGCATGTGGTCCAATATCCTAGTGGATAGGGTATTAGTTTCTATCCATGCGTCCCACATTCGAAACTTTCCCTTCTCCTAAATGAATGTAATAGTTTCGAACATTCCCCCTCCCTTTAATATTAGAATTTACAAAAAAAAAAAAAAAAAAAAAAAAAGGGTTTCGATACCCCTTAATTTGAACGTTGGTAGTGTAATACAACCCCGTACAATAGGAGAAGGACACATAGACAATAGTTTGATATAACAGTTTTACTCTTAACATCGCGAGCATACTAGTCTGCTCTAAAGGTAAATAGGCTTTTATGTCACTAACAGACAAAGTTTCTCTTGACCACTCATACTATGTCCTGCCACCGGGCCATATATACAATGCCCAATGGTGGCTGGGCACCAACTCTATGTAGTTTCCTCTGGGTCTCCAGCGCGTTTGTGCTCTTATCAACATGAATCTTCAAAACTACTAGCTAGCAAGACTTCGAAGACTGGCTTGCATCATCAAAGAGCTAGTATGCTCTGCAACCTCCCCTCCCAACTGCCTGCTAGGGTTTTTCCCTATAAATAGTCAAGTCAAACAGAAGAAACCGTAATCGTCACTTACTGCTCAGAACTCTATCAAGTTCTCTTTTCTCTCTACTACTTTTTTGACTTAGGTATCAGAGGCCCTTTGGCGAAAACTCTCTCCTTTTTTCAAATGTTCGTCAATTAGGCTAAGGGTGTTTGTTCTCTTGTAGGTGGAATTTCATTAAATCAACCATGTACGAAATTTGCATCAACATTACTAATTTCCTTTTATTTATTTATTAAAGGATGCCTATAGAATTTCCCAAAAATAGATAAGTGCAAATTAAACACGGCCTCACCTTAGAGCATCTGCAATGGGAGATGCAAATACCTTGGATTAAGCATTTTCATTTTTTTAGTTGGTCATAAATGGATGGAATCTAAAATATTCATATTCGTTGGAAAATATAAATTTACAATATAAAACATAATCTAGATTACATCTCTCAAATGAACGTGACCTATCAATCAAAGAGAGAAAAATGTGATCCAAATTACATCTCTCACACTAGAGTAGATTTAACTTTTACATCTTATGAAAATATAAAACGTAATCTAAACATAATTTTTACATCTCAAGTTTTGCATCTCTCCATTATATATGCTCATATTGATATAGAGTAATTTGGCTTCTCTTATACGGCATGCGACTGATTTCTATACATAATACGAACATATATATGTGTATATGCGATAGATCGATCAGAGCCCTATATATTAATCACCTTCATTAATTCAGAGCTATTTTCTTAGAAAAGACTACCCTAAATATTCTTAAATAAGTTATGGTATATTATCATCCAGTCTATGATGTTTATAATCCTCCATGCAAGTAGTATCATGAGCATGCAGCTGGGGTAGCGCACTTGGTGCTGATGAAGAGGACGGGGTGTGAGAGTACCAATGAGACCAAAATAGATAGTTGAGGAAGTTGAGGAAGCTGAGGCCTGCCAGCAACCAATAGAAAAGGTCCAGTCTGTCTTTGTTGAGATTATTGTCACCCAGCCAACCACCACCACCTGATGAGGTTGTGATCTTATTCACCAGAGAGACAAGTAGAGAGCTCAGGTAAAACCCAAACGAATATGAGCAATAGGTCAAGGCAGTTAAAAATGCTTGCATCCCCTTCAAGGATTGCTTGTAAAAGAACTCAATGAGGCCTACGGCAGTGAACATTTCTGATAATCCAAAGATCAAGAATTGTGGGGTGATCCAAAAAATGGAAATTATTTTGTTCGAATGCACAGCTGCATCCCTTCTCTTTTCCTCCATGATGGCAGCCGCGATCATCGAAAAAGTTGCAAAAAAGAGTCCAAACCCTATTCTCATTAATGGAGAGATGCCAGAATCGTGACCGGTGAATTTTCGAGCAAAGGGAACAAAGAAAGTGTCGTAGAGAGGGACGAGGACGATGAGAATGATGTAAGGGATGGATTGGAGTGAAGCTGGAGGGATATGGAAGGATTTGGTAAGCTTGGTGTCCATCATACTTCCTTGTTGGACTGAGAAAGTTTGGAGCTGAGCCAAAATTGTGTTGAAAATTATGGTGGAAGCAAAAATTGGAATAACTGAAAGCAGTATTTTGACTTGCTTCACTTGAGTAACGGTGCACAATCTCCACGGGCTTTCCTTTGAATTAGTGCCATCTTGAATTTTAATGCAAGCCTTGTCCAAGAACCTGATCATCATTAATTAATTTGGCAGATTAATTAAGCATACATGATTGCAAGAGAAAAGACAATATATATATTTACAAGCATCGCTCAAGTAAGTACTAGTTGCTTTTCTTAATACTTCATACGTGGATAAACATATTTTGGTCTTACTATTTTTGTTTATCTTAATAGAGGACATGCACGATGCATGGGAAACAAGATGTAGTTATTCTAGCTATAAAATACTGAAATAAAGATTTATTTTTTTCCCTTTTGCTTTGTAAATTTACCTGAACTTTTCAGTGTGAAGAAAGCTGGCCGCGTCAGAAAAGAAAGTAGTATTGTCATGCAGCACATTGTTTTGGTTTCCATGGAGCAACTGTGGATTAGATGGACAAGCCTGCTTTCTCTTTAGCATTGCAGCCACAAAAACCTAAAAAGGAAAATGATAGTTATTTACATGCATTGTGCAGACTCCCATATATAGTATTCGAATTCGACAAGCCACATGCATGTTAATCTTTTTAAACATCATAAGCCAACAAAATTGCATACCGACACATACACATCAAACAATATATTTATAACCGATTGTATGAACTACTATTCCTGATTGACCCATAAGATATATATTAGATTCGATATAAAATTCCTAATTAATTAAGAGGATTAAATTGGAAAAAGTTCAATATTATACTTGAGCAATGGGAGTGAGTATGCTTCCTTGAGGTCGCTTGTTCCTGTAATATAGGGTACCGGAAACCAAGCTGATTAATCCCATGGCCATGGCGGCTGCTGAGACTCCAAAGCCAACATCCATTCCAGAGTGAGTTTGGACCCACACAAGAAGAGTGAGGGCGACGAGTTCACCCATGGAAAAGGCAAAGTAGGCAGCGTTGAAGTAGGTGGAGAGTTTCTTGGACTGCTTCGGGTCATCTGGGTTGAACTGGTCAGCCCCGTGAGCGATCATGTTTGGCTTCACACAGCCACTCCCCAATGCCACCAAGTAAAGTGCCACAAAGAAGATTAATGACTTGAACCCTTTTGCCTCTACACACTCCTCTCCGTTATTAACGTTGCATGGCGGTGGCTTTAGCTGCGGAACATGAGCTTGGACTGACAGTAATATGAAACCCTGCATGCATGCATGCGCGCAAATTCAGAATGCATACGTATACCCTCATGTACAAAAATTAATAAATCAATTGTTCACATGAATTAATTAATTGAGTAGAAACATTACTCAATCAATCAACTGTTAAGAAAATAATTATTCATTTATTTGAATGAATGATTTTATTTTGGAAGTTTTAACGAAAATCTCACGGTACTGTTCACTTTAACGAAAAACCACATTTTTACCCTAAAAAGTCAAACCCGGTACTATTCACTTTACCCTTTATTTTGTCCTTATGGTTAAAACTCAAAGTTTTCAAGTCATTTTCATTAGTTTTCCTTTTTATTTTTAACTGAGTTATTTTGTCGCTCTATATTGACTCACTCTCATAACATAAACAAGTTCAGCAAATCGAATTTGTTGTAGAGAGAGAGAGAGAGAGAGAGAGAGAGAGAGAGAGAGAGAGAGAGAGAGAGAGGGTAAAACAAAAAAGGTGAGATCATGATGAACGAAGGCTGAGCTTAAGCTAGGGGTAAGGTAGGTAGCTCTCACCGAAAGTTCCACAAAACCAAAGATAAGCATGGTCCAGAAACTCCCAAGATAGGAATCGGAGAGGTAGCCACCAACAAGGGCTAAGAGAAAGACAGTTCCAATAAAGTTTGTCACTACGTTGGCCGAATTCGACAAAGGAAAATGCATCTCATTTATCACGTATGTTATGAGGTTGTTCCCAACTGCAGCAATTCCCATTATCTCAAATGATTGAAGCCCTGTGCAAGAAAACAGAAATGTCATACAACTTAATTACAAAAGTAGAAAATAAAATAAGTACAATCTATGGTGAGAGAGCTTTGCTTAAATTAATTTAATTAATGGAGTTTTACTTAAGTAATTAAATTCGACTCTCATGAATAGCGATTCTCATGAATAGTGATTCGAACTAGTTTATTATGCTTGACCTAATTCATTATGCGGCTTAACTTAATTCCCTTATCCTAATATCACCCATTTCTACTTTTTACACACTCCTCTCAATTTTCGATTGTCAAATAAAATGAATTGAAGAAAATTAATGGACAACAATTAACAAGTGTTTGTAAGAGGTAAAAATAAGTGTTTAATAACACTTTTCTAAATATATGGTTGTATTAAAATAAAGAGTCGTGATAATTAAGGTGCGGCTTTCTTTTTTATTTGAAAAAAGGTGTGGTTCATAAGCTAAATCAAGAAACCGTTTCGGTTGCGTATGTACATTAGAATAGCAGTACATGCTTTCAGTGTGAGTCTGAATAATTAATTATCACAAAAGTTATATACAGGAGAAAATGAATTTTATAAAAAACGAAATTAGAGAAGTAATTAGAAGAAGATACAGGATGTGGCTATACCAAGAACAAATGCAGCAGCTCTCATGCCACCATGCTTGGTAGGATTGGAAGGTCTGCCCCTCCAATCAACAGTCATCTCTTCAGCCATGTCAGATGTGTTAATGGCCTCAACTTTGTGATTCTGCCTCCTTTGTTCCATTTCCATGCCCCTGCTGCTATATATATATATGTGTTTCTGTGTCTCTCTCTCTGACCAAACTAGGAGGAAGAGGGAAAGGGAGAGGCAGAGGGAGAGGGACTAGTGAAGGAGGACTGTGTAAGGTTGCCTTTTGTTGGTCTTAAGCTAATAATTCTGAATTGGAGGCAAGTGGGTTGTTCTAAATTTATAAGCCAAAGCCAAGCTCCTTGTGACGTTGGATTGTAAGCAAAACCAAAGTCTTAAATCCACACTCACTATAACCACGTGGATGACACTTCATCCAGGAAAAAAGGCTCCGTGCAGAGTCACAACTTCCAACCTAGCTAGCTATTTCAAGCACTAATGATCTTATTAAGAGTACATCTCCAATGTTCTTCTCTAATTGTACTCTTAAGTTAAAATTTAGGGAACTTTAACGAAAAGCTCTCGGTACTATTCACTTTAACGAAAAACCACATTTTTACACTAAAAAGTCAATCGTGATACTATTCAATTTACCCTTTATTTTATTCTTATCGTTAAAACTCAAAGTTTTCAAACTCTTTTCCTTAGTTTTCCTTAAAATTTAAGCACTAATAATCTCACTAAGAGTCTCCAATGTGCTTTTCTAGTTGAGCTCTTAAGTTAAAAGACTTAATGGAGCTACAATTTGGACCTTGGGTTGTATTCTTTTCAGTTTCCTCCTCAATGGCTTATGCAACATCTAACGGATGATCTTGTAGGCACCCTTATGAGCCGCTTTATTGTTCTTAATGCTATGTATTAGTTCGTCTGGGGTGTCTTCACCCCCTCTATTCACCAAAAAAAAAAAAAAAGACTTAATTGAAGCAAAGCACCCCTAAACTTAATTATATCCAAGTTTAGTTATGGTTGAGCTCTGAAGTTAAAAGACTTAGTTGAGCTCTTAAGAGTCCTCCAGCTCAACCTAGTCTCACATAGTTGGTCCTTCAGTTAACTTCCTTAGTTTTTCTGTCACGTATATATAGGGACAAAAGAGTAATTTGACCTCACAAAATTAAACAGAATGAATAAACTTAGCTCTTTAATTAATGGATGAGGATGAGTTTTTCCTCAATTGACCACACAACGGGTTCATGAAACTTCATGCTTATGATCGAAACCATTCTTCTATTATAAATCACTATGTAAAATTCATATTTGTAAAAATCAAATAAATATGAGATTGTTTAGCATCGAACTATATAAAAACAATGGTCGGATTTGGTAAAAGAATTATGAGTTTTCTATCTATTTGCTACAATTAATTGACCAAATAACTTTAGTTTTAATTGATTTTTGTAAAGATTGTCTTTATAGAGTGAATTACAATATGAAAGGTCTGATTATGCACACAATGTTTGCAAATTGGACACTACGAGCATTTCAAAAGGAGATGTCAAAAATAATATCAAAATTATATTTGATGGCTAATGTGGCAAATTGAATATAAGTGTTAAATCCTCTTCTTTCCAATGGATGTGTCAAATATGTATTTTATTATTTTATCGGGCCCAAAGTTACATTAACTAATAAAAAATAATCAAAATTAATTTTAATTTTTCTCTATTGGTTGTTAATGGGACCCATGAATTAAAAAAATTAAATTAAAAATATTACACTCCTTTGTTTGCAGACAACTAGAAAGTAAGGAATCAAATGACCCAACTGCCACATCATCTTTGGCATATCCATTGGAGAATACCTGAATGTTTTTTAATCCTATTTGGCATATTTGACATCTCCTTTAGACCATCTCCAACCCTGGGCTAAATGCTATTTTTTAGGTTTTATTCCCCCCTCCCCCCCCCCACCCCCCCAAAAATCAAACCCAACCCATGCTAAATGTGTG
The DNA here is from genome assembly GCF_041283825.1 of Pyrus communis. Taxonomy (NCBI): domain Eukaryota; kingdom Viridiplantae; phylum Streptophyta; class Magnoliopsida; order Rosales; family Rosaceae; genus Pyrus; species Pyrus communis. The sequence continues at coordinate 376,036 of NC_142579.1, forward strand.
GGCTAAAAACTAAACAAAAACCAGATTTAGCCCAGGATTTATGACACATTCTGGCTCGAGCCCCCACCCCGGGCTCAACTCCACTATAGCACAATATTGTCACATCCCGGCTTGGGCCCTTACCACATCTCGGGTTCAACTCCACCGTAGCATGATATTGTCCGCTTTGGGCCCAACCATGCCCTCACAATTTTGTTTCTGGGAACTTACATGAGAACTTCCCAATGGGTCACCCATCATGGAATTGCTCTCGTGTGAACTTGCTTAACTTCGGAGTTCCTACGGAATTCGAAGCCAGTGATCTCCCAAAAGGCCTCGTGCTAGGTGGAGATGAGAATATAGATATAAGGCTTACATGACCCCCTCCCCTGGGCGATGTGGGATGTTACAATCCACCCCGCTTAAGGGCCCGACGTCATCGTCAGCATACTTCCGGCTAGGGATTGGCTCTGATACCAAATTGTCACATCCCGACCCGAGCTCCACCACATCCCGGGCTCGACTTCGCCGTAGCACGATATTGTCCGCTTTGGGCCTCGACCACGCCCTCACGGTTTTGATTCTGGGAACTTACACGAGAACTTCCCAGTGGGTCACCCATCCTGGAATTGCTCTCGCGCAAACTTGCTTAACATCAGAGTTCCGATGGAACCAAAGCTAGTGAGCTCCCAAAAGGTCTTGTGCTAAAGGAGGTAAGCATGTACATATAAGGCATAGAGGATCATCACCCCTAGGCGATGTGGGATCTAACAATCCACCTCCCTTAGGGGCCCAACGTCCTCGTCGGCACACTTCCGACCAGGAATTGGCTCTGATGCCAAATTGTCACATCTCTGCCCAGGCCCCTACCACATCCCGAACTCGACTCCATCGTAGCACGATCTTGTCCACTTTGGGCCCCGACCATACCTTCATCGTTTTTTTTTTCTGAGAACTCACACGATAACTTCCCAGTGGATCACCCATCATGGGATTGACCTCGTGCAAACTCGCTTAACTTCAGAGTTTCTACAGAATCCGAAGCCAATGAGCTCCCAAAAGATCTCGTGCTAGGTAGAGATGAGAATATACATATAAGGCTTACAGGACCCACTCTACTAGGCGATGTGGGATGTTACAATTTAGCCCAGGATTAGTGGGGCTAGCCCACCATATATGTGTATTTTATTTAGTTTTATATTTATAAATTCATTGAATCCAACAATTAAGATCTAATTTGACGAAATTCAACCAAAAAAAAAAAAAAATTAACGGTCCAAATTTAAATCTAACGGCTAAAGTAATTAAAAAAAAATCTTATATGTGTTTCATATTTTTTTTAATAGTGTTTAACGAGTTTCATGGTGTCGGTTTGTAATTTTTCAATATTTGTCATAATCTAAATATTTTTAGGTTAAAATGTTTATAAAATTAAATTATAATAGTCTACATAATTTTTTCTTTTAAGAAAGTTACTTTAAGAAAAAAAAATTAGCCTAACTTAATTCTTTAATAATCTAAAGTTAAAAATTTAGGTCAGAAGGGTTAGAATAGAAAAGATGTTTTTGGGCTAAAATCTAAATTTTCTGAGCTAAAAATTTTATGTTTTAGCCCAAGGGTTGGAGATGGTCTTAGAGATGATCTAAGAACTTAGGAGGAACTTCTCCTAAATCTTGAGGAGCCAAGCCTTTATCTAAATAGAAAACTAAAAACTACAAGGGGGAAAAAAAAAAAAAAAAAAGAAGAAAAAGAAAGAAAAAGAGGGTAGTTGGGTTATAACTTATAAGGTGTGGGGTTGCTTGGGGTTGTAGTGTGTGAGGGATAAGGAGGGGGAGGTTTGGGATTGCATGGTATGGGGAAGGAGGAGGCCAGACGATGGTGGAGTTATGCATGAGACAAGGTTGGAGCAGGTGTGGTCTACACTCTACATTGTTCTTTTTACGGGCAGCTAGACAGGGTAAAAAGTTGTCGGTCAATGTTGAAAATTACTTGATGTTCGACTTTTTATTTCCGTCGGTTAATCCATTGGTTCCTTCTCGATCGTAGAGTAATTGTTTTCCAATAAATATCCTGTTTCGGATGTGACCAAAAAAACTCCACAGTTGCACTCCAGTCCCTAAGAATTTGTCCAATCATCAACCTTGTGAGTCAAAACTTAATAAGTTCACTCAAAACTCTGCTGAAAACCTACCGAACTTCGAACACTACTGAATCGCTACAGATAAAAAGAACAACTACATGATAAACTAGATAGCTAGTAAACGGTTGGTCTTCTTGACACATGACATTAATGTGTGAGTTTGGCGGTAGGAAAGCGAGAACCGTAGAAAAATGATTTCAACCTTTTTAGATATTTTAAATAATTATCTAAATGGTTTAAAACATGGACGTCTATTAGGTCACTAGAGTGTAAGTAATGACATACACAAATAAACTGAAGGGCATGCTTGGATTTTCACTAATACATCATCCATGGAGATTTGAATCCTCTAACAGACTAATTTTAGCCAAGTTAAATCCTAATTTCGCCTCCATAGATGATGTGATAGTAAAAATTTGCACATGCCTTTCAATTTATTTATTGTTGCCATCACTTTACACAGGTAACATTAGCACTTAGGATCAGTGATCGAATGAATGTCTAATTTTCAAAATATTGAGTATTTATCTAAAATATTTACAAAGGTTGGGACCACTTTTAAATTGATCCTAAAGATTCTCTTTAGGTAGACTATTATATATATGTGGTGTAAGGTGTGGTTTGCTGTATTGACCCAACAAATAAAGGTGTGGTTTGATCTTCAAGTAGAAGGAAATATGATATGTGTTGAGTAAAAAGGGGGAGACAAAGTGGAGACACAACATATGAATATCCTAAGTGGATCCCAACACACATAATATATAATACCAATTGCCAATTGGTATATCCTGTTTTCCTACGACACTTTCGAGTCTCTATGCATATTTGAAAGGGTGGGCGGTTGATATTATTTGGTTGGTTTTCGTTTTTTACCGATTGATCACCAGGCACTATGGAAAGTGAAAATTAAAGCCTATTTTTACTCCCTTTAACTCAAATCAACAGTAATTCAATCACTTCAAATCTATTTTGGTAATTAGCGATGGTCAACTTTTGTAGGAATTGCGCTGCTTCAATTGTCGTTGTTTTATATGTTCTTTGGAAACGAACAAGAAGCCCCAAGACTTTTGGTTAAAGTTCTACCTTATTTTTTAGATAAAGTTGGATTATATAAGATATGGTGGCCATTGCAACCGATTACCTTATTACTCCAAACATGCACAAAATGAATTGTTGACCCAAAAAAAATAAAAAAACAATGGAACTCCAATTTTCTTTATGATATCAGAGTATGCTGTTTCATGTGAGAAACCCAACAATCACACGTGCTCCACGTCATTGATTTGTAATGTTAGGCTTTAAAAATTCGCCATACGTGAGGGGGCTTGTTGAGAGTATGAATCCCACATTAGAAAAATGAGAGACTTTGCATGTGCTTATAAGTAATGGGGCTATGCTCCATATTACGAATTGGTTTTATGATGAAACTTCAATTTCTTCAAAAAGTATCTTGTGGGAATATTTTGAAATGACCTTGTCACAATATTTTGATGCGCACACTAATTAGTAAAATGGACCATATTGAGTGATTGTAAGGAGCTCAAGCTGGTTTGAACATCGAACGTAGTCGTTAAAAGATGAAACTCTGATAAACCACCTGATTGAGCGAATCCACCACTTGTGCCTAAGAAGTTCATCATTCTTTTAACTTGTACTTTTCATTACTATCCTTATCGTATTAGAAAAACTAAAGAAAATGGCTTGAAAAACTTTGAATTTTAATCAAAATGACAAAAAGGTGTTGTAAATGAATAGTATTAGGAGTGACTTTTTGGAGTAAAAATATCATTTTTCATTAAAATAAACTGTACCGGAAATGTTTCGTTAAGACTTCTTACCATATCTCTTTATCTTTACGACTGTTGTTATTCTTCTTATTTGTAGACTTTTGAACAAAACCTTTGATTTGGGATCAAAATATATGTTTCTTGCGCTTTCAAAGTCCAGAGACAGGCAATGAATCCGATATATTTAAAATTGAGCATTTTCTTTAATTCAAAGAATCCAATATTATAGATAAATAAAAAAGAAACATACATGTTAAATCAACTATAGCTTTCACCAGAATGAATAAACTACAAAAAATAAGTAACACTGCAAGTTTTTACAATTTGGCCATATAGATATATGCTATATATACTGGTATAGGTAGAGTAGGCACATTAGCTTCTAAAGCGGGATTATGTGCTCCCCTTATACATCCAAGATCATGTACTTTGGAGATTAAAATTTGTTGCGTTGTCTTTTGTCTTACACCGACAAACGTTAGATAGCAATTATTTAGAAGCATGTCTACTAATTGGGGAGCGCATTAGCAAATAGCACTATTGCAATGACATGTTTAAGGAATTTAATTAATGGATGTGTGTGTTGGTTTGAAGAAAGAGTGAGTTGCAACCGCGTAGGCGGTAGGCCACGGAAGGTGAACTTGGTGTGATTTTCAACCGTTGGAGTTGGGTGGTGGTTTCTTCTGTGCAGACACCATCAAGTCAACGCATGAAATAAATCAACAGTTGCCTGAACTTGGACATAACCTTGACACGTGTACGAATGAAAAAGTAGAGTTTGGACCAAATATTTCAATTTTCAAAGCACCATTCCATGGTCGACCAATTTCAAAATCTGAAAGAATGTTTATATGTTAAGGTCAAAAAGTGCATTAATTGGATCGATTGAGAGAGAAAGTTGGTAGGTGGACATGCACAATTTTGGAAAGAGATTCTCTCCAGATCTTTCCTTTCAAAGTTGAGAGATCAAGTGATTTAGACCTTTAAAATTTAATCTAATGGTAAAAAAATTATTATAATTTTTAAAATTTTTTACTAACTTTTTTGTTTTTAGGCATTAGATCAAATTTCAAAGACTCGGATCACTTAATCCCCAAGCTTTGGAGGGAAAGATCCGGGAGAGGATCTCTTTCCCATAATTCCAAAGCAAGCTAGCTATAGCTAGCTAGGGTTCCTTGTTTCTTGTACACTAGACTTATACAATATCCTTCTAGGTTATTCGTTATTGGAGAGGAGAGGAGAGGCTTCAATTCCTCCGCTCCTTTTCTTCTCTTGTGTTGTGATGAAATGATTGCGAGCTTAGCTAGGTCATGCAAATCACCAATCAACATTTTAAAATTCCTTAATTGATACCCATTTGAAGCCATACATCAAAGAAATTCTAACATTACTCATTCGATAAATTAACCAACAATATCTTGTTTCCCATATCACCTTTTACATTAGTTTTTTTTTATGCTAGTGCTGCTTTCGCATTAGTTGGTAATTGGTATATATGGGTTAGTGCCCACATTCTTTACCCCTTTTTTTCTCCTCAAATACCGAGAACATAAATACGTGATGTATTATTCTACGTGTTATTTATCGCCAACGAGATCATTGGTCACATCATAACTATTAGAGACATGCTACGTTTACCATCTATTTGTATCATCTCTCTAATAGAGGTATAACCCACCAACATATGTGGGTCACATCTCTATTAGAGAGATACTACTTAAAGGTATATTTGTCGATTTACCCCCCAAACTCATATAGAGCTGTCAATTTCTTCCTGAACTTTAATTTAGCTGATTACCCTTTGAACTTTTTTAATTAGCTAATTTCCCTCTTGAACTTTAATTTTAGCTGATTACCCCCCCTGAATTTTTATAAATAGCCAATTTTCCATCCATTTTGATCACGCAAACAACCCCTGACAACTTTATAGGGGCAAAAAGAATGAAAAATTGGATGGATGAAAAATCTAACTCCATGGGGGGAAATTGGCTATTTATAAAATTTAGGGCGGTAATCAGCTAAGGTTAAAGTTAGGGGGAAGTTGGTGCATTATAAAAGTTCAGGGTTATTGGCTAAATTAAAGTTCAAGGGTCGGAATTGGCAGCTCTATACAAGTTTAGGAGGCAAACCAATAAATGGTAAGAATAATATTTTTGCACTTCTTTTAGCGGCCAATTTGGTTATTCTCTTTACATGTATCAAAGGAACTCCATGCAATTTAAGCAGGGGTAAAAAATTTTGCCAAATTACCATGTCAACCGTATCATACTGATTTGTGCCAATTGGTAATGACACGGTATTGTATTGAACCGACATTTTCTGATACCGTATTGGTATTCAATACCATTACCAATAGTATTACCGTACCGCACCAATAAAATATTATATGATTTTATATTTTTAATAATTATATAACATTTCAATATATTAAGAAAAACATCCTTCAATTGCATCTCATTCCTTGGACATTTTCTCTCTTCGACACTCTCACTCACTCTCTGCGGGGGTTGGTGTTGGTGTGCTTGCTGCTTGTGGTTTTTTACTGCGGAGATTCTATTTGGTTTTCCAATTAATTTTCATTTAGTTGTAAACTTAAAATTAGTTTGTAACTGTTATTTGGATTGCAACCTTAATTTCCATCATGAATCCCACTGCAACATTTATCTTATTATGTCTATGAATTGTAAATGATTAATGATAGATGATGATTCTTAGATTTAGGTTACAATATATGAGATACAAACACAAAAATAGAAAAAACAAACATTTGGGCCTTGAATTAGGTTGAAAACAAAAAAATAAAAAGTGGCTCAAAATAAAATGGCAATTATTATTACCATATCATGCCAACCAAACAATATTGCATATCAAGATTTGGTGTACCAAAAATTTAGTGTTGTATTGATAATAGATTTTATCAAACCAAAAATTTAGTACGGTAATTAGTACAGAAGTTTTGATACGATAACCGTACCAAAACCATCCCAACATTCAAGGCTGGAGAAATCCTGACAGTGGGATTTTAGTTTGGCGTCTGTCAACCCTTGACGTCAAAAATCTCAGTAAGTACTGAAACGGATTTTAAGGAAAAGCCATGAACACACGCCCACCACCATTACCATCACTGTCACCATCAATCCCGCAGTCCATGAGTTTTCATGAATAAAATAATGCATCCACCAAAAGGACTTGTAGTAGTGAAACAATGAGCTTTGACACCCGATTTTGGGCCATTTTGTTTGACATCCATCTTGAATGAGTGCCCACTTCCTATGGATCACAAGAATTTGGATGCATCACTCGAAAACACAAAGCACCTCGGATTCTACATCATTCTCTCTGCCAAGTAATTAAAATCCACATTCACAACTATTTGGCTTCACGTTTCTCAATTTCATACAACAACCAAGCATTGTCCAACTAAGTGGAATCGGTTGTATAAATCCTAGAAAGGCACTGCGCTCAGTTTCAAATAGTGTGAAATATTTCTCAGCTATAGCGCAATAATGTACAGAATAAGGCACATCACACTTTCTTCTCTTAGAAACTCAAAAATTTAGTAAAGATCGAATGAATAAAGGATCAAATTTACCCTTTAAACGGATTATACGAGGGTTATATTTCAAAGTTTTTCCATTCGTAACTTCTCTTAGAAAAGTACTGTTCACAATATCCGGGGAAAAGGAAAACCTGGATAGATAGCATACCTGCTACACAAACTTGATAAGTGAAATATACAATCTTGGTGATTCATCTGTAGTAGAAATCAAATTTGACTCGTTTTTAAGTCAGGGTTCGCAGGTTGAAAGACTCCACTGTTAAGTTGGCAGTGAAAGCTGGGATTGAATTCAACTTCCGAATAAATATCTCAACCTGCAAAATGCTATCTCAGAATAGTTCACCAACCAGAAACCACGTTGCAAGATTTAAACTCAAGTCCCTGAAGAAACATCCGACTCGTTTGAGTACCCTATTGACTCAATGAACAACTCATGGTAATTTCTTTCGACCAAATCGTTTCTGTGAAAATTATTTCTACAAAAGAAAAGCAATTGCAGGTTCACTGGAAAAGTGCTTCTTTTTTTTTTTTGTTGAAAATAAACAGGTTTATTTTCTAACCCTCAAAGTTAACTCTCCACGAAACCAAAAACAAAAGTTTAGTCTGCTCCTTCCGAAGCAAAGGGAATGAATGAAAGCAAGAGCAAAAATAAAAGAAAGGGGGCAATCTGTGTTCGGTTTTGGCTCGTCAATTAGTGTCCTTTTCTGTTTAGGATTGTTTTAGGGAAAAAAAGGGTGCACTGATTCTTCTCCCAAAAGGGCTAGGAAAGAATCTTAGTTTCCTTATTCAATTTAGATTAGAAATCCTAGAAGTCTATTTGGAATTGGAAAGAAAGTCTAATTTCCTATTCCACTTAGAATAGGAATTACAATCTGTAAAGGACATGTAAACTGCACCCTATGCCTATAAATAGGGTGTGGCAAGGCTTAAATTTTAGAGAGAAAAACTGTGACAGCCGAGACAAGTGAGAGAGAGATTAGTTCTAGGGTTTTGCAAAAGTTCTGTAATTCTCTATTATTAATCAAAGGACCTAGAGAAATCACAACTGGACGTAGGCAAAAGTTCTGCCGAACCAGTATAAGTCTTGTGTGTTTCTAAGTTTTCTATATTTTTGCTAGTTTAGTCTATTGCCGTAGGTTACATTAAAGAACAAGGTCTAGTGTGCGGTTTTTCAACAATCTGAACCTGGATGCCAAACATAATAAGTACAACTATTGCTAAAAACTATGACAAGCTCTCATTGCCGTTTGTCAGACATATGAAATATGGAATATGAATCATGAACGTATACACAACAAAGTTTCCCCAATGGAGCTCTCAAATAATCTGGTACAGGTTGGACCACCCACATTCGAAAAAACAATAGTCCTACCAGTAAAGAAGCATGTAAAAAAGTTCTAAGAATTAGGAAAACATCATGCTCCATACCTGATGAGATATCTCAGACTGCGAGGTGTAATCATTTGCCTGTTCAATCCAAAGATAATATGATTATATTGCTTCCTGCATTTGTTTTATTACGATCTCAAGTACAATAACTCAGAAAAAAAATTGAGGTGTCCCCTAAAAATATGCCCGCAGTGTTTCCTTATTGAAATCTGAATGACCAAAATAGCTTTAAGATGGCCTAAGAAAATGAATTCATATACTACGATCTTACCAAAATGTTTGTGCTCCCTGATTCATATTCAAATTCAAGCTTCTCATCATCACTTTGCGCATATATAGATTGAAGGGTAAAACGTGTAACAGGGATTCCATTGGGACGCTGGTGTTCATCCATTACAATCTGCAAAATTGTAATCAAAAGATAATCATTACAGTTATACAATGGCCCATGTAGGTCTCTCACCGGCCTAGGAATGACAGTTTAGAAAGAGACAAAAAAGGCCTTAAAAATTGTAATAAATATCATGATCTCAACTATTTATTGGCTGAAAGTAAATAATAATATAGCAAAGATATATAGAAACAACTTAGTAATTTAAATTGACAAGTTTGATAACTTAAACTTCATATGGTTGATTGCCAGTGTTAGTTAAGCATAGACATAAGAATGAACTTTAAACCAGTAACAGAACTTAACAAAGATGAAGTTTCAACACTATATATAGTTCTTAATGTTAACTGGAATGCCATGTAAACTGGAATAGTAGTCATATGACAATATAAAGTAAAATGAGCAACAAATATGATATATACCTTGTAACCAAAGAGCTCACAACACGCCCTCCTGAACACTGAAATTCTGTCGGCAAAAACAGTCTTGTACCTGTTTAACCTAAAAGTTGTATTATAGTTTAGGTAAACTGTGAATATACAATGACAAGGATACCAAAACATATATATTGAAGAACTACTCCCTCTCACAGTAAGCCCACCCAATAACTTAAATCTAATGCAATCTTCTTACATCTGAAACATAAGAAATTAGCAAAAGTGTGGAACCCCAAGAACGGAATATCCTAAGTTTTCTTGAAACCTTAGGCTAAAAAAACGCATAACAAAATTCGCTCATATTAACAATGTCATCAGTCACAGTCACTCACCCTTCTTCACGTTTTTCAAGAGTTGCAATTTGTTCTTTCAACTGCACTATCTTCCCAGATAAGTACGAATCCACCAATTTTCCAGCATCACCTGAATAGTTTAAGAGAGGAAGGAATGCAAATAAACTCATTACACAATTGTGTGACCAGACTAATTAACATCTGACTTAAAATGTCAAAAGATGACAACAATATATTATCTTCTAATTTCTACGTAAATTATACCTTCCTGAGGTAAATTAGAAAACACTTTTAAGGAGCAAGTACGGCGCTGTCTACATGTGCGCCAACAAAGGTGCCAACTATGGTGACAGTAATAGCAATGATATTGAGGTAGATGAGGGCAGTGGTGCAATCAAGGTGGTGCTGGTGGTGGGGTAAATTTGGTAGCTGTGGCAGTAGCTTGAAAGCCATGTTAAAGTAACTCCTAAAATCTAAATCAATTTTTTCGCACTTTAGTAGTATGACAATTTAAAACTCCTTTTAACCCCCAACACACCTTGAACCCTCATCCATGCACAGTCAGTGCAAAAACGAGACAACAATATAATGCTCTAAATCATTCATTTCTAAGGCAGGAACCTTAAAAGGAAGTTTTCACGTAAATTTCTCTTTCAAAGAGCCATGTGCTTCTTACCTGATTGACTTTTCAATTCTTCAACAGCTTGTAACTTCTCCTTTGTCTTCTGTAAGTCAGTTTGTAATGCTTCAATAGTTTGTTTTGCTTCATTATCAACCGTAAGAGTATTCACCATTCTTAAAACTTTAGTATTAGCAGCAGAGAAATCGCCATGACCAATCTGTAGAAGAAAAAAATATCAGAAATTACGCAATTGAATTGCAATTTTTTCTGTTTGCCTGTCAGCTTTTAGATTGCTTGGCTGCAACTGCAGTTCCTTTTCTTTTGGGATCAGCCAGTTAGTACAAGAGAGCCATTACATATCTGACAATAGTTTTTTGTTTTTTTTGGAATAATGATATGGACAAACTTAGTAATAATGATATTTTCTTTAGGGGAGAGCTTGGTGGCAAAGTCCACAAAAGTTCAAGGCTCAGCCACCATTCAAACCCAGGTGGTGGCCCTTTAAGTGCCAAGAAAAATTAAGATAATAATGTTAATATCAATAATGCTCTGAATAAATTTGGCACCCACCTTGGACTCCAGCAGAGTGATCTCTGAACAAAGTCAATCGCTCTCCCTCTCCAATGACTTTGTTCTTCTAGCTTCATTGTTCAACCTCTCTTTAAGCAACTTTATTTCTTCACGTTGACGACTATTAACTTCTTTTTGTTCACATGGACCCCATTCCAATTCTTTAATGTAGCCCTCTTTCTTTACAAGTGATGATTCAACCTCCTGCATGTGCAAATGAGGAAACCAAACAATGAACTTAAACAGAGATTTCTTGAATTACAAATAGTAAAGAGAAAGAAATTATGTAACCTGAAGAAAAGTATGACTGGCTGCTTCATCATTCTTTGCCGACTTCAGTCCATTAATGACATTTCTCAACTTATCTCTTTCCTCAGTAACCATAGAGAGCTGCATTTTAATACTTCCTTCAGCATACATTCTTAAAAGATAATTAGTATTGTTTTTATCACTTTCTTTGGGGACTGACTTGTACGAAAAAATGGAATATTAGAGCTTTCGATAATGATTGTTATGCTTGAATGATAATGCTTTTTTTTTCAACTACTTTTTCTATGCTTCTAAAAATTCTTTACTATATAAGTCTGCGTCCCAGAAGATATTTCTATGACCTTGTAAGAAGTAAAACACCTTGAATTGAAGAAATTGGGGTTCCATAAAACCAATTGGCACCATGGGGAGTAGCCCAACTTACTTATAAGCCCATGCAAGGTTCCTCCTCCCATCAATGTGGGATTCATTCTCAACATGAATAACGCCTTCGTTTTTGAAAACATTGATCTATATTCTATACTGACTTTTCAAGTTGTTACATTCATCAACTTACGTTGCGGTTGCATTCACTTCATAGGACAGTTATACTCCCCACCCCCCCTCCGGCCACCCCTCCCAAAAAAAAAACAATAGTTACCGTATTGAATAGATTACCACACTTTTGTTTTTCTTTGAGAGAGCCAAACTTTAACTTATTTTCCAAAACCACTTAGTGTGATAGGATACTAAAGTAATGATCAGTAGACTAAAAATTATTCATGCATCAATGAGAATAAGAATGTTAGACAAAAAAGAGCTACATCGCCCACACATTAACCTTAATTTAGAGAATACAAAAAGCAACCAGTGCAGAGCCAGAATGATGCAGGATGCAAGAAAATTTGGGCATAAGCATATAAATTATGCTTATTATATTTAGTTTAAAAAATATAGGTGTTAATTACAAATCATTTTGAAGAAAGTTGAGGTTCCACCATAAAACCAATTGGTAATATGGGGAGCAGCCCAACCTCTTATAAGCCCTTGCAAAGTTTCTCCTTTCACCAACGTGGGACTCTTTTACCTTCACATCCTCACACTCCTGCTCATATGTGTGAATTTTCAAGCCAAACATGTGTGGACAACATGAATTGGGTGACGTGAAGCACGTGTCGCCATTGGGCTTCACACGTGGGCCAACCTGCTCTGATACCATGAAGAAAGTTAAGGTTCCACCATAAAACCAATTGGTAATATGGGGAGTAGCCCAACCTCATATAAGCCCTTGCAAGGTTTCTCCTTTCACCAATGTGGGACTCTTTAACTTCACATCCTCACACGTTTAAGGGCTAGTTATTACAGTTTCATGTCACATTATGACTTATCAGATTGCCTATATAAGGAGACCCTACAATTCTAGGGCTCAATCTTCAGGCATGTTGATTGAAATTATGATTAATTGGTTCAATTTACACCAATCTTTTCTTCATCCTAGATAAACCACTACAATTATAACCCTACATTGAAACCTGACTCTCCCTATGCACACCCACCAACCCACCCACACAGCCCCAAACCACCCCCAAAATTAAATATTCAATGAAAGCTTCCAAAGCAGAAAATTAGAGGGATTGTACAGCAGTAGAAGGATAAATAATAAGCTCAGCAACAGCCAGACTGCAAAACTAAATGAATTAAGAAAAAGATGGCATAAAACTACCTGGTTACATGCTTACCATCGATTCAATCCGCTTAACCTCTGATTTTGATACATCCACTTTCTCTTTGGCCAGTGTAGCTTCTATTTCAGCATTTTGTTAATCAATTTTTGCTGCATGTAGAGCTACCTCCAATTGTTTCAAATGAGCATTTGCCTCACCCACTTTCATCATGCTATCAATTACCTATCTGCATTAAATGAAAAAATGTTAATCACTGGAAACCGAAAAACATCTTCAATGCTCAGGCAGAGAAAAGCATGAACAAATCTCAGATAAAATAACAAATAAAAATAATAATATTTTGCATGGTGGGGATGATGACAGCAGAACTTGTTGATAACCTACATATAAACTCTACCAACTACACAAACTTGAAACCCTCGTTAACAGGTCAAGCATGATTAGAAGAAAAGGAATAGAATAATTCTCAGTCCTAAAAAAAACCCCACAACAAATAATATAGAAAGTTGACAGGTCCATTTGATCCTTCTGCGATTGTTTCAAACACCAAACAAACACACATGGTGTCATAGGGTGAAAACCAGACCACTGAAATAAGTCTAGAGATGATATTTCCAATCACTGAAATTAAGCACATGGTACCAGCTCATTGTAGACCATCTATTATGAAGTCTTCCTACTCAAACAATTATCAATAGTATCACATTATGCATACATCACATAGTACCAGAAATCATCTACTTCCTAAGAAATGTCTATAGCAGGTACAGTTATTCTAGGGTCTAAACAAAAGAGACAACCCATGCATACAAAATACACAGTTTTTAACATTTAGTTTCAAATGTATAATGTTCAGCTCCACTGGAATGCTGGGAAGTTATCCACAAACAAATGTAATTCTAATACCATTGATGTTGTACCAGATGTTCAGTTTTAATCAACTAATAAAAGAGTCACACTATGCAGTGCACTCCTGGCCGCCTTAACAAAAATAAACAGATCACAAAAAATAATAGAAGAAGAATAAGAAGCATCAAGGAAAGCCTCACTGTCTGATTATGAATTTATTCATTCATCTAAATGATCTAACAATGCTGGTTCAAACTTCAAAGTACTGAAATGAGCTATTCACGTACTTTTGTAATGATGCAAATTTAACTGGTAAATCCTCAGAACATGACACGCCTGGAATGTCTTTAATGATCAACTTCCAAGATGTCAATTCATCCTCCAATTTCTTCATACTAAGCTGTAATTCTTGTAGTTTGGATAACTCTGCTTCTACCCTCTCTCTACGGCTCTTTTCTTCCAACAATTTTTCCTTCAATAACTCAACATTTTCATGAGCTGACTTCAGCTTTCTTGCTTCCCTTACTTCAGCATCCTAGGAATTTAGAAAGAAAATGTTATTGGAATACACAAGAAATGCAGAGGAGTTAAAGGAGGGACATATCTAGTCAAGAGAAAGGTATTAGTCTAGAAAAGATGAACTCAGTCATACACAACTCTCTTTCAAACGGAAGCTTCTCGAAATCTGTTCAAACTTGAAACTGAAGCTCCTAATAACACAAAAGAAAATATTCTCCCCCAAAGTATTTTAAAAAATTTCTTTTTGTTCAGAATTCTACAATTTCTTTTATACCAAATGATAAACTTTTACCCTTCTTCATCTTCTATAATAATACAAAATCTATGCTGAAATATAAAAGGTTGATGAGGCAAAACTCAAACTACCATAACTATGCATAACAATATACTCCTTACCCCCAGGCCAAATGACCGAAATCACATTACCAAACAAACAATGCATTGACTTAGTATGCACCATCGAACATAAACAGACATATTGGCTACTTAATTATTAATGTTCAGAATTTTATGAACCGCCAAACCAAAAATTAATCTTTCGAGGGCTGAAGATTTTTTTGTAAAAAAATAAAATAAAAGAACTAATTAAGAATGATCGTCAACCAACTTCATAGAGAACCTGAAGATTCAATAGGAAGAAACAATTTTATTCATTAGAAAGAAAAGATCGACAACAAAACTTACAAAGTTTCTAAGCTCTTCTTGCAGATGTTTAACTAAAATATTATTCTGCGTGGATTCAACTTCTTGAAATGTAAGACTTGATAGTTTCTTCTCTACTTCACTCTTCTGTTGCACGCACTGAAAAGTAAAGTGAATCAAAAGAAAAACTGATCAACTCGTAGCAGTATAAGACAAATCGTAATATTATACAAAAATACATTTGATATCAAGGCCAAGCAGACCAACATACAAATAAATTATAAAAGAAAAGGTAACACCGCATTTGGTATTGTAAACGGACAGGTGATGATGCATATATGAGAAAGATTTTCCATAGAACATATCAACTGGTATCTAAGAGCAATAGAAATAAGAGGTCTACCTCACTAAGTTGCTTCTTAATATCATCCAGCTGCTTTTTCAATAGCTCTGTTTCTTTCTCAGCATTATGAGCTCTGCATTCCATTTGTTCACGCTAAACAAGAATGGAGAAGGTTGAATGACTGCTGATGGTCATAAATTCATAGACTGTAAAACTAAATTAATCAAAAATCACCACTCACATCTGCAGTTATTCTAGAAACAGTGAGCTTGGATTCTCCTTTCAGCTGGGCAAGATCGTTATTGAGACTCTTTTTTTCCTTCTCTATGCTTTCAGAAAGATGTCTCAGTTTCCCCTCTATAACACTTGCTTTCTCCTCAGCCAAAGCTGCTGAAGTCTCAGCTCTCATGCGAAGGTTCATTTTGTTTTGAAGCTTCACCTGAAATTTGAAATGTGATATGATGAGTGGGACAGAAAAACTGTTTGGAATTCCAAGAGGGGAACAAAACAAAACTAGGAGGAAAACAGAAAGAACAAATGAATCATTCTTTTGGGAAAACCAAATGGTGGAGGAAGTACCCAGCATTCATAAAGGTTCAAGCATATACCTCAAGTTCGCTGTTTGATTGTAATTGTTTAGTCAATCTTTCATGAGAATCGTGCACCTCCTTCAAAAGCTCTTCCTGCAGAGCCTGTTCACGTGCCTTTGCAGCGGCAAGTTCTTGTTCAGCATACAAAAATTGATCCAGATATTTCTTCTTCTCAGATTCTGCAGCACATGTAACTAATTAGGGACAAGACAACAAACATAAAATGTCTAATCTAAAGAGTTTCTACATGGTTAGCTTTCCAGAAACCGAAGGAATTTTGATTTAAATGAAAAGAACTTATCTTACCGGTTTTATGAAATAAATTCACATGCAGACATGGTAAAGTAGTTCCAAACAAGAAAGAAACTATCCTGTAGGGTTTATTATTTTCAGATTTTGAAATTTGTGATTTTTAACATAAATGGCCCACAACACAAACCGAAGACAAATCTCATATGGTATTAGGTTCAAGTTACTCGGAGCCTGCAAATAAATCAGAAATTGAAATTCAGTTTAAGATGTATTGGCACATTTATTTGCAGGTAGAGATATGGAACTAACAAGGTCCAGCCCATAATTCTATGGTGTTCTAGTAACGTCGAAGAGTCCAGGACTTTTCTCTACTCTTAAGTTAGTCATCCAGAATTGCCTACTAGTTCCGATAGTCTATTCTATATCCAGTATGAAAAGAAAATGTTTAAAAGACTGTATATGCATCCTCCTCTAAAAAAATAAGACTGAAACAAAGGAACTGAAAATTTTCTGTTGGTTTACCACCACAAGCTCAGCCATTAGGATGTGGGTCAGTTGTTGTTTTTATATTTCAACAATCCTCATGCGTGCATCTCCGCCCACCACTAGATAGCCCAACAGACAGTTCAACAATCAGAATGTTGCAGTTGCAGTGATTTCTATTTCAAACAAAAGACCTCCCACTATGATCCAAGGATAAGACTGAAACAAATACCAAGAGATTTAGCTGAGCTTTCTTCGCACTTTGCAGTTCTAACCCTTTAGCCTTTTCATACTCAATTGAAATCTTAAACAAATCCCAAGCATTTTCCACAAACTCTATCCCCATGATAGCCTAAAATCCATAAGTATTCCTAGAAGCAGTTTCCTTTCTTTATATTTCATTCTTCTTCCACAACTAAGGTGTTCTTTCTTGACCCAAATGAAACATCCAAGGTCTTCTTCAACCCTTGAACTTCATTCTCCGAAGCTTCTTTTAAACCCCAAGTTCGCTTAAGCTGCACTTTCTCATTCTTTGCAGTTCTAATCCTTTTCCTTACCAAATTAAAATCCTACAAATCCACAAGTATTTCCTACAAATTTTAGCACTCATTTAGCCTCCTGCACGCACCGTTTCAAATCACATGGTATTTTTGCTGCTACAACCAGTTTTTTTTTTTTTTTTTTTACCATCCTTATGTCTTTCATTCTTCTTTTGAAGCTTAAGTTGTTCTACACTCTGAGCTTCTTTCTTTACAACCATAACCCACTACACCATATGTTTATTTTGCTAAACAAAACCCACAACATAAGAAAATTTAAGTTAAGATGGTCTGTCCTGCATGAAGACATATACTCTGCTCAAAATAAGAAAATTTAAAATTCATTAGCTTTGTCACTTGTTGAGACGAAAATCTTTACATAGTCATATACCACCATATTACATCCTTAGTTAATCCCATCAAGTAAAGAAATGTTTTTTCGAATATTTGTGCAACAATAACAGTGAGTTTGGAACGAAAACTCTCCAATTACCATTCAGCCTGCCAGAAGACAGAAAGAAAAATATGTATTTTGTAACGAACAGAAGTACAGCATTGAACTGCGAGACCCATAAGTACAAAAACATTTGGGAAGCTGAGGAGAAAAAAGAGATGTTAAGCAATGTAGTGGAACATCTTATCAAAAGAACCCACCAACTTTGCAGAAGTTGTCATTTAAAGCCGCTAATTTAGATTGATAATCAGAAGCTTGCTTCTCTGCATTGCTCAAGGCATCTATAAAATCTGATTTAACCTGCGCCAAAGGAAGGGAAAGGGTTCCACTTAGCCAAAAAATATACAATAAGGTCTACAAGCAAGAGAAAAGAAACACAGATGATTGTACTGAATCCACATTAGAAAATAACATCCGGTCTGTAGAACTTGTATTAAAAGTCGGGACAAAGTCAAAGGGTTTGGATGATAAGGAAAAATTCAAAGAGGGAAAACAATCTGCAGCGTGAATACGACAATTACAGGCCAACATTTACCTTACATAAAATATATATAGTGAAGGGAAAGAAATTCTAAAATGGTTCAATCGAAATTACGATTTGCGGCATATACGAGACTTAGCCTCCAGAATGAAATCCAGGTATGAAAAATTGAATGAATCAATTACATTAGATATCATAAATTGTCAGCAACAATAATTAACTGATTCAAATGTATCTAGCTAGTATGGATTGAACAGCCACTTCAATTGGGAAACAGAAGATGCAAAATCGAGCAGCCACTTGGATGATCAATGGATTATTCCATCTAGAAAATGATAAATATTTACATATAGAGAGGCAGAAAGAAGAGAGGGAAGCAATATTACCATTTGGCGGCATTGATAGGTGCAAAGCAAGTGGTGGGAGGAGGAACCGGGAGGTGGAAGGGAAGGAGGAGGGTCGTCCTCGAAGATGACGAGAGGGCCTGGGCCTGTGGCAGGGGCAGGCGGTGGGGTCTCGGTCACCGACGGCGCCGCCCGTTGCTTCTTCGTTGGGGGAGTTCTCACTATCATCTTCAAACAATCCTTAAACCTAAACCTCTCTCTCTCTCTCTCTCTCTCTCTAACAGCGCAGCATAGCACAGCACAGAAGAAGAAGAAGAAGAGGAGAGAGAAGCGGTGGCCTAATTTAAACGCAAGGGGAGGGCGCCATTTCTTTTCTTTTGTAACGACGAGTGAGTGATGGCTTCTCGTTGCACCGTCTTTTCTCTTTCTCCCCCTTTCAAGTTTGAAACCCAAATAAGGGCTCTTTTGGTATTGACGTGCTCTAAAAAAAAATAAAAATTGTTTCTGCTGTGATGTGAGAATAAGCAGCTGTGAAATAAAACAACAGAGTATTTGGTAAATTTTTTTGTAAACGTGCTTTTGAAAAGAAAAAAAAAAGCAGTATTATAGTGTTTAATAAACTTTTATGTAAAACAGATGTGAAAAAAAATCGATTTTTCAAAGCTGGGTTTTGCAGCTTCTTGTTTTTGCCTTTTTTTCACCCAAAACTGTGAAAAAAGCTGAAGCTGAATGTTTATCAAACACAAAAATAGCTCCCAACTATTTTTAATATCAATTTTTTTTCGAATCACCTCTGTACCAAATCAGCCATAAATACACCTCTTCAGCTGCAACTGCAAATCTTCCTTGACGCAATCGCTCTTTTTATTATCCGAAATTTCTTTTGTGGTCCCTAAAGGGGCAAAGTTGGTTCGAACCCGGGCGACGCCATCATTATGCAAATTTTATTTCTGTCTTGTTCCCCTTTTTGTCCTTGGGCTTTCACACTACGTCATTTTTTTGCTTTTGTACAATCAAATAGGAGTGGATTGTATAACACAAAAGATCAAATTGTCCCTACTCCGGATCCCTTTTTTGGGCATCCGGAAGATCATGTGATCATAATTGTTCATTGTGATCAGAAATCATTTAAAATTTAAAATTTAGAATTAAATATAAATAATACCTAACGAAAACTGACCGCACGATATATGATAAACGACCTTGAGCACAAGATCCTCGGAATCCTCAGGAAAAGGATCCTTTTCCCCCTACTTCCTACCAAAATCCTTCCAAACGAGAGATAAATAGGGCACATCTTTAGAGTACATATATATTGTGGCCGCCCATCCCCTTTCTTCTAAACACAAAAATATGAATAAAATGATGCATTCTTAGTCTACAAAAGATTAAACATCAAGGAAATGAAGAAAGTTGAGCTTCTATCGTAAAATCAATTGAAAACATGATGAGTAATTCAATTATTTATAAGCACATGCAAGGTCTCTTTTTTTTTCCGACGTGGGATTGATACTCTCATTATATTGGTGACTCTGGCAACGGTGCCCAAAGGTCATCTATTTTGGTGACTGCACCCAATTGTCACGGTTACGGTGCAACTAGTAATAACAGCAATGTCGTTGACAATGGTGACCAGACTAGACCCAAAGATCAAATGAATTTCATCAAAACTTGATCATCAATTGTTAAAAGTTTGAGAAAACTGTTAAGTAACAAGTAAAATTCACGTCTAAAATACCGGGAGCCAAGCTAGACAAGTCTAAATCCCCTTGAGCATATGAAAGGCAAAAAGTCCGCTCTTCCTTTCCTCCTACCATGCTATTACCAGTTACGTAGTGCTCTCGCTCAGATGTTCCCTCGTAACACTTGAAGAAACCAATCGACCCTTTCACTGCATGTCCAACACAGTATGGGGAATTTTGATTCCCAGCTTGATGAAGCTATCTCCTCTTGTACCTGGTTTAGAAATCAAAAAACAGACAAGATCTATTACGCAATTTCCATCATTCGTGCATTGAGGTAATACAAGCAGCAAAGGAGAAACCTCAACAAGCCGAGATAGTACCATTTGAGCTATTACTAAGATGGAAGCTCCCTTTACTTAAGGAGAATAGAAATACAAATACTCGAGCTACTTCAACAACTAAAATGTACAGTTTTCTATGCACTTCAATGTCAACCAGCTAAATGGCAGACGATAGCTTAGAACAAAAGATACTCACTGTGCATTTAATGGATAAAGGACCTTTCCTAATTCTTCTGTTTATCTAAAACCCTACCTACAGGACTACACCGCCTACTGCCTGACCTTTAACGAAACAAGACATGATTATAGATCACCAAATCATCAGCAAATGGCCTTTCAAGTACTAAACAATTTATTTACCACAAGTAAGAATAACATGATAAAGGATCGAGATAGAGAAGAAATCATGTAGTCGCTATTCTCCCAATTTAAACTTATTGTACCAAAAACAAACTCTAGCAAGAGAGCTTATGGAATTATACCACAATCGTCAACAGAATTTCAGCCAAATGGATCCACTCAAAGGCTCAAGCTCGAGGTCAGCAGTTAAAAGGAAATTTGTGCGTATAAGGGGTAATACAAGGGTGTAGACTAGGTCTCATCACCTGTGCTGATGTTCTCACATTCAACAAAGCCACCTTTGCACTGAAGCATCTTATAAAAACAGTCTACAAGTTTGTTCATTTTAAAACTTTCAGGTGACTAAACTATAGGTACATTTCTCAAGGACTTCTTGTTAGCTGATATGTGCCCATTCAAAAATTTGACTGAATCTATAACATAAAGTCTATGTACAGCACAAAAATGCTTAGTAAGACCGTAAGATACAAATCAAAATCGAAAGGAGGATTAATCACAAGATAAGGTGCTTCATACCTCGACTTGCTCTTAAAAGAATTCTTGGACTTCTTATTTCCGACTCCACTACTTTTTTTGTTCTGCCTCCTTTGACTCATGTCACTCTGGAACAGGTCCTGCATCTCCTCTGTCCTTGACTGAGTTTTTTGGGGGGGACGACTAGATTTCTTACTAGTCTTCCTCACAATTTTGCCAGCATCTGTTGCCTTCTTTGCAGCCTTCACGGCTTTTGCCCGTCGGTAAGCCAGGTCAACAAGTGGCGTTCCGGTCTTCTCCTTTTTTCCACTACCCTGCAGTTCCTTACATAATGATTACTCTGCGCTATTGCATTATACATATCTGTGTGTATGTGTGTGTGTGGATATGGTCATCAAAGTTTTGTCTCTTTTTGTCTTTTCAGAATTTTGAGCTACAAGATTACATGAACACTAAGTTTTTTAATTTTTATTTTTGAGAAGAAACGATAACAATTTATTAAAATAATTACATGAATTACAACATAGTGGATAAGAAATCCCCCATCTAGCAAAACTAGCTAAGACCTCTCAAGTAGATCTATTTACAAGTAACATAACCTCAACCAAAATCATTTTGCGGCTGCTAACATATCCCACAGTATATGAGAAAGAGAATAATCCCTCAACTATAGAAGACCACATATCCAGAAACTTGGGAAACATACTGATGAAGTGAATGTCAACTACCCAAGGGTAATACAAAAATCAATAATCATCTTGCACTAAACCTCTACACCAACCAACCAAATATTTCTTCATCCTGATATCTTTTCTGTTTATGTATATTATTCCACTCTAAAACACAATAATATAATATTTAACTAAACATTTTATATATATGACTTAGTGGCCTAAGCTGGCCACAGGAATACAAGACTGCCCCCACATACGAATCAAAATTAAGATGACAAAAACCTGAACACTTAGGCAATTCTAATTACCCCAAAAAGTTCATCCAAAAGGTACAGAAATATTATATATAAGTATATGCAGAGTCAGAGAGAGAGAGAGAGAGAGAGAGATGTACATCAAACTTTTCATTTTGATTTTCCTCCTCTAACATTTCCCTAGCTGCTTCCAATTTTCGTCGCTTCTTTCGAGGCAAATTTTTCTGCTCCAAACACTTGTCATGTCACACACTTGACCCAAATGAATTATAATAAAAATTTGAAAAAGGAAAATGCAGGATTACAATCACCTCACGCTCCCGCTTCCTCTTTTCTTTCAGTTTTAAATCTTCAGCTTGTTGGGCACTGATTACCTCTTTTCCAGGGTGCCTTTCACTTTCATTGGATGCCTGTCAGCAGAAAGAAGAACTTTGATATCATGCCCTTACTTTGTTAAGTCCCCCATTCAAGAAAAATGCTTAGAATAGAAAAGAAAACAAGTCATCCTGAGAAAATAGGATTACAATGAAGATCTACGGCAGCTTAAGTGCTTCTCACTCCTAGTAAAAGAACACAACCATACATTGGAGAAGGTTTGCTGACTTGAAAAACCTCTAACCATACAAACAGTCTCTTCTTTATTGAAAAGGTTTGGAAAAAAAAAATAGTGAAGAATATTTTAACCCAATAACAATTGGAATGATTGGCTTTATCATTGTTTGAAAATCAAAGGAGAAACAATAAGGTTTAGATTTTCTCTGTTAATCAAAGAGTGGGTATAGGGCAAGTTAAACTTCTTTAGATCACTTACCACATGGAAAATGGCATCAAATATTGCCTTTTTTGGTTAAGAAGCTCAGTTATACTTCGAACCACATCCATTATATGGTATTGGAACTAAATTTATGTAATCAGAAGATGCAACAGGTAGAGAATAATTACAAATGGTATCCAATGCCCCCCATACTGAGGGCTTTTCCATAGGTCATCGCAAATGTATTTTTCTTACATTGTAGTATTGTACCCATTCTGTAGTAAAGTAAAACCTCAGTATAGTGGTACTCTTATAGGAATAGCCTCGGATTAGTCATAAAAAAGTTCAATCCCAATCTGGGCTGGTTATATATAAGAATAAACTCCATACTGTAGTGAGTTATAATGTTTTTAGGTCCTGTCTTATAAAAACTAAGCCTCCACATAGAAATAATTGTGGATAAAGTCAAAAAATACGTAATGTCACCAATCAAAATTGAAATTGAAATAAAAATATTCATCTAAAGTTGTCCGGGATAACGATTTATTCTTTAGAGTTGATGTCAAGTCTTTGAGCTTGTAGGCACGTAATCTCTCGTTTACAGCTTCTGGGCATCAAACTTTTGGCATAAAAGATAGCACTGCATACATACATGTATCAGCCATTAGGTGTCTCTCTTGCTCCAATGTCCACATTTTGGAAATTGACACGCTCACTACTAATGTAAACCTTTGTACCCAACACTTTCATTTAAGATAACTAAGTAAAAAAAAAAAAAAAATTCTTTTCTTTGTAGTTAAACCTCCATTAAGTAATAACCTCCCTCTGGTAATAAAATTGGGTTGGTCCCAAAACTATGACTATATAGAGTTTTTACTGTATTAAAATAATCCAAGCAAATCTGAGGCATTCATGAACCAGATAAATCACCTAAATTGTAAGTGACTGAAACAAATGCATGTCAACATAAAACAACATGGTACACAAAGAAATTACCTTATCTGCATTCACTACCATCCTTTTTTCCTTTTCTGTTACAAACCAGGTTCTTTTGGGGCGTGAATAAATTTCATCTTTGTGCACAATCATATTCTCAGCCTGTAATGAAGGCCACAAAGATTAAACCATAATAATAATAAGTTTACACAACAACAATTTTCCAAGGAATGTGTTGGTAGCAACATTGTACAACCTTCTGATTGCTTGTTGTGCTCTCAAAAATGATAACAACAAATTAGGTAGCAAGGAAGGATTGGTGTTAATAAATACCTTCGATGCTTCCATTTCAGCTTTTCTTAGTGCTTGCTCTTCCCTGCATATATTCCAAATCTAATTACTTTTACGGAAGACAGTTAAGTAAGTCAAAAACCTTTATTTAGAGAAAAAAATGCAAACCTCTCTTCTTGAAGAATTGTGGCCACTTGATCTTCCATTTCCTCAATAATCTGACACCACTTAGTAATTGATTGCTCTGCAACAATTCGACTCCTTAACTTTGAACCAGCTCTTTTTGCCTATTAAATTGAATTCCCCCAAGGAACATATAAGTTAAAACTACAATTCTCTTGAAATCGTGAACATCATTTTTGTACTTGGATAAGCGAACATTAAACACGAGGGTTAGTGTACTCAAGGACGAATGGGAGAAAAGAATACACTTGTCCAAGAACACAACAGAAGAAGATGATGCTCACAATGGCTTTTAAAAGAGATCGGTCATTATCTGTCACGAAAGTAACGGCATATCCTTCTCTGCCTGCTCTGGCTGTACGACCCACTCTATGAACATAGCTGCACAAGGAAAGAAACAAGAAGGAAGTCACAAAGATGCAAAAATAAGATTAAGGAGGAAAAATACATGCACAAACCATAAATGCATAAACGATAAAATAAGGTATACAAGTCAGCAACAGTTTATTTCTAAATGTCAATGGTAGGACAGGTGAATACATGAATATATTGCAACAGTGGGAGTGGCCAGTGATTACCTTGTAAGGTCACGAGGACATGCATAATTTATAACTGTTTGAACACCAATGATGTCAAGTCCCTGCAGAATATAAACCGACTCGTTAATTTTTATAAAGCAACATAATTTTCGTAGTTTTTACAGAGTCAAGATGTAGGGGAAGAAAAGACCATAGACCAACAACCACACCTTTCTCTCCTATCCCCGCCTAATACACAAAGACAAAACAATATACAATAATGGAACCCAGAGAGGACTGGTTAAGTACAATAAGATTATTAAGGACATCAATTCCTTGAAAATCCTGGTTGGAAAACGATATGAAGTTTGGCTAATCTTATATGGTAAAGTCAACAATCCGCATGGTGCATGTCAGCCAGTAGCACATCTTCTTCTTTTTAAATTTGATTTTCAAAATCAATAAAAATATGCAGTTTTATATGTGTAAAAGACGTTAGTGTGATTTCAACAATCGGTTCAATGTCCAATATGAGACAAAGTTGGAGAGAGAGAGAGAGAGAGAGATTCAAAATTCGAGAACAAAGTTCTGAGTGAGTAAGAACACACATCTGGAAGTGCTAATGTACAGACAGAAAAAAAAAAAAAAAAAAAAAAAAATCTAGGATTAGTTCTTACACGAGCAGCCACATCAGTTGCAATCAAATAGTCAACTCCCTGCTTCCTGAAAAGTTCCAAAGCCTACACAAACAATAACAGAAAAGATTTTCACATATTAATAAAAAGGAAAATAAGGTCAACTAGCAAGATATCCAACAGTCATTGCCAATCTTCTTTACCATTAGATATAACTAAGCAGGTGAGCAAACTTCACTAACTAATTATACAAATAACCCACAAAACCAAACTTCACTAAGCACACAAGTTACTCACATCTAGACGCTGGATTTGTGTAAGGTTGCCATGAAGCTCAGCAGCCTTAAGCCCAGCTAACCCAAACAAAATCTTCAACCTATGTGCAGCCTGTTTTGTGCCACTGCCATAGAAAATAAACAATCATTACACAGAACTAACAAAAGATATCAGCCAATATGAGGAAGGAACTCGGAATAAATATTTGTTATTTAGTCAATAATGGTTTAAGGAGATATTACAAACCTGAATATGATCACTCTGGCTGTGAATGTCTTTGAACATAATGCAAGTAGAACTGCTTCCTGATTTACTTCACGCATCCGTCGTATCCTAACCACTCTACATGACATCCAAAATGACAACAGGCAAAAAGGTGAATTTAATTCATACATCAACATACCCTTATTATAGAGTCAAATGCTGCTACAGGTAATGATAAAATTTGAACAAAGCAAAATTGTATAGTGGGTATAATTAATTACTCTTCCGTTAGTGTGACTGGCCGTTTTGCAGATGGGTCAGCCGAGAGGCGTAATGGTTTGGTCAGAGAAAGCTTAACAAGCTCGTCAACTTCTTCAGTCATTGTAGCTGAAAATAGCATGGTTTGTCTCCTTTTGGGGCATACTCGAATCTGCATAAAAACTTATGATTAGAGATTGTTTACTAATATATAAAAAATATTAAATTATTTAAGTCAATCAGAAATATTTCAATTCTTCACATGCTTGCATCAAGAAGGGGGCAGGGCATACCAGCTCATGAATCTCAGCACTAAATCCAACCTCCAAAAGGCGATCTGCCTCGTCAAGAATTAGAACAGCAAGATCATCCAAATCCACAGACATTGAATTGCGTAAATGATCGATAATGCGTCCTGGAGTAGCCACAACAATGTCTGGCATTGTTCTCAAGTCTGCCTCTTGTGCCTGATAAAAAAAATGCCATTCCTTGAATATTTTTGGAAAAAGGAAATGAGAGAAAAAGTTAATAAGAAAAAATGACTGGAAATCATTATGCATGCCAAGTGGATAATTCATTCACTTTCACTTACTATGTTTTTTCCCCTTGGGAGGGGTAACGTAGGTTTTCCATTTAGCTACAAGGTCCTAATATTGAGTTAAAATATTTGACCTCACTCACTTATGCAAGGATAGAGGGAATATAATAATTGGATGTTGGAGGTACGCTATTTTCCCTTGGAACTGAATGTTTCAAGGGATGCCAGACATCCAACCTCAAACCAGGAATCTGACAGTTAAGGCATTAAGAAATGGAAGTGAATCAAACCTTTAATGAAAGCCCTCCCACAACCAGGCAGCATCTGATATCAGTAAACTGGGCAAGTTTCTGAATCATACTATGAACCCTGAAAAGCATGTTAAAAGTTAGACTGAAACTAAAATGACAAGATAAAAGGACAGATCCTAAAAGATGTTTTACATAGGAAATTATTCCTAAAACCAAGCAGTATTGTCCAGAAAACTGTAGTCAAGGAACAGTAACTGACAATAATGTATAAATAAGATAACTGAATATGGAACTAAAACTTACTGCACCGCCAGTTCTCTGGCTGGGGTGAGAACGAGGACCCTAATAGCGGGCACCCGCTTTGGACGAAACAATAGTCTTTCTAGAGTAGGTAACGCAAAAGCAGCAGTCTGTGTAAAAAAGGTGAGAAAAGCGTTAACAGATTGAGATGAAAAGAAAGATCAGTTGTGAAGTGAACGAAGATAATTTTGATTCGACTATCACTAAAAGTAATAACACACAAACCGCACCTCTAACTGTAATGGTTACTCTACCAAAAAGAGAAGTAATATACCTTGCCAGAACCAGTAATCGCACTCCCACATATATCCCGCCCACTCAGAGCTAATGGTATGCACGCCGCCTACATACAAAGCCCCATAAATTCAGTGAACTGAAATGAAAGCAACAGGAAATGGATTGTAAGCGTAACAGGATTCGAGACCTGAATAGGAGTGGGCTTGGTATAACCCAGTTTCTCACACGCCCGAAGCAAAGGGCGAGACAAATGGAGCTCCATGAACGAGTTTGCATGAAAGGAGGTTCCATCTGATGGGGAGAAAAATGGCGTTTTACCATCACCGGCATTAGTGGCATCATCTACTACTTCATCATCTTCCGGCTTATAATCTTCCTAAATTACCAACACCAACAACATAGCTTAATTTAAGCAATTTTATACACATTGAATTGATTGAATGAATTTGAGTAAAATCAACAAGACACAGACCTGTTTGTCGGATTCGGGTTCGGATTCGGATTGGGATTCGGAGCTACCATCATCGTCGTGGGCAACGGCACTGGGGACTGATCGTTGCTGCAGGGCTTTGGAGATCTTGAAATCGACGGAGGTGGTGCTCCGGCGAGCATGTTCTTGGGCGACTGTTTCGGAGTAGGAAGCGAAGTCCCACGGGGACTCAGAGTGGCGAGAAGCTCGAGAGGGTTTCAGAGCTGCTTCGTCTTCTTCCTGTTCATCTTCTTCCTCCTCCTCCTGCGGTTGTTGTTCTTCGGCGTCGGAATATTCTTCGTCACTTGGGGGCTCAAATACGAAAGCGGCAGCCATTTCTGAAAAATTGTGGGTGAGGAGATCGAGAGGGAGGGGTTTTATGGATTTTGGGTGCGAATGCGTATTCCTCCTCCTAGTAGGGTTTTCGACAGGTGAGGCAGGCCTACGTGGACATGCCACATCATCTACATTAGGGTTTAGAATGACCTAACACAAGGTTTTTAATTCAATTTCACATCACCCCGTTTTAATGCACTTTTTTTAATATTTATAGATATTTTCAATTTTTTAATAGTTAACTTAAACAGTTAATTCGTCTTTAAAAGGAATGTACGAGTGAACTAAAACTTCAAAGTTGTCAGTTTAATATCTCAAAATTGAGAGAATTTTATGAAAGGTCTAATTGGATAAATGATCATCGTGGTCATAAGGTATTCAGAAGATAGTTCATCTGATAAAAAAAATCGGATTTAAATCCCTGTAGTCTAAGTTTGTTAAAATTTATACCCAAAATTAAAACTTCTGTCATTCCTCCGTTAGTAGCATGCATGTGAGGATAAGATGGTCATTTCATAGTTAGTCGCATGCCAATAGCTTAGCTAAAACCCTCATGACTAGTGGCAGAGCCAGAAATCGAGGCTAGATAGGGCCACTAAGCCTTATGAAAGAAATTGATTAAAAAATAATATAATTAATGCAAGAAAAATTCATTTTCATAGTGGAATGGAAAATTTTAATTAAAAGAGATGAATCTCATGAAGAAAAAAAATAGATTGAGATAATTATATCATAAGCATCAAACTTCTTTATAAGTTCCTAAATTGAAATTGAACGAAAATTACCGCACCGAACTGATGAAAATTTCTTCCTCTATCCCATATACGCATGGTTTCACTATTCAACAAATCATGCAAAAGGGTGACTAACTAAAGAAGGCTAGTTGATACAAGGATTTGGTTTCATAACAATACTACTGTAAAACACAATTTTTTGGGCAATTAGATAAATATAATAAAGCTAGCCGGGAAAAAAAAGTACATAAGTCAAAGAAAACAAAATATCCCACAAAAACAGAAACTAAAAGTGAAGAAACTTCAAGATAGGCCCGAACCTCTCTTAGTCCTCAAGTGGCTCCGCCACTGCTCATGACATTCCAATTCTAAAGCACGAACAAAATTCTTTCATTGATATCAGAGGTTTGGTTTGTGTTTGAAAAGCCACATTGATGGCAAAGCGAAGAATTGAGGGAGACGTCACCAACATACTCAGGTATGGCCTCCTCATCCACCAACCACTTCTATAAACAAACTGTTGCACCATGGAAACCTCCTGGCAAGAGCTTTGTCCACAAAAATCATAACCTATGGTAGAAGAAAACCTGATAGTGCCCTTATTTTATTTTGGATGCATTGTATTTTGATACTTTCATATGTGGGAGTCCACTGTTTTTTTTTTTTTTTTTTGTTTTTTTTTGTTTTTTGCGCTTTTATAATTAGGTTATCAAAGTTGAATTTTGTAAACGATTGAATGTCTTGGTAGTTTGTTGTGCTTATTGATTGGAACCATGTTTATCAATGGTGATTATGAACCCTTGAGAATGAAAGGTCATTTCATCCCAATTCCCATAACAAATCCAACACTTCAACCTCTGTTCCTAAACTACAAGATAGAAGATGAGCAGCATAAATCTAAAATCAAAATCCAAAACAAAAACCAAATCTAAAACCGAAAGCGATAAGATGGAAGGAGCAGCATCAATCAAGAAGAAGGAGCAGTTCAATCAAAGAATTCAACTGCGCACCCGAATGCGATTTCAGTTCGTGATGTCTTTGTTTATGAATGGGGAGTGACTATGGAAAGGATGAACTGACCATCTTCTCCTCACATGTGAGACTCACGTGCATGTTACAAACAGAGGAATGATGAAAGTACAAAATTTCATGTTTTTCAACTGGCTTAATTTTTCTGATTGTTCAAAAAACGAAGAGTGTTTATGCATACATGAGTTGTGCACAGCGTCAGTGCTCCATGTCCACCCAAGTTCGAATCCTCCTTGGTGAACCTTAGAAATAGATATGACGTGGTAAAATAATGAATTTGTACCAGGCCACAGTGTAAATTGTTGAAGGTTGTGATGATTTCAACCCTGTGCAGGAACTTGGAAGGGGTTACTTGCAATCATGTCAAATTAGTAACGACACACAAATCAATAGTGGAATTGAAACGAATGTTGATCCATATACCAGCTTACATACAAAATGAGAACCGAAACGAATCTATGAAAAAAGAAATTTAAGATTCATTACTTCATAACATTTCACAAGACACACAAAACCAATCACGAATCATACGTTCAAACCTTCCTATGCAGCCCTACGACTCGAGAGTAACTGCTGGATAGTCTTGGTAGCCTGTTATCGCTGTTATCCTTATGCGCGTATTCGGCTGGATACATGACAAACGAGTTAAATCATCAAAACAGGAATAGGCAATTCGGAGATTAGTGATGTGTATTTGATCAAGGACATATATATATATATATATATATATAAGCTCTTTTTTATCATACAGGACTACCAAACTCCTTGGGGACATTAGAGGAAAACCATACAGGAAACTATAAGGAAATATTGTGTCCTATCTACGATGATAAATCGAAAGAATTGACTTTGGTTGGGGTACCAGCAAATCACATGTGATGACTCTGCAAGATTCACCAGTTCGTACTACAACCCTGATGCCATTGGTCAACTAAATCGAGGTTTAGAGTATTGTTTTGTTCAAGAATTGCATCTGGAAATAGGACTCGGATTTGAACTAGAGTAAATAAAAGGTAGGGTAATCAACTAACTGAGAGGCAAATCCTCATTGCCGTAAAATGCATGATGCATGATGCATATAGATGTATGCACTAGTTTAGTTTCTATCATCATATTAACAACTGAAACTCATTTTCTTTCCTTGCTTCGATGTATGAAATCAAGTCAATCGAAGTAACTACACAGATAACAGAAAGAATAGTCATTGCACTTATGAATAAAATCAAATGTTCTGGTTGGTTCACAAAGAAATGACGGTAATACCTGTCGGTGACCGATGTTTCTCCTATAATTTTTCTTCTTTTTATACTTGAAGACAACCACTTTGTCATTAAGTCCCTGCATAAGAATACGCAACAATAAGACAGAAAATATTAAAAAGATACTAACTAAACGCAAACAAATTCACAAATATACAGACCTTCTTTACAATGGTAAAAGAGAGAGATTCCATATAACATAATGAATTAATGAATTACCTGCTCTTCAACGACAGCATGTACAGCGGCATTTGTCACCACTGGCTTTCCAATGTACGTACTTGTTTTAGTCCCCACCAGCAACACTTTGTTGAGAACAATCTGCATAAGATCAAGTTTAAACACCTTGAGGACAAAGCAGCGGTAACTTCTTAGAAAATAAAGATCCAATACTGATAACATCACTGGTTTTATAATAGAAAGAATAATTGATTTCAAAGCCCTTAAAGGCTAAACTAGAGGCCACCAGGCCACAGTATTCTCCAATTTTTCATGAAGTCTAGTAAAGCAAGAGTACATTTCTATAGGGTTAAAAGTACACTCGTGCTGGAAGGGGCGTGGGTGAGGAACCGCTGAGCTTGGATAAACTAAATCCTTATTCAAGTGATTGATAATTTGAAATCAGAATCACAAGAATATTATTACAAAATAAATTCCTTCTAAATCAGCAAAACCATGATGCAAGGTTCTGGACACCAAATTATATTGATTTACGTGACATTGCACTACCCAAATTCTGGGGTTGATTTTCTTGTTCAATCACTCTCTACAACTTTTCGATTCACAAAAGTTTTCAACTGAAGGAAAAATGAGACTTTTAATGTTTCTTTTTATCTTACTACATTTGTTTCCTTATTGAAGGTACAGATCAAATTATGCACACAAAACCATACCATATCACAAGATTGATGCGGCAAATACCATATCACAAGATTGATGAAGCAAATGGTGTTGGAAAAGGACATAATAGAATTGTCCAAGTTAGCAACTAGCAATGACAGGAACTTTTGAGGTCATACGTGTATGACACCGCTTTTCAAAAGAGCATACCCTCTCTGTTGTCATAAGGTAAAGCTTTTTCATACACAAAAACATTGACAGCTGAATTTTTTTGAAATCCATTGAAACATCAACTTAAACTCTTTATTTATTTATTTTATTTTTTTTGAGAAGAAACTATAACAGTTTATTAAAAAAGAAAAGTGAAATACACAAAACTCTTTATTTTCAAGACAATGAAGAAGCCTCTGTCTTGCATATGTTCTTTTAAATTATTGATTTCTTATTATGTTGGAGCATAAAATCGTCCAACATTGGGCCTTGACTGTTGCCACATGCGTAAGCCAGAATGCTGAATTGACTAAGGGGATAAATCATAAAACTATCACTACGACAGACCAACCAGGATTCTTATAAACCAAATATAACATGCCGGAGCAGCAACTTGGCTACAAAGGGATTACTTTACTTCTTCAAAACAAAGACAATCCAATCAATTAAGGGACCACTACGTATGTCTAGCAGGTAGTCCTCCAACAATTATGAGATTGCCTCCCACAGGTCCTTACCTCTTCAGAACTCCTACCTAAATGCGGACTCCAATATGTCTATATACACGTTTTCACAATACCATACTAGTGTTCCTGCCTATCCTTACACTCTGCTGACGTCTCCTAACCTTTGTTAGGTCTTCTTCTTGCTTATTTCAAAGAAGCACCAACATAAAATTTCTAGTCAGACTTTTTGCATGTATCATATTAACAATTTGTCTTGAAATGACTGATTGCAGCATTTCCAATCCACATTTTGTTTTAATAATGATTTCTACAATTTATGACGTGCTGTAAGATTAGCCGAAAGTCACCTAATATCACAGGTTAACTCAACTGATGAGTCTAATATTGGAGGCCGATTTCTGGAAATGGCATTGTAAATGGAATGTTTCTCATCCAACCCAGGAAGTAAAAGCATATGAACTTCAACAAAACCACTCCAGTTGTGTGATTCTAGTAACAGTGATGCATAAAAATACTATTAAAGCTAGGCATTGCACAAAAACTACAATTAACAGCTAGATAATTCCATACAACTAAAACTAAAGCCAAAATGGAGCAACAACAACAGGAATTCAAGTAACGAATGGTGAAGAATGCGAAGAATATCATACCTTGTCGTTAACATTAGCGCCTTTTAGCCGCTGAGTATAGATAAATCGTCCAGGAATGACAATGTACTGGCGCCCACCGATCTATTAGGCATCATACACAAGCAACCCCAGTAGTAAGACTAACAATTTTTGAGCTGATTAGAGAACCCCGACTTCAATTTTTGCTCTTAAATGTAATACAGAACCAAAATGTCATCTATATAAACTGGTAATCAGCACTAAACCGCCACTAAACACCAAATTAACGACCAAAAACGAAATTTAGCAGCATGTAATCAGCTAAAATTCTTATCTGGGTAACCACAAAGACAATCAAAGAAGTGAAATTGAATGCATACCATGACAACGCCGAACAGCTGCTCTCGTTTTGGGGCCTCCGACGAAGGGGTTTCCACGACTTGCAAGGCCGCTGGCTCCGAATCATCGGGCCCGGCCTCTGGTTCGGGAGCTTGAAACTCGGCCTCGACGACCACGGCTGAATCCGACTCCGACGACTTGATCAGAAGCGGGAATGTGGGTCGCCGTAAAGAGCAAGAAGACAGCTTGTGGGAAGAAGAAGAGGAGAGAGACGGAAAGCTGAAATGGGTTGCCGGAGTTTGAAGGTTTTGCGAGATTTTGCAATGGGTTGCGAAGGTAGAGCATAACGAAATTGTTGCAGTTGCAGAGGCCGCCATTGTTGCCTTTTCTTTTCAGAGCTCACTCGCCACTCGCACTCTGCGTCACTCTCCTACGCCCGCCAGACTTTTATCCTATCCGTCGGGGGATTTCTGTATCGACCCATGAAATTTGCTATTTGTACCCTGCATCAGCAAAACTCTAAAATCCAATTTTGCCCCTTCAGCAAAATTTAAAATAAAATCAATTTTTGTAACACTTGCCACTTGCAGTGGGAATCCTTTTGAAACAAGGCATTGACCCCAAGTTTTAAATACTCTCTCCTCTCATATTTTCTGTTTATTTGTCTTCTGTAATTCCTTGGAATTTGTCTTAGAAACCACGCAACAAGAAGAAGACACCTACGACACGAAAAAGATGAAACCAACAAAAAGCGAGTCTTTGGCATATTTGAGGGAGGTGAAGGAGGTATTTGCAAAGCAAGACAAGATTGAAAACTTCCACCACTTTGTTCAGCTCCTCCAAGACTTCCGGTCCAAAAAATTTGAAGCCACCGCTGTCGTTCACATCGTCAAACAGCTCTTCCAAGGACACCCTCATCTACTCTTAGGTTTCAATGCCTTCTTGCCCAAGGAACATCAAATTACCTCTCAACCCTGCCCACCTCCTCCTCTTGCTTTCCGAGAAGCCCTTGATTTCGTCAACAAAGTCAAGACCCGACTGTTATGCGAAAGCCGAGATGATGAGGATGATGATGATGTTTATGAGTTTTTTACAAACATTATGCCTAGTTACAGAATGATCAGCAGGTCATCCAAACGAAAACGAAAGGCTAATTCTAGTAGTACTAGTAGTTCTGAATCTAGTGACAATAACCGCGAGGCTACTGAGGTAATTTATCACAAGGTTGCAGCTCTTTTCAAAGACCACCCAGATTTACTACAAGAATTCACTCGCTTTCTACCCCCTCTTCGTCAAGATTACCATAGTTACCTTGAAGTAACAACAACAGTAAAAGATAAAGACCACTCGCGCGGTAGTAACTGCACTCCAAGCTATTGCTTGCTGCGAAAGAATTACTCATATATCATTGTCATCAACACATTGTGATTCCAGAAGAAGAGGGCTTGAGTCTCAAGTACTCAATGACCGTTGCGTACTGTGCTTTACCACTACAAATTCCACTTCTATGCCCAAATCTGAGTATGAACAAAGCCTTTTACACTACAAAGATGACATGTATGAGCTCAACATGTATGAACAAAGCGGGCTAAGCCTCACAATGGGCTAGCAATAATGTGGTTCAAATTCGCCTTTGACGAGAATCGAACCTAAGACCAGGGAAAGAAATAAGAAATAAGACTTTTAAAGTGAAAAAGCAAGTCTTTGCGAACTGAAAAAAGAAGGAAAAGCTGGGGAATCAGGAGGAATGAAGAAGGTGCACCCACAAGGCTGAGAAGTTTTAAGAAGGGCCTAGACCTATTCTGGTCCTCATGTGGCTCAAAGGCGCTGGACTCGCAACCAACGAAGTCTATGCGGCTCAGCTCATCCTCAGAGGATGAACTTGACCAAAAAATGGGTTGACATAAAGACAGTAGTAGTATTTCACAATAGATTTTTAATGACAATTGTCAATGGGTTCGAATAAAAGTAGTTTTGCTCAAAAGGTTTAGGGCCAATAAAGGCACAACTTGTTAATGTTCCAAATCCAAACCACAAAGTGCAACTAACAAAGGGAGATTATTTTCAAACGCATGTTAAATTGAAAACAACGACAATAATGAAACGTGAAGTAGAACAATGAACTTTAGTTTGTAGGTGAGGCTTTGGTTGGTGGCTTTGGGTCGTTTAGTTTGTGGCCTGTACTTGAGTGCCGCCTATGTTATATTAGAACAATGAACTTTAGTCCAATATCATCTCCAATTCAAAGAAATTCCACGGTGGATTATGCCATTGTTAATGCTACTCTGAACATCAACATGAACAAATAAGCCAATTGGGTGCAGTAAATCAGTAGAAAGGTTTTCATTTCCAACTAAACAACAATTACATATAGTAGCTAGAGATAAAATCCTGGTTACCAAGTTCTGTTTATTATAACCAACCCTCATTGCACATCTTATTCTAGTTCAGCATCTTCAACTTCTTCATCGATCCTCCGGCACTCCATGAAGATAGAGAACGTTGTTACATCTCATCTGCAGGAGAAAAACATCAAGTGTACCTTCGTGAATGCATCGCATGTTTACAAAACATAGTAAAAAGTTAAGGGAGGAAACAGATTTGTATTCACTGGAGAAAAAACTTAGAACTTGAAGAAGAATCTATTGTGTTTAGAAGTAGATGCGTGGCGGTTCGTCACAAAAGTTCCACCCAGTAAATGATAAATCTCCAATATGACAAACAGAAGATAGCATTTGAAGCATTGAACACATCAAGGAGCTTTTCCCCATTTGTACTATATACATTCAGTTCATTTGCAGCTATGCTTCATATATATATATATATATGTGTGTGTGTGTATGTGCCAATAAGTAAACACATTCTAATAGCATTCAAATTCATAATCACATCATAAGAGTTGCTCACTTTAGAAAAACAAGTGACAGGGACCATACTTTAACATAGGGCAGCATTAGGGATGGGTTGACAAAACCAAAAACCGAAAAAAACCAGATCGAAAATTGAATTGAAAAAAAAAACCAAACCAAAAGTACAAAATCGAACCAAACCAAACCGAATAAATATATATTAATTTTATGTAAAATTTTAATTATTATATATAATGGATATTTATTTCCAAATTAATTCCAAGCCCAAACTTTAACCCCTTTAAGCCTAAATAGAATGTTAGGCCTCCTATTAGAAAGTTAGGAATCCTAGCATACTAATTATTTCTTCATTTCTTCTCCCCAGCCGTGATTTTTTCTTTTTTTTTTATTCTTTTTTTTTTTTTTTTTACTATCATGCCTCCACCTTCAGGTCCTTCCTCTCTCCCCCATTTCTCTCTTGCTTTTTTTCTTCTTTTGTTCTCTCAGCTCCCTCTCACCCATTTCTTTCTCTTTCTTTTTTTCTCCCCTGATATCATTATTTTCTTCTCCTCTTTCTTTGCCTCAGCCGCAGCAGCGGCAGCACCACCACCACCACCACAACCACAACCAGTTGCAGCAACTGCAACAGCACCACCTCCACCAGCTGGTACGGAGGCCAACTTTTCCCTTCCAGAGGCAATTAGCTCTGTGATGTCCTTACCCTTGACTTCGGAAGGCAGAAGTTGAATCCTGTCATCATCAGCCTCGGCACCAACGTAGCCAAGGTTGTCCTTGAGATCTTCGGCGGTAGGGGTGGTCTTGCCGCCCAACACAGCCAACAAGTATGCAGCGACCACCTTCATCTCTGCTTGAGAGGGCTCTGGATCTGCGGAGTGTGGAGAGAAAGGGTAAATTTGCAGCCGAATGCGGGAAAAAAAGAAATGTGCTTCAAGCTCCAGGTATTTAAAAAAAAAAAAAATCATGAAAAAAACCGAACCGTTTCGAACCAAATTCTAGTTATTGGGTTTATATCGGAATGGTATTTTGTCCTATCTTTGTAGTAGTTGACTTCATCCTAGGCAGTACCACTGATTCTTCTCTTTGTAATACTGGAGTTTGATCCTGCCATTTGATTGTTTCTCTATGCCCCTGACCTTTCCCCGCCAACGGACCGATGTTTTTGGGCTACGGGTTGAGCAGCACCGTGCCACTCCAAGAGTAATTCAAGGTTAGCTTCTTGACGTAATTCACGTCCGTGAAAGTCTTGACGAGGATGGCCGGAGCATTAGACCTGGCATTTTCAACCCGATTCGTTAACCCGACTCGATCATTTAAATTAGTATTCGGATGAGTGATAAACAGATCGAATGGTTCACTTATTAAATAACGGATCATTTTGGATTAACCGCGAAACCTCTTACCATTCGTTATTATGAACTTTTGTGTAATTTCATTTTGGGTGATCGCTCTTCTTTCTCACTCTGAGCACAATTTATAAGCTACAGAAAAACACCTCCCTTAAAGAAACGCTAAAAAGGGAGAGATTCATCCAATCCTTTTTCCAAACAATCTCTTTCTCTCCCCTCTCTTCTCTGGGACATCTCAGGCCTCCAATCCTTCATCCAACCCTTTGTTCCTTCCCAGGTTTTACTTTATATAATTGTAATATTACAAAAAGTCTGGCTTTGTGTGCGTGTATTCATATAGTTATTGCCTAATTGGGTTGATTTGTGAGTTCAAATCTGATTAATTTTAGAGCTTACAAGACTTGTATTTTGGCTGAAATTTGGTGGGTTTCTGCTGAATTGTTAAGGGCTGAAACATGTGACTCGTTAGCTTAATTGGTTGGGTTCAGATGATCCGTTAGCTTAACAAGTTGAGTTTAGATGATCCGTTAAATTAACAGGTAGGATTGAACCTGACCCAAGCTCTATAAACACGATCCGTTTACAGGTCTAATACACGCACACACAATAGCGCGCACAACTTTAGTCCGATCTTCACCATCATCATCTATTTAAAACCCAAAAGGCATCACACATACTGCAAGGAGCAATGCAAACTCTAAGAGAGAGCTAGAGAGAGAAAGCCTAGAGGGAGAGAGCTAGAGAGAGAAAGCTTAGAGAGAAAGTTAGACAGAGCTTAGAGGGAGAGAGCTAGAGAGAGAAAGCTTAAGAGAGAGAAAGTTAAAGAGAGAGCTGCTGTGTATTTCTACAAAGTAATCACGTAAGCTTTTCTTTTTTTACACATTTAATTTCAAGTTTTTGCTCAGATTCATCTACATTTTAAGTAGTTAAAGAAAGCTTTGATTTGATTTCTCATAGTTTAAAAAACTTAATATTAGAATATTTTGATTTGATAGAAAATGCTTTGTGTCATGCTGGTGTTTAATTCCAACGATTTATAGTTTACCTTAATTTTTGTATCTCTCCATATAAAAATGTTAATTTGTGCTTTTTATTGCTACTGCTGCTGGTGTTTAATTCGAACTAACTTATTTTAAATGCTGATTTGTGCTCTGTATTGCTACTGCTGCTGTTTTTTTAATTTGAACTGACTTATTTGTAGGCATTCTGCCAAGCCAAACAAAAATAAGTCAGTTCGAATTAAACACCAGTAGTAGCAATACAGAGCACAAATCAGCATTTAAAATAAATCAGTTCGAATTAAACACTAGCAGCAGTAGCAATACAGAGCACAAATCAGTATTTTTATATGGAGAGATCAAAAAATTAAGCTATTTAAACTATAAGTAGTTGGAATTAAAACCAGCATAGCACAAAGCATTTCCTATCAAATCAAAATATTTTAATATTAAACTTTTTAAACTATGAATCGGTGGAATTAAACACCAGCAGAGCACTAACAATACAATACAGAGCACAAATTAACATTTGAGAAATCAAATCAAAGCTTTCTTTAACTACTTAAAATGCAGATGAATCTGAGCAAAAATTTGAAATTAAATGCGTAAGAAAAGAAAAGATTACGTGATTATGTTGTAGAAATACACAGCAGCTCTCTCTCTAGCTCTCTCTGTCTCTCTCAGTTCAGTTCGTTTTGTTCTTTGCAGTATGTGTGATGCCTCTTGGGTTTTAAATAGATGATGATGGTGATGATTGGACTGAAGTCGTGCGCGCTATTGCGTTGGCATGTATTCCGCATTCCACGGGCTATGGAGTTAAAGAATTTTAAACATTTGGAGTATTTATTGATTTGCCCCTCAATTTTTATTTTAAAGCCAATTAATCCACTCTCAATTTTTTATGATCATCTGAATTCACCCACACACCGTTGGATTTTTTATATTCTTCGTCTAATCATTCATTCCGTCAATTTTTATCACGCCAAGCGAAGCGATAAACTTTTTTAGTGTAAAAATGTTATATTGTTGCTTACTGACACCTATACTTTTTCCGTTTGGTAACTTTTTATTAGGGGCAAACGGTTGATTTCTCTAAAAGATAGCATGCTAAATTGTATTTTTTGCGTCTCGCTTGATTTTCGCACGAGGGTAGCACCAAAGTTTCTAGACATGCCCATTTTCATTTGAGTACATAAAAAGATGTTGGATTACACGATCCGTTTTTTAGTTCCACAGTCACAATCTTTACAAAACAACTACCAACCTACTACAAAAATAAAATGTTACCTATCTATTATTAGATTTGCAAACTATATAATCATAAACTTAAAAAACTACTTAATTTGTAATAATATACTAATTGACAATTGTACCATCCATGAAGCTCTCTTTATTCAATTCAAGACTTCTATTTCTTTATATTTTTCGTCGAACAATATATTTGATAAATTAGACGCTAGATTGGGATTTGTGATTTGTGATTTTGGATTTTGGATTTGGATTTGGATTTTGGATTTCTGTTATGTATTTGTATATTTGTATATGTATTCGTATTCATAATTGTATTTGTTTGTTTGTTTGCTGAGGAATGAAGAGTTGTTCCAATTTTAACTGATTCACTATATGTAGTTCATTGATTTATTTGTGCCGTTCATTTTTACTAGTTTATGGCCTGGTTGTTTTCGAGATTGTGCCTGAAATGCGATTAACCGAGACACTTAGGATGAATAGGATTGCCAAATAAT
The DNA here is from genome assembly GCF_041283825.1 of Pyrus communis. Classification (NCBI taxonomy): domain Eukaryota; kingdom Viridiplantae; phylum Streptophyta; class Magnoliopsida; order Rosales; family Rosaceae; genus Pyrus; species Pyrus communis. Next base: position 417,052 of record NC_142579.1, read on the forward strand.
ATTAATTATCCACTTGGTGGTGGCATGCTGATGATTGTCTGCCACCACTGGCCTGGTAGGGGTTGGCTCGTCTCTATGCATTGCTTGATTTTCAATTTTTTCAGGATATGTCTCAGCAGCCTCCATGGCAAGAATTGGTTGCAACTGATTTGCATGGAAATGAATGGCATTTTCGGCACATAATTTCAGCACTTGTGTATTTTTCATTGCAATTGCTTTAGCTAGGAATCTTCGTAAAATTGCATTTTGTCTACGTCACATTCATTATGTGTGGTTTTACATGCATGTTCCAGAGGTGAAAATGGAGAGCTGCGTGTTGGAGTAAGGAGCCGTCTTGTGTTATTTCTAGTCACAGCATGCATCTTGGAGTTCTGGCTGCTGCATCTCATGCCATTGCAACTGGGACACTATTTTCTGTACTCTACATGCCAAGGTCTTGTCTATTTTGCTTTATATGGAGTCAAATGAGTTCGTATCGTATCTTATTTGTTACCAATGTCCTTGTAGTCTTATTATGTGTAATTTCTCAGACTATTTCTTATATTTTGCACTCTGATTTTGTACGTGTGAATGATGGTGTTTAGGCGAAAACTATTTGATAACAATTTTGTTTTTAGTTTTCACTTTTGTACCTGAGATATGGGGAAATGATGGATAAGAAGATGGTGGGAGGGAGGGGAAGCAAAAAGACGAATAAATGAAAACAAAATCTTGAAAGTAGAAACAATTTAAAACAATTTATGATTTTTTTAGTTTTCATTTTGTGCAACCATCCGTCTACATTTCTTCTACATCTCTGCCCCCTTCCTTTCTTTCTCCACTCTTGTATATCTCTCGTCCTCTCTTGTTCTTGTCCTCTATCTTTAAAACAAGAATGAAAACTAAAAACTAAAAAATGAAATAGTTATCGAACTGTCCCTAAATATATTAAAGAGTTTTGTTATTGGTGCTGATATTTTCTTCTGTTGGAGTATATTTTAAAATGGTTGGCAGCCTAGTTGGTTGGGTTATTTCTTGTATTGATGTTACTCTGTTAGAATATACCTACCTTGTTGGAGGAATAAGACATCTCCTAATAAATTAATGGGTAGTTGGGTCATTTGCTTTATTTCTTAAATTTATCCTGATTCCTGACAAAAAATTATTTGCTGGGTCCATTTGTGCCAGAACAAGTCGATCCGAGTTCCTTGTAAGTGTCAACAAGTACGTTGAAGCTCGCAGTCAGAAGCTATCTGTTGGGATGAGGTTTAAGATGAGATTTGAGGGTGAGGAAGGAGACACAGCACTGGGAATGGCTGTAGGCTGTTCGGAATTCAGCTTCTTGAAAATTCTAATTTAGAAGAGGCATCTGGATAGTTGGGGGATATTATACCAGTTTCATCATTTGATGCCGAATCTGACCGACATTCGGAACCATCAAATCTCAATCGATCTGATCATCCTTCAGGAAGTTGTGATGCTGAGAACCCAATAACCCAAATTGAAAATGCCATTACCAAATTATCAAACCTCCCGACAAACTTATCAATTCCTCCTGCTCTCACCGAAATTCCGACTTCCACCGGCCTTCAACTGCTTGCAGTCAAAAGAGAATAAATGATTACAACTGTGAAGAAGCTCAAGTTTTGGTCAAGAAAAAAAAGAGAAAAAGGAAGACTCTCCACCAACCCTATTATCCTCCCCCACCACCTCAACGACCACCACTGCCACCACCCGGCCACTATTGCTGCTCATACTCCTCCTCAACCCAACCCTCGGCTCCACCCTTACCATCATGGTTGGATGCTGACTACATCTACGAGACTCCTTTGGCACCTCCAGTCCAGCCTGCTCCAGAGTTTGCCTATCACCATCATGATCCAGTTCCAAGCCAACAAACGCCCAAACCAACGAGGGAGAGATTTTATGCTGCCGCCTCCGCCACTTGGGTCCTGAATTGTGTTCTTGGCTTCGGCATCCGTTTACTTCACTGCTTCAGTCCGTGTTTTTGCATTCGTGAAGTAATCCTGCAGTAGTGGAATATCTCAGTTGAATTATTGTACAAGGCAGACTGGCAGAACAGCATTTCTGAAATGGTATCGTATGTCAATTTGGACGTGCACATGGCATTATACATGTCATAGAAATTAGAAAGCTCGTGCAAAAATTTGTATCGTATAATGTTTCGGTCTTGGCAGCAATTCTGTATGTTTTCCTACATGGTAATGGTTACATCGGCAAATTACAGGGAACCGCTCCTCGTAGGATAACATAATCCGAAAGAAAAAAAAATGACGGGATCAACTCAAAAATGAAAAATAAAAAACGACGGTCTACACTGGAAACAATATGTACATGTTGAGGACAAATTTTTATAGGATGCTCGTTCCAGGACTTAGTCGACAACCACCATCTCTCTCTTGCTCGGAAAATGAAATGCATCCACTTGCAGTCTTCCTGCATGAATCTTTCGAACCCCCTCCTCCCACTTCTAAACTCCCTTTACAAGTATAGGGAAGCTGCAAAGACAATGTCCCTCTTGATATTCGAAACAGCCTCCTCGAATTTTGATTCAAGCTCAGTTTCCCCAACAGACTTAGCTGCTTGTATAAGTTGCTGAAGGACCTCCTCTAATCTCCTAATTGCCCTGATCAAACTGCCTTCAAAGACAGGTGTAGCTGACATGATCTCGTAGAATTTGGACCCTTCCGCCCATGCATACACAGCCTCCATAATATCAGGCCGAAATGAACCCACAAAGCTGTCAACATCAATTTCGACCTGTAGTGTATATAATACAAAACATTTTAAAGGACGGTTAAAATCACCTATACAGCGATAGTGTAAAGAAATTCAAGCGCATGTTCTACACAGAGTTGAGCCAATTTAGACCAATATAACCAGCAGGACCGATCAATATATGTACACTGAGAAATGACCATAGAAATTTGTACAAAAATGCAACTCTTACCACATATTTGTACCCTCTCTCTAATAGAGATAGGACCCACATGCGTTGGCATGCCCTACCTCTATTAGAGAGATGGTGCAAATGATGCAACTCTTGCCCATTTCATTTAGTCTATGCGTCGGAATCTCTTGGTGGTAATGATACTTTACAATGAATCGAATCTGAGCTTCTAACTAAATTTTACTGCAGAATATGCATGCATACCATATTGTTTGAATGTCTTTACAAAATTTGAACTCATTCTACTTTTAAGGTGTTAAAGACGAATCTCTGGTAGAATGATGATATACAAGCTGATCACAGAAGCTGGTAGAATAAATATTCAACTGTACCAGAAAGGAAGCCAGTCTTTTACCTTGCACTCAAGCTGAACATCAGCGACCCTCCGAGCTGTATCTTGTAATTGTGAAAATAGCAGGTCAAGCTCTTCCCTTGGTTTTATAGCTTCCTTAAGCTTCTCCTGCCACACAAAACATGAGAGAAGAGAAACCATCTCTTCCACTTTTATGTCCTTGAAAGCCCCATTGAACATGAGCTCAGTCAGGGTCAACTCCTCTGCACTACTGATTTCACAAGCAACTTTACCCTTCAATTCCACAACATCATCCTTCGTAACATATCTGCATTTCAATCCACTCAAATTATTTTAGTATTTATATCTAAGGCATCAAAGTGATGGAATTCCTCGTTTAAAAGCAAAAAATTAAAAAAGAACTTTATGGTTACAATAGAAAATGAGGGACGAGAATTCATTACCCTAGCCTCCGAAGGACCCGTTTTCTTGCCTTCAGTTCATCTTTAAAAGCCAATGCAGTGGAAGAGCACATTGTTTTCTTAATTGATTTGATCTTGGCGGCCAAATCCTGCTTCATATGAAAAACCTTGAGCTTTTGCTCTATAAGTGGAGTTCTTGCAACTTCATGCCTGTCAAACAGGTTCTCTAAAGCCACCATCCTATGAGACACCTTTTTGTATGAACTACTTTCAATCTGAAGAACGGCAAATCCAGTTGAAATTAGTAACACAGAATTTTAAAACGAAAATAATAAAAGAAAAACTAAAAGTCAAATTGCACTACTGCAGTAGCATACCTTCATATCTTCTTCGGGATCGAGTAAAGGAATCTTTCCTTTATCAAATCTTGACAGAGTTTCAACAACTCTCTTCAGTGTGTTTTCTTGAGCTGGTAGTGGCAAAAGATCCTTAGGAACGACCATACAAAGTTCACTCATACTATTTATCTGTTCAGAAAATATAAGTCAGCAAAATAACAAGCTTTTGGGTAAGTGATAAACAAAATTAATACTCTACATAGTACAGAATTGAAAATGACCCCTTAAAGAATTGCCATAATGACTCGTATACAAATTTAAATCTTATCAAAAACAGCAGCAGAAATTTGCAGAGAATATTAATAAGGTCACTTTGCCCCGTGAATCACTGCGTCAGAAACATGAGGAACATTGGTTACAGTTACATAACCAATATAAATCATCAGCATTCAGTACATCATCAGAGTTCAGATGAGGTTCCAAATTAGGCACAATGAACAGCAGAAGCATCAGGCATTTTACCTGAGATATGGAAATGGAGACAACAGCAGGTTCTCCTGGCTCTTTCAGAGGGATAATTTTGATGGTTTTCTTTGCAACTTCACTTGGACTCACCCCACATCTTGTCAGAACATCCACCGTGTAGTTTGCATCTTCGGGTTTTCTACTTGCATCATCTGGACAACGGAATGAGTTGTTTAGCAACCTGAAAAATCAAATCAGAATAAGGACTCTAAGCAATTGAGTGTCCTAACCTTCTGAAACAGTTTTCACCCGTTGAAAATTAAGTATCACTCCCCATGTGACTGGGTCGTCAAAGGAAAAAGAAGAACTTTCATCACTTTTAGCACATTGGATTGAGACAAGCCTGCCAGGTTTCAGAAATGGTAAGCAGTACTTTGGAGTTTTACCCTTCTTTTTGTTAAATCCACCCAACCTTCCAAAAAAAAAAAAAAAAAAAAATCTCACAACCAACCAACCTATCAAAGTATGAAACTTCGAATCATCTGAACCTTTGGAGAGGCAATAAGAGCATTGCATGTACCCTGTTTTCTAAGGAGCTTTTTCTGCAGGTTTCTAGAAACTGTATTAGGAGTTCATTCCTAGCTAATTGCCTTTGATAATGATCTTGAAATTAAAATCATATCCTATTATCCAGGTTTCACGCTACCGCATTAGGGCTTTGTTCTTATTTTGTACTTTTTCTTTTGGATAATATTCATATCCTTGCTTGGGAATTCCTGGTTGGACTTGGTATAGTTCTCAGATCGAAAATTGATATGAATATCATGCAAAAGAAAAAGAACAAAAATAAGTACAAAGATGATTATAATGATGTTGGGAAAATGTAAACAGTATAATATAAATAAAAGGCGAGGATCTGAACAATGGTGATGGACTGAGAGTTTTATTTTATGCAGGTTTAAATGAAGGGTAAATTTGGAATTATAGAAGAAAATTTTGATTATGGGGTGTTAATAAAAATACCCATAAATAAATATAAAAAATAAATGACATGTAGTTTTATTTTTCTTTTCTGGGTGATCTTATTTTCTTAATTTTTTTATTTTTTTGGCTCCATCGTATTTTCTCCAAACTTCCAACTATAATGCACATATCCTCACAATATTCTTCATATATAAGAGCCTTGGAACTGCACCGAAAACATGGAACCAATATAATAAGAACAGGGTTTCACAACTAACTGATAACATGGAACCAATATAATAAGAACAGGGTTTCACAACTAACTGATAACGAGAACACGGTGTGGTAAATGACGGATTACGAGACTTCCTTAAATCTAAAAACTGAAGGTCTCGGATTTGAAACCCGCTGCAGGTGTGGAAGCCAAATTTGTGGCCAGGGAGAGGAGGAAAGGACGGATAACCGTGGCTTGCCACCAGTTATCCCCCTTTGAATAAAAAAGAGAGCACAGTTTCACAGCCTACATCTGTAAACAGGCTAAATTTGTAATAAGTTACATTCTTCCTTGTGGACAGACTTCTAACAACTCTTAGAGATGAATCTCCAGGGGCTAACCTATTGCTTTTATGATTAGTTCTTCTAATGACGTCGTTTGTGATCACGAGATCTATGACCTGCATGGTGCCTCTTGTGTTTCCTTACAGATTCTCTGTCACCATCGGATGAATCTGTGGCATCATCCAAGCCACTCGAGTGTCTCCTGTGGCTTGATTGGCTGCTACCCTGCCGTGGTCTGTTATCACTGTCAAGCTTGCGATCCTTGTTTCTAGACTTTCTCCTTGATTTTCCATGTTCGGAATGAGTTACCCTGTCAGATTTTTCGTCTTTTTCCCGGCCAATTTTACCGTAGTAGTAGAGTTCCGAATCAAAATCACTTGATTCATCTCTTCCCTTAGATGGACCTGGCCTGCCAGAATCGCAACTCTCTGAACTTCCAGCCTTTCTTTTAGAAGTATGGTATATCCCATTCTCAACGGAACTATTTTCGGGTTCCCAGCGATCCTCTTTGTCCGTGAGTACATCAGAGTTGAATCTTATATCATCTGGACCCACACTGCTGGACTCATGGGTTCCACGTGATTTCAAATTTTCAACTAGAGAATCAGCTTCCCTCATCTCTATGCTCAAATGATCACGCCTATGTTTCTTATCTAGTGTTGGGACTTTATCATCATCTGAAATATCTGACACTTCATCCAAGCGTTTTGATCGTTTCCTAGCATGACAAGGGGGCCTTTCTGCATCGTTTTCTAACAGATCATCACTTAAGTCAGTACTATAGGCCCTGGTGGTTCTTCCCCCATGATTTGAGAATTTAGAAGCTTTGCTGGAGTATGACGAGGGTCCCATGCTTTTCCTCCCACTGTGATGCTCATCACCTTTCATGTTGCTGTCTGACCGCTCTCCATCAGTATCATGAGCTCTGTTATTGATGTCCTTATGATCACCCCGACATCTCACTTTCCTCTTTTGCCCAGAATGTCTCCCATTGTCATGGTATGCAGCATCTTTGTCACTGTCCCTATCTGACCAGTCCCAATTCACTTCATGATTTTTGTTCTCCCGATCCCTATATTCATCCGGGGATTCTACTTTCCGCTGTTGGCTTGAGCTTTTCCTGGTACCATGCTGTGCTATTCTGTTCCGTTGCAACAAATCCCCATCAGATTCAGTTTCATAGGTTTTATTCATATGGTCCCTGTTTTGCTGTCTTGAGCTATGCCTAGTATGTCCACGGTGTCTGTCTCTATCTATTTCCCTCTCCAACAATTCTCCATCAGATTCAGTATCCCACATTCTGCTCCTCCTAGCGTTGTAGTTTCTTAAGTTCTTGTTCTCTTCACACAGATCCTCATCACCTGTACGCTTCTGACGGCATGTTCCCTCTAGAACATTATTTTCATTGTCATATCTTCTACCAGAATCACTGTCCCTCCCTCTAGATCTAGATCTTCGCAAGCCGTACCTGCCATGAATCTGGAAACTATGAGAACCTATCTATAAGCAAAAACCGAAGAAAAATGCAAGCTAATATAGAAGAGTTGAATGAAATAGACCAACAAAAATAAGGAGCACTAAATCGAACACCTAACAGAAAACTACGCCCTCATAGAAATTCATAATACATAAAATAATTAAATCAGGAGATTATAGATTATACAAACTTCACCCAAATTAAAATATCGCACTTCAAGCACCTGGAAAAATTTAGCACAACAAAATAATTCCTGAATGTGGGCAGTTGTAGTGTCACGTTACCATCACCTGCTGCTTTCTACCAAAACTATTTACTTGCCTCAGATGTATAATTGCATATAGTTGGAACAAGACATATATATATATATATATATGGTATTTTTATGCTATGTAAATACAGGCATGACAACAAGACAAAATTACTAGAATGCAAACTCTCACATGCAACGTCTGTCTTTCTAGCTATTTTGCATGGAATTCAACGTAAACTGGGAGGTTGCAGTTGTAGGGACTTGAATGAAAAATACCCAATCTAATACCATGATAAGTTGTGCTGGTAGAACGCAGGCCAACTATTGTTTTAGATTCCAACAGCTACAGTAACACAGATCTCACAAGTACTATAGACAACACATTCAACAGCTGCTGCTTAAAGTAAAGCATACCTCTCAGAATCTCCCAATGACATCTTGCTAGTGCTCCTCCACTGTCCAAAATTTTCTTCCACCATTGGTTTATCATCCGCATCAGAATAACCAAATAAAGCAACCATTTTTCTCGCCCAAAATTTTGGGGGTGGTCTGTCACTATCAGCCCATTCATAGTCTCCACCAGGATTGCGGAAACAGTGGATAAAATTGCAGGCTGTACCACGGGAACATGTCTGCAACATTAAACAAGAATGATTATCAACAAGAGAATCCTCAGACTTCAAGGTTAGAATTGACATATTAAAGCCAAAACTTAGTTTATTACTCCAAAACAAAATTCTGTAAAATCTTATTCAATTTGAAAAGTACAAAGTACAACAAAAAAATTAACACCAACACCGAGGGCTGGTTTGGTATTGCTGTGCTTTGAAAAAAAACTGCTTCTGCTGTGCTGTGAATATAAGCTCATTTTTGCTGCTTCATGTTTTCAGCTTTTTCACCCAAAAACGTGAAAATAAGTTGTTTTTAAGTGTTTACCAAACACCTTTTTGAGCTCAACTTTTTTTGATACCCACTTTTTATAAAAGCACCTCAATACCAAACCAGTACAGAGTATGACTAAAGAAGACAACGGGAAATGAAGGAACTGACAATACCTTGTACCTCGACTTCATATATTCCCCACATATGGCAACCTTCCATCTGGTCACATTGATAAATTCACAACTTATCTGCCAAAAACAACAACTAGGTCAACAAACCACCCCTCAAGATAGCGATGCCAAGAATGCAGAGAATTAAGCATTTACAGAAGTGAAATATAATAAAGAGATTCAAGAAAGAAAGGGATATCCCAAAAATGTTTAGTCAAATAGCAGGCAGGGAGGTTAGTTAAACTGATAGCCAGCTGCAATTAGAAGCAATTACACAACTTGTATAGATATCAATTAAATTAAACTTCAAGGTAGCCAGAGATATGACAGGGGTGCTTTTGCATGAAACTACCAACATGCAAACAACCAATAGGGTAGCAAAAACGAAAATTTTCCTCATCACACCCCATAAGCACTCATTCAAATACAAAGAAAGTGCAACACCTGTTTCCCAGCAAAGTAGCGGCCATTAACAGATTGATAAGCAACAACAGCTGAATCCAGTGATTTGTAGTGTATGTACACATTTCCCCGCAAGTGGAATGCACCATTTCTGCAAACCTGACACAGATACTCCATGTGTCACTGTAAGATTACCAACCGAAAATTTGTATGGCGTGAATAGGAAAGTAACAAGACAAAGTCCAGAATTTCAGTCCATTGCCCTTTTACTTTTGAAAACAGATGAAGTATTTTGGTAATCACAAAGAAGCTGTCAGAAACCTTGAAATTTATAATTTCTCCAAACTTCAAGAATTCCGTATGCACATCCTCATAAAATTCTTCAAAGCAGCACTCCACCTCCTCATCAGTATACTGAAAAGAGGGAAGCAATATGAAACTAGGAAAATTATATCATCAGCATATACTAAAATAGAAAGACGCAACTGGCCTGTCCCAATATTAAATTTTGTCAAGATATAAAACAGGTGAGCCATACATCCTCCACCAAAACAACACGGAAACATCAGCGTGTTCAGAAAGGTATGGCAACTGTTTAAAGACACTAAGAATGACTGTTTAAAAAAATGAACAATATTGCAACTTTGCATTATAAAAAGGTGTAATTGACTTGAATATCAACGTTGATGAGTTCAAGTTCACTCACTAAAGCATATGTCACCATCAAATATACAGAAGCAAAATCCATCCGGTACCTTAAATAGTTATTTTAAAAGAATTACAGGGACAAACTAGAACTGCCTTAATTTGTTTTCAAGGTTCTAACTTGTAGCATATGTCAACTAACAAAAAATAGCATCGTACATGCAAATATATACCTAAAGATAAATGAAGGAAAACATAACACAACATGGTGACACTCAAAGAGCTACCTGATACAATAGAATCTTAGAGAAAAACTGTAAACGGAAAATTGGTAACTATATCATCAAAATAAGAAAAGTTTTCCATTTCTAACCAAACATTCTGCCAATAAGAAAAGCTATTATATAATTTGTACCTATTTTTTTGCCGTGAAAAGAAAGAATTTTATCAAACAAAAATTTACAATTAGTTAACAAGAAGCACACCAGCAGCCAGAAACAAAAGGCAATTAACAGAGATGTATGGCAACCACATAAAAAACTATGATTGTCAGTTCATTATAATGCTTAATAATAAAGATCATAAAGATACAAACTCCAACTGAATTATTTATGTTCTTCAGATTCTGATTGTGGAAAAGATAAGCAACTCAATTTTCATAAAAGATTCTTTGTTATTTTCATTTCATTTGCCTTTGACATGTTTAGAGTGGAAGAAGAGTTAACTGCATTCAGATAATTCTAAAAGTTGTAGCCAACCATCACAAACTGTGGGATGTAAGATGTGATACCAGACAGCTTTAACACCTCCCACAACAGATATATTGCCCAACAAACTACGAGTTGTTAAGGAAGAAAACTTGTAGGATTACTACAGTAAACTCATGAACTTATTATACAATTGAACACAGAAGAAAAAAAAACAAATCTCAATATGGACACTGAAGCATAATATATATGTTGCCCAACAAACTACGAGTTGTTAATGAAGAAAACTTGCAGGATTACTACAGTAAACTCATGAACTTATTATACAATTGAACACAGAAGAAAAAAAACAAATCTCAATATGGACACTGAAGCATAATATCTCTCACTGGCATAAAATAAAAGAAAATTCATGATGAAAGACAACTATAACATCCCTTAAAAAATAAATATTTTCTTGTAACTCAGCTTTCTTTTAATTGATAAAACGTTATGTTTGCAATTAGAATAAAAGTTACTTCCAAAGCATGAGACCACATGTGTAGAGATACACGTCAACACACACTTGGTTAATATAGGTCTAAAGAAGAAATAAATAGGGAAGAAAACTTATGCCATAAATGGTAATAAGAATAAGAAAACAAGGGATAAGTTATGTGGTAACAAGTTACTATTGCCAGCAAGGAAGGATACACTATTGGGGTATCTTTGATTCCAAATGAACCAAGGCCGAAAGCTTGAATCCCCACCAAAGCGAATATCGCAAATGAATCTCTGATCAATCAAGTCAAAGAAGAAGAGTACCATTTCACAAATGAACAGAATAAAAAATGAACTAAGCCACATTCCTGAACTAGGACACATGGTATGCAATCAAATGCAAAACCTCAAACAAATAACAGCTCAAAAAAATGACACAATAATTTATGATGATTGACGCTTGAAAACAACCACAAACGACAGGGGAAAAAAAGGTTCATTTGATGTCGGATATGCCTACTTAACATAGTAGGATTAGGAACAATAAACCAAAGGTTTCACAGATTAGAGAAGGATATGAAGACCCCCGAAGTCAGAAATAGGATACAAGAATCACAGGAAGGCATGACAGCATTAACAGACCTCGAGCCCCTCATCCTGCTCCCAAGCAAGGCCTGGACCATTGTACATGTTCTTGATAAGCAGTGTGGAAGATTTATCGGGACAGAAATGGACTCTGCTACAACGCTGACCAAACCGACAAGCTCCAGTTTTCAAATGGAAAGGGCAATGAGCTTTATCCTGTCATATATAAAAGTACATAACTTAAGGATTATAGACAGTGATCTTCACTGCTGATCAAAATAGCAGCATCAACACATGAAATATAAGAAGTATTGTCAGAGATATAAAGACTAAAGAGTTATCAACACATAAATGGGTAATAAGGGCAATAATGAGACGACAGAGGAATACCTGCTCAGTTCCAAAATGTGGTACTTGTTGAGCAACACTCTCGATCAGCTGCTGTGCTGACATTGATGAACTTTTATAATCAGAAAAAGCTTTAGATTGTGGAGGGAGAGGATTTGATGTAGGCCTATCAGAATCCTGTCAAACAAATGACAACCTCTACGATTAAACTCATCGGTAAAACCAAAAATGAAACTTATCTGTAGGATAATCTATCCTACAATATATCTAAACAAAGTTCCAGATTCATGTTGCACACCTTCTTTCTACTTTCTTGGTCTGTGTTTTTCTTAGGAATCTTGACCCTTTTCTTCTTGAGAATGATCTCATTTCCTTGCCAGATGATTTCAGCAGGTCCTTCTTCATAGTCCCACTCATCAACCTCATTACCGTCATTTGCATTTTCAACCTGCCATATGTACCCCAAGCAATAGTGAAAATCCATTTTTAAGGCAATAAGTATATTTCCTCCCAAACTATTTCCAAACCAAAAGAAATTTGAACCATAATGCTAAGAAGGAGTTGATATGCCCTGTAAGTAGCATTTTAAACTGTCCTACTTCAAGTAGACAATGCATATACCTTACCCGTCAAATATAGCAGAAGGGCTGACCAAACATTAACAACCTTCATTTCACAAACACTATACTTTTGTTTCCAAATCAAAGACCACGCCTCTTACCACGGGCATGAAGCTATCATATCAACTGACAACATAAGCATCTTGCACCCATATAAAAGGACCACTACTCCACAAAACAGGCGTACAAATGATGCTATCTTCACTAAACAACTTAACCAAAAATAAACAAAAGGAAATCGTACATGTAACATAATTAAAGCACTGGTACGAAAAAGGATAATTAGAATCCAGAAAGCAAATGACAACTAAATAACTAATATATTTGGCAAGACAATAATTAATATATTCAGCAATACTGTTCTTCCTGAGCTACATTTCATCACTAATTCAACCAAGTATTTCTGTTTATCATATTTCAGGCACATTCTCAAACACAAATTGAACAAACAAATCAATGAACTACAAAATTATGCTGCTAATTTACGTAATCAAAATTCAAAAGTTGCAGTCCAAAGCATAAAGATTGATAAACAAAAAACAACCTGTTCATTCCGCAATTCGTCTTCTTCCTCAAGAGCCTTGATTCTTCTTCGTTCTTCCTCTTCTTCTTCTTCGATTTGTTTCTTCCTCTTAACCTCCATGGCTTCCATCCACGCCTTCTCTCGCTCCTCGAAAATCTTCCTTTCTCTTTCCGACCGCTCGGCCTCCTCTTGCTCGATCATCGTAATCTTCGCAAGCTCTAGAGGATCGTTGAGAATGGCGTCATGTTCCTCTCGCTCTTTAAGTGCCATCTCCTTCCTCGTCTGCTTTCTCTTCATCTTCTTCATCGCTTTCCTCTTCTCCTTCCTATTCGTCATCCCTTTCTCTGCTCCCAAAGGCTCTGTTCTGGGCACAATACCTCCTCCTACTCCTTCTCCTTCTTTTGCCGCTGCTTCAGCCAGTGCCGACTCCATTTTCTACCACGTCATTTCAGGCCTGAATTTAGGAAAAAAGGTTGCTCAACGTTTGAACAAAAGGCAGGGCAAGGGCTTTGGAAGGAGAACTCAATTCGAAATCATTTGAGCTGTGCGCGTTGATCTGCCGTCAAGTTGTAGGAAGGCGATGGTTGTCGTGGTGGTGGGTAGGTTCAGTGAGATAGAGAAATGGGTTGTGGCGGTTCAGATCAGAAGGGCAACCAAGGATTTGGAAGAGCCGGTGGCAGGAGGTGGTAGGGACTTTTTGGAAGTAAAATAAAAAAGGAAAAGAGGGGGCAGACTTGGGTTTAAAGGGTTGGCGGAAACAAAAGAGACAAGTAGGGGTGGGCGCGGTTCGGATTGGTGCGGTTTTGAGTGAAACCAAAACCAAAACTGCAAGTTTTTGCGTTTGGTTCGGTGCGGTTTTGAGGCTAAAACCGAAATGAAACCAAACCATTTGGTTCGGTTCGGTTTGGTTTTAAACGGTTTTGGTTTGGTTTCATTGTTTGAAAAAGCTATTATGGTTACCTAGTTGTATCTCATTTCATCCAATTCAATAAAAAAGTTTTGGTGTTTGAGTGACAACTAATTTCTGACTAGATCTCCACAAGTATTTGAAGGTGAACAAACAAATAGTTTGAATTGAAAGCTACACCAGATTTAATAAACAAGTAACAAGTCTTGACTTTTAACATTAAAAACAAGTCCTTCGATAGCCCAAATGCAGCATTATTTATTGTAGTCAGCAACCAAGCATGCAATACACATTCAATCTTAAGTTCAAGAGAGTTCACATCATGATGCAGGGATTGAAATCAACATACAGCCCAAAGTAATGCGAATATCTCCTTAATCAAGGGGGTGGATTCAATTCGTGTAGGTGTGTGCAGTGGATATATAATTGTTTACAGTGGAGTCGATAGACCGAAAGCAAAATTACCATCTGATAGAAGAGATAAGATCACATCACAATCACATACGATTCAATTAACGAGAATAGTTGAATGAATGTAGAGCAAACCCAATTCAGAAAACGATTAAAAACACTGCAGATCGAATTCAGTCCAAATTATGAAGCAAGCAAGCAGATACAACAGGTAGAATTGAAGAAAGAAAGTGCTGACCGAGGATCAGTTTCCAAGGCGACGTAGAGCGCTTGGTTGATGGCAGAGTAGAGGCTCAATTATTTGCTACCAGTGCCACGAACAATCGTTCCATCACCGGCGGCGGTGGAGGAGGAGGAAGAGGAAGAGCAGGTTGCAAATGGCCTTCTCCTGGCAACTCCAAGCCCTTTAACCAATCCTCCAAATCTGCTCAGCACCATTTAATCACTGAAAACAGAGAGCGAGCGAGCTCAATCTCTTAGAATGGAAGACTCAAATCCCCTTTTGATTCAAAACCCAACCCAAAACCTAACCCTAAAATTAATCTCAAATATATAAGTAAATTTAATTAAAACAAGTTATAAATCTTAGTTCTTAGCATATTATAGCACTCTGAACTCTAGAGGCTAGGAGCTGGAATGAAGGGGAGGCCGGAGGGGAGACCGAGAGAGAGAGAGAGTGTCTGGAAAGTGGAGACCGTGACCGAGGGAGAGAGTTAGATGATTAAAGTTGAGCAGTCCAGACTAGAAGAAAGAAAAGATAGAGATTACGTGGCCATGTTACGATGTGCTTGAGTCCATACTAAATGTATGAATTCAATGAAATTACCAATTAGAATTTGACATTTAATAAAGTTATGCGATTTCTGTTTCAGATGGCCAGAATCGAAACTAAACCGTTTTTCCTTCATTCAGTTTGATTTCAAATCGAAATTGTTTTGAAATCGCAAAATCAAACCGTTTGATGCAGTTCGATTTGGTTCATGATTCGGTTTCTGTTTTTGGGTTCAAATGCCCACCCCTAGAGACGTGAAGGGAGGAAGCTCTTGGGGCTTGGGGGATGGAAAAGGCGAATAAAGAAACAAAAATAAACAGCTCCAGCCCACCAGCCACATCCCCTGGCCGATGAGCCCTAGAATCCCCCTCCCCAAAAAAACAGCTCCAGCCCACACCAATCCACTGGGCTCCAAGAGAGCCCGACTTCTCCTCCAAGCTCAAATCGACACGCCCAGCGTGGCAGCGCTTGTGCTATGTAAATACCAGGCAGACGTCACGGTTACATTAGCCATAATTTTAAATTACTAAAAAATTATAAAAAATGGTAAAAAAATATATTAAAAATACAAAAAAATTTACATAACCTTTGGTTAAACATCATATCTAAAATTAAAAATAAAATTATCTTTAATTATTTTACTAAAAAATAATAAATATACTTTAATACCAATAGCCTGGGCTATTCAATTAGCGGTGGAGATGCACTTTGACAGTTAGTATTCACTAAAGGCAATTGTTCACTTGGGGATTGAGTTGCCTATAACCCAGAGACACCTTTTAAGGGTGGAAGTGCTCTAAGGGAGTAAGGAGTGGGCTAAGCCTCACAATCGGCTAGCAATAATGTGCTTCAAATTCGCCTTTGGTAAGAATCAAACTCAAGGTTCTAAAAATCGTTAAGTGCTAGTCGGGCAATGTGCTTGGGCCTAGGGCCTAGGCGGGCTAGGTGGATTTAAGTGAATTTAGCATATTTCATATAAATGTAAAAAATTATACTTGCATTGGAAATTTAAGAAAGATAAAATACAAATAAAACAATACATTAATCATAAGTACTATAATAACTATTAATCTACGCCTCTCCGCATGCACTAATGTGCGTGCGAGAGACATTTTTGCTTCACGGGTGCTACTCGCCCCAAAGATGTGTTGTTTTAGATATTCTTATATTTCTTAAGTGATTATTTTATAAATTGTGGCTGTGTGTCCATCACAACAATTTCTTATTATTTTCAATCATCTAGCTTAGTCTTTTTGCACCCGCTCATTGTACAGAAAAAATGAAATTTATGAATTACACCATAACCATTCCATATATATATATATATATATATATATATTTTGCTTGCTGATTATTATGGTGTCATTTTTTTTGTTTGGTTGATAGAATTTGGTTTCACGAACTAAACTATGCTTGGTCATTATTATCACTTTGGTAATTATTGATTAACAAAAAAAATAAAGTTCATTAGTGTAGTTAGAATTCTCTTATATCCATTAGTATTGTTTTACCCATATATATTGTACAAGAAGAAAATCAAGAGTTGGGTTCCTTAGTCAATAAGGGATTAAAAATGGTGGATTTCATTTTCGTTTACTATGATAATGGTGTTATCGTTATGTATGCCATATTGTCATATTGCCATGTTCGTTGAAGAATTTAGCAGCATATATTACATCCAATTTGCACATATGTGAGTAATCTGTCATACAATTTTTACTATTTTTTCCTTTAAAACAACAACGAAGATAAAATGGGAAAACATAAACAATTAAAAAAATCTGAAAATATGACATGTAATTTCATTTCTAAATACATGCTGATAACATTTAATGTCCTTAAATCAAAATTTTCAGATTCATAAGTTTTCAGTCAAAGTTATAGGCTAATTAGGGATGAACTCCTACTTTATGAAGCAAAGCAAAATATGGACAACATATACATATGTAAACATAGCGTCTATGAAATTAAAGACATGCTTGCCACCCATTTGCTTGCACTTGATGCTTTAGATTTTTATGATTAATCTGCAGGCAATGATGATAACATAAGAAGTCTAACTATAATGCACAATCCCAAATATAAAGGTTGTAAGCAATTTAACCTAAATACCTTTAACTTTGACAATTTTCTCATGACAATACTTTTATCTCTAGTTACTTTTAGAATACTTAAAGATAAATCATTTGTCAAGTTTGAGGTAACAAATTGTAATCATGTTTACAAAATTAAATAGTAAGAAATGTTACCTTAATCATGTACTTCAACCTTTATACTTTGAGATGGGTGTGATGTTTGTAAAACTGACAAAAAATGCAATTTTATTTCTATTTGAAAATTGAATGCAATTTGAATTTATAGTTACTTCCCTATGAAAATAAGAGAAGACTTACCGTATTTAGAAAAGTTGTTTGGTCACTATTAATCTTTTTCCTGTACCCATAAATTGTTTTTTTTTATAATTTGAGATAATTAATTTGTAGATTTTTTTTGTTAATTTTATACTTTGAGATAATTAATTTGTAGAATGATATAGAGAATGCCATTAAAAATAAATAGGTAAGAAATGGTGTTATACCTAATTTGTTGGACTTTATACCAAATACGTATGATGAAAGTAGTTGTTGAAGATTTTAATTCTTTTATAGCCTTTTTCATGCGCCACCTATATATTGAAGATATACATAATGTTATAATTTATTGTAACAAATTTAATAAAGAATTCAGAATACATACTGCTCATGCTTCTTCTTTTTTCACTCTTTGAGAATCAGTTGATTTAGATCAGTAGTTTTTATTCTGACAGATACTCCCAACTCGGTGTAAAAATAGAGACACGTTTGTTTGGGATTATATCAATAGGTAGTTCCTTCTTCATTTTTTGTGGGTATTCTTGTAAATATCCTGATAATGAAAACAAATATGTTTTTTAAAGAGAGCTGTTATTCCCACCCCAATGTCTTATCTTCCCACCCACATTTTTATGAAATTTTTAATTACAAATTTGTCAATTTGTAAAACGACTAATAAGGACCTTAGTTACCCCCTTTTGCATTATTTATTTTTTAATAAAAAATAAAAAAGAAAAGTTCGGGCGTGATAACTCTCACGCTATGTTTAGACGACTTGTCTCCCTTAAACCTTAACTCATCTTTCTCATCTTCTTTCATTTAGAGAAAGCAAAAAGAATGAACTTAGAATATGATGTTTCTATGGAAGAAGTAGATGATTATGTTTTCATCGAAGAGGTAAAAGATAATTTTATGTGGGTCATCTTGATTTGTTGACATCGTATAATTGAAGCATAGCTCTGTGACTTTTTATCTCTAATTATATATATATATATATATATATATATATATATATATTAAGGGTTATTTTAGGAATAATAGTGGGTGGGAAAATAACATTTTAATTTCTTAACTTTTTATAGTGGGTGTAAATATAACATGGGTGAGAAAATAAGACAACGGGTTGGGTCCCATAGCATACTTATAGCACATTAAGATAATCAAATTTGAAACTCATAATCCGACCAAAATTTAAAACGCACAATGAAGATTTCAAAGGAAGAATTTAAAAAAACTAAAATTGAGAAGCACGAAAATTGGTTTCAGTTTGATGTCCCTCCTTTAGCTTTTGGTTTGTAAAAACACAGGGTATTTCTAAAAGGGAAGTGTTATTAGCACTCCAAAAATCTCATTCTACACTCCTAACAAGTGTAATTTTCTTTCTAAATATAGAAGGTTTGAAGTGTAGAATAAAGAATTTGGAGTGCCTATAACAATTATCTTCTAAAAACAATTAGGCCAAAGTAGATTCTTGGAGCCAAGTGCAAATGCTGAATTTGTGCCAATTTAAGTGGCATGCAAATTTTGGCTTTTAATTTAATACAAATTCATTTTAGGTCAGGCCATGAAAACAACTGTAGGATATTTCAAGAATATATATATATATATATATATATATATATATATATATATATATATATATATATATATATATATATATAATAGGCATATGTATATGCGTGCGTTTTGAGTTAGCAGAAAAGATTTGGGTTCTTTGCCCAATAATTACATCTTTTCAAGAAAAGCCATGTAGCTTTTCATTATGGCTAACAGACATACCCATTGACCGGGTATCTAACCGCATGCTTATAGCATATATGACCCTTGGGTAATAGTTGTTTTGTATCAGATATATCCATTGGATATACTGCTGCAATGTGTTGTATCCCATGGTGAAAAGACATACTCAAATCAAAGGATGTGTCGAACGGGTGTAATTCTCCCTATATATATTGGTTTTTTTTTTTTTTTTTTTTTTTTTTGAAACCAAGATCCATATCATAAAAAAGCCTACCGAGAGGCAAACAACATAACAATACCAAGCAGTGTCAAGGGATAAACCACAACGACCCCTCCACCAAGTAGAGGCGTCACCCCCAGCACCACCATAACCCATTAATGTGGGCAAGGTAATCCGTCATTGTTCAATACATAGACCAACGAAGATGGGGGCCTAACGACCCAAACGACATCACTCATCTCCGTAAAACCAATCGATGCAATCTTGTGAGCCACACCATTAGCAGACCGTGGCACCCAAGACCATCGACAATCAATGAAATCCCCCCCCCCCCAACTGTTTAACCCTAGCCAACACCGGGTATGCCTCCCAACTACCCATTGACAGCGAGCTAGACAAACATTTAATCGCATCCAGAGAGTCGGATTCCAGAATTACATACCTTACACCCAGCTCTGCACCTAGTTTGCACCCGTGCAACAACGCATAAGCCTCCGCTGCTGCAGCAGAAGGAGCAGTAATAGGATGCCGCGCAGCAGCCACAAACTTATTCTCCATGTCCCTCACAATTAATCCAGCAAAACCCATCTTTGAAGCCTTGGACCAGCTAGCATCCACATTAATCTTCACAAAAGGGTAGGCCGGAGCACACCATCTCGAAACCTGAGAGTTCCTCCTGCCGTCACCCCTTCCACTATCCCCAGCCTTTGCCGTTGCACAAAAAAACGAGCTCACCGCCGCAGAGACATCAGCCAGGACCTTTAACGGGTTAATGGGCACCCCTTTGAAAATAAAATCACAGCGAGCCTTCCATATGCACCAACAGGTAAAAACAATATAAGATTGTCTCCACATTATATCTCCAGAGATGCAAAAATTCGGAGAGAAAACCCCCTGAAGCCAGTCCGACCAAGAAGGAAGAGAAAGACGATCCATTTTATAACCCAAAGCCCCTCCAAACCAGATTGGCTCAACCCAAGAGCAGGAAAGGAAAATGTGCTCAATAGTTTCATCATGGCAGCAGCAAATAGGACAATTAGAGGTTTGAGAGGACCTTCGTCGGAACAGTGCATCCCGAGTAGGAAGACAATTGTGAACAGAAAGCCACAAGAAATGCCGTAACTTGGGGGGCACCTCCAGCTTCCAAATCCCCTTCCAAAATGCTTTGGGAACCCCACGAACAGATGGCCGGCGCAAATCCCTTCTCGCCAGCGATCTTCCTTGCATCCATCTGTATCCCGACTTGACCGAATAAGAGCCGTTCTTACTCATATCCCAGATAAGCCTATCTTTACGACTTAAATCTCCAAGAGGCGTCGCCTCAATAGCCTGCATAGCCTCCCCCGATATGAAAGGCTGTAAAAAGTTAATATTCCACCGCCCCGACTCCGGACAGATAAGTGCACTGACCCTTAAACTGGGAGTAACCGTAACCTGGCCAACCGGCACCGGGTGTCCAAGGGGCAAGGTTGGAAGCCACCTATCCTGCCACACCCGCACCTCCTTACCACCCAAAATCTGCCAATGGGAGCCCTCCCTAATCAAGTCCCTGCCACAGATGAGGCTGCTCCACGCCCAAGAGGCCCTCCCACCCTTCTTCGCATCCCAGATTGAGCTATGTGGAAAATACCGAGCCTTAATCACCTTAGCCCACAGCGAATCCGGTTCCGTGATTAAGCGCCAGCACTGTTTAGCAAGCAGAGCATCATTAAAATCCTGAAAATTTCTGAAGCCTAAACCACCCATGTCTTTTGGCAAACCCAAAACCTCCTTTGAAACCCAGTGAATCTTGTGGGCTCCCTCCTTGCATCCCCACCAAAACCCAGTCACCAGCGCATCCAACTCCTTACAAACAGCGGCTGGGAATTTGAAAATGCACATTGGGTATGCCGGGATAGCTTGGATAACAGCCTTAATTAAAACTTCTTTACCGGCACGGGACAGAGTATTTTGTTTCCACCCTTGAAGCTTTTCCATAACTCTTCCCTTCACATAAGCAAGACCACGCTTTTTCGACCGACCCCATATGGTAGGGACCCCCAAATATGTTCCCGGATTGATTACAACCTTCATACCAAGGGCGTTCCCCATTTGATCAGCATTCACCTTCGGAACATTAGCCCCAAAAAATACACTGGATTTCTCCAAATTGACCTTCTGCCCCGACGCGACACAGAAATTGTCCAGCAGATGTCTCAAATTCCGGCAGTTTTTCATATCAGCCCGCAAAAACAGAAGGGTATCATCCGCAAAGAAGAGGTGAGAAATCACTGGTCCGGAACCACCCATCTTAACACCTTCCAAGCTACCATGGTCAACCGCACCCTGAATCAGCATGGATAGAACTTCCCCCATCAAAATAAATAAATAAGGAGAAAGAGGATCCCCCTGTCGGAGACCCCGCGAGGGAGCAAAAGACTTCCCAGCCTGCCCATTTAGGAGAACAGCGAACTTCACAGATGAAATACACCCATTAACTAGCGATCTCCAGCTACTGCAAAAACCCATTCTTTCCATTACCGCATCCAAAAAGTCCCATTCAACCCTATCATACGCCTTCTGCATATCAAGTTTAATCCCCATTTCAAATCTATTCCGAGCTTTCCTTCCCTTCAGATAATGAAACATCTCATGGGCTATGCCAATACAATCCTGAATTTGTCTACCCGCCACAAAAGCATTCTGAGAAGGAGAGATGATTTTGGGTAACAATACCTTCAACCGGTTAGCAAGAATCTTTGACAGAATTTTGTACGAGTAGTTGCACAGGCTAATCGGCCTGAATTGTGACACAACTTCCGGGTTCGGGACTTTGGGAATCAGCACCACATGAGTCTGATTTATCAAACTGGAACCCGCAGCATCCTGAATCAAATCTCTAACCAAAGCCGAAACACCCTCCCTCACAATCTCCCAATATGTCTGATAAAAGATCCCCTGGAAACCGTCGGGGCCAGGAGCCTTAAGCCCTCCCATATTCCCAGCCGCCGCCTTTATCTCCTCCTCCGTGACTGGTGCAATTAGCGCCTCATTCATTTCTGGCGAGACCGAGGGATTCATGCAATCTAGCAGCGACCCCCAGTTACGATCCCCTGCCGAGCTAAAAACTGAAATGAAGTGATTATCCACCAATTGGCGCACCTTAGCCGGATTCTCCACCCAGTTCCCATTCTCATCCTTAAGCTTCACTATCTTATTTCTTCTTCGCCTCTGAAGGGTTGAAGAGTGAAAAAACTGAGTGTTGGCATCCCCCTCCCTCAACCATTTTACCCTCGATCGCTGGCACCAATAACTCTCCTCTTGGAGTCTTAATTCATCAATCCGCCGAGAAATCTCCCTTATCTCATCATAGTTTGGACCCCAGTCCCGCTGGAGCAAATCTAACTGGGAAAGAAGATCATGGATCCTGTTCCCTCGCCCCATAAACTTATTGCGATTCCACCTGCTTAAACGATAACGGCAATCGTTTAAAGATCTCACCCACCTATTCACAGGGCTGCCATTATGCCGCCTATCCCAGCACTGTTCCACCAAATTCTTACACTCTTCCTCCGAGACCCAATACGCCTCAAACCTAAATATCTTCCTTCCTTTCTGCCCTTCAATATTAGAAATAAGAATAACTGGGCAGTGGTCTGATGCTAAAACCGTTTCATGCATAACTTGGGCGTTCGGCCAGAGTTGCTGCCACTTTTCATTCGCCATAACCCTGTCTAACCTCTCCTCCACCCACTCCCTTTTTCTCAATCCTCTCCACGTAAAGGCCGGCCCATTGAAACCCAAATCCATCAGCTGGGAGGAAGACAGAAACTCTTCTAAGAACCTTGGCCTGTTGTACAAAACCTCAACACCACCAGACTTCTCATGATCCCACAGGAATTCGTTGAAATCCCCGCCACAAATCCAAGGAATGTCCGTTGGGGTAAAGTGGTTAACCATCCATTCCCAAAACAGATTTTTTTCAACTCTATACGGCGTTCCGTACACCCCCGTAATCCGACTCCAATGCGTTTGCCCTTTAATTTTCATCACCGCATCAATAATATTCTTGGACGAAAAGATAATATTAACCTCCAGATTGTCCTCCCACCACAAGCTCAATCCTCCAGAAACTCCAACTGGCGAAACATCAAAGCCATGAACATAACCCAATCTCCTTCTCACCCCTAGAATTCTATGATCTTTCATCTTAGTCTCCGATAAAAAGATCATAGAGGGTCTCTTTTTTCGAATAAGCCCATGGAGAGCCCTGACTGTCGTGTCCGACCCAAGCCCACGACAGTTCCAGAAGATATAACTCATGGCTGGCCTACGGCTGTTGAAGGCCAGCCGCCACCGCCCCGAGCCCACTTGCCCGCCTTCCGAGTCACCATCCTACCTTTATTGAATTCCGACCCCCCTTCCATTACATCCTGTCTTCCAGTGTTCTCACTTATTTCTTCCTTATTTTCCTCCGCCGTACGGTTCACGCTTTCCATCGTTATCTCTCCATCCTTGCTGTTTAACTTCCTTCCTATCTCTTCCGCCCTACCTTGGCAGTTCTCCTCCGTAACCGGGCCCTTGAGTTTCTTCTGTGGAGCTTGAGTTAGCATCAAATCCTGTGCTTCCCCACATCTTTTACTGCCCCAGAGTGGGTCATTACCCTGGACGGACAGAGTATCATTGCCCTCCTGGACATCGCCCGATTGTCCATCACCAACTGTTTTGATGCTTTCCATTTCAGAGCAGGAAGACGAATCCTCTCCCTCCCCCCGCATTCTTCTACGCCATTTTTTTTTATCTGTGCCACGACTCTTAGATGCTCCCCCAGTCTCAATGGTTTGATTGCGCTCCCTTCTTTGTAAGTTTGACATCCCTAATCTATCTTGATTCTGTGCAGACGTGAAGCCCGGTCCGCGCACCGCTCCGGCCTGCCGGCGTTCCCCCCTGCCCACACACTCCACTCTCTTTGGTATCACCACCTCTCTTATCGGCGGCGCCTTAATCCACTCTCCATATGCTACCTCCCCTTCTCCAGACATCTCAGCGGAGCATTCAAAATAGCAATGGCATCAAAAGTCTCAAAAGCATTGTATTACCTTTCGACCGAACCTACTCATCCATCAGCCTCATTCTTCTCTCAGAGGCTTAGACAATTAAGCAGGAAGGCGAATCTTGTGAATCAAAGCTGGGAAAAAACTAACCTTGTGAACAGGAAGGCGATGAGCAGAACGAAGCCGAACATAATCAAACCCAAGCTTCAGAGAACTGATCAGACCTTTGGTATCTAGGATTTGAAAGGTGCAGACCCAGCTGGAAACAGCCAGATGAAAACAACAATTAAGAGGCCACAGCCTAGACAGAACCTTGATCGGTGATGATTTTTATTGTTTCAAGGGTATCAACTCAGACGGAAACGGAGCTGTGAGAGACCAGCTGAAACAATACAACTCGATGATAATGGGCAAAACAGAAAACCCAGCATTCTTTTTAGCCCCCAAAATCCAACGAAACCACCCACTCATACACACACATACACACACACCCTCAAATGGATCACCCAAAACATTCCTTACTCGGGTCACCCCAGCATCCCCACCACCCTCGAGACGGAAGTTTATCAGAATTTGAAACCCCACCCCAATCCACCTACAGACCCACCCCCACAACCCAGATAGAAGACTTTATAATCCCCAACCCATCCACAACGCCCACCCCAGCACCCCCCGAAGAGAGAGTCTCCCTAAATTGATAACCCCCAACACACCCCAGTCCCCCACGAAGAGAGAGTCACCCTAAAATTGAGAAGCCCCACCCCTTGCCGTCACCCTAAACCCTTACATCACCCTCCCTACTACCTACCCGTATGATAGAAACCCACTGCCCCATATAAAAATCACCACAGCTGAAGCCCCAAAACACACAGATCCTACAGATCCAAACTGACAGACGCCAACCCCCCAATCAGATCAGCGCAACATCCCCTGCATCCTTCGTGGGGTAGATCGACCTAGGTTGAAAAGCCCCAATCCCGATCCGTCACCCTAGGCCTTCTCTCCTCCACCCTTCCTGCTTCCAGAGATTCAGTTGCCCACCACCCAGTAGATCAAAGCCCACGATCTTGACCTGAAGAGCACATAACAGAGATCGAAATAATCCGTAACCACACGCACAGTGGCGGAACTCACGAAGGAGGAAGCACTCTCACACCAGGAGAGAGGAAACACTCTCACACGAGGAGAGAAAAATCTTGTTTGTATCAAAAGGTGATTATGTTGGAACTTTAAATCACTCCCTATATATATTGGTGATATTAGTAGAAAATGATTCATTAAGAAATTTGTTGTCTACACAATTTCTTTGCTCTCTTTTCTCTCTCCATCACATTCATACAATTTCTTTCTAATTATTTCTAAGGGAATACAATTCGGTTTTGCTAATCGAATACTTCATAATTTGTTGTATCTTGGAAGTGACTTGCCAAGAACCCTTTAGCAAACTCATTTGAGTGGGGACAAATAACACTTTAAGGAAACGATTTAAGTTGTACCTCAAAGTCATCATTCGGATTATTCTCCATAATTATAAATTTACTCTAACAATCTTAAAATGTTATTTTCGTCATGGAGAACAAGTCCGATAACATGAATTTGAAGATTATCAATCAAGATGTCTGCAAGCTAAACAAATTTAAAGGATCAAACTTCACCCGATGGAAGGAAAAAATACGTTTCATGCTTACTGTTTTAAATGTCATATATGTGTTGGACTTGAAATTGCAGCCTATTGGTGAACCAAGTGACAAAGACACAGACAAAATAGTTGCCGATCGAAAGAAACGTGAAGAAGATGAATTGGTATGTAGAGGACACATCTTGGGCACATTATCCGATTGCTTATATGACCTGTACGCACACATTCAATCTCCGAAGGAAATTTGGGAAGCACTTGAACACAAGTACACAACGGAGAAAAAAGGTACCGATAAATTTTTAATGTTCAAATATTATGAGTTTACTATGTTTGATAATAAACTCATCCTATACCAAGTTTATGAATTATTGGTCTTGGTCTCAAAGCTTCGTGAACTTAAAATAGTTATTCCAAACATGGAACGTATTGGTCTTGGCAAAATTACCCCAAACATGGAATATTATAGAAAGAAACTTCTACACATGGTAGAAGATATTAGTTTGGAGGATTTGCAAAAGGGTATTCAAATTGAAGAAGAAACTTGAAATCGTGATAAGAATTTTGCAAATCAAGATTTCTCCAAAGTTCACATTATCGAAGGAAACAAATGCAAAAAGAAATTCAAGGTCAAAATTGACAAAGGGAAGTTTAAGAAAACCAATTCCAACAACAATCAAAAGAATGCAAATGGTGTCTGCTACCATTGTGGAAAGAAAAGCCATTACATTCGTGATTGTAGACACAGAAAAGGGAGGAATATGCCAATATGACCAATAGCGTAAATATGGTGGAAAACTCTGGAATTGATAACATTGTTGCAATGGTATCATTGATGCATATTAGCGTGATTACAAAACTAAATATGGCAGCGGCAATAAAATCCTCTGATTGGTGGCTCGACTTAGGAGCTACTATACATGTGTGCAATGATAAGGCACAATTCATGACATATGAAACATCAATGAACAATCAAAAGGTTTTAATGGGGAATCATAATTCTGCCAAAGTTCTAGGAAAAGAAACCATTGAACTTCAATTTACTTCTGGAAAGAAATTGACGTTACTTAATGTACTGCATGTTCCAGAAATTAGAAAGAATTTTGTGTCTGCAAATTTATTCTGTAAGAACGGTATAAAGACTGTTATAAAGTCCGACAAGTTAATAATGTCGAAAAATGGAATGTTTGTTGGGAAGGGGTACTCTTGTGATGGGATGTTCAAACTAAGTATTAATAATAAAGTGAATTCTTCTGGTTATATTGTTGAATCTTCCTCTCATTTATGACATTTACGTTTAATACATATAAATTTTAGATCTTTAAAATACATGCGCACATTTGGTTTAATTGCTTGCAATAATGATTATAATGATAAACGTGAAATATGCATCCAAGCAAAAATGACTAAGAAACCTTTTCCAATTGTTGAAAGAAATACAAATTTATTAGACTTAATACATTCTGACATATGTGAATTTAATGGTGTTTTAACAACAGGAGGAAAAATATATTTTATCAAATTTATAGATGATTGTTCTAAATTCACTTATGTTTAAATTTATAGATGATTGTTCTAAATTCACTTATGTTTATTTATTGTCTAATAAAGATGAAGCCTTTGAGTGTTTTAAGCGCTATAAAGCTGAAGTTGAAAACCAAAAAAGAAGGAAAATTAAATGCCTTCATAGTGATAGAGGTGGTGAATATTTTTCACATGAATTTGATAATTTTTGTGAAGAGCATGGTGTTATACATCAAATAACTGCACCTTATACACCACAACAAAATGGTTTGGCAGAAAGAAAAAAATAGAACACTCACTGAAATGATTAATTCTATGATGATTAATGCTAATACTCCAAAATATTTATGGGGTGAAACATTGTTTACTGCATGTCATATACACAATAGAATTACATCTACGAAGACACATGTGTCACCATATGAAATTTGGAAAGGAAGAAAACCAAATTTGTCTTTATAACATATATGACCTTTGGGTAATAGGTGTTTTGTATCAGATATATCCATTGGACATACTGCTGCAATGTGTTGTATCCCATGGTGAAAAGACATACTCAAATCAAAGGATGTGTCGAATGGGTGTAATCCTTATATATATTAGTGATATTAGTAGAAAATGATTCATTCAGAAATTTGTATACACAATTTCTTTGCTCTCTTTTCTCTCTCCATCACATTTATACAATTTTTTTCTAGTTATTTATAAGGGAATACAATTCGGTTTTGCTAATCGAATATTTCATACTTTGTTGTATCCTGAAAGTGACTTGCCAAGAACCCTTTAGCAAACTCATTCGAGTGAGGACAAATAACACTTTAAGGAAACGATTCAAGTCGTACCTCAAAGTCATCATTCGGATTATTCTCCATAATTATAAATTTATTCTAACAACAACGTGATTTTTTTTTTCAATTAATGGTTGTTTACAAATTTGTCACTTGAGGTGGAAAGAAAAAAAAAAGTTGTGTGTTTTCGTACACATAACGCTAGAGTGCAATGAAACATAACATAGGTGAGGAAATCATTCATCATATAAGAAAGAACTTCGTACAGAAGCAGGACCATCCAAATAAGATTTCAAGCAAAGAGAATGGTGATACACGAAATACATAGTTGTTCTATATAGGAATGATGGATATGTATTCGTCCATAAAAAAGAAATGAAAAATAGGAGAAAAGTACCAACCAACATAACATAAGGGAGCTAATGTATTTACCCTCTATTCTTTATTTGTCTCTCTTCTTTATGTTGCATTTATGTTGCCATCTTTACTGCATCATACAATCTTAGTTTCTTGTTGAGAAAAAACGGAGGCATATATATCATCTTATCCTTACAATACTACAAAATACAGTTCACTACATATTTGATTCTCTTTGAACACTTTATTTTACCAAAATCTGCTAAAGATGAGTTGATTAAAACTATAATTTGTTCTATTTTTGTAGACATGTATGTTGAGTTGGTTAGATTGGGGATTCCAGTTATTGGCTGGAATTTGAATGTAGAATTGTTGGATAAGATCTAAGTCTTAATGATAAATGTATCACACATATGTTTTTAATGATAATAAGGATCATGAGGCTCCCCTAATGTAGTGAGGAAAGCGATAAAGATAAACTAAGTTTATGAGGATACATATAGAATAAATATTCATAGATAAGATACCTTAATAATGTTCACATTCTTATGTAAAAAAAAAACAAAATCCATTGAAATAAAAATTTACAAAAGGGATAGCAAACAAATTATTGATGAGGGACTGAATGTAGATGAGACCTCACATTTAACTCTTGAAGATAAATGCTATCAACGTGGGTGTCCAGAAAAGGAAGAGAGCAGTTTCATTTCCTATAAAAACGAAGAAACAGAGCCTTAACAAACAAACGCAAGAATCTCAAAGGAAATTGGTAAGAAATAATCCCAATTGAGAAATTAATCAGAAACCATAGATGAAAGTTCAGAAACTCAACAATGATTCCGAACAGAACCTTGAGTACCTGCATTGTTTTTTAACCAATTCAACCGAATCTTGAAACGAAAGAAAGAAAGCAAAGAACCCAGTTGAAGAAAAGCCATAGAAAATCATGTGGTAACCTATTGAGCCTCTTATTATAATATTAAGATGATAAACATGCTATAATTTGTGTTATATTAAGATGATAAACATGCTATAATTTGTCTGAATCAAAAATACTTTTCAATCCTTTTTTGATTGAGAGGATTTAAAAATCTCCATGTTCTAAAATTTTAGAATCTCTAATCACTGAAGAATTACAGTATATAGTGAATAAATTTGAAGTTAAACTTCAAATTTGTATATATAAAACTTTAAGAAGAACAATCGCAACTCACATGGCCGTGGGCATTTCTAGATTGATGCCAATAGATTGTGTTGAAGGATTATTTTGGAAGATGACATGTTCATTTAAGCAACATCATTAGCATGCAATTAACAAATTAAAGGCGGAATCATGCTAGCATGCACTTAAAAACAAAACATTACCCATGAATGTTCAAAGCCTAGTAAAATGGTGAACCAATAATCAACTCAAAACAAAGTGAGTTGAAATATATACCTTTGTAGATTCCTCCTTGTATTTAAACAAAGGCTAATCACCCAAAGAGAGGGCCTTCATTCCTTGCATCTTAGATCTATGGATTTGGATGGATGAAAAAGGTTTCTCCAAAGTTCCCAAAATTGAGAACCTCTAATGATTCATCACCAAGGCATAATGAAGAAGAAATGAGTGACCTTGGAGGAGTTTGATTGCTAGATGATCCCTCCAAGGTGGCCGAAATTTTAGAGAGAAAGGAGAGCTTGTGTTCTCATCCTTTCCCCAAAAACAACCCTTAATGAATTTTAGGCTATAAAGTCCTTTATATAGTCCCTTCAAATAAGTGACCTAATGGACCAAAAGCCCTATTCTTCTAACATCGCCGGCCTATAGGGTTTATTGGGCTTTCAAGCCCTTTGTTTATTCAAGTTGTCATACAACTTGAGTTAATGGGCTTGACATTCAAATCTCATTGGGCCATGTGGCCCAAAACTAACCCGAGGTCTTTAACGAACTTATTCGTTTGATTAATTAACATATTAATTAATCCTAGCCTTAGATAAATAATTAAACCATTTAATTATTCTTACTCATCTCCGTTGTTTCTTCAAACTCTACCTTACTCGGTGAACGATCCATTAGGTTCCTTTTAGCGAGGCAGTGGGCGATTAAAACTCTTTCTAATCGATTGTGAATTGAAACTTACTTTCAATTCTCCCGTTAGTGATAATACACTTTTAGGGCTTCCACAAACCATGGTTGACGCCTAGCAGCATGTCATGGTTACCCAAGCTAATCAGAAGAGGTGGAGAACCTATTCAGTTTTAGGATTACAAATGCAATACGGTCTTTCTCTAATACAATACTCTTGACCACATTGTTTGGTTTGATAGTTTATTCATGTCTACTATCCAATGTGAGTCTTGTGCTTATATGATTACCTTGAATGTGATTTGGAACACATTCCTAAATCTCATTCATACTTTGGCCAAAGATTCTTAATCATATCATAGAGTATTCTCCCTCAAACAGTTTGAAGGTTAGAGATCCCTTGTTGCGCATTCACTTGCCTCCATGGCTAAGTGGCTTAACCCCAACGATGCCGTGGACACCCTCCTGATGGAGTGACTTTGACATAATCAAAGATTAAGGACCTAACCACAAGACAACTGTGATGCCTCAGGTCAAAAGACTAATTTGCATTATCCCAACCATGAGTTCTCATGTGACATGAATATGAGAACTCTTCGTTGATCGTGTTCAGTGAACTCATTCTCTATTGAGCACCTACGTACTTGTCTTGATGTCACACACACCAATGACTCGAGACTAGTCACTCTCCCTGAGAGAAGACATAGCACGTACTGATCTTAATGGACTGTCAATGCCCAATTGACAATCATATGATCAGGAACATTTAGGATGTGTCAACAAAAGAATGGTCTCATGAATCTAACTTCTTTAGATCGCATTCTTTTAATCACATATTCCTTGGACTTATCGTTTAAGCATATAAAATTTATATGAGACGGCTCAAACAATAATCTTTGCCCTTTACATTTAAACTACATTAGTTTAACTTTGTGAAATGTCCGTAAAGTATCATCATATGATTGGTTTTAGGGCACATTTCCAACAATCTCCCACTTGCACTAGAGCCAATCAGCTTGGTTATCGGTGATGATACCTCTTCTGTAATTCATTTCATAAATGGCTGAGTAGTAGGCCTAAACAAGATGGATATCTATATGTTATCCATAGAAGCAACCTTGAGAATAACGACGTCACCATTATTCATGATTCCCAATCATGTGGTTCAGTCTCTCATTTGAGTTCGGACCTTGATGAGACCTTGATTCCCTGGCTTGAGCTATCGCCCCATTAGTGTCATACACTTTCTGGTTGGAACCGAATAAAGAGTTCATAAATGAACTTTCCCATCCAAACAACATTGTTGTAAACTTCTATATGGCAATATATTTTGCATTCATAATGGAACACACTAAAGTCATTACTTTAATGTTTCCATCCAAATATCCTTTTAGTCATAATAAAGAGATATATGTTTATCTCTTCATTCATAATGAAGAAATATCCAATGATGGATTAGATTCATAATCTAATACATTTACGCTTCCATTACGTTACTCTAATTCTTTCTCAATTATTGAGTAATATATTCTTTAGTATTTCTCAAATACTTAAGGACTCACTTGACAGTTGCCATGGTTCTGATCCTGGGCTTGCACTGATATTGTCTTGTACCTTTCTAGGTACATCTTATATCAATGTTTTTCATACAATATGAAATACATAAATCACCTTTCTTCTTATGCATAAAGGATTCTATTTACGCATTATTTCTTTGGGAGTCAAAGGGTACATTCCCTTTGAGAAGAACAACTTCCTAGTCTCACTAGAATTGTCATTCTAATTGAAGTTTATCATCAAATGAGAAACTTCCTAGCATCTCTTGTCTATTTTAGGGATTGATATAATCCAATTATATCTTGAAATATATCATTATAGATTTCCATTCCATTATATAGACTATATCTCCCATATACATTCTATCGTTATAGAATAACTTTAACGAAGAAGTACTCTTTTCATTTCCAAAAAATTAATATATCATATATATATATATATATATTTAAATTTAGGAATACGATTAACTCCCACTAATCTTTTGTAAACCTAGTAAACAAAAGATTCATTTACATCTTTATGAGAAATCAAACAATTGATCTTTTCTCATAAGACGCTTATAGCTCCCACTAGCTTGCTAAGATCCATGATGGATGGATCTCTACAACTAACCTGTCTTGTGATTTATAGTTTTAGACATATATTATCAAGACTATCTTAATAATGGTTTCGGAAACCCATATTATGTCCAAACATTAAATTACTATTTAGTTGTAGCTAGCAATCTTCGAATTAATTGAAACCAAGACTACGTCAAAGATGGTTTCTTCAAAGTCAACCATTCTCTTTGAGTGTAGTCACCTTAAGCTACCAATTAGCTGTGAAGGTTTCATTATTTCGGGTCAAATGATACTTTACCATTTCCTTGAGTATATATCGTATATACACTCAATGTAGTCATAAGGATTTTCATTCTTATTTCTTTCGAATTAAGAGGTGCAACTCTATGACATAGTCATACAGTTCAAACCATTCAACTGAGACGGTTTATAAATCCTTCTGGACTACCTTGGAGCTTGTGGTATAGGAACTAGGTTGTCTTAGAAGTATATATCATATATATATGGGTAATTGATAATGTCCAACGAACTAAATCTTATTCATGTTCATTCTTCTCCTAATGGAGAAATTCATTATCTTACGATGCTACTTTCCTTGATATTTTTCAAGGAAATTAATCTAAAATGTTACTTTTTCCTTGGATCAAATCTAAGGAGGTAAATACTTTAGACGTCTTACTCATCTACTTACATTTCTTGAATTCTTTGAAACCTTTTGCAAAGTATTCGGACTTGTGTTTATTCAAAATAAACTATAGTCCAACCGAGAGTGATCTTCGGTGAATGTCATACAACATGAGTAGTATTATGTTGTGGACAAGTGCCACTAACATCTAAGTGAATTAACCTCAACAACTTTGTGATTCTTTCTTCTTTCCAAAAGAATAAAGATTCGAACATTTCGCCTCTATACAATTTTAACAAGAAGGTATTGGATCCGGATCTAACGATCCAAAGCATCCATCTATGACCAACTCGTAACTTATGTTTTAGAGGTATCACAACTCAGTTGGGATTAGTCACTACCTTGCAACCTTTTGGGTTTTAAGCATCATCGTATTCTAAACAGTTAAACTACCACATCATCTCTACTATAGAGACAACCAATTAAATTACAATAATCTAATTATTGATTAATAAAGAACAATGTTTTGTCAAACAAAACATTTATCCATCTCTACTATAGTGACGGATTTAAGTTCCTTAAAATTGGAATGTAAAGACAATCTTTAGTATTTTCCAATTTCTTTGGTAGTTCATATGAGGAAGTAAGTACAATCCGCTTTCGCAGAGATCTATATTTTATTCACTTTCCGAATGTGAAGTATTTTCTCTTCTCTCATTAATCTTCTACTTTTTATTAGCACACTTTTACAACAATTGTAAAACATAGTTACTAATACGGAATCAAGCATTCAAGTAGAAGAACCAACTGTTTTGAACTATTTCAAGAACATATTACAACACCTTCGAAAGGTGTGTTCTTGACACTTGCAAGACATTTCTTGCAAATACCCCTTCCAATGTCCATCCTTTCATAAAGAAAGTTTGTTCCCTTGGAGTTATTTTGCCTTCTTCATTTGACTTCTCCTTTGACTACAATAGTCATGGTCCCTAAATTCCCACTATCTCTCTTGAAACTTATTTCAATTGTGTTATACACATCAAACAATTTGGAGAGTGTGTGGTTATTATTCACTATATAGTTTACAATAAACTTAGTGAACCATTAGGATAGGGACACAAAGGTGAAGTCCTTGCCTAATTTCCGTCTCGTTAAGTGGTTTAACACTTCAACACTCAATGATTCAAAATCATCATAAGTCCATGTTGATGGACTATTTTTGTCAACCAACCATTATGTTCTAAACATAATTACAAACTTTCAAGAGTTGTTCAAGGCAACTCTCATTTCTTCATACAACAATTTGTAAGTGAAGAATCATGGCACATAAAGCGTCCATGCCCTTGTGCTTACTTCAAAAGTTCTTTGTTTATGTAACAAAGAAACAAGCACTAAAGTTTGTGTTGATTAAGGGTTGTTCAAAGCAACTCTTATTTCTTCATACAACAATTTGTATTTGAAGAATTATGACATTAAAAGTGTTGTCCTTCTCATGTTAGACTTATCTAACATATTCTTCCAATGATACATTATCAATAGGAAGATTGTGAGGATGAGACTACTTAGTTACATCTACAAGCCATTAAAGACAATCTATGGGATTGTAGAACTAAGTCCGGAAATTAAAGCATTCGGCTTTTCTTTGTCAAGTTTTGGATAGCGTTTGCAAATATATTGGTAAACAAATACATAACGAATATAAATTGATTGATTTTAAGCCATTTGATTCGGGTCTTTAAATCAAATAGCACCACCCACTATTTTTGGCAAATTCCATATCCCTCATCGGAATTCGAGAGTTTTGTTGAACTCTTAGCGGGGCATGGGAGACTCACCATTACCAAGCCCACCTCACGATGATACGATATCGGTTAGGAAAAATAATGATGAGAGAATAACACTTTACTCATTTACAACTCTTGTAATTACCCATGTAGTTTGGCCTCTAGAGAATGTGGCCTCACGATGATACGATATAGGCACCATTGCACTTAGTTAAGTTATTCCCACCATGCTTAGTTCATGAAGGGGTTCAAGAATAGCCTCACAATGATATGATATCGGCCATCCTCGTTGCCTACACTTACCTCATCATATGTTTATGGACTCCTCCTGAGTGTAAGCATGCACTTTGTACTCCCCCATGATAGGGTGAAGCCGGTGTACAAGTCACAAACGATTGGAGCCCACCACGGTGAAAGGCCTACGAAGAGATATTCAAAGCATCTCTCGCTTATCAACTTAATAATGGTTTGTTGAGGGTTTTAGGTCTCATCACATATATATATATATATATATATTCATTTTAATCATAATTAAAACAATTTTGGTCCTATTACAACTATTGGTCCATATGATTGATTTAGTTGTATATAATACTCCCACTAAGCTTTAAAACGTTTTTTAAAGCAAGAGTATATGATACTACTAACATAGGTTTGCATTCATTGATGGACTATATAGTTGCCTTAGGGCCTTAGGATGACTATGAACCTTTGATTAGATCCAACACGAGCCTTGTGTTGAATCTCGGACTAGGGATGGAGATTGATTTTAGTTACGCGTTTAATCACATTAAGGCGTGTTGTCTTAGGGCGTTGGACCTAACTACTTCATTTCATGTATATCAAATAAAGCAAGAAAGAAGTACTTCAAAGTAAATATGAGCTTATGCTCTTTACAACAATTGAATATAACTAATTACTTTAAAGTAAAGAATAGCTTATGCCCTTTTACAACATTTGATCAAATCAAATTACAACCAAAATCTAATCTACTCATTCCCATGGTTCAAACAAATTTGAAACGGCCATTCACATAGCTCAATTATCGTAGGCTAAGGTTCATAATCACCCTTTAATTAATTAACACTTTAACTAATTAAATTGAATGCAACAATTATCATTTGGTTTTTGGATCCATAGAATTGATTTAAATGGAACTAAATATAATGAAAATCAAATTCTCATTAAAGAGACAAAACAATTTTTGTTCTCATTTTGTTTTGGGCCAAAAACAATGACCACAACAATTTGGGTCACTTTGTTAAAACAAAAACTTTTGGGGTCCAAATGCAAATACACAAAAGTATCAAAACTTTATATAATTGCACAAAAGTCCCTCCAACACCTTTTACCAAAGGTGGCCGGCCATAGTGTTGAAAAATTGAAAAAATCTAAAGTTTTGTAAGTGGTTTTTGGTAGGTGAGACAAAGGTGACTTTGATGGTTTGTAAGAAAATGTTTTTTTTATAAAACTTTAAAATTTTTTTAGTCACATCTTACTAATAACTATCACCCACCATTTGAAAAACAAAACTTTATGAAAAACATAAAACTTTTGAATCAAAACTTCAAAACTTTTTGTTCTTGGTAAGAACTTCAAGAAATATGAAGAACATACATGAAAACTCATAATAGCTCCATGGATGTTTTCTTTCACCAAAAACTCAAATTTTCACAACTCAAAAGAGGGTTAATATCCTAGGGTACTTAGGGGTTCCAAAAAGCACTTTAAAACCATTTTAACAAGACTAACAAGAACCCAAAAAATCACCCTTTGGATTTGGCCGAAAATCCCAAAACACTTGGCACCAACTTTTAGTTCCATTATTCATGCTTTAATGAAATACATCTACAACATTTGAGATGCTAAATTTTCAAGCAAAATTTATATTCAAAGCAAGAACAAAGCTTGTAACATTTACAACACTTAAATCACAAAATATGAAAAATCACAAAACCCAAAAGGATCCACCATAAACTAGGCCTAGGCTCTGATACCACTTGAAGGATTATTTTGGAAGATGACATGTTCATTTAAGCAACATCATTAGCATGCAATTAACAAATTAAAGGCGGAATCATGCTAGCATGCACTTAAAAACAAAACATTACCCATGAATGTTCAAAGCCTAGTAAAATGGTGAACCAATAATCAACTCAAAACAAAGTGAGTTGAAATATATACCTTTGTAGATTCCTCTTTGTATTTAAACAAAGGCTAATCACCCAAAGAGAGGGCCTTCATTCCTTGCATCTTAGATCTATGGATTTGGATGGATGAAAAAGGTTTCTCCAAAGTTCCCAAAATTGAGAACCTCTAATGATTCATCACCAAGGCATAATGAAGAAGAAATGAGTGACCTTGGAGGAGTTTGATTGCTAGATGATCCCTCCAAGGTGGCCGAAATTTTAGAGAGAAAGGAGAGCTTGTGTTCTCATCCTTTCCCCAAAAACAACCCTTAATGAATTTTAGGCTATAAAGTCCTTTATATAGTCCCTTCAAATAAGTGACCTAATGGACCAAAAGCCCTATTCTTCTAACATCGCCGGCCTATAGGGTTTATTGGGCTTTCAAGCCCTTTGTTTATTCAAGTTGTCATACAACTTGAGTTAATGGGCTTGACATTCAAATCCCATTGGGCCATGTGGCCCAAAACTAACCCGAGGTCTTTAACGAACTTATTCGTTTGATTAATTAACATATTAATTAATCCTAGCCTTAGATAAATAATTAAACCATTTAATTATTCTTACTCATCTCCGTTGTTTCTTCAAACTCTACCTTACTCGGTGAACGATCCATTAGGTTCCTTTTAGCGAGGCAGTGGGCGATTAAAACTCTTTCTAATCGATTGTGAATTGAAACTTACTTTCAATTCTCCCGTTAGTGATAATACACTTTTAGGGCTTCCACAAACCATGGTTGACGCCTAGCAGCATGTCATGGTTACCCAAGCTAATCAGAAGAGGTGGAGAACCTATTCAGTTTTAGGATTACAAATGCAATACGGTCTTTCTCTAATACAATACTCTTGACCACATTGTTTGGTTTGATAGTTTATTCATGTCTACTATCCAATGTGAGTCTTGTGCTTATATGATTACCTTGAATGTGATTTGGAACACATTCCTAAATCTCATTCATACTTTGGCCAAAGATTCTTAATCATATCATAGAGTATTCTCCCTCAAACAGTTTGAAGGTTAGAGATCCCTTGTTGCGCATTCACTTGCCTCCATGGCTAAGTGGCTTAACCCCAACGATGCCGTGGACACCCTCCTGATGGAGTGACTTTGACATAATCAAAGATTAAGGACCTAACCACAAGACAACTGTGATGCCTCAGGTCAAAAGACTAATTTGCATTATCCCAACCATGAGTTCTAATGTGACATGAATATGAGAACTCTTCGTTGATCGTGTTCAGTGAACTCATTCTCTATTGAGCACCTACGTACTTGTCTTGATGTCACACACACCAATGACTCGAGACTAGTCACTCTCCCTGAGAGAAGACATAGCACGTACTGATCTTAACGGACTGTCAATGCCCAATTGACAATCATATGATCAGGAACATTTAGGATGTGTCAACAAAAGAATGGTCTCATGAATCTAACTTCTTTAGATCGCATTCTTTCAATCACATATTCCTTGGACTTATCGTTTAAGCATATAACATTTATATGAGACGGCTCAAACAATAATCTTTGCCCTTTACATTTAAACTACATTAGTTTAACTTTGTGAAATGTCCGTAAAGTATCATCATATGATTGGTTTTAGGGCACATTTCCAACATGTGTGTTGTGTGGATATTTGAAACCTTAAGAAATCGGAACTGTACTGCTCAATATTCGGGTACGGGCTCAAGTTCAACTGTGGAAATTTTTTTCTCCGATCTAATTTGTCTGAATCAAAATTCCATTTGAAATCAATGCAACAAACAAAATTAATACATAATTCAAAAAGTGGTGTACCTGATTTTGAATAGCCCCTTGCATGCAAAGCACAAAACCCAAAACGGTAAAAACAAAGAACGACATCTGTGACTGTTTTTTTTCAATCCTTTTATGTTTGGAACGAATAGAAACCACACACTAATATGCTGAAAACGAAAATTGATTTCCTTCCGATTATTCATCTCTAAATATTAGTGGGGTATGGGTAGTTACTGTTGAACCTCCCACTAAACTTAGTCCAGATCGTGGGGATCCTACAGAGAAAAGAAAATTGTCAACTGGTTCGTGTTTATTCTTTGTACATCTTTTTCAGCATGTATTTACTTTTTA
The DNA here is from genome assembly GCF_041283825.1 of Pyrus communis. Taxonomy (NCBI): domain Eukaryota; kingdom Viridiplantae; phylum Streptophyta; class Magnoliopsida; order Rosales; family Rosaceae; genus Pyrus; species Pyrus communis. Next base: position 456,757 of record NC_142579.1, read on the forward strand.
CTTTGATTTTTTTTCTTGAAGTACAATTTTTTTATTCAGTTATTTTTTTTACCAGTTTGTCCTCATTTTTTCCCTTTTTTTGGATTTCAATTGTGAAGAAAACAAAGGGGTTTTCTTGACATTTTTGAATACTTCACCAAATTGGCCTTCTCTTTATATATATATATATATATATATATATATATATATATATATATATATATACATAGATAACATAATATTTATGATAAAACAAAAGAATTTAGCGTGTGTATTTATATGAAAGTGTGTACCATCAAAATTAAAAAAAATATATAATTATAAAATACATTAATATAAACGGTGTGGTGGAAGGTATTTGAATTAATGTAATATTAGGATTCAATGAGAATTTTTTGGGAAAGAGATCCTCTCCGGATCTCTTCCTCCAAATCCCACGGATCAAGTGATTCAGACCCTTGAAATTTGATATAATGGCAAAAAATTATTATAACTTTTAAAAGTTTTTACTAACTTCTATGTTTTTAGCCGTTGGATTAAATTTCAAGAGTCTAGATCACTTGATCCGTGGGTTTTGGAGGAAGAAATCCGAAGAGGATCTCTTTCCATTTTTTTGGGGGAACAACGAACCCAATGGCAGTAACTACTGCCACGTGTAAAGTGTAAACAAAACTCAAAGAAAATCCTTTAAATAGTGTCATGCAGCTAAGTGAAAAAATTAGATTTTAAGACCATCTCTAAAGGAGATGTCAAATCCTAAATGGAAAGCCATGTAATCAAATTTAAAGGCAAGAGTAAACTCCAACCGATATGTCAATCTTATGTGGATTGACATATGAATTTTCATATGTCAAATTTGATATATGAGAGCATCTCCAAAGGAGATGCCCAATTTTAAACATCAAAATGATGTTTGATAACTTATGTGGCAATTTGACATTTTGCTTTGTTCCACCTGATATGTTTAAATAATGAACGCCATTTAATAAAAATGTTATCTTTTTGTAGAGTCCAATGATTAAGGCAACCAATCAAATATTAAAAAAACATAACAACATTTATTATATATTACATTATTCTATTAAAAAAATCATTTAATAAATTTGACATGTGCTGTCAAATTTGATAGCAAAAGGCCTTACCTTCAAATGACTCAGCGCCACATAAGAAATTGAAGGCTCGGTTGGAGAGAGTTTGCTGCCATTTTTTACAGTTGTATGTCTATGTTGCAGTTTTAACATCTACTTTGGTGAAACTCTAAAAAAAGGTGAGGTCAAATAATTTTTAATTATTTTATTATGTGGATTCCATTAATGCACTCATTATAGATTTTGAAAATTTATTTTAATTGATTTCTTTTTAAAATTGGTCTAACAAATATCATTTATAATAAAAAAACATATCGATTGGAAAAAGAGAAAATCTAACATTGCTATGTCAGCCATCAAATCAATATTTGACATTTATCTTTTGACATCTCCACTGGAGATGCTCTAACTTTTTAGTTTTTTCTTCTTCACGAGGGGAGTTTGTAGGCTTTGAACTTTGCAACTAACACCGATAGCAAGGTCTGCAAATATGGCTATCTTATTGTAGTCGAGATTCACATCACATCGAGAGTCGCCTAGGCTTCGCCTTGGACCGCCTAGACCATCCATGCAGCCACCTAAGCTCCACCTATTTCCCTTGCCGATTTTTCATCCAATTTGAACCTAATCGTGACGGCTGAGGTCGCTTTTTAGAACACTGATCGAACCTAAGTAAGAATTAACAAAAAAAATTTGTTGGGTGATACTCATCTTGCTTTTTTTTTCTTTTTTTTTTTTTGAACAAACAATATTATTTATATTAAGGGGATGACGGAGTGGCCTAAATCTTCAATGAACTAGTAATAATGTAGTTTAAATTTAATTTTAATAAAAATCGAACCTAAGACGTCTTACAAATAAATACCACTAAGAGAAACTCACCTAACTTGATTACCATTAAATTAGCTTGAATTTCGAAATCGGCATTTAACGGTAACTGTGAGCAAAGATGGATTCTAATTTTTTTTTTTTTTGGCATGGTTTGATATTAGAGAGAATTTTTTTGCAACGTGGCGTGATTCGCATGAAAGACGGTTGCTCCTCAGCTATCAGAACTTGAGAGAGAGAGAAGGAGAGACGAAAGTGCGCGGGCGTCAGCCATGGCAGTAGCTGCAATGAGCTAGTGCAGGCCTTCCCCATTTCTTGGTAAATACCCTCCTCATTTTCACTTGCTAAATCACAACTGGAGGAACTATTCTTTCTGTCTCGCAATTTCGATTTTGTTTTAGGGTTTTTGTATACAATCATCATATGATTGGCCTGTTTTGGATTAATGTTCTGAATTAGTGTGAGGTGATCATTAATGTATTATATTGAATTAATGTACTTACATGTCAATATCGAAATGTATGTACCGAAATATATTATATTGAATTAATATACTTAAATGTCAATACTGAAATGTATTATATTAAATTAATTTACTTATATATTTGTATCGAAGAATATACCCAGATACATCAAAAAAAAATTAATGTACCAAAATGAAGAACATACAAATTGTATCAGAAAATTAATGTACCTAAAGAATATACAAATTGTAAAGGAATATATTTATATAAAAAAACTAGTTTACCTAAATGTAGACATCAAAACATATTAAGTTGAATAAAATGAAAATTAAATTTAAACCTAATTAATACATTAAGAATAGGAAGAAAAAGAGAAATAAAACATCAAAATATAATTAATAAATGAGATAATTAAATGTATCACGTACGGCAATTGGATTTTGATCTTACACAGATTATAGTCTAGTACTCAACTTTTTTAAGGATTAAAATAAAGTTTTCTATTGTGTAAATCCTGATAAACTCTTATGGGATTTTACCATATCTTTTAGATAGTTATCTGATTGTATTAGATAAGAAATTTACTTTCCCTACTACTATAAATAAAGGCATAATGAAATGAGAAATCGCACCTCGAATACACTCAATTCTCTCTATGCTTGCCGCCCTCTCTCTCAATCTCTCTATAATTCTCCATTTAAATAGGGCCTACAACAGAATTTCCTCATCACACTATATCTATATGGGTTATTTTTGTTTTTATTTTCAAACACTAATAGAAGAAGGGCAATTTAGGTATTATGAAAGCTTCACTCTTTTTGCCTTTTATCCATTTTATCCTGTTTTATCCAATGTTAAAATGTTTTTAATCGTTAATATGTTACGTTTTCCCAATAGTTTGTTAACTATATCCGTTGTTTTTATTTGATTCTCGGTGGAAGTTTGAACATCGTCAACAGTAGAACAATCTTTCCGTACGCATTGACCGCTTCTTACTGGAGCCGAATTTATATACGGATTAAACATGGAATGGAGGGTGATAAACACATTCCTAAAACTGGTATCATTACATACATAGATACTTATGTCTAAATTTAGTCTGTCAGTCTGATCACCATTCTTTTCCCCTAGAAAATTATCTGTAGATATAAAGGGCTAATAGCCAACCCTAGAATTCAAATTTAAAAAAAAAAAAATCACCATCAAATGATTAAGTTAGGTTTCATCCTCCTCATTGTTCTTGGCTATGCAGTCGCAACTGCCAAGCCAAAGCCAAAGCATAAAGATTATGCTTCAAGTGACGTTCATCACGTCTTCAACCGGAGCAGTTTTCCCCCTGGTTTCATATTCGGATCTGCCGGAGCGGCTTTTCAGGTACGTAACTCATCACCTATATATGTACATATTTTCTTTCAAGGTTAATTAATTCTCATTAGAATGATGGGTTTAATTTGTTGTGTGTTTGGGAATTTTATTAGTTTGAAGGTGCTGCAAAAGAAGGGGGTAGAGGACCATGTGTTTGGGATACATTCACTCACAAATATCCAGGTATCTTAATTATTTTACTTTTCGCACCCCTCTTCTTCCGTACAACTTTAACGTAGCAAAAATAAACGACAGAACTTGCATTAATTTCTACCAAATAGCTAGTTAATGTAAAATTTTAGGTGAATTTTTTTTTTAAATCAACTTTTTTTAATGTGACTCCAAACTTCAGGAATGTATTTAGCAATTAGGTTTTTTTTTTTTTTTAATGTTTTACTAAACAAATTAGATTTATCCGCTCAAAATCAAAAGGTTGCTAATAAGAACTAAAACATGGATGACAAATCAACTTCAGATGAGTGGGAAAATAAGATAGGTGAGTGACTATAGCAGCAGTGCTCCCAATTAGTTTATAAGATACTTACATTTTTTATGGATAAATAAAATAATTCAGATAAGATAACGGACCGCAGCAATGGAGATGTGGCTGCTGATTCATATCATCGATATAAGGTATATCTAAGTCACACTTCTTTTTACCTTTAATTCGTTTTAAAGAATGTAGCATTGAAGATTATTAATTTATAAGAAGGAAAAATTAGGTTCCCATCTCTATTTTTCCTACTCCATTGATTAAAACCTTATTACTTTTCAATTTTTTATCAACGTTCTTAGATTTTAATAAACATTATTAATTATTTCAATGATAAAATATTTTTTTTTATTTCTAAATATATTCATTTAGTATTAGAAATGTTACATTTGTTATATTTATATCTATGACTAAATTTTTTTATCATATATTTTTATTTTTAGTTTGTACCCATTTTTAATTTGCAATTTTTTTTTTTAAAAATTTGTACCAATTTTCTTTTCAGTTTTAATTTGTACCCATATATTAATTCCTTTTTGTACCCATATTTTTTAAACTCTTATTTGTATTTGTACCCATATTTTTTAATTTATTTGTACTCAATTTTAATTTTGCTAAATGTACCCATGCTAATTATATGTATTTATTTTATGTTTTAAAATATATTAATAGTTATTTTTTTTTAAATATGTTAATAATTATGTGGGTACATTATTATTTTTTGCTATAATTTTTGTGAAGAACAATATTACTCTAAAATTGATTTTTAAGTATTTATTATAATTAAAAATTATTTGAATTTGTTTAAATTTCATAATTTGTGGGACATTAAATGCATAAATGCATGAGTTAAATCTCTTAAATGAGGCTAAGGACCTCGATCAAAATATTTAAACAAATAAGATTTCAGTCTAACAATTAGATTGATTAGGGACCGGAACCAAAATAACCCTTATAAGAATTTGAGTAAAAGAAAAATAACAAGGTTCTTTTGAAATGTTACAGGAAGATGTTGGGATTCTCAAGGATATGGGTTGGGATTTTTACAGATTTTCCATCTCATGGTCTCGGTTGTTACCTAGTAAGACAATCAATATGGGATATTAAAAATCTCTATTTGACTATTGTTTTAAAATTATATACTATAAATATGATGATTATTACGCTTTTAATAATGCAATTACATTGTTTTTCTTTCTCCCCAAAACTTTTTGATCAGATGGTAAGCTAAGTGGGGGAGTGAACAAGGAAGGACTAAAATATTACCAAAACCTCCTCAATGAGCTTCAAGCCAATGGTTATCCCCATGACTCCTTTGCGACTAATTTTACACAAAAAGAAAAAGATAATACTAATTACTGTTCATTTTTCATTTCTGTAATGTATTAATTTTTAAATATTGCAGGTATAAAACCCTTTGTGACACTCTTTCATTGGGATTTTCCCCAGGCTTTGGAGGATGAGTATCTTGGCTTCTTAAGCCCTACCAGTGTGTAAGTGAAATAATAACTTCCTGATCAGCACTTATAAACTCGTGAAATGCTTAATTTAGAGTTCAAAATTTAATTAAACATTTTATTTCATATATAGGAGTCATTTTGTGGACTTCGCAGAACTTTGCTTTAAAGAATTTGGTGACAAAGTTAAGCACTGGATCACGTTAAATGAGCCTCAAACTTATAGCGTCCAAGGTTATTCAGTCGGAGCATTTGCTCCAGGCCGATGCTCTAACCATACAAAATGCAAAGAGGGTGGAAACTCGGCAACGGAGCCATATTTGGCCGCGCATCACCAACTTATAGCTCATGCAGCCGCTGTAAAAGTGTATAGAGAAAAGTACCAGGTAAGTTTTAAATATATATACATATATGTACACACACACAAGTACATATTACATATAATCAAATATTAATATTGAATATGCATGCATGCACAGGCTTCACAAAAGGGCGTGATCGGAATAACAGTTAACTCAGGTTGGTCTGTTCCATTTTCTAATTCAACGGAAGATAAAGCAGCTGCAATTAGAGCACTTGATTTTTCATATGGATGGTACATACGCTCTTCTAAATAATTAGATCACTAAACCAATTAAACTATTAGACCACTTGATTTACAATTCACTTTCTTTTTTTCTTTTTTCTTTTTAAACTTGCTTAATATATATTTGAAAATTTCGATAATTATAGGTATATGAATCCAGTGACAAAGGGTCGATATCCAAAGATTATGCAAACCCTAATTGGAAGTCGATTGCCCAAGTTCACCAAAGAGCAATCCAATATGCTAAAGGGTTCGTGTGATTTTATTGGGTTGAATTACTACTCATCGTCTTATGCAAAAGATGTTCCTGTTAAGGCTGCACAGCCAAGCCAGTCAACTGACGCTAAGGTCGAATCATTAAGTGAGTAAATTTAGTCAAAATTTTTAGCGTCCGATATATAATGTTTTTAATTAAAGCACCACTAACAAGACTTTGAAAAATGAATATTATTGTGGCAGACAACCGCAATGGAGTCCCCATTGGTCCAATGGTACGTCTCCTATATATACAACAAGTGCATTACATATTAAACTTTTAAACCCTCTTACCTCATATTATGTTGTAGCTCACACAACTTTACATGCTTGGTTTCAGGCTGCTTCAGATTGGCTTTATATTTATCCACGAGGACTTCTAGATCTATTAACTTACACAAAGAAAAAGTATAAAAATCCTGTTATTTACATCACAGAAAATGGTAATTAATGTCAAATCATATATACATACGTACACGTATTGCCATTTATATTTCCGCATGAAACTAAATAAACATCACAATTATTTTTTTTATTTTTTTATTTTTTTGCAGGAGTTGACGAGGCAAATGATCCCAAATTATCACTCGAGGAAGCTCTCCTCGACAATCAAAGAATTAAATATTACGATGAGCATCTTTATTATGTTCAAGAAGCCATTAGGTAAGTGATTTAACAAAAGAAAAGATTTGATTTGTTCTCATTTCTTGGACGAACATGATTGTATCTAACATTTGATTGAGCAGGAAGGGCGTTAATGTGAAAGGGTTCTTTGCGTGGGCTTTGCTTGACAACTTTGAATGGGCTAACGGTTACACTGTCAGATTTGGTATCATATATGTGGATTTTAAAAACGGACAAAAAAGACATTACAAACTCTCAGCTCGTTGGTGGAAGAATCTTCTTAAAGGTAATTCCCACTCGGGTTCTAAACATAATTCCTCAAAGGGCAGCATCAAAAACTCGGGTTCAAAACCTAAATCCTCAAAGGGCGACATCCTTTAATTGCTATGTGGATAATGAGTTTCATATATATTGTCATTCTTATAATAATGAATAAGTTTTTTACACGGGGAAAAGAAGCTCCCTTGATTGTAAATAGTAAATACGGAGGATGCCTCACTCAAATTAGTGATTAGGGATATGATAATTAGTTGATTAGGATTTATTATTATTATTATTATTTTATTTACGAGTAATTAAGGTTTAATATCTTCTACTCTACTCATGTAATAATACAATCTCTCCATTCTCCTAGTTTCTTTCTTCATCTCAACCTTTTTTTTTCTTGTGTCTATTTTCATAATACGTTATTAGCACATTGTTTTTTCTTTAAAATTTTATTTTAATATTTGTCGACGATTACGTATAAACAACAACTTGTGCAAGGCACTCTTCCTGATGATATGAAGAGGAAAAGGTGTTGTCTAGTTATTGAATAGAATAAAATGGCATGTTATTGTGTAAATATAATGGGCAAGAACTTGCACAAGTCGTTGCCCATTGTACTTTAAGTAAATATATATAACACACACATACTAGTTTTTTTTGTTTTTTTGAACAAATGATATTATCTACACTAAGGGGAGGGGGTTGGCTTAGCTCACAATGGGCTAGTCATAATGTGGTTCAAATTTATCTTTGGCGAGAATCGAACCTAAAAACTCTTGTTTACAAGCGAAGAGAATACCACTGGACCGTAGTACTAAGTGACATATACTAGTTATAGATATAAAGGAAAATTAATGAAAAATATTTGAAAACTTTGAATGTTAACCAAAAGCTATAATAACTTTATTTAATGGTTAGGACATATCCAACACTAAACCAGTTCAATTAAAATGGCCCAAACATTGAGTTTACGATTTTGCCCTTGACGGCAAGTCTTTGTCTGTTGAATATCTGTTCATTTATGGATCTCTCTGCCATTCTGTCTCTCCCTTTACTCCTGACATTCGAAACATTTCATTTTTCTTTCTAATCTCGCAACGCAACTCCATCGCTGTCATTATGCAAAACCCACATACCGTAGTCATTTATAGCAAGATGTGTGCCAATTCCACTCTCGAGGTGCTATTTCTTTCTTTTGTTCGGCAACTCTGTGAAAAGAAAAACCAAGCACCATGCACCACCGCATTTACAGCAAGCTGTGCGCCAATTCCACTCTCTACGTGTTCTTTCTTTCTCGTGTTCTGCAACTTTGTTTGTATTTCTGGGTTTATGACTTTTTGCGATTAGCTTCCGTGTTTATGTTTATGTATTTTCCCTAAAAATCTGGCGGCGAAATATCTTTGAGTGGACCGCTTCTAAAATGCATGTTTTAATAGTAGCAATGCACATATGAAAAAACATGATTTAATGATTACGTTTTATGAGATATTATGCTTACTTAGAATATTTCAGAATACCATATTTTCTATTGAACCCATGTTCTTGTAGGGTGTATAATGGATGACAATATACTATTTAGAACATGCTTTTACACACTTCTTTATAGTACAGATGATGGATGACTTTATACTATGAAGATGATTTTGAGATATATGTACCTATGTTTGGAAAGATTATGTTCAATTTTTTGTGCGTATCTAGTGATCACTATTCCGCCTAGGGCGAGGTTCTAGTGTTGGCTGCGGGCCAGGAGAAATAATCCCTGGCTTCGGGTCGAAGGACATGGAGCTGGCAATGGGCCAGGAGAAAATAATCTCTGGTTTCAGGTCGACAGACATGGTGCTGGCATTGGGCTAGGAGATATTATATTTGGATACCACTATTTAGCACACTATATACGAGATATGCTTTATGAGATTTTTTATGGCATACTAGCGTTTTCAGAGAAACCTATTTCATATTATGCTATTAGTTTTCATAAAACTCTGGGGGTTAATATGTAGATAACTGTTTTAGTGTGTGTGTGTGTATATATATATCAACTTGGTCCACTCATGTTTGTTTTGCGCCCCTTTAGGACTTAGAATCGAGGCATATCATTCTTTTATTCATTCAATTTTATATTATTTCTTTTTGTGTTCTAGTTAGTTGTATGCTCTGAACACGTTTCTCAATTGCATATTAATCATAATTAAATTAATAAGTCCTATTTAATTCTTGTTCTCATGCATTCTAAATGGTTTGCGTCACCTTCGGGTGTCGGCTAGCATGTACCTACCTTGGTGTTCGGCGAATATCGGGATCGGGGCGTGTCAGTGGAACAGTGACCTGCATCAATATTTTGAGACATTTGATGATCTGCAGGTCGCTGTTGAGAAGGGTTGCCCGAAGGAGTTTAAGGACCGAGAAGATAATTAGGTGTGGCTTTGCAGTCATTTTCAAAAGCCTAGCTATGCGGTACATTTTTTTTATATTTCATTTAAATTAGTACTAATATGTCTGTTTTTTATATAACAGAAAAAGGCGAAAGCCAACAAAAGCATTCAGGAGAAGAAGACTCTTCTTCACCATTCCGGTTTGAGGCCCTTCTCATATAGATGGAGGCACAACGGCAGGTAATTATAAAGTTTTTCATATTCAATTTTTAATATGTCAATAATATTTTTTTTTCGTACTAACAAGTTTCGTATCTTGTTCTATTCAAGGGGTTCAAAATTCCCGGAGATCGATGTCTTCAGCGATGTTTATGTTCGACCCGGGGATGAGTTGGCCGAGTCACTTCATGTAAGTATTCTTCAATTGTAATTACTATCTTACGCATTCAAGTACCATGGTTATCATTTGAATTTTATTATTAATATTTTCATGTTATATTACACAGGCGATGATGGTGGAGAAGAGCCTGCCTCCTAACTTCCTCCCGAGACTTCGCTCGAGTCTGTGGATCCCCCAGAGGATGCAGGTTTCAGATCCTTACAGAGACCTTGGATCAGACTCTCAGGCGGAGGCCGGGGACGTATTGTAGGGAGATGGGGAATGCCCTGCAGCAAGAACCTAGAGCGTATTCATCATCGCAGTCAAGGAGTCAAACGACAGCTTTAACAGCAGAGGTGGCCGACCTTAGGACTTAGCTCGCCTCGTATAAGAGTCAAATATCACAGATTGTACAGGCCCTCAGTTAGTCCGGCATTCGTCTCCCGGATCTTCGTTCGCTGTCGACATCCGAGCCCCTCCAACCCGAACATGCCCACAACTCTGCCCTTTTGACCTCTGAGCCCTTCCCCAACCTCGAGACCTTCCAACCACCTTCGAATGACGACCCCGTAGATTACGCCACATTATTTTCTTAATTTTTTTACTCTCTTACTTTTTAAACATTTTCCTTGTACATACATTTATATTTATTTAAATAAATTATTTTTCTCTTCATTACATTTTTTAATTGCAATTTAATTTTATTACAAAATTAAAAAACCAGAACAAAAAATTAAATTAAAAAACAAAATTTATTTTTGCGCGACGAAAACCTTCGTCTTGCAAAATTCTAGTGACTAACAAGGTTTCTTTGCGCAAAGTTTCGAGAGACGAATATTAGTCGTCCCATGTTTATATCCTGGTATTTTATGCGATAAAGACTAAACTGTTGCCCCGCGTTTTTGCACCAATGCTATTGTTTGTCGGGCAAAGTCTTTCTTCACGTAGACGTTTGTGCAATGGAACGACACTTTATACGACCAACTTTTGTTTGTCGCGTAAATAGTTAAACGTAGTAGTGTAGATTGGGTTGAAATCCCCGATAATGTTTTTATCGAGGTTGATTGTATGCACCTTATCCTCAATTGTACGTATTCTATTACCTTATCAATGAATATCATACTGTTTTCGAAAAAAAAAAATTGAAAAACCACTAGATCACTAGCAAATATAGAAGGAAGTGCATATATCACGTTTCATGTATAATTTGGAAGATTTTTCTTCTTCTTTTTTTTATATTGAAATTGAATACTACAATATTTATCTACAGGGTTTTAGGATTTTTGATATATTATCTAAGAATTAAAAGGCATATTAAATATTTAATCTTAAAATTTCAAAAGTTAGGCATCTGAATCAAAACAAGACAAAAAAAGAAACAGACATGTCACCAGCAAAATCAAACACTTCCATTTATCCTGTTCTATTCAATATTACAATGTTTTGAATCGTTAATTTGTTAGGTTTACCTAACAGTTCGTTAACCATATGTGATGTTTCTAGGTTGAACATGGTCAAAAGTAAAACAAATCTTTCCGTATGCAACGGAATGACCGCTCTTATTGGAGTCAAATTAAAACAAATCCTAAAACTGGCATCATTACATAAATACATGCATATGTCTAAATTAAGTCTTTCGATGTCCTATCACGATTCTTGTCCACTACAAAATATGTGTATATATAAAGGGCAATAGCTAACCCTAGAATTCAAATAAAAAAATCACCATCAAAACATGATGATTAAGTTAGGTTTCATCCTCCTGCTCGTTCTTGGCTGTGCAGTCACAATTAGTGCCAAGCCAGAGCCTCCTAAACCTTATGCTTCATCTGATGCTTATCAGAACTTCAACCGGACCAGTTTTCCACCCGATTTCATGTTCGGGGCTGCCGGAGCAGCTTACCAGGTCCGTAACGCATCTCTATATACATATTTTCTTTCAAGGTTAATTATTTCTAATTAGGTTGATGGGTTTAATTTATTGTGTGTTATGGGAATTTTATTAGTTTGAAGGTGCTGCAAAGGAAGGGGGTAGAGGACCATCTGTTTGGGATACATTCGCTCACAAATATCCAGGTATTTGAATTATTTTATTTCTCATACCCATCTTCTTCCATACAAAATTAACATAGTGATAACCAAAGATAGAACTAGCACTTATTTCTACCAAATATCTAGTTAAAAGTAAAATTTTATGTGATTTTTTTTAAATCATCTTTTTTTTTTAAAGTGACTCCAAGTTTCAGGAGTGTATTTTGCAATTAGGTTTTTTGTTTTATTTAAATGTTCTACAGAGCAAAGCTCAAAAGCTAAATTGTTTTGATAAAAAAGGTTTGCTCCGAATCGGTTTATAAGATACTTACATATTTTATGGACAAATAAAACAATTCAGATAAAATAACGGACCGCAGCAATGGAGATGTGGCTGTTGATTCATATCATCGCATTAAGGTATATGTCACACTTTTTTTACCTTTAATTCTTTTTGAAGAATTTAGCAAAGAAGATTAATTATAAGAATTTGAGGGCAAGAAAAATAACAAGTCCTTTCGACATGTTGCAGGAAGATGTTGGGATTCTCAAGGATATGGGTTGGGATTTTTACAGATTTTCAATCTCATGGTCTCGCTTGTTACCTAGTAAGACAATCAATATAGTAAAAATCTGTAAATTACTATTGTTTTATTTAATTATATTAATATATATCATAACCCCAACAAGTTGCCTCGTGGAAAAGTTCGAACAGCTTCTCCCTAAAGAGAAAAAGGGAGGTTCTGAGTTTGATACTTTATAAGTTGTCAATCTACTTGATTATGGTTACAAAATAACTATGGTCTGCCTAGTTGTCTTCTTTAAAAAAAATAAAAATAATATATATGGTGATGATTACTATGCTTCTAATGCAATTACATTGTTGTTCTTTCTCCCCAAAACGTTTGGATCAGATGGAAAGCTAAGTGGGGGAGTGAACATGGAAGGACTAAACTATTACAAAAACCTCCTCAATGAGCTTCAAGCCAATGGTTATGCCCATGACTCCTCTGCGCCTAATTTTACCCAAAAAGAAAAATATATTACTAATTATTTTTTTATTTTTTCATTTCTGTAATATTGTTTTAATTTTTATATATTGCAGGCATAAAGCCCTTCGTGACACTCTTTCATTGGGATTTTCCCCAGGCTTTGGAAGATGAGTACCGTGGCTTCTTAAGCCCTAACAGTGTGTAAGTGAAACAACTTCCTTAGCACTTATAAACTCGTGAAATGCTTAATTAATTAAAGTTCAAAATTGAATCAAACATTTTATTTTATATGTAGGAGTCATTTTCGGGACTATGCAGACCTCTGCTTTAAAGAATTTGGTGACAAAGTAAAACACTGGATCACGTTAAATGAGCCTCAAACTTATAGCGTCCAAGGTTATACAGTCGGAGCATTCGCTCCAGGCCGATGCTCTAACCTTACAAAATGCAAAGAGGGTGGAAATTCGGCGACAGAGCCATATTTAGCAGCGTACCACCAACTTCTAGCTCATGCAGCTGCTGTAAAAGTGTATAGAGACAAGTATCAGGTAAGTTTTAAATATATACATGTATATATACACAAACGTACATATATTATATATTCAAATGTTAGTATTAAATATGCATGCATGCACAGGCTACGCAAAAGGGCGTGATCGGAATAGCACTTAACTCCGGTTGGTCTGTGCCCCTTTCTGATTCTATGGAGGATAAAGGTGCTGCAATGCGAGCACTTGATTTTTCGTATGGCTGGTACGTACGCACTTCTAAATAATTAGATCACTAAAGAAGTTAAACAATTAAATCACTTGATTTACAATTCACATTTTTTTAAACTTGCTTAATATATATTTGAAAATTTCGATTTAATTATAGGTTTATGGATCCGTTGACAAGGGGGCGATATCCAAAGCATATGGTAAAGCTAGTTGGAAGTCGATTGCCCAAGTTCACCGAAGAGCAATCCAATATGCTAAAAGGTTCATATGACTTTATTGGATTGAATTACTACTCATCTTCTTATGCAAAAGATGTTCCTGTTAAGGCTGCACAGCCAAGCCAGTCAACCGATGCCAAGGTCGAATCATTAAGTGAGTAAATTTAGTTAAAATTTTTAGCTTCCGATATATAATTTTTTTAATTAAAGCACCACTAACAAGACTTTGAAAATGAATATTATTGTGGCAGACAACCGCAATGGAGTCCTCATTGGTCCAATGGTACGTCTACTATATATATAACAAGTTCATATATATTATTTTTTTTAACAAAAACGATATTATTTACACATAAATAATATTAAACTTATAAACCCTCTTACCTCATATTATGTTGCAGCTCACACAACTTTGACATGGTTGGTTTCAGGCTGCTTCAAATTGGCTTTATGTTTATCCTCAAGGACTTCTAGAACTATTAAGTTACACAAAGAGAAAGTATAAAAATCCAGTTATTTACATCACAGAAAATGGTAATTACGGTTCTACGTATTAGTTGTGTGATTTCAATAATTTTAATTTCGTTAAAACCGTAATTACTTATGTCAAATCATATATACATACATACACTTATTGCCATTTATATTTCCACATGAAACTAAACAAACATCACATTTTTTTTTGTAGGAGTTGACGAGGCAAATGATCCCAAATTATCACTTGAGGAAGCTCTCATCGACAAAGAAAGAATTAAATATTACGATGCGCATCTTTATTACGTTCAAGAAGCCATTAAGTAAGTGATTGCTTGACAAAATTAAGCAAAGATTTGATTTTTGTTCTCATTTCTTGACCAATAATTTCACGAACATGATTGTATCTAACATTTGATTGAGCAGGAAGGGCATTAATGTGAAAGGGTTCTTTGCGTGGTCCTTGCTTGACAACTTTGAATGGGCTAACGGTTACACTGTGAGATTCGGTATCATTTATGTGGATTACAAAAACGGGCTCAAAAGACATTACAAACTCTCAGCTCGTTGGTGGAAGAATCTTCTTTCCCGCTCGGGTCCTAAACATGATTCCTCAAAGAGCAACACCAAACCCTCAAAGGGCACCACCAAAAACTTGGGTTCAAAACCTAAATCCTCAAAGGGCGACATCCTTTAATTGCTACATGGATAATGAGTTTCACGTATGTTGCCGTTTCTATAATAATAAAAAAGTTTTTAACAAAGGGAAAAAAAATGCTCCCTTTGTTCTAAATGGTAGATACGGAGGATGCCTCAATCAAGTTAGTGATTAGGGATATGATAATTAGTTGATTAAGATGCATTTGTTTCATGAGTAATTAACGTTCATACCTTCTATTGAACTCATGTAATTAGCACATATAAGGGTTTCCCCAAGGAAATAATATAATCTCCATTCTCCTAGTTTCTCTCTTAATCTCAGACCATCTCCGAAGGAGATTTCAAAACTTAAGTGGAATGTCACACAATCAAATTTGAAGGTATGAAGAAGCTCCAATTGATTTCTCAATTCTACGTGAATTAACATATGAATATTTTGATGTCAAATTTGACATATGAGAAAATGTGATGTTAATTAATTTTTTTAATTATTTTATTTTGTGAGTCTCATTAGTGCACCAATTATAAATCTTGAAATTTTATTTTAATTGATTTCTTTTTAAAAATGGGTCCTACATATATCCTTTATAACAAAGAAAAATATGGGTTGGAAGAAGAGAATTTAACATTGCCATGTCAACCATTAAATGAACATTTGGCACTTGTGTTTTTTTTACATCTCTATTGGAGATGCTCTCAACTTTTTTTTTTTTTCTCGTGTCAATGTTATAATACGGTTTCAGCACTAGACCGTAATAATGAGCTAAGCCTCATAATAGCCTAGGCATAATAATGTGTTCAAATTCGTTTTTAGCAAGAATCAAATCTATGTCACTTACAAGTGAAGATAAATGATATTGGACCGTAGTACTAAGTGGTAGGTGTTATCTAATTATTGAATAGAATAAATTGGTGTGCTGTTGTAAATATAATAGGCAAGAACTTGCACAAGTCGTTGCCTATTATACTTCATGTAAATAAACACTAGCTATAGTTTTAAAGGGGAGGAAAACAAGCTCACACAATCCTCTAAGCAACACTCCATCTAATTCCACGATCACCACCAGACACGACCTCCTCTTCCTAGCTGAACCCCACAACCATTTTTCTCCGTTGAACCACCACCACCAAGGTAATATTGGATTATTTTTTTTAAGTTTAACTTTTCTTGAATTTGGTGGTGCAGGTGCTGATTTTGAGGTCAAATTTCTACACAGTTTAGGCAGGGCCGGCCCTGAGAAATTGGGGACTCTAGTCGAGTTTTCAACGTGGGGTTCTAGAGTTTTCTGAAACTCGACCATTTGTACATTGATATGTATAAAAAATATGACATGAATACATGAAAAAAAAATCTATTTCTATATCAAATATCATAAAAAATTAATAACAATAGAAGAAACATATGGAAACATTACTTACATATTACACGTGTCATGTTTTTAGGTGCAACTGTACTAATTAAGTTTACTTAATCAAAATTTTCAACCAATTCTTTTTCAATTAACAAAATAGCAAACTCATTCAATCTTTCTTGTGACATAATTGGTCAATGATAAGATTTGATCAAGATAGTTCATCTGCAATTGAGAAGCTTTGAAATTGGCACTCATCAAAACACTAGACTTCATCTTCTAATTAATTAAACGATCAAATCCTAAATTCCTAGAGGGAACATGGATTCGAAAATCCTAATTCCATTTACAATCAACCTAAATTCAACTATGGTGGCAAGCTATGGTTATCCATCACTTCAAGGCTCAGAGAGGCTATGAGGAATTTCACCGTGACCACAGTCAAGAAAACTCACCAGCTTGGAGCCTTAAATCCGGAACCTCCTAATTATATATTTACATTATTAAAAAAAAATTGAGGGCCCCTCTGAAGTGGAGGTCCTATGCGGGTGCCTATATAGACTACCCTCAAGGCCAACACTAAGTTTGGGCGTTGTTTTTATTTATTTATTTATTTTTATTATTTTGTGTTTTGTTTTTGTTTTTGTTTTTTTCAGGCACAAACAATTACATTGCTTATCAACCAACGACTCCTTCACCAAGTCCACAACCCTCCACAACATCTGGTTCGGGTTTGAATCTTCCAGATACCCAATGCACCTAAGCACTTCTAATGGTGTAGGCAAATATAATATAGATAAAACTATACTATAATAGTTGATGTACAAAGTCGCTTACTAAATTGACTAAAAAAAGGAAAATACTCAGAAATAGGACAATTTCTTAATCTTGGATAGAGCATTTCGATTATGCACACGCCAAGCACAACAATTGGACAAAAATATGATTTTTCCTACTCCTAAAATGACTTAATTGCCCTTGTATATAAATGAGTTATTTCCTCCCATTTTCTGATTTCATTCTCTCTCTACTCTGTCTCTCCCTCCCTCCCTCTCTTCTCTCACTTTCTCCTTCACTCACTCTTTCTCCCCTTCTCACTGTACACACACAGTGCACTGTCATCCCTACCTACACCGTCCAAATCGAAGCCACTACCAATTTCATCTCGTCCACACGAGTCCAAAACACCTACCCTTGTCACGAATCTCATCCCTGATCGTTGGGATCGAAACTCAAGCACGCCGCGAGTTTTTTGACCATTTTTCGGCAACAAGGCAAACAACTGAGGCTCGAGACCACCACCACTGGACTCGCATCAAGGGTGGGAACAAAGCTCAGTCATTAAATGTTGGTGTTTTGTTGGATGAATTTTACAGGATTTGCTCATTGTATATACACGACATGCACATGATATGCTCACAAATCTGAGCCAACCCAAAAACCCAGAGCTCACAGCTTTCTTTTCGAAATTAGAAAAATGATGTCATCACCTGTGACGTCACCACCATATACACTATATGCACACCACATACAAATCATTTGTACAGTACATGCACATGATATGCACAAAATTGAAGATCGAGCAATGAGATGCCTTTTGCATTAATGAGAAACTTTGACGGCATGACCTATTGGTATAGTGGATACAAATAAAACATAATTGTTACGTATATAAGGTTATAATGGCAGCTTGAAAAGTCTTGGTACGTATATCAATCACCGCTTAACCGTGCACGTGGAAAACATGATACTCGTTGTCGTTATTTCATGGACACGCATGATCCTTAATGTCCTCTAAGTTTTTTCTTAATTTTGTTTTTCGCTGAGGCCAACAAGGTTGTAGTCATACTCGCTAAATTTCGAGGCACACCATATGTGCATCACAATTAGTAAACATTCTTGCTTCTCATATTAGGATGTAGCCATGCACACCAAATGCACATTATGGAAAAAATTTCACAAATTTCTACAATTGGACACTTGAACCATAAATTGTTTCATCCCAATTTTGTACCATGTCAAAACTTGAATTTTATTCCGCAACCCATAGACCGCAACATGAAATACAAACCCTAATTTAACTTCTAAGTATTAATTCATCTGATTTCGAAGAGAGTGAAGTCCAAAGAGATGTGAGAATAGTGAGCTGGGTTTTGGGTTGACCTCATACCTCTGATTTCTAACAAATGGATGCGAGAGAGGGGTGAGAAGAGAGTTAACTTTTGTACCATATTTTCTGTTTTGGACGGAAAGTTCCATTTTTTCCGATGACTGAAGCTTCAGCATGCATAGTAAGGTAGGGTGTTTAGTTCCAAGTTCCTTCATCAATGATTTATTGAATAAATGGGTTGTTTGTAAGATGAATTAATACTTAGAAGTTAAATTAGGGTTTGTGTTTCATGTTGGGCCTATGGGTTGTGGAATAAATTTCAAGTTTTGACATGCTACAAAACTAGGATAGAACAATTTCAAGTGTCCAATTGTAGAAATTTGTGAAAAATTTTCTGTAATGTGTATGTGGTGTGCATATGGTGTGTATGGCTACATCTTAATATGAGAAGTGAGAATGTTCACTAGTTATGATGCACGTATGTTATGTGGTGAGCAGCTTGTTGCTCGATCTTCAGTTCTGTGCATATCATGTAATTGTATCGTACATATGATGTGCAAGTGGTGTGCATATAGTGTATATGGTGGTGACATCACATGTGATGACTTCAGTTTTCTTATTTCAAAAAGAGAGATGTGAGCTCTGGGTTTGTGGGTTGGCTCAGATATGTGAGCATATCATTTGCACGTCGTGTACATACAATGAGCAAATCATGAAAACTTCATCCAACAAAACATCAACATTTAATGATTGGGCTTTGTTCCCACCCTCGATACGAGTCCAGTGGTGGTGTTCTCGAGCCTCGGTTGTTTGTTATGTTGCCGAAAAATGGCCGGAAAACTCACGGCCTGCTTGAGTTTCAATCGCAACGGTTGGGGATGAGAGTCGTGACAAGGTTAGGTGTTTTGGACTCGTGAGGATGAGATGAAATTGATGGTGGCTTCGATTTGGACAATATTGGTCGGGATGACAGTACACCGTGTGTGCACAATGAGAAGGGAGAGAGAGTGTGAAGGAGAAAGTGAGAGAAGAGAGAGAGAGAGAGAGAGAGAGAGAGAGAGAGAGAGATTAGAAAATAGGAGGAAATAACCCATTTATATGTGGGTATTTTAGTAATTTCGGTTTTATGCATGGTGTGCATGACTTATACATAACCAGTTTGTCCTATTTTTGTCTCAAGATTAAGAAATTGTCCCATTTTAAGGTATTTTCCAAAAAAAAAATTGTGTCACACCTATAGAGTTGGCAAGCCAAATAGACAATTTTATTTTATAATTGTCTTTTACCAAATAGACAAAGTTTGGCTATTCAATTGGCTACTCCGTTAGAGCTTGATTTTTCCTATATAGCTCATCAAAACCCTAAACCCTAAACTAAACATTTCTAATGAGGGTTTTAGATCACTTGGTTAAGAGTATTTGTCTTTACATCTTGTGATAAACTGTTCAATGAATTTTCATCTATGTAAGAAAAGATTTTCTAACAATACTTTGGGAATACACAAAGCTTTTATTTTCTTTCTAAAACCATCCAAAATAGTTCACATCAACACTCGATAAAAAGATATGCAGAAAGTTCCACTCTTGTTGTTTTCTGTTATGGAATTCTAGTTGATTCATGACACTTTATGTTACAGAAGACAGTTAGAACAATAAGCCTGACCATGGCTAGACACTGGGATTGCTTCTGCAACTTGTCCCGGAACACCACTGATAACAAGTTGGTTCCTCATATATCTTTTTCCTTAGCCATGTTTTCAAGATGTTTCTGAGTTTATATGCCATAAATCAGATTTTTGTGCTATACATTAATGTGAAAACTTATTAACATATAAGTTTCCGAGTCGTTTTGCTTTTTGTCGTGAAGTTGTTTAATATTTCACTTGCATCCACAGGTGAGGTACTTCATACCTGACTAGGGAATTTTTTAACCAAATGGGGGAAAAGATGGGAGACCATGTACTACTTATTGTTGCTGAAGAAGGGGATGAGCTGGTTATTGGAGGTCTGAATCTTATAGGTGGAGATATGTTATATGGACACCTATTGGGATGTCATCCTAGAGCTTACTATCCAAGTTCGCATTTTGAAGCATGCTATTACCACCAGGTCTTGTTATTTTTATTTCGTTATGTCATTTTATTAGCACATATCATTTAGACTTTCAACTCTATTATATTTAGCAAAAAAATGCTTTTTAATGACCATTCATCTTTAATATTTGGAAACGTGGAAGCAATTGGAAATGCTGTGAAGGCAATTAGAGCAATTCCAGCATGAGAACTCTCCTCCCAGGCAATACATTATGTTATCCACCCAATGAACAGTAACTGCCCTTAATGAACAGTAATCGCCTTTTGTATCTCCACTGTTGCACTTCAATAGCCTTGGCAATATGCAATAAAATATTAGTATTTTATTTATTTATAAAATAATACAAAATAATTTTATTTGTAATTTCGGATAAGATTTTTAATCGTTCTCGTTGCGCCACATGTCATTATCCGAAAAGTTAACAATGAACAATTCAAGAACACGTATATATTGTGCTCATGACGCCATCGAAGAACCCGTGCAACATGAGGCATTAGAAAGGGATGGTCGTTACAATGAATTGATCATTCAACGATATACTGCACTTCAAAGGCCATATATGCACAATGCCTGACAAATTGATTTGATAGAGCACTAGTGGGAATTGAAACAAGCTCAAGATACTTAAGTTCATTTAGTGTGTTTCTTTTAGTTCATTTAGTGAGTTTCTTTTAGTTCATTTGGTGTGTTTATTTAATTTTAGTGAGTTTCTTTTAGTTCATTTAGTGAGTATTTTGTTATTTGGTATGTTTATGTAATTTTATTTGGTGTGTTTAAATGTCTTTTGAATAAAGATTCTCTTAATATAAATAAATTACCAAATTAAATAAAGTACTAAAATCAATAAATTGGAAACAACATAAAGTACGCTATTCAATAACAAGAAATTACAACTCAAAGTGATTGGAAAATTGTGGGCTCCAATTACAAAAAGTACTCTATTCATCATCACTTAACCAATTTGTGGTACTAGGATGTTCTTCTCTTGTCGTGCTAGGACCATCTCTTCTTGCTCTCGCTTCTCTTGCACGCCTCCTTTGCACCACATCCGCTTTCTCCAACTTCCCAAAATATTTAGAATTTGGAGACTTCCCTTCTAAAGGCGTGTTCATAATGTCACGATCTCGTTGAGTCATTCTTTCTTCTCTAACATGTTTCCTTTCTTGCCTAAGTAGCTATCTTTCTCTCTCATTAGCTTGAAATGCTCTCTCAACAGCTGCAGCATTTGCCTTCTCTCTAGCCTTATTAGCCTCAAATTTCATCATTTCCCATGCCAAAGTCAATTCACCTTGGCGAGCAAGTTGTTCTACATACTTTGCCTAATCATTCTTCGAAGCACTCCCTTTTCTCTTTGAAGCCTTCTTACCTTGAGGCCTAATTGGATAACGGGTTGATCCCGATGCTTGTTCAGGGGGGCGTTTCGGGCACTTCTTCTACTTCATCTTTATGAACATGCGAGCCATGATCAGGTGTAGAGTGTAGAGAGGTGCTGTTCATGAAAACTTCTGGACCGATATGCACAACTTTGAATTTAGGACAATCTTTAACAATATTCCAACATTCCCACCGGTTGAATGATTTATTTTTTGTTTTGGTTTTGGTACCATACCAAGCTTGTGTTTGAAGTTGCTACACAATGCAGGATAAGAAATAATTATAATGAAATTAGGTAACAAATAAATAATACAAACAAATAATTATAAGGAAAGTAGGTAATTAATAAATAATACAAACAAATAATTATAATGAAAGTAGGACAAATAAATAATACAAACAAATAATTATAATGAAAGTATGTAACAAATAAATAATAAAAAAAAATAATTATAATGTAAATTTGGGTATAGTACAAACAAATAAATAATATATTGTTATCTGATCCGCGTAATTTTCCCTACTTCGAATATTAGTACTGGCTTGTGCTAAGGCGTCTCTCCACATACTAAACGATTGGCTAAGTAATTTCCAACGACTGAACATCGATTCATTGGTTCTTTTCCCACCCATTTTCTCAAGATAATTGATATGAATAAGACTCCACATTTCTCGTAACTGCATCTCATTACCCGTAAATGAACTATGAGTAACTTAAACCCAGCTAGTACACAACGCAGTATCTTCAAGAAGCGTCCAATTCGTACCTGCATCAGTAGTCATTTTGTTGAAAAAAAATTGGATTGAAACTTTGAGAGAAAGATAGAAATGTGGTTGAAAGTAGTTGAGAAAATATGAAATTGTGGTGTAAGGTATGATAATGAGAAGGTATTTATAGACAAGTAAAAACAATATTAAAAAAAAAAAAAATTTGGATTTTTATTCATTTTTTACAAATTTTTAATTTTTTTTATTCAACTAATTAATCTCTGCCGTTAGATTTAAAAAAAAATTGAATTCCAACACTCCAGATTGTGCCACATGGCACAACGGTAACATTTATGAATTTTAAAACTATTTTTTTTATTTATAAAGGAGAATAATATCAACCGTTGACCTTAGATCCAACGGTTGATATTAAATAAGATTTTTTTTTATTTTTTTTACCGTTGCAAATCTGACAGTCCACATTTTCTTGCCGTTGAGATCCAATGGACCATGGGAAGCCACGTGGCTTCCCAACGGTAAAAATTTGAAACTGCGCCGCGAGCCCCATTTGTTGAAAACATGTTGGGTGACGCGCCCCTACGCACGGGTGCAGTGCACGCGTCTGACAGAAAAATATAAAAAATAGGGTTGATGTCTGGCTGACGTCAACCTTGAGTCAGATAGCCTTCAAGCTCGCGAGCTGGCAATTCATGATAGCCCTGGTACTCGGGCCTGCCTTGTCCCTTGAGCTCCTACATGCTAGAGTCAATAGGCCGGGCTCTCAGGCTTGTTTGGTGGCCTGTCCCCTAGCTCCAACCAATGCTGGAAGTGTCTTGTCTATCCTTTAATTATTCCTTGATGGGAAACCACATCTGAATTTAGATTTATACAAGTTTTTACTTATTGCACCAAAGAGCAGACATACATAAAAGATAGGTTTCTATAAGAACACATAATACAATATACTGATTTAAGTGTAGTGGATTTGAGTTTCTTCAGGAACTCAAGTGTGAGCGCTTCGGGACTACGAATGGATGTCAATTGTTCAAAGAAGAGAATTAAAATATTGAATCATTAATGTCCAAAAGTGAGTTTCAGACCAATAATTTTGGATTTCTTGTCATATTAATAGATTATTGGTCACTTTTAATTAATTCAATAGATCGGGACCATACGAGGTCGAATGTGGAAGCAAAATAATGACATGCAGGTCTTATTAGATTCAATTGGTGACGGACCAAGTGACAAGTGAATTATAGCTTAATTAGTGTTAACCAAAAATATGGCAAAAATATTTGGGTATGATTAAGAAGCAGAGGACGCCAAAATACGGCATCCAGTCAAAAAAGGTACGCAGCCCAACATGTAATTGCTGACTGCAATGGGTCACCGCCCTACAGCAAGCTGCAGGCCTTTGGGCTCCATTATATGGCTGCACAACAGCCCAACAAGAACGTAAGTCATTGGGCCAGGGAAGGAGGGCAAAGCCGATCAGTGATAGGCTTGCTGGATTTGGGCATTAGCGTGAAGGAAGACCAGCTTTCCCTGGCTTCTGGTTGATGCAATGCAAGCCCAGCAAGTAAATACTGGCTGGCTAATTTGGGCCGAGTGCACCGACAAGCCCAGCACCTGCTGGCTTGGTCTGGCGCAAGCTGGACCATGAGAGAGGCCAGCAAACAAATGCTGGTATACTACTTTATAGGGTTGCGGGCCCAGCAACATTCAAAACCCTAGGCCGTGGCTCCGCCGAAAATTTCCCATAAATTTTAAATTCTTTTTCGAAATTTATAGGGTTTGAAAAACCCTAATTGCTTCTAATTTCTTTCGATTCTTTGACTCACATATTCCACATAACAAAAATTGCGTAATGCATGAAACGTGTGTGTGTGTGTATATATATATAGGGTGGTTCGGTATGGGATCCCATACCGAAACCCTTGTCCCGATTCCCAAACCGAAATTTTTGGGAATCCCAAATTCAATACCAATCCCAAACCAAATTTTCGGGAATCCCAATTTTCGGGAATCCTGAAATAATTTCGGGATTTCGGGACAAATCGGGAATCCCGAAATGCTTTTGGGCTTTTGGACTAAAATTTGACATATTATGTTTTTGGGCTAAAATTTGACATATTATGCAGAAAACGAAACACGTATACAGTTTTACTAAGAGATGAATGACTAGAAAAATGCCAAAAGCCATGCCAGTTGAACAAACAAATCATATCCAATAATTATGATAATATATACTGATTAATGCCAATAATTTGACAGAACGAGCATATCATATCAAAAAATCTAATGCCATCTCACCCCACATTCCAACTTTGATTCCTCCTCCACATAGTTGTAATTAAATGAAAATTTTGGCGGCACCCATGTCTGAAAGAACAACCATATTGTGTACTCGAAAACAAA
Organism: Pyrus communis; assembly: GCF_041283825.1. NCBI lineage: Eukaryota > Viridiplantae > Streptophyta > Magnoliopsida > Rosales > Rosaceae > Pyrus > Pyrus communis. The sequence goes on from NC_142579.1 coordinate 482,066, forward strand.
AGAAAAAAATTTGAGCTCAACTAATTGCATGCCCTGTACCCACCTTGTCCGTGTATATATATAATATATGTATACTGATATGTTCATGCATGCATAATGGTCTTTGCTCCTTTGTTTCCTTGTTTCCTTGATATATTAAAAAATAATATATATATATATAATATTTAATTCTATTCGGTATGGGAATACCGAAAAAATGGAGATGCAATACCGAATCCCATACCGAAAATTTCGGTTTGGTTCGGGATGACATACCGAAAATTTCGGGAATTTTGGTTTGGGATTTTTTTGGTTTGGGATCGGGATTTTTTCGGTTTGGTTTGGGATTTTTGGGATTTTTTTCCAGCCCTATATATATATATTGACAAATATATGAAACATATACAATATATATATCGGAAGGAAAATATAAATGTAGGGGGTTTATGCATCATGGGGAATGTTTTCATGCTTCATGGTCATTTCAAATTTCTTCCTTTATTTTAAGCGTACATGATTGGTAGAAAACAACAAAAGCCTTTCAATTTGTAGAAGATCCTTCTCAGAAAGCTGGAATTGCATATCCAATGCATTGTATCACGTTCAACACAGAAAAATTAAATTGAATTAATAGCATGTAGATCAATTCAATAAAATAATAAATTAATCATAAAAAAAATGATTAAGACGTAATACTCCCTTGATTGAAGATCAAACTCTTGTTAGCACAACGTCAAGAGCGTGCTGATAATGTGTTGTAGGCATAATTTACTGAACAATTGTGAGGTGTGTTCTATTCCACCACATTGTGAGAGTGATAGGGTGCACGACACATAGAGAGAAGAGAGATATGTGTAATTGTGAGGTGTGTTCTATTCCACCCCATTGTGTGAGTGATAGGGGGTGCGGCACATAGAGAGAAGAGAGATATGTGTAATTGTGAGGTATGTTCTATTCCACCAAATTGTGTCTTTATTTATAGTAGTGGAGAAGGTTAATTCCTTACTCTAATAGGATTACAACTCTGAGATGATAATATCTAACCCTAGAGAATATTCCAACATATCCCTAGATGCACTAGGATTTATACAAACACATTCCTAATCTAATAGGTCTACAACATACATAAAAATTTCTTTTATTATGGTTTTTATGATATCACAGGCAATCTGCCCGTAACAACTTACAGCTAGCTGCCATTATCTGATTGATGACGGTTTCAGGAAGGCCATAGAGAACTTTGTAGGGCGTGAATCAACTCAGATGATTGCACTTATAATTTCTGTATTTAGGTGCCAATGGCATCCTAAATTGATTCTTGTTTCGGACGAATTATTTGTTATTTTGTTACTCCAATTTATTTGTGCTTTAGAATCGTTCTAGTAATTTATCCCTTAGTGTTTTTTAAATTATATTTTTCGTTTCATTTTCGTTTCATAAAAAGTACTTGCTACATGCAGGTTGAGCTTGTGATGGAACTATCACATGATTCTGGACCTTTCAAGGAAGGTATATAATAATTTATTGGCATAATGTTCTTGTACAAGTAGGGTTTAGGGTTTACCAAATAATACATACAAAAAGAAATATGAACTTACCAAATAATAGCAAGAAATATAAAGTACACGTTACCAACAACAAATAGAAAGGCCTCCAAACAAATAGATGGATAGTTTCTTCTATTAATAATTGTAAACATGATTGAATTTGAGTGCACATATCTAAATAATCATTGAAAAACCGCTAAATCACTAGTAAATATAGAAGGAAAAGTAGAGTGAAATTTCGGTCATGATAGGACAGAAATTTCAACGATGGTACAATAGAAAATTCTTCAACGCATTGGTGTAAGTGTAGTATCCCACATCGCCCGTGAGGGCGTGGTCTTTGGGCCTTATATATCCATTGCCAACCTTAAGTTTCAACTAGGCCTTTTGTGGACTCCCTGAGGGGAGGGCAGGCGCTGGCTACGGCTGAGTACCGGTCCACAGAAACAAAACCGTGCGGTAGCTCTGTGGACCGGTACTCAGCCGTAGCCAGCGCCTGCCCTCCCCTCAGGGAGTCCACAAAAGGCCTAGTTGAAACTTAAGGTTGGCAATGGATATATAAGGCCCAAAGACCACGCCCTCACGGGCGATGTGGGATACTACAATCCACCCCCCTTAGGGAGCCCGACGTCCTCGTCGGCACACCACGACCGTGAGTCTGGCTCTGATACCAAAATTGTCACATCCCAACCCTCAGCTCCAACTATATTGTCCGCTTTGGCATTCCCTGCCCGAAGACAGAGCTACCGCACGGTTTTGTTTCTGTGGACCGGTACTCAGCCGTAGCCAGCGCCTGCCCTCCCCTCAGGGAGTCCACAAAAGGCCTAGTTGAAACTTAAGGTTGGCAATGGATATATAAGGCCCAGAGACCACGCCCTCACGGGCGATGTGGGATACTACAGTAAGCCTGTAAGGAAGAGCATATATCACTTTTCATGCGTAATTTGAAAGACTTTTTATTAAAATTGAATTCTACAAATTTATATATCAGATTTTAGGATTTTTGATATATTATTCAGGAATTAAAAGGTATATTAAATATAATTGCAAGGCTGTAGGAAGATGTTTAATTGCATGTCAAAATAGCCATGAATAATCTTAAAATTTCAAAAGCTAGACATCTTTATCAAAGCAAGACAAAAAATAAAAAAGGCATGTCGCCAGAAAAATCAAATACTTACAATTATCCTGTTTTATCCAATGTGAAAATGTTTTTAATCTTTAATTTGTTAGGTTTCCTTAGCAGTTCGTCAAATCATATCCGTTATTCTATTGAGTCTAAAACAGAAGGTTGAACATCGTCAACTGGAAAACAAATCTTTCCGTATGCATGGATTGACCGCTTCTTATTGGAGTCAAATATATATACGGATTAAACATGGAACGGAAGGGTGATCGATGATGATAAATATAATCCTAAAACTGGCTTGACAGATAATATTTGTTTCTATTCGAGTTTAATAAGATCTTTCTTTAGACCAAAAAAGACGGACAATATATATCCAAATTTAGTCTTTCAGTCCTATCATGATTTTTTCGGCTAGAAATATTATGTGTATATATAAAGGGCCAATAGCTAACCCTAGAATTCAAATTTTAACAAAATTAAAAATCAGCATCAAAACATCATGATTAAGTTAGGTTTCATCCTCCTGCTTGTTCTTGGCTGTACAGTCACAACTAGTAAATCTGCCAAGCAAAATCATCCTAAAGACTATGCTTCATGCGACGCTCATCACATCGTCAACCGGAGCAGTTTTCCCCCCGATTTCATATTCGGGTCTGCCGGAGCGGCTTACCAGGTACGTAACGCACCTCTATATATATAATTTTTTTTTTCTTTCAAGGTTAATTAATTCTCACTAGAATGCTGGGTTTAATTTGTTGTGTGTTCGGGAATTCTATTAGTTTGAAGGTGCTGCAAAGGAAGGGGGTAGAGGACCATGTATTTGGGATACATTCACTCACAAATACCCAGGTATGTGAATTATTTTACTTTTCATACTCCTCTTCTTCCATACAACATTAACATAGCGGAAATCAAAGACAACTTGCATATTTTCTACCAAATATCTAGTTAATCTAAAGTTTTATGCGAATTTTTTTTTTAAATCATCTTTTTTAAATCATCATTTTGGTCTCTCACTTTCAAAATTAATCAATGTCGTTCCTGACATTCACTACTACACATCAATTTGGTCATTCTGTTAAAATTATGTTAACTATTCTGTTAGTTTGTTTGTGGGACCCACAAATCTAATGAATTAGTGATACATGGATTACACAACATAAGAATTTTTATCGCAAATGGTCTCTGACATTGATCCAACTCCTCATTTTGGTCCTTGAGTTTTAAAAATTGATAAATTTGATCTCTACTTTCAATACCGAATGTCAATTTAATCCTTCCGTTAAACTTTCGTCAATATTTTTTGTCTCACTAATCCAATCATATGGCGCTATGTGTATTACCTACAAGAAACTATTTTTTTTAAGATTTAAAACTAAAAACCAAAACTAAAAGAAGAAAAAAAAAAAAAAAAAAGTCATCGTCGTCTTCATCAGGGTATGCTCAAAAAGAAAAAGAATGCATCATGATACCACTAAAGTACTTGGCCTCTTGAACTCACTCCTCATTCTCTCTAGTTGTTTATGATCCTATCAAATTTGAATTGAATTTGGATTCGATTTTGTCGAATTTAGATTGAATTTTTTTTCCAATTAGGGTTTTGGGATGTGAGAAAAATGTTAATTAGCGCGAAATACTCGTCTGTTACTTCACTCGTAAAAAAATAATAGTTTCTTATGGTTAATCCACATGAAGCTATATGATTGGATTAGTGGGACGACATCAGCACACAAACGAAAAATATTGATGAAATTTTAATGGAAGAACTAAACTGATGTGCGGTAGTGAAAGCCAATGACCAAATTTATTGATTTGTGAAAATCAAGGACCAAAATGAGGAGTTGGATCATTGGCAAGGACCATTTGCAACAAAACCCCTTATTTTGTGTAATCCACGTGTCACCATTTCATTGGATTGTAGGTTCCACATACAAATTAACAGAAGAGTTGACGAAATCTTAACGGAATGATCAAATTGATGTGGGATAGCGAATGTCAGGGACAATATTAATTGATTTTGAAAGCGAGAGACCAAAATGATGAGTTTGATCATTTTAGGGACCATTTGTAATAAAAACTCATTTGTAAAGTGACTGATCCAAGTTTCAAGAGTGTATTTTGCAATTAGGTTTTTTGTTTTTATTTAAATGTTTTACCGAGCAAATTAGATTTAAACGCTAAAAATCTAAATTGTTTTCATCAAATAGGTTTGCTTCCAATCAGTTTATAAGGTGCTTACATATTTTATGTACAAATAAAATAATTCAGATAAGATAACAGATCGCAGCAATGGAGATGTGGCTGTTGATTCATATCATCGCTATAAGGTATAAGTCACACTTTTTTTACCTTTAATTCTTTTTGAAGAATGTAGCAGCGAAGACTAATTATAAGAATTTGAGTGCAAGAAAAATAACAAGGTTCTTTCGACATGTTACAGGAAGATGTTGGGATTCTCAAGGATATGGGTTGGGATTTTTACAGATTTTCAATCTCATGGTCTCGCTTGTTACCTAGTAAGACAATTAATATAATGTAATAAATTGACTATTGTTTTAATTAATTATATAATATAAATATGACCGCAGAAGCGGAAGACTTGATGCAAAATCGAACACAATGACGTTTTAGAATTCATACATGATACAACTGACCTCATTTAGTGAGATAAAACTTGATTGTTGTTGTATTTCTGTTCTTCTAATGTACTACATTGTTTTTCTTTCTCCCCGAAACTTTTTGATCAGATGGAACGATAAGTGGGGGAGTGAACAAGGAAGGACTAAATTATTACAAAAATCTCCTCCATGAGCTTCAAGCCAATGGTTATGCCCAAGACCCTTTTGAGACTAATTTGACCCTCAAAGAATAAGAAATTACTAATTACTGATCATTTTTATTTCTGTATTGTATTAACTTTTAAATATTGCAGGTATAAAGCCCTTTGTGACACTTTTTCATTGGGATTTTCCCCAGACTTTGGAGGATCAGTACCTTGGCTTCTTAAGCCCTAACAGTGTGTAAGTGAAAGAACTTCCTCAGCACTTATAAACTCGTGAAATGCTCAATTAATTAAGAGTTCAAAATTTAACCAAACATTTTATTTCATATAGGAGCGATTTTCGGGACTTTGCAGATCTCTGCTTTAAAGAGTTTGGTGACAAAATTAAGCACTGGATCACGTTAAATGAGCCTCAAACTTATAGCGTCCAAGGTTATACAGTTGGAGCATTTGCTCCAGGCCGATGCTCTAACCATACAAAATGCAAAGAGGGTGGGAATTCGGCGACGGAGCCATATTTGTCGGCACATCACCAACTTCTAGCTCATGCAGCTGCTGTAAATGTGTACAGAGACAAGTATCAAGTAAGTTACATATATATAGATATATATATATATATATATATATATATCTCTATAAACATATACGAGTGTGAGCCTTGATGCAACTAAAAGGTTGCATCTTTATGACCAAAAGGGTCATGAGTTCAAGTCGTGAAATCAGTCTCTTTGCAAAGCAAGAGTAAGTGTTGTGCATGATAAGCGGTTTTCTTCCAACTCTCGCAAAGCAGAGAGCCTTCTTGACTTGGGGTGGCCGCTTATACACACACACACACATACATATATCCATATAATCAAATGTTAATATTGAATATGCATGCATGCACAGGCTACACAAAAGGGCGTGATCGGAATAACGCTTAACTCAGGTTGGTCCGTTCCATTTTCTAATTCAACGGAAGATAAAGAAGCTGCACTTAGAGCACTTGATTTTTCGTATGGATGGTACTTACGCTCTTCTAAATAATTAGATTACTAAAGCAGTTAAACTAATTAGATAACTTGATTTACAATTCACATTTTTTAATACTTGCTTAATATATGTTTAAAATTCTTTATTTAAATATAGGTTTATGGATCCGGTGACATGGGGTCGGTATCCAAAGAGTATGCAACGCCTAGTTGGAAATCGATTGCCCAACTTCACCAAAGAGCAATCCAAAATGCTAAAAGGTTCATATGACTTTGTTGGATTGAATTACTACTCATCGTCTTATGCAAAAGATGTTACTGCCAATAAGTCTGTAAAGCAGCCAAGCCAGTCAACCGACGCCAACGTCGAATCATTAAGTGAGTAATTAATTTATTAAAATTTTAATTAGCTTCCGATAATTTTTTGAATTAAAGCACACTAACAAGACTTTGACAAATGAATATTATTGTGGCAGACAACCGCAATGGAGTCCCCATCGGTCCAATGGTACGTCTACTATATATACGATTAATTCATATATTAAACTTAAACAACCACAACAAATAGCAGAATAGAAAAATGTGAACAGTAGCTCCCTTAAAGGAGAAAAAAAAAAAGGGAAGTCCTAGGTTCGATACTTCGTAAGTTGTGAATCTGCTTAATCGTGATTATGGGTAATTTGTAAGTTCCAGTTAGCCTCCTCCAAGCCTAATGAGTGGATAACCGTAGTTTGCCACCAGTTGCATCGCTTTTCAAAAAAATGAAAATAATATATATTAAATTTATAAACCCTCTTACCTCATATCATGTTGTAGCTCACATAATTTCATATGGTTGGTTGCAGGCTGCTTCAAATTGGCTTTATATTTATCCACAAGGACTTCAAGAACTGTTAACTTACACAAAGATGAAGTATAAAAATCCAATTATTTACATCACAGAAAATGGTAGTTACGGTAGTTATGTCAAATCATATATACATATATACACGTATTGCCATTTATATTTCCACATGAAACTAAATAAACATCACTTCTTTTTTTTTGTAGGAGTTGACGAGGCAAATGATCCCAAATTATCACTTGAGGAAGCTCTCATTGACAAAGAAAGAATTAAATATTACGATGTGCATCTTTATTACGTTCAAGAAGCCATTAAGTAAGTGATTGCTTGACAAAATTAAGTAAAGATTTGATTTGTTCTCATTTCTTGACCCATAATTTCACGAACATGATTTTATCTAACATTTGATTGAGCAGGAACGGCGCTAATGTGAAAGGGTTCTTTGCGTGGTCATTGCTTGACAACTTTGAATGGACTAACGGTTACAGTGTGAGATTCGGTATCATCTATGTGGATTACAAAAACGGACTCAAAAGACATTACAAACTCTCTGCTCACTGGTGGAAGAATCTTCTTAAAGGTAATTCCCACTCGGCTTCTAAACATAATTCTTCAAAGGGCAACACCAAACCCTCAAAGGGCAGCACCAAACACTAGGTTCAAAACCTAAATCCTCAAATGGCGGCATTCATTAATTGCTACGTGGATAATGAGTTTCATGTATGTTGTCGCTCCTATAATAATAAATAAGTTTTCTACACATGAAAAATGCCCCCTTTGTGGTAAATACGGATCGCCTTAATCAAGTTATTGATTAGGGATATATGATCATTTGTTGATTATAGATGTACTTGTCTGATGAGTATTTAAGGTTAATACCTTTTACCGTACTCATGTAATTAGCACAAATAGGGATTTTTCCCCAAGGAAATAGTACAATCTCTATTCTCCTAGTTTCTCCCTCATCTCGCATTTTTTTTCTTCTATCTAGTTATAATACGTTTGTTTCTCTTTTTAATTCTGTTTTATAATAGTTGTCGACAATGTACCTATAAGAAACGACTTGTGGAAGTTACTCTTCATAAGATGATACGAAAGGGAAAAGTTTGTCTAGTTTTTAATAGGATGAATTGATTACTCTTGTAAATATAATACGCAAGAACTTGCACAACTTGTTGCCTATTATATTTCATGTAAAAAAAATACATACATATATACACACACACACATGCACACACTAGTTTATAGATATATAAGCATTGTTCTAAAAATCTCCGTCTAGCGCCACCTAGGCACTAGGCGGTTGGACAGCGCCCCGATTAATGCCTAGGCATTTGAAAATTTAGAAAGGGCGCCTAAACCTCCTAGGCACCCACCTAGCCCGCCCAAACCCACCTAGACACCCGCCTAGGTCGCAACGCACTTAGATAAACAATAAATAACTTTCATTTTGCATTTTTTTTATAATAAATTGTTAGAGACTTTTTTAATACTTAAATGAACACATTATATGCTTGTTCCCCATGTTTTCAATATGTTTCATTACTTCATAATATATATGTTATTCTATTTTGTAATTTATGATATAATTATATATATTTTTAAGTATAAACAGACACTTATTTATATAAAATATAACAGATTTACTTAAATCCGCCTAGTTCGCCTAAACACCTGTCACCTGACTAGCACCTAGCATCTTTTAGAACCTTGTATATAGGGTAGGTAAACAAGCTCACACAATCTCTGTATGCAACACTTCATCTAATGCCACTGATCACCACCACCAGACACGACCTCCTCTTCCTAGCTAAACCCCACAACCATCTTTTCTCCGTTGAACCCCCACCACCAAGGTAATATTTGATTGTAATTATTTATTATTTTTAATTTTCTTGAATTTACTAAATCTCTCAACTTTTTTTTCTTTCTTGAATTGGGTGGTGCAAAAGCTGATTCTGAGGTCAAGTTTCTAGAGTTTGGGTGTTTTTTTTCTTACTGTTTTGTGTTTTTATTTTTCAGGCACAGACGATTTCACTACTTGTCCACCAATGGCTCCCTCACCAAGTCCACAACCCCCCACAACATCTGGTTCGGGTTTGAACCTTCCAGGTATCCGATGCCCCATAATCATTTTTAATGGTGTAAGCAAATGTAATTGGTAAAAATTTATCATAGTAATTGATATGGCAAGTTGCTTACTAAATTGCCTCATAAAATAATATGTCAGTCCTATAGGATAAGCAAACTAAATAGGCAAAGTTTTATTTTATTATTGTCTTTCACATTTGATATTTACTTGTATCTTTTTTTGCATCTTCCCCTCACACAGAATACTTTATTATAAATATGTATTTGAGTTCTAGTTTTGCCTACACATTTAAAAGTAGGCAATGTTGCGAGAAATTTTTTAGTGTACCGAAACACATTCAGGTACATCAAGTTTCATAACATAAATTGTTAAAATTTTCTTCTTCAATGCAATCACGACATTTGATGTACTCGACGAATTCCTGCTACACAAAAACATCTCTCCAATGTTGTCTACTCTAAAGGAGTAGGCAAAGTTTGCTTACTCAATTGACTACTCTAGATTTTGCCTGTATGGCTCATCAAAAGAAATTTACCTACTCATTTACCTACTCCATTAGACATGCTTAAGATCCGTAGTTTATAAAGTTGTTATTAATCTTATATCTTACAATTTGAAACATTTGGTTAAATTTGTTTGTTGTAAAATTTTCAGGTCTTTTTCAGATCAAATTGCTGCTGATTTATGTTTTGATTACAATTCTATGACTGGTAATAATTTGACTTTTTTCTTTGATTTTCTAAAAGTTTAATTTGATGGCTATCAATTTTTATTGCGTATTTTAAGAGTTTTGTGTCTCTTAACACGTGTGGTCTTAAAATAAAACTGAGAAAAAGTATAGGGTCGGGGTTACCCTAAACCCTAAAGTTAAGAACACTCCCTAAAGTTAAAGAATACTGAATAATCTGTCACTTAAATTCTTTAGATTATTTTTTAGAATCATTGGATTAAATTTAAAAGCTCTACATGACGGAGAATTCAATACTCGAGAATGCTATAAATTATTTGAAAGTATAGATGAGTAATCTTAGTTTTAGTGTGTCTTGTGTAAGTGTAATTGACTACACAATTTTTTTGCTCATCTTTGTTTATAATTTGACGTCCAATTTCGTATATTTATTTTGAAGGACTGGGCTCCAGCACACTCCACCTGCACCATGATCTAGCCACGCGCCCCCAAAAGTTGTAAAACGTACGATCTTTCACTTGGGTAATTTTGTTAGGCATATGCTTGCTTTATGGTTAAACATATGTAGGTTTGTGTGTTTGTGCAATACTGTCTGAAATTTCAATTTTCTGAGAAACTGAAAAATGGCTTTTTGAGTGAAGTTACGATATTCATTGATAGAAAATTAATACGTACAAATAGGATGAGATGCATACAGTGGGTCTCGATAAAAATCTTGTCGGAAATTTCAATCCGGACAAAAGGAAAAAGAGCGTCCCGCATCACTAAAGATTACATACAATTATTATCCTCAATTAAAAGGTCCATTATTACATCAAAAGGTTCCTCGAACCAAACTACCGGATTATCAAGGGCGAAACCCAATCTAGCCAACCTGTGTGCCATCTTGTTCGTCGAGCATTGGCCAAATGTAACCTTGCACTGAGAAAAACCACTTAAAATCTGTCTAGTATTTGCAATAATGTGCCCAAAAGGAGATGAATCCTTTAGGCCCTCATGTTGAAGTGTCGTGGTCACCATCAGAGCATCCCCTTCAACTTCCACGTCTGTAGTCTGCTGGTGTTGAGAAAAAATCACTGCTTCCCTTGCCGCCATAATCTCCGCCAACAATGGAGAACCAATTCCCTCAACTCTCATTGCTACTGCAGCCATGAATTCCCCTTTGTCGTTCCATATCACTACCCTCACTCCTCCAATCTCTAACTGTTCATCCCATGCCGCATCAAAATTACTTTTAATCCACCCATTTTCTAGCGGCTTCCATGGCTGCCTAGTGACCACGTTGGTGTTCTTCCTCGGCCCATGCCATTTATGGAATTCATGTGGCCAAGTCTGCACTTTACAGTGCATTTCCGAAGGCTCCAAAGCCTTTCCATTCCACAACATTGCATTACGTTCTGTCCATTGCGTTTCTAAGGGTTTGATTTATTTTCATGTTTTGACGTGCATGTTGTTATTTTCTTGTTTGCTTGGGTTTACACTGCCGATTGAAGGTGAAATAACTTTGGGTTGTTTCTCCTTTTAAGAAAGAAAATTAACGATATAGATTTTTGGACATTTTAGTCATACTCTATAGGTGGGCAAAATTCATTTACATTAGAGACATACTTCTCAAAAAAAAAAATGTAAAGTCGTTCTGTCTCTCATGTAAAAGAATATCGCCTACTTGACACTGCCTGCCTATATATTAAGCACTTGACCGCATTTTAACGTGCGATAAGGCATGTTTTATGACTCATTTGTGTGTGGTGATCTTTGACGAAAGCACTAAAGGATATATAGTTGAAATAGAATGGTTGAAAGTGCTGTGCGGTTGACCCTGGGAAAAAGTTTTCTTCCCGAACATTGGATTTGGAATAGACCTTGGGTTCTCTATGGCTTCCCACGGCGTGCTTTTGGAGCAATTTCTCAGGTCAGCATGCTTAGACCTTGGCCAGCCATTCTTGGTGGTGCCTGGATGGGCGGGTTTTCGAAATTGGTGAGTATCCTTGATATTTTTCCTATGATCCTGTAGTCTGGACAGTCTTGCCCGCTCCTTGAATCGTAAACTTTTCCGGAAGTTCTTTATCGACGCACGCATCTTCAGCACGTTGTCCCAGATTTGATCCATGAAAGAGGTATCTTCATTATTCGGGTCGATGGCTCGACCGTGGGGTAACTGTCTGATAAAGGTTTCCATAGGGTTAGAGTGATCTGGTCGAGAGGAATATATAGAACAAAGTATATGCTTGTCCATTCGGCCGCGTATTGGCGTGTCTGCGTTCACACCAGATTTCTAAAGAAAATAGTTAGGTTTTAGATTTACGGCTTGCAAGCCACGTTAGTCTTGTGTAATTTTTAAGGTCCATAATGACACTAAATGTCTGATAGTATTCAATAAAATCACTCCAACTACAACAACACCTAATAAAATTACAAAAAATTACTTTACGAATCTTAACTTAGATTTCAAATGTTAACTCCTTCGACATTAGGGAGTTTTACATCAGAGTTATAGTGAATTTCTTTATGACAAAGTACTTACCTAGTATTCCAAATTTGTGGATATTGTGTTAGGGTTATGTCTCCGTCACCAAAAACATGTTTAGTTCCTTTCTTGCTCACTGTATTGTTAGGAGGAGAAGCGTACTGACACCAAGAATAAGATGTGATTTTCTAATTTCCAATCTTATTTTAAGGAAGAGGTTTTAAGTTTCGAATCTTGTGGACGTTGAGTTTAACACGAAATTATTATGTGAAACACATTATACGGTTCAACGCATATCTCCCAATAATAATGTATATAATGTTGTTAACTTCGCACACACAAAAAATGTAGAATTAAAGTGGGTCCAGAACACAAAGCCACCACACAAACCAAGTCCAAATAATGACCCAAACTAGTAGCAGAAGCATGAAAGTGCAAAGCTTGCCAATAGGATGTGAGCAACGCAATCTCACCTTATCCGCCACGATCCCACCACAATCACTCCTTATCATACATCCAGATTACATTCTTCTCCTCAAAAACTATAGAGGAAACTAGGAGAGGAACAAATGGCAGCGATGAACTCTAGTGTGTTGGCATGCAACTATGCCGTCTCCGGCCCCAGAATATCTGAACTTGCAAAAGCAAAGACGACTTGCATGCCTTCAGTTGAATCAGCAGCTCAGACCAAAGTAGTAGCAATCAGGGCCCAACAGCCTAGCACACAAAATAGTCAAGCAGCTGCTGGAAGAAGGGCTGCGCTGCTCTCCCTGGCGGCCGTTGCTTTCACCGCTGTTTCGTCCAACTCCGCTGCCAATGCCGGTGTCATTGATGATTACCTCGAAAAAAGCAAGGCCAACAAGGTAACTACAACTAGCTACATCCTCTGTAAACAGACATATATAGATACATGTGTGTGTGTGTGTGTATGTATGTATAATATATTTGATTATGTATATCAATTATATTGTTGTATCTATATTTATAGGAACTGAATGACAAGAAGAGGCTGGCAACGAGCGGTGCAAACTTTGCAAGAGCATTCACTGTTCAATTTGGATCATGCAAGTTCCCAGAGAACTTCACTGGCTGCCAAGATCTCGCCAAGCAAAAGGTATCTTCAAACTCACTATTAACTTGCTTAAATACAGTTTAATTACAATTAGTTTTATTTTATTTAATCGATTTAGCGAGCTGAAATTCTTCGGTTTCACCAATGTTTAGTGAATTTGGTTAATTAATTAAACTTGGTGTGTGTATGTACGCCTGTATGCATGGATGCAGAAAGTACCATTTCTCTCTGATGATCTGAGTTTAGAGTGCGAAGGCAAGGACAAGTACAAGTGTGGTTCCAATGTTTTCTGGAAATGGTGATCACCCAGACAAAGGGGACAACCAACCATCCGTCCAAATCTATTTATTTTCTCTCCACCTTAAACCATACAATGTACGCATCAAATCTGCAATATTGTATGTATCTATCTAGATTAGTTTCTTGTTAATTGAAAAGCTTCGACGATCCTTCATCTTTGGTTGAATACCTGGTATCTTGAAAGATAGATGAACTGGATATACACTCACATATCTTGTAAATTCTTAACATAAATCAATCATAAACGAAATGAATATGAAGTTCACAAAACAATGTTACATTACCCCTGTATCATTTCTATCAAGTTCAGCTTTATCTCCGGTTTTCACCATCGCTATCATCTGTACTTTCTGAGTATGTATGTGTAGCACCACCGCAGGCAACAGTTACAAATAAATAATCATTCTCGAGGTTAATAATTAAAGACCACGGCAACGAAACAGTCAGTAAATTCTGGTGATCACCCATCTAGCTTGTGCACAACGGATCCAATACACAAGAAAACTGCATCTCTATGTGCAAATTGAACACCAGCAGCTAGACATCTCACTTACAAAATGCCCGAGCTGATTATGCCCATCTCCGCAATGTGCTTCGCATTCATTTCCAAAAGCAGACCCAACTTCTGCAGAGTAATTCGACTTCACCCTCCAAACTTAGACCTTGTATCTTCAAAAATGTACCCAAAAGCCATCCAAAGAAACTCACTGCTGCATACAAGAGCCAAACGAGTCCATATCCTCCATCTGAGGACATGGCACTGGAAATACCCCATCTGCAAAACCCAAAACAAATTCACAATGCCACGCTGCAGATGGAGCCAGACCAAGTACTGTGACATTCTTAAAGCATATCCTTTCAAATGATGCCCCCTCAATGCCCTTCAATTCTGGGGCTTTTGTTGAATTCAAACTCAGCACATTACTAATAAAAATCCCCTTTACATGGGGAACAGCTTTGGGATCCCATCCTTTATCCGGGTGATCATTCGCCCCTCTACTAAACCTTATGGGTATCTTCACCCTTTCCATCATTAAGTTACTTATACTAACATTCGCTATGTAACCCCCTCTACCCTTATCAGATTTAATCCGCACCCCAGCTGCGGAATCCCAAACATGCAAATCCTCAATGGTGATATTTGAAATCCCACCAGACATCTCACTACCTATTCCCACTCCAGAGCAAGTTGGAGTGGTGCCATTAACTCTTCTAATTATTATGTTTGAGCTTGGACGAGCCATTTTGATTCCATAGTGATCCCACCCACTTTTCACTGCTACAAGATCGTCGCCACTCTCTATGTAACAGTCTTCAATGCACACATTAGTACTGGAATCTGAAACACAAAATACAAGTTAAATTTTCTAAAGAGACATGCTTCTTTACATTAACTTCTTGAATTAGGTTTTTGTTTATCTTTCCTGTTACATGGTGGCAAAGCCAACTTCTTTGATTAGTTTAGACTTTAGATGAATCATGTCGTGCTAAATTGGAAGAACAAGAACATACATGACTTATAAACATCATGCACAACTTATATGCATAAAAAAGGAAACATACTTTTCTCAATGTTAAATTTTATAAATAATTTGGATACATAGATGTTACGTTAAATTGAAAGAAGAGGAGCATACCTGGGTCTATACCATCAGTATTAGGAGCGTTAAGGGGGGCCAAGATTGTCATGTCCTTGATAACAACGTTACTGAAACAAACACATAATAATGAGCTTATAACATAATCTTATCGTTTTGGATTTCCAATCAACTACAGATTAGCATTAACTTGAATAGAAACAAGTAGAAAAAAACAAGAACGAAGAGGAAAAGGGCAGGGGATGTAGACCTGCAGTAAACAGGATGGATGGTCCAAAAAGGAGAATTGCGGAAGGTGAGGTTAGAGATGAGAATGTTGCGAGAGTTTTTTATTTCAAGGAGGTGACCTCTGGTGTGCTCCAATGTTCTGTTCCACCATAGTTCCCACCACATTTTTCCCTGACCGTCAACCGTCCCGTTATGACCTGAAAGGACCCAAATAATCATTCACAAAGCACCCTCCGGAAAATATAATTACAAAAAAAAATTATGTAGCAAAGAGAGGACAGAAATTTTGGAAACCTGATAGTGATGGCAACAAACAAATTGAACTAAACTAATTCATTGCATACAAACATCAGGATCCAAAAAACAATTCATAAAACGTGAGTTAGTTGCTATCAAGAAACTCATCAGTAAGTCGACCCACCACCTTGTTTAAGCTTAATACCTCCTTGATGGAAAGCTTTTATGTCCACCAAAATTAATAATCTATTAACTTTTAAATTAAAGACTGGTACAACTACTTGGCCAACTCAAATGAATAAGAAAATAAATGAAGGGTTTTTTCGGTACCTGTAATGACAACATTTGTGAGACCATCCCCATGAACAAGGCTTATATGTCTTCCTCCTAACCTCTCTCTCCCTCTTCCATAAGAAGGCAATGGCTCAATTACAGGCCATTGCCTTGGATCCTACGAATAAAAATGACACAAATCAACCGTTATTGTATTCGTCCTCACCAAATGGAAATGAATAACCGCCCAATGAAAATACCCCTTCAAATATTCCGCAGGATAAAATAGTTATACAAACAAAGCAAAAACAGAGACTAGTTTACCTGGGAGCCAAGAATTACAGCGCCGTGTTCAAGAAAAAGCGTGAAATTACTGGTGAGGTTAAAACTCCCCGTCAGCCATCTTCCCTTGGGGACATTCAACTGGGACCCACCGGTATTACGGAAAGCCTGCATGTGGAGTATCGCCCTCCTAAACGCTTCCGTGTTGGAGGTGGTTCCGTCGCCAACGCCACCGAAAGCTTCGATGGACATCACCACCTTCCGCTTCGGCACATCCCCGAAGAACCCGGCACAGCTGCTGGCCGGGGCATCCGATCGGGTTTCGGATCCTCCAGTTGGCCAAATCGACCCGACCCATGTCGGAAGCCTCGACCTCGTCGAGAAATTTTGGTAGGAAAGGACAACCATGATGGTGAGTACGAAAAGCAGAGATGTCCACGTGGGCTTCATCGCCTTACCCAGAAATAAGCTGCTGGGTTTATCTGAATCCATCAACTTACTTGAAAAAAATAAATAAATAAAAAGTCAGGCAGATTTTGTCGGATTTTCAAACGTGTGTTTTTGGTGGCGGAGAATATGGCGGCGATGGAACAGTGAGGTGCGCAGGAGGGAGAGGGAGGGGGTTGGGTAAGAGAGGGGAAGGGGCGTACTGCGCATACTGTTTGTATTAGCGTGTTGTGTTTGTCGTGTAGGGTTGGATTCGGAAAGTAGGAGACAAACTGGATCCGCTTTGTTCGGTGTGGGAGGTGGGAGTCGAGCGAGGCGGATGAAAATCCTTTCTGTGAGGACCCTATAGATCAATTGATATTAGCCGTCCATGTTATGTGTTTGTGATTAGCATAGTCACAATCAGAAAATTTATTAGTTTATCAATGTTTCTGTCGCTGGTAATTAAGGATATTTGTTTGGGGTGGTTACATTCAGCCATTTGTGGCCTTTGTGTGCCAATGGTCATTTTCAATTAAACATTATTTTACGAAAACAATTGGGAGCTCATCTGCACAATTGGTTCGAGACTTCTACCACTATTTTTGAGTATTTATTTAGAGATTGAAATAGAATCTTATTGTTCCTAAAGGAATATTGTTTTCAACAGGAGTCTTATTATAACAGAATACCTAAATTTGAACTTTGTACAATTTTATGTGATAATGTGATTAGGTGCATATTTTTTGTTTATGTTAACATTTTTTGAATTAATTTAACATTACGTTCTACTAAAATATTTTTGTGAACATTTTAACCAAAAGTAAAAATCAAATTCCGGTACCAATTTTTTTTTCTTTCACAAAAACGGAATGAGTGAATTGAGTACAAGTAAACTGAGAATAGGAGATTAAGTTGTGGTAAGTTTTGGTTGGATAATTTGATGCTTATAGGAATGATGAAAGAACAACATGAGAGAGTAACCTAAATTGAAACGGTTATTTAATTAGAACCGTTGATTTTTTAATGGTAAAAAAATTTGAAAAGCAAAAATCAATCTGGACCCTCCATTAAAAAAAAAAAAAAAGACAAAGCAATGAGACTAGAATCCACGCCTACTTTTCTACTTAAATTGTCATATTGGATTCACTATTTCACTTCCTATAGAGTCCCTAAATTTGGGTACATACACCAAGGATCCGGCGAGTCCATATACTTTAGGGACTCACTTTCCGATCCATTGAAGATTCATTTTGTCCATGTATTTTTTTATACTCATTTTATACGATGGTTGTCTCTATATAGGAACTCCATTGGAGATGCTCTAAAGTAGAATCTTGTGGTACCATTGGTATCATCCAATTTGATCATGGGTTTCCGTCCCTTTATGCTCTAAGGTACAATCCGATTCTCGACCATGGATGCTCGGATTGCTACTTTGGAATCGTCGATCTCTGCCATTTCGGCGGCGATTTCCTCCCTCTCTGAGGCTATGGATGCCAAGATGATGGTATATTTCGATTAGTTCTGTAGTGAGAAATCTTTTGAGAGGGACGAGGATTCTCTCATGATCCTTTTTGTGATGATTTGAGGATCAATCAATCGTATCTGTTCATTATATACTGTGGGGTCAGTTTTCGTTAAATACTATTTATATTGAATTTTAAATAAAAAGTTTAAATTTTTAACTGCACGATATACGGTAAATAGAAACAATTGATTGATCATCCGGATTCTCACAAAGGATCCGAAGAGGATCCTATTCGTTTGGGGGGAGTAGACGAGTTTGGTAGATTTGGGTGGTATGAATAGAGGCAAGTGGGAAGAAGCAAAGAAGCCGCTCTTCACGGGAGTCTCTTGTCTCTAGGAGGGTCACTAGCTGGTTTTCAAATTGACATCCATCCCTTTTCTTTTCTTTATTTCCGAAAACGCAAGAAACAAAATTCTAGTGACAAAATAAAATCATTGTTTGTTCCAATATTCTTTATTGAATCCCCCTTCCCCAGCGCTGCTTCCGAGCAACCACTGTTCCTATGTTTAATGTATTGGGTTGCTGCTTCCTAGCAACCACCGTTCGTATGTTTAATGTATTGGCGTAGTATGTACGCCAACAAACACCGAAACGAAAACAAATCCACGTTTAGTAATACTTTTGCCATACTAATTTAACATGGCAAAAATATTGCAGCAGTCAACCCCAAATCTAAAAGCACACCTGAAGAACCATAAATTAAATCGTCAAGGGTTTGAACCAAATTTTAAGGACACAGCAGGTGTTGACTTTGTATAAATTTCCTATTATTTCGGGATCCCTTTAATCTTGGGTTTCCTAGTTTAGGAGATTGTCTTGTAATTATATTGTAATTATTTTTTCCTGTTTACAGTAAGATTGTATATGATTATATATACCTCTAAATGAGAAGAATAAAACACATTCAAAGCATTCTCTTCTGCAAGAATGAGAATTTAAGGAAAAACTTCATCATTAATAGCATAGAAGCTTTATATTCTATAACAAGCACGTTATACTTAAAAAAAGTATAAAGTGCTTGTTATAGAATATAAAGCTTTTATGCTATTAATGATGTACTTTGTTAACATTCATCTCATCTTTTTTACCAGATTTGTTGAATGGAATAGTTTTGAACGTATATTCGTATGTGTGCGCGTTTAAATTTGACCTAAAACAATTTCGAAGCATGGATTGTTTACCGACTGCAAGATCGAGGTCAATTCAACTTTGTTTTGTAAATTACCCGAGTCATGTAGCATAAGACTATGACCTGGTTTGGTACTGAGGTGATTCTGAAAAAAGCTGGTATCAAAAAAAGCTGGGAGCTGTTTTTGTGTTTGGTAAACATTCAGCTTCAGCTTTTTTTCACAGTTTTGGGTGAAAAAAAGCCAAAAACAAGAAGCTGCAAAACCCAGCTTTGAAAAATCGGTTTTTTTTCACATCTGTTTTACATAAAAGTTTACCAAACACTATAATACTGTTTTTTTTTCTTTTCAAAAGCACTTTTACAAAAAAGTTTACCAAACACTCTGCTGCTTTATTTCACAGCCGCTTATTCTCACAACACAACAGAATCAGTTTTTTTTCAAAGCACAGCAATACTAAATCAGCCCTATGACACATGCACTCGATATGTAAGGCTTAACTTAGATTCTCTTAACTGGGGATTCCTAGCCCATGATTGTTGTAGTTTTGTAAAAAAAAAAAACTAGGATTATATAAGCATTTGGTAAAGATATCTGCAACCTGAGCTTCTAATGCTATCTGCAACAGGTGAAAGTGTTGAACGAAAACATTACACTAAACAAAGTAATTTACGTAGTACTTTACAAGAAAGAGAAACAACATTTTAAACCAATATTCTACAATAAAAGTTCAACAACTGTCTACAAGCAACTCTCTTCTTCCAAGTCAGCCATTGGATTTCTGTCTCCGCTCCCCTATAACAAAATTATTAAAAGAAACTAATGAAAAAAGTTTCAAAACATTGAATTTTAACCAAAAGCACTTTAATAACTTTATTTAATGGCTAAAACAAATCCAACGTCAAACCAGCCCAATGAGACCGGCTTAAGCAATGAGTTCCCAATTTTGCCCCTGACGGCAAACCTTTGCATGTTTAAACGCTCTCTTCCTTTCCCGATCTCTCCGCCCTATCTCGATCTCTCCTTTGCACGGAAACAATATTCCATTTTTGCAATCGAACCAATCAAATCTCTCTCTCTCTTCCTTTCTCATCTCTCAACCCAATCTCTGTTTTCGTTTTCGATTCAATTCGAATTCCACCATTTTTCGAATCAATTGAATCGATCGGATCCGATAAGCATGAGCGAGCTTCTCAGCATCGAGCATCTGGAGCTCAATTTCCCCTAGCAGTATAAAACGCTCTCTTTCTCGTTCGATCTGTTTTTTTGTTTCAAAAGATTTGCATGTTGTGGTTTCGTTTCTATTTTCAATTTGCCGTTTTGTTTTTGCTATTGAATTTCTCCAATCGAATTGATGATGGAGGTGGAGACAACGGCGGCCGGGCAGCTGGAGCTACCTGCGTTTCCCAGCTTCAGAAACTCAAGAGATCTTACATCACAATAGCTAATAGAAACTAATAAAACTTGTGTATCACAGTAATCCATAAATGAAAATACGATTGACTCTTAAATGTTACAACGCTAAACTATCAGTAAGTTGGCATTTCACCTTCTTTTTCATCGGTGTAATAATCACCAAGCACTAGACACATGCATATTGAATAGTTAACAGAGAGAAACATACCCTTTTGTCGAATTAAGACACTACCAGCACGTGCCTGAAGCCAAGCTCCCGAAAGAAAATAGCAGCTTTAGGAAGGGACATTGTTTCAACTACGGTGTATGGTGAGGTATTAGTAAGGGGGTGGAGATCAAGATACATCTCCATCTCTTCCTCCTGAATGTCCAAATCCTCCAAAAGGGCCTCCGATAACTCCAAGTGATGCAAGAAAGAATCAAGGGTCTCGAAGAGAAGAGGGATAGGTCGCGTGGGAATCACTTTACCAGGGGCAACAGATCTTGCGAGAGCCACCCTGTCCAAGCAAAGAGCCTATGCAAGCGCCGGTGTGACCTGTGAACCATAGGTCCTTCCTCACCCAAAACAAACCCAGCAGCTACTCCAAATATAGAACCAAAAATCATGCGTTACATTTAGCAGTATGTCATGATTATCTGAATTAGATAGAAATATATGTGAAATAATCATGATACTCAATGGAATTTCGATTGTAGTTACTATGCAATTTGATTGTGTCACAATGCAATTCGATTCTTTTATCATCCATATTTCGATCAAGATTTAAGTGATATGAAATAATGTCAAATTACAACTTCACAAGTGATATGTAATGCTATTTTTCCTACCCAAATTTTGTTACGCGCGATTTTCTTTATAAAGTTTCCATAAATTGAGCCCTATTAAATTAGCGGACTACGTCTAACTTGATGCTTGCTATATGTATTGACATATGGGATTGAAGAGGCGAGACGTGTTTCTCTGTATGTTTATGCCTTGTTGTCGTGTTTACCCAACACGTTTTTTTTTTTTTTTTAAATGTAAAGATTTGTTTCTTGATATTCACGTTTAAGTTTCGATTGGACTGTTTTAAGCTGCTTTTTGTAATTTGTACAATGTTTGGTAATTTTGAACAAAACACCTTATTCAAAATAAAATAAATAAGTCACTTAGTATTACGGTCTTAAATTCGATTCTTACAAGTATAGACAATACCGTTTGTTAAAAAAAAATAAATAAATAAAAATAAATAGGGGGTTTATAGTGGACATGCGCACGTCATGAAAAACTGAGTATCCGTGGGGTTGAGGATTTGTGGAAATCCAAATCCTGATATCCAACTTTCAACTTTCAAGTTTCCACTTTCCACTTTGCTGGCGCTGTTTTTCTTTCTTTCAATCGTAAACAAACAAACAAACAAAGCACTCGGATTCAATCAGAGTCAGCCCACAAAGTACACGCTCCCCCCCTCTCTCTCGTCTCCCAGTCAAAATCCATCACCAACCCCACTTTGTATATGCTCCGGTTTGTGAGGTCCTTGTCTTCAAACTCTCTCACATCTTCCTTCTGAACCACTCTCTATGTTCTTCTCACCACCAAATCAAATCTCTCTGCTTCATCTACTTCCTCCCCAGAATTTTCCCCTGGATGTTTATAGTTTTTGGATGATATCTTCATCATCCATCATTCATCGATTGAGTTAGAGGTACCCAAAGGACTTTGAGTTTTGTTATATTCCTTTGATTTTCCAATTGTGGTTTGAGGCACTATTTGTTCACAGTTTCAGTTATAAATCATTGCTGATTCTCCAGAATTGAAGTGTTTGTGTGTTCATATATTACATAAATGGTACTGAGAATTTAGACTGGGAATTTGGATTTGAATTTATTTTCTGGAAACTGGAAAGCCATGGCAAGAGGCAGAGAAGACTACGAGAAGAACACTGGTTTGCTCAAACTCTTGCAGATTCTCTCGTTCTTGATAGTTTTTGTTATGGGGGTCGTTATAGGATTAGCAACGAGGGCGCATATGAACCGGTATTTTGGTTCCCAAACTGAGAATTATTCGCTTATCAATCACCTCTCCGCCAATAAGCCGCACGAGGAGAAGAATTGTACAATTGTGCCAGTTAGTGACAAGGTTGATTGTATGAGTATGGAGACGTTTCTTCAGCCGAAGAATTTGACACACGGTCTGTCTGATGATGAGCTCTTTTGGAGAGCTTCAATGGTGCCGAGAAAGCGAGAGTTTCCATTCGAGAGAGTGCCTAAAGTGGCTTTCATGTTTTTGACTAGAGGACCCTTGCCCTTGCTGCCATTATGGGAGAGGTTCTTTCAGGGCCATGACAAGTATTTCTCAATTTACGTCCACGTGATTCCGGGTTATAAGCTCAATGTATCTACCACCTCTCCTTTTTATCTACGCCAAATCCCCAGTCAGGTACAAGTAGCCTCAATTGAAGTGCTATGAATCATTATTGCTTTGGTGCAAAACTTCTTTTTTCTGAATCCATGTCTTGCTATTTCCTCTTCGTGATCCTTACAGTAGATTTACTTGTTTGTCGTCGTAACACTAAGTTTTAGCATGGTGTTGTAA
The DNA here is from genome assembly GCF_041283825.1 of Pyrus communis. Taxonomy (NCBI): domain Eukaryota; kingdom Viridiplantae; phylum Streptophyta; class Magnoliopsida; order Rosales; family Rosaceae; genus Pyrus; species Pyrus communis. Next base: position 505,630 of record NC_142579.1, read on the forward strand.
TTCCTTCTTCGTAGTTTAAGAGAGTTTCAATGGGCGTAATGTCCACGTATCAGTTAGGTAGCGGTATACGATATTGTTAGATCACTTAGATTTGTCTTAAACTTGTACCCTGAGATTGTTCTGAATTATCGAGTAATCTGAGATGAAAAAAAAAAAGGCCCGAGAGTATGTAGCATTTACTATTATTTTGTGTCCATCTATCATTCGCGAAGATAGTATGGTCTACGTTCTTAAAGAGTTACCTGATGCTTACCTTTAAAAAATTTCTTCTCTGCAGCCGGTTTCATGGGGGACACTAACGTTGCTTGATGCAGAGAGGCGCCTTCTAGCGAATGCTTTGCTTGACCTCTCCAATGAGCGCTTTGTTCTTCTCTCGGAGAGCTGCATCCCGATCTATAATTTCACTACTGTCTACGAGTATCTCGTTGCTTCAAACCATAGCTATGTCGAGTCATACGATGATCCTGGGCGTTATGGCCGTGGGCGTTACAGGCGCAATATGTTTCCCGATATTACACTGCGTCAGTGGAGGAAAGGGTCGCAGTGGTTTGAACTTAGCCGTGCGTTATCCGTATATATAGTTTCGGAAACAAAGTATTACACAATCTTCAGCAACTATTGTTTGCCTGCATGCTTCCCGGATGAGCATTACCTGCCTACTTACATCAACATGCTCCAAGGGTCGCTGAATTCGAATCGGACTGTGACATGGGTTGACTGGTCACTGCGAGGTCCGCACCCTACAACGTACGAAGGAGACAATATTACAGAAGATTTCCTGCGGTGGATAAGGAATAATGGAGCGCCGTGTCAGTACAATGCGGAGATGAAATCCATATGTTACCTATTTGCTCGGAAGTTTGCACCAACTGCATTGGAGCCTCTGCTCAAGCTCGCCGCGGCGGTGATGGAATATTGAGAATTTCCGGCTTTTTCAGCGGAGAATTTTGGTAGGACTCGAGTCGATTTTGTCCCAAATGCAAAAATGTACAGGCAGGTAGTTTTGGATATAGAGATATTATTGAGTTGGTTCTCTCCGTCACTGAGTTGAGAGAATGAGTTAGTTCTCAAAATTCGGAAGGTAATCATCAATATATTATACAAAAGTTATAGATATATTATACAAAAGTTAAAGTTAAATGTATTTGGCTTGAATTTTCTCCGATGCACATTAATTGCATATTTAAGTTACACAATGGAACAACAATCGTTAGATTCCGTTAAATCAAATAATTAAACCATTTTGTTATAACAAGACCAATAATATCAATCCAATTTTTCCTGTGTATTTATAGTAATTTCATCCCAAAAAGTGACATAGCAAACCAGCATCCATAGCGTACTCATAAGAATATATAACTTTTGTAGCTAATTAGTCATACAGCTACCACCTGAGTTCCTCTGAAAAAAAAAATAACAAAAACTAAAATTTTAAGAAAAAAAATGGAAGCTTTTTTCTCCTGTAAGGGACCATGGTAGTATCCAATTCAATCAAGGGTTTTTACAAATCCAAAACTATAAAAAATTGAGAAACAAATTAAAAGTTGAGATCGATGAACACCGTACTTAACGGTAACACACAGAGCTCCTGGATGAACCCTTAGTTAAAATTCTTCACCTTCTTGCATAGCACGGCCCAAGAAGAACCAAACCATTTGAAAAACTTGTAATCCAAACATAACAAAACTAAATGAAACATCAAAGCCCAGAAATCATAATGCTTCTATACAGTGAATGATCTTTATGAACCACAAATCCTAAAAGCTTATCACCGGAAGATGGGAATTACACATTTCCATTGGCCAAAGGATGATACACCCAACGTCAAACACCTCATCATGATCAAACCAAACTAAACTTTCATTCAATTAAGTCTCGCACACTTTAATTAAGTTAAAAAGAAGAGTCCAATTCTACCAAAACTACATACAGAAACCGAGAACAAACAGTGGTGCAAACCTAGATAAACGTCTAGATCAACATTAACATTAAATTAGCCACAAACCTAGATGAACCAACACTAAATTAGACTAAACTAATAACACGTAAGTTCAAAGCAAATTCCAAATCAAAAATTTGGATAAAACCAACAACAAAACCACACCTTGTTCCTGCTCTGTCTCCCTTCTCTTGCTTTTCTCTTTTGCCAAATCCCCACATGAAGCCTTTTTTTTCCTCATTTTTTCTCTTTTGGCTGCTCACTTTCCATTTTTTTTTTTTTTCTCTTCACTTTCCTCGATTTTCAGTCCTCCCTTTCTTCCACATCTGTCTTTTTTTCCTCATTTTTTCCATCACTACTCTTGACACTAATTCTCCACTCTTTTTTATCTCTTAATTATTTTAACCAATCAAAACATGGGATCAGATTTCCACAAGCAGCCCAAAAAAGGCGGTGGCAATTTTGTAAATAAACCGAAATTTCCCCAAATCACTGTTCAGTTGAACACGGAGAGAGAGTCGGAGGGGGCGGAAAGAAAAGGCAGTGGCAATTTTGTAAATAAAGTGAAATTGGGCCAAAAACACTGTTCAGTTGAACAGTGTATTTGGATTTCCTACTTTAGACTAAAGTAGTGTGTGACTTTTTTTTTTTTTTCAACAAACGATATTATTTACCTTAAGGGGGAAGAGGGTAGGCTACACCTCATAATGGATTAACAATAATGTGGTTTAAATTCGTTTTTAACGAGAATCGAACTTAAAACTTCTAACTTACAAATGAAGAGGAATACCACTAGACCATAGTACTAAATAATTGTTATAATATGTAACTTAAATATGCACTTTTGATGAACATTGGAGAAAGCCTCGAGTTTTGGCTTGTGTTGTCTTGGTGAAATCAAATAACAACCAATGGGAGTGAGCATATTCGTATTCGATACAAAAGTTAGATACTCGTGAAACTACAGCGACTGTACATGTAATTTGACTTATTATTCTTGTTCTATTGTAGGCACAAAATTGACATTTTATGACACACTCATGTAAAAGACGGGGCTTATATCTGTATGTGGAATTTACATGTATTAGAGACGGGGCTTATATCTGTATGTGGAATTTACATGTGTTAGAGAGTGTCAGCAAGCGTTTCAATTCAGATATCTGCTTTTCTAAGTTCACGTTTACAAAAACACTCGTACAAGCAAGATCTGAACAACAATGGAAACCAAAATCTCAGTCCAAGGAAAGGCAATACATCTCAGAATCTTGGCTGACATTCCCACTACATTTTTCAGAATTTAACAACTCCGAATTTCTTGGGCTTGGGATTGGGTTTGGACTGGAGAGGCCGAGGGCTGGGATCCCGACTTATTTGGAAGAAAATGGGGGAAGAAGAAGCGGCTTTGGAGAAGAATACAGTGGACTAACCAGCAGCAGTGCGGAGACTGTCTGTTGCTCCGGCAACATGACGATGACATTAGACTGCAGCGAACCCCTGATCCTGGCACAGTGACAGCGGGTGCTTACCGGAAACTCCCATCAAGTCTTGGCAGGAAGCCCTAATCCTGTTTTACCTGTAATCCAAGCTAGATATTGTGTTCCAACATTAGACTGCAGCAAGGGGGGAGTATCATACGTACCTGTAATGCTCTCTCATAAGAAAATTGAAATGATCCCCCAACCCTAACCGTTAGCCCAACTGCTCAAGACGAGAGGATGCATTGCATTCCTAGAATTATACGCATATGAAACACAACCCACAGTGCATTATTCTACAGCAGTCATAGAATTTCAAATAGTATGCATTAATTCGTGTATACGTACGTACACCAGACATTGAGTCGCCTGGCTATATGGAATGTAAAACATCAAATATATAGTATATTGTAGGTAACTAGCAGGCACATATAAACAAAGGAAAGAAGCGAAAAATGAAACATTACTCAATACAAGTTAATTAACAAGTCCTGCTCGAAAAGTAAGAGATAAGACGGTCTTTTATGATTTTTCATCTCTCAAACCAAGGCCAAGTACTTGCCTGAATACAAATACAAATACATAGTCGACTAAAAAGGAGCTAAGTCAATGGGAGCAAAATGAAATATACACAGACATACTGATTCAAAACAAAATACTGAAAATGATGTAGAATGAAGAACCATAACAGTGTCACTAATTTTCTTCTATCAATAAAAAATAATGAAACACGACTGTATAAGAACACAATAGAATGTATAGACAACAATTAAATATATAAGCAATGGGGGGGGAGAAATAGATTTCAACCGAGCATAGTCCCCTGAAAAACTAAAGCTGGGGCAGTGCCAAATGGTGCAAAAATGCAAGTCACCACAAGGAACCGGTTTGAAGAACAACAATCAAACTACCAAACCGAACCATTCACTAGGATGTATTCACCTACCGTGCATCTTTAGGGTGTGAATCTCAACACATATTTAACATGCACAACTTGATAATTGAATGGTAATTTTCATATAAGTCAAAGTAATCTTTAACAACCATAAAGATGGCCGAGCACAAGAATAAATAACTTATCCTATTAATCGCTATAGAGCATATAAAAGAGAATTCAGTCACGAGAGCCCCTTATACACCCAATTGAACGCTTTAAGCTTGCAGCATGGAGAGACACTTAACGTAAGTTCAATGTAGCATTGGCCAACTTAACAATCAAGACAAAATTGCCGGCATCTCTATCAATCACTTGATATCTAAGGACCAAGCAGCTGCCACCTGTTCTGTATTTTGTGGGGGTTCTGATGGTGATTGGTGAGATCCTGTCCCTTGAGCAGGTTCTGACAGAGGGCGCTGTGGTCCTAAGCTCTGAAAAGCTTCAGATGGCGGGTACAAAGCTGTCACATGAGGGAGTCCGGACGGAGGGTGGAGTGGTACTGCTGTTTGGGAGGCTCCTGATGGAGAGTAATACTGTCCAGTCATTTGAGGGGATTGAGCTGTGGGGTGCTGGCTTGTAGCCATCTGTGGAGGTGTTGGTGGTGATTGATAAGTTCCAGTCATTTGATAGGGTCCAGAAGGCGGCTGATACGTTCCAGATGGTGGCTGATAGGGTCCAGATGGCGGCTGATATTGTCTAGTCATTTGAGGCAGTGCCGAAGACGGACGATATTGTCCTGCCATTTGAGAAGGTCCTGACGGAGGCTCCTGTCCTGCCATTTGAGGCGACCTTGGTTGGAATTGCCGAGGTGGTGCCTCCCTAGGTAGTGGTTGGTATCCTCGCCTATTTGTATTTAATACTCTCTGAATCTCTTCACCACGCCCAGCTTCTCCAAAAACCTCATTTACAAACTGCTGTAATGCTGGAGGAACACCAATGCCATACCTCACCATCTCTTCCAATAAATCACGGCCTGTATCAAGCGCACCTTCATTGCAAAGGCCCTTGATCACAGCTTCATAAAAACTGGCATCGGGTTTTGGTTCTTTTTCTCCCATTTTCTTCAAAATCTGCGCACAGTCTACTACCTTCCCGTTCTTAATCAATTCATCAAACACCCTATTACCAAGACTAGCAACCACTCGCAGACCAACCTCCACCATCCTGCTAAATATCTTAAGAGCATCATCTATCCTCTCTACTTTCAAGTATGCATCAATCAGCGTCCTATGAGTCGTGACATCCGGGGTCAATGACTTTGAGGACAATTCTGCAAACAGTGTCTCAGCCTCCAGCAACATCCCATTGTCACAATATCTAGCAATGATATTGTTATACCCCGCAACATCCATAGAAAATGGCTTTGAATTCACCTTTGTCCCCACCTTCTTGAAGGTGGCAATCGCCTCATCACACTTTCCAAGCTTAAAACACTCATTAACCATAATGTTAAATGTATCCGAATTCACAGCCTGGAAGTTTGGCGGGGTGTGATTATCCAACATCTGATCGAACAAATCCCAGGCTTCCTTCTTCTTCCCATGCTTAAGCAATACCTCCAAGAGAACATTACAAGTTGCCGGGACCATCCTAAACTGTCTATCAAGCAAGGACTTGTATGACTCCATCGCCTCCTTCTCTTTCCCCTGGTTGAAAAACCAATCCATAAACGTTGAATTCACGACCCCATCATAAACCAAACATCTCTCTTTAAGCTCATCAAAAAGCTCAACAGCCTTCTCCATATTCTCCAAATGTAAGAACCCCTTAATCAAATTATTATAAACCAAAGAATCCGCTCCGTGGCCCTTATTCAACATCTCCCTCAACAAGTCCACACCCTCACCTATCCTTCCAGCATCGACCAACCCTTTAGTCAAATGCCGGTATGTCACGGGCGAGGGACTGTAGGGGCAATTTGCAATTATATGCCGATAAATCTCCAGGCCCACATCGACACGGCCCTCGTCGCAGTGAGTATTAATCAAATTATTATAAGATACAATGTTAGGAACAATGTTTGATTGATTGAAGAAGAAGTGGAAGAGGGCAATAGCGTCATTATACCTCTTGGCGCGGTACATTGCAGCCACAATGGCATTGCAGGTGAAGACGGTGGGGCGAGTGTTGGAGAAAACCGAGCGGCGCGCAACCTCGGAGGCCGCGTCCAAGTCTCCGGCGCGGATGAGCGACTGGACGCGGTTGTGGAGGTTGAGGCGGGGACCGACGAGGGCGGAGGTGGTGTCAGGTAGGCGGGGGGCGTTCGGGTCCCGTGGAGGAGGGGGGCGTGAGTCCCGACGGAGGGCGTTGAGCGGGGGCTCGATGCGGAGGCGGCGCTTGCGGCGTCGGCGCTCAGCGGCGGCTTCTTCGGTGGAGGAGAAGGCGAAGGTGCGCGTGGGGGTGGTGAGATGGAGAGGAATGTTATGGCTAGGGTTGTGGAGGTGGAGAGAGGAGAGGGATTGGGTTAGGGGTAGGGTTGTTGGGGTGGAAGGGCGGCGGAGAGAGCGGAGGAGCAGGCGGTAGAATGACATGGCTGTGAGACTGTGACTGTGAGAGAGGTGCAAATGCTTAAACCCTAGGAATCTGGGAAATGAAGGTGGAAGAAGGAAGAAGGGGTTTGGTGGTTATCTGCTTTTGCCCTGCGGGCGTTATGCTCCGACCAAAAAAAAAACTGTCCTTTCACGTTTGGGCCAGACCAGAGCATTAGACATAGACTAGTTGGGCTGAATTGCAAACTTGCCCACGGAGCCCAGATGCTTTTTATTTTATTTTTTGGCGAAAGAATGTATTTTTCCAGTTAAGGTCAGGGTGGGCACAATTCGGTTTAGTGCAGTTTTGAGTGAAATCAAAATCAAAACCGAAAGTTTTTGCGGTTTGGTTCGGTACGATTTTGAGGTTAAAATCGAATTGAAACCAAACCATTTGGTTCGGTTTGGTTTGACATCATTGTTTGAAAAAAGTATTATGGTTACCTAGTTGTATCTCATTTCATTTTTCTTTTATATACATTTCAATTCTCTTCTACGGTACAACTTTTCTTCTATAGTTTACTTGAAATTTCTGCACAAACAAGGGTAACCATGTCTAGAAAATCTTTCACAATAACAAAAAGCTAAAATGGTGTAGCTCCTTTGTCTCTCGAAGCTTGGTAGTACTCGGTTGTTTTCCTCACAAGCTCCATAACCCTAGTTTGCTCGTCTCTCACCACTGTGAGCTCCGCCTCACATTCCTCCAAAAACCGCTTCATTTTTCTTGCAAACCCTTCTCTCTCGGCATTGCTACTCTCTACCAAAAGCTTCTTGATTTCGCCGACACGATTGCCTAGAGCAGAGCAAAGCACATGTGGATGAAGCTGTCATACTCTATGGTTACTGCTTTGTTCACATTGGATAGTTCAATGCTCAATCCTTCTAGCTTTGACAACCCTTGGATTAAGTACTCTTTTCTTCGCTCTTCAGGAGTTAGATTATCCGAATTCAGTGTACTAGTTTGGCTTCTTTGACTAGTGTTTCTTCCGAAGCTACGGTTTTGATTTATCACGAAACCTATCCCCTCGGATTGAGCTAAATGTATGGACTCAATGAAATAATCAATTAGAATTTAACATTTAATAAATTTATGTGGTTTCAGTTTCGGTTCGGTTTCAGATGGCCGGAACCGAAACCAAACCGTTTTTCCTTCATTCGGTTCAGTTTCAAACCGAAACCATTTTGAAACCGCAAAACCAAACCGTTCAGTGCTGTTCAATTTGGTTCGTGTTTCGGTTTTGGTTTTTGGGTTCAAGTGCCCACACCTAGTTAAGGCTGTTTGGAAGTGCTTTTAAAAATAACAAAAAACGCTTTCAAACACTAAAAATACTTTCAATTATGTTTAGATTTTTTTTTTTAATTCTTATGTGTTCAAAAAAACCCTTGAATTGCTTTATGAAAGGGGCACATGTTAAAGACATTTTCAAGTGATTTTCCAAATGAGTCCACAATCACATTTTGCTGGAATATGTAGTTGTGCATCTTCTTGAGAATTACAAGGTGGCAGACCGCCTTACTGACCTAGGAAGTGGCCTCCCTTATTGTATTAGGTTTCTTTTGGACGATGATGTTTTAGGTGTTTCAAGGCTTCGTGTTTGTTAACGATGGCCCAGTTAGGCCCACCCATGGACATAAGCCTAAGGAAAGGCCAGAAAACCCAAGGCCCAAGGAATTCGGAGAGAGCCAGCCCTACCATCCGAGACGAAATAAGGACTACCCGACTAAGATCATGTGGGAGTGTTGACAACTTTATGGCACAGATCTCCAAGAATTGAACTGTGCTACTTAAACTATTCAGCGACGTGCAGACAATGGTAAAGACCTAGAATGGGACATAAGGGCAATCAAGACATTGCTCGGCAAGGCAGATTAACCAAGGTCTGAACGGGATGCTCGAGGCACTTGGCCCTTGAAAGGTTTTGCCTTTTGATTGCCAGAACGTCACTTCGTTGATAGAAACCTGGGCAAATAGGTGAAAAGTGGTCAGAAAGATAGAACAAGTAGTTAGAACATTAAATATCGGTTTGAGAGGCCTCAAGGGGCAGGTAAAGATCTCCATAATGGGGTCGGACGAATCGGAGAAAATAGAGTGAATGTATTAGCCAAGTGCTATTTAGTCTTGAAATCAATTTATTAAGAGTAATATAATGGACGTAGCCCGATTTGAAGAATGAACCACTTATTTATTTGAATCTATTTAATTTTAGCCCATTGCCCATCTTATGCTATTTAATTAAGTTTGTTAACCTTACAATTTTGAGTGTTAACAATGTCATCTTGCAATTTTAGAGGCTTTAGCCTCGCCTTCTCACCCAAAAGTAAAAGACCAAATTAGCCTATTCAAAACTCAAATGTAAACATCATAATCAAAAGATATGCTACTTGAACATTATCATAGGATGAAACAAAGCAATATAATAAAAGAAACATAAGCATGGACGAATTACGCAGACAAAAAGTCTCCCCTCTTATTTCTCTAAACTTCCCTCTGTGAAAGACTCCCAGCAATTTCGCGCCGACCTTAGCCTTTGGCTTAGGTGTCGGAGGCATCCTCCCTCCCTCCTTCCTTCCTTTATTCGTTTCCTCCCTCTTCTCCTTTTCCTCCCGGGTTTTCTCAGGTTCTCCTTTCTTTGCACTTTCCCTAGTTTCTTTCCCCCGTCATCTCCTCCCCCTCCCTGCTTCCCTTCTCATCTTCCTTCATCTTTTCCAGTTTTCTCCCTTCCTTTTTAATTCTTGGTTCTCCCTTGAGTTTAATCCCAGTTTTCCTTGAGCCGAGTCTCAACTATCTAGGGCTTCTTGCCTCTTATCTGGCCTTTTTTTGCCTGCTTTTACTGCTTTTTTGTCTTTTATTTCCCTTCTTCCCACCTCCCACCTCCCTAGTTGCAATACGTCATCCCCATCCCACCATGTGCTTGGATCGGCTTGCAAAAATTGGATATCATTTCCACTTCCTGCCCTCACTTCCCCTCATCCAACCAGCATGCCGGATCTCCATTGAGGCCAAGTGTTGGGTATTTACATACCCCTTAGCCTCACCCTCTTCCCACATATTACTTTGTTTGTATATATTTGTAGGGGTTCATAAGGGGACTTAGATCTGGTGTCTACTTTATCGGTTCGGAGTTTGGCCGCCTTCGAGGATGTGACCGGGGCAACGATGTGGTCTTTGCTGCTGGAGATTAGGATTTTTTATTGTCTGTTTTTTATTGCCTTCAGGCCTAAGCTTGTATGGGCCTCTTGTTGTATCTTGGGTCGCTGCTCTCATTTTACTTGGGCCTTTTACTTTACATGTAGTTGTTTACCCATTTTTTTGGGCCTTGTACTAATTTTAATTGTAATGAAAGTTGTCAATTTAATCAAAAGAAAAAAAAAAGAAAGAAACATAAGCACATCCTAAATTTTAATCTTCACATTAATGCAGTGAGCCTTGGTAAAAAACCTTCCCGAATAATTTGTGTACTTACTAGTGCCACTGAGTAGGCTACTGCAAACGCAAACTTGGAGTCAATAGGGCGTAGAGAAAAATGTATGTTATTAGAAGCAACACATAATGCTGCGCAGAAGCCGCTAGTCCATACAAGAATACTTCCACCCAATTGTTGACTCCTCTATTGAACAATTGGACACAATTGGTCAATACTCAAGAACATCAATGTATATTTTACAACGTCAAAAAAACCTCGTCAATCTAGCACAACCTCATAGCAAAATTGATTGGATGCAGTATACGATCGCAACAAGATAAAACGCGGGACATTGAGTGAACCAATCAAGGGCAAACTTTCTCCTACGCATTTCCATTTGGCATCTCTGCACTCCTTGCAGCTCTTTTCTGCAAGTCAGATTCATAATGTTGAAAGGCCGCATCAAGAGCCTGCACCAAAATAATCATTATATAAACACTAACCGCAACCAGAACAATCAAATATAAACACTAAAGGCCACTACCAATCAAGAGCCTATAGATAAAGGCCTATAAATAATCAAATATAACCAAAACAATCAAGAGCCTATAGATAAAGGCCACTAACCGCAACCAAAACAATCAAATATAAACACTAAAGTAAATAGTTTAGCGCAAGTGGATTGGTTCCTTAAGACAATACTCTTTTTTGCTGAAAGAATACACAAAACAGAAAGAGCGCACTTGGCCTACAGAACAAGCAGCAAAGCATGTTACAAAAGGTTGATCGTATAAAGCATTAGAGAGTTTCCAGCTTACTCTGTCATCGATAACACGTTGTAAAAATCCTATAAACAAGATTGTTTCTTCACATTCATATTCAAATTTATTAATTCATTCACTTAAAGCTAAAACTAAAAATGGAAGCAAGGTCCTGACCTGATGCATTGGACGAACAAGGAGTGAAACCTGGTGCCGGAAGTCTGATTCCTTTATCTCCTGGAAAATTTCAACCGATACGTGAACCAAGTAGATCCTAAACCTTCTTTCAAAACAATCAAGCCTGATTACAATGCGGGATATAAACATGAAATCAATATTGCATATATGAAAAACAAAAACGAGAGTTTCGAAAGATAACCAAAATGATATTTTTTTTTTTCTTTCTGTTTTTCCTACACCCTTTTTCATGAAACAGAACTAAGATGTTGAACTGCGAAGGTGGACCACTAGCTAAGAATCTCAGAGCGGTCAAAGCAGTAAATTAAATTATGCATCAAATCCTCCAATAAGAAACCAATGTCTCTCTCCTCCAAATCTCTTTCCATCTATCCACTCCAATGAAGATCCACCGTACACCCAGGTTGCCATTGACATGCAGTTTGGTTTAAGACACATTCACAGAAGATCCCCAACTGATTGTCAGAAAGCTATATGGAGATCGGATTTAATAGAGGATGATACTGTGTAACTGTGTTAGCCACGAGGCAAAGAAGGCACCAAGAGAACTAACCACTTTTGAGGTGAAGGAACCTAGAATAGATGAGGCAGACAACACTAGTGGGATGGTTTCAGCAGTTACTATAAAATTACTCCACATTCCACATGAAAAATTTTAAAACAGCTAAACGTCAATAATGACACTAAAGGAGACCAAAATTGGTTATAGCTTTGAACTTCTGACAACTATTTTTATAAACCACAAAATGGTGTTTCATATGCTTAGAAAATGCATGTGGGTTATGTTTAAATAGCCCGGAAACAAAACAAATGAGAAAAAAAATAAAATAGCAGGAATGATACCTCTAGCTGTCGATAGATTTGTGACATGGCATCTTTCAGTTTGCCTACCTGTGTGAATAATTTAATGAATCCACAAAGAACAAAAATAATTTTAAAAAAAAAAACCCATGTTGAAGAGATTCAAACAGTGATGTTAATGAGTAATGATTTTCGTAAAGCATAAAGGAAACAGAGCTAACCTTTGTAGAAAGATAAGCTGTCGTAATTGGATATGAAGACCAAAAATGCCTCAGTAATTCTTGAATGGACATCCAATGCTGGAATAAGAACGTACCCATAAATCAAATAAGAACTGTGAAGTAAACAAAACCTAATGCAACTTAATCAACTCTATGTCAAAGAGAACAGAGCCAGCCGCAGTTAACTTCCACTATAATACTTTACTTACAAAGCAGCTAATAGTATATAGAAAATAAACGAGTGTTATTCACTTACATGCAGCAGTTCCTCTTTCGTTCTGCTCGGCAAACTGTCCAGAATACTCTCCCGAGGATTCTTTCCAAGTTGATACTTGGTACTTGAAATATTCTGAGTCAGCCCATTAAGAACCTACACCACAGAAATGGGCAGTAAAATTTCTGGCAGTTGAAGTATACATTTTTATAACTGTACATATCATAAAGACCAGCCACTTATATTACCGTAAGAGCAATTTCTGGTTCAACTGTGGAATTTTTCAATCCAATGCTCTTAATTTTAGATATAGACTCCCTCAATGAGCCATATGCTTCCTCAGTAGTCATGCTGCATTTTTTCTGTTCAGTTCCAATTCGTGAGTCATCCAAAGTTTTCAGTGCATTAGCTTGTTGCGTGTCAAAGTAGTCTCGAGGATCCTGTTTTCAGAAAAAATGAAAGATCTGCAGCGTCAGAAGAAAACAAAAAGAGTGCAACTTCTGCATTAAAACCGTTGGCCTGTTGGAAGAATGATGTCAAGGTGAACCTTAATACATAATTGAGCAACAGGATGATCGTGAGGCTCTCGAAGGTCATCTATCTCATTCATCCGAGTAATCCTATCAAGTCTCTCCTGCACAGCACTCTCTTCAGGCTCTGCAAAAACAACCGGTGAAAGATAAAAGATGAAATATTGAGGGGAGAGTGGCATGGATAAAAAATCCCAATGGATAAACCAAAGGGGGGAACAAAAGACAATGCTAACCCTGTCTTGACCGCATAAGTGCCTCTGCAACATTTTCTGGATCTTCTAAATCCCCATCTGCAGTCAGGTTCAAAGTTATCTACTAAATAATAGATGAAAAATATAGCTCAGCCAGTTAATCAAACAACACCAAAATCATTTATACTTAATGCAAGTAGATAGAAGTGGTTCACGACATTTATTAATTATAGGAATGAAAATAGAATAGATTCAGGAGAAACTCTAACCGACAGTTCTTCCTTGAAGAACAACAGCCCCTTGCCTGTTAAGGTCTTGCAATAAAGTCCTCCTGTACTGCTCATTCTGCAGTTCAGTGATGTCTTTGCTACCATCACGAAAAATCCCATGATCCTGATTTTTAAGACATATCAACCAGATCAGACACGGAAAAAAATGAAATCAACTTTATGGCATCATAGAGACGACGTTAAGGATGATAAGAAAAAAAATTCATTGTGGATCAAAGGCATAAGTGGGTATTCTGAATATCAATATGAAATAGGGGAACTGCTGAGGAATGTTTCTCCAATGTACCACATCTATGACTGCAAATCATATGACAAACGACCATACAATTTGGGGGTAAGAAGAAAATTAGAAGGCTGCCTTTGTGCAAACATAGAGGCTACTAAAATCAGAGACTCAAGAAAGGTTCTAGAAAACATACAGGAAGATGTGTATAATCATCCCCTTGGTCAGCTTCCATATCCAAAGTTGGATCAACCCGTCGAATCTAGAAAAACAGAAAGGCATAAAAATAAGAATATAAACAAATGCACCAGCAGCATCCAAGGTAAATCAAGACTTAGAGGGCAAAGGAAACAATTTTTTTAAGAGCACCTTCTGACGAGCTTCCCTTGCCACTATTTCATCCTCCTTTAAAAAAATTGCCAGTTCCTCATCCTCGGCAGCTTCTGCTGCAATTGTAGCGGCATTCTTGGTACTGTGGAGGAATTCAGCTCTGAAATATTTTGTCCAGAAGTCTTTTTCTGTCATCTGGAATTATAAACAGGAAAAGCTAGAAAAACATGCTTTGTGCGAAGTAAGAAAGCCAATAACAAACTACTCAATTTCAGTTTATCATCCGCAAACAAACTAAGGGTGATGACTAACATGGAATAGTGTGGTTATGTAAGGAATTGTTTGGATATCCTCACTACCTTACTGGGCACTAGTTTAAGAAATGCCTGGTGAACAGCTGGTTTGAGAGCAAAGATCTGAAAAGCAGTGTAACAAAAACTTTAAGTGTAAGCGCCAAAGAGAGGTTTTCAATATGGATAGCTAAACTATCATTCAGAGTACTTGTATTTGTTGGAAATGAAAGAAGTATTATCTCAAAGAAGTGAAAAATGGATAACCATGCCTGATATTTAATCTCTGGAGTGAAATTAAATGTAACCTTGTTCATCTGGACAATTCCCAAAACAAAAAAACAAAAATAGTTAGTTTCAGCACCACAAGTTGATGATATGAAAAAGTTATGGATAACTAAAGGAACCCTTTATTATCCACAAATTAGTTCTATTAAAATGTCATCAAGGAGGTGCCAGCTGTAACTATTGGCAAGAACAAACAAATCATGGATCAGAGAGAGAGAGAGAGTTCAATGTTCTACCCGACCGTCACTTGTAGGTTTGGTGTCCAAAATCATTGAATTTTTAAAACCAACCCGTTGTTTTGGCTTTGTACGGCTATCTCCATCAAGCAACTTCTGCAATAAATTTGGAAAGGCAGAAATGTCACAGTAACCACCATACACTTTCTCCTAAATTTGTTTCAATTGTCAGTGTAGTACTGTGGGTGGAGAAGGGAACCAACACTATGTATAGGCTTGCAGTTGAAAATTAAAACTAAACACAACTTATACAAACATGAATAAGAATCTGTCTTCATTACGGTATCTCACCTTCCTAGTTGCCCAGAACTCAGATTCTGTCAAGACACCACTGATTACAAACTGCATATGAAGTTTCTGCAATTCACTGTGAAGAGTAAAATTTAGTGACTTAAAACAGTAGTTATACACAGAAAGCTCAGAAGCAAACAATCTAGTAACAAGAAATTGCAACATACCTTCTCAAAACCTCAGCTCATCATAAACATAAATTACAAGATTTTATTACTATAATTACCGTCCAAATTTCCACCTAGAAAACAAAGGCCAAGGAAATAACTTGTAGACAGAACAAGGCAACATGATAGTTGGATATTTTTGTTCATGTGGAGTTGCTTTTTTTTTTTTTTTTTTTTTTTTGGTGGACTGCTTGTACCAGGAGTGTTGAAAAAACCGCACACTAGACCTTGTTCTTTAATGTAACCAACAACAATAGACTAAACTAGCAAATATAGAAAACTTAGAAACACACAAGACTTATACTGGTTCGGCAGAACTTTTGCCTACGTCCAGTTGTGATTTCTGATTTCTCTAGGTAGAGAAATCGCTGCTCCTTTGATTAATAATAGAGAGTTACAGAACTTTTGCAAAACCCTAGAACTAATCTCTCTCTCTCTCTCTTGTCTCGGCTGTCACAGTTTTTTCTCACACAGATTTATGCCTTGCCGCAACCTATTTATAGGCATAGGTTCGGCTTACATGTCACAAGGCTAATTGAATTCCTATTCTAAGTGGATTAGGAAAATACACTTATCCAAATCCAAAATGACTTCTAGAAATCCAAACCTAAATTGAATAACGATATGTTTGGATGAGGAAATTTAAGATTACTAAAGAATTTTAAAATGACGGAATTTTGTTATCTAGAATTTGTGAATTTACTTGTTTGGGTAACCTAAAAGAAAAATGGATTTTGAATACGGAAATTGTTATTTTTAAACTCTCACTCATGAAAATTGGGAAATGACACCTACCTACATAGAATTTAAACTTGGGAATTGGAGGTCCCAAATTCCTAGTTCTTTTTCCATGTGGGAATTCCAAATTTCTATGTTTATGAATCCAAACAAGGGAATTGGTGCATACCAATTTATAAAATCTGACTTTTGTCAAAATCCCAAGTTTATTTCCATCATCCAAACATAATGTAAGGAAAACTGAAATTCTTTCCTAAACCCTCTAGGACAAGAATCGGTATACCTCTAATTTTCCCTAAAACAATCCTAAACCAACCAGGACACTTTGACGAGCCAAAAAAACCTAAGAAGGAGATGGTTCGTCGAAAACACCACGGGACCAAATTGTTTGCAGAAAAGACAAGAAATCAACCAAATGCTTGAATTCAGCAATCTGAAACTGAAAAGGGACTGAAGCATGTTGAAAGTGGAGTCCATCCAGGTTTGGTCTTTAAGTGAGTATGAGTTGTACCCGATCAATGCTAGGAATCAAACTAATCAGAATCTACATTAAATTATTTCAACATTAACTGTTATTAATTGGTTTTGGGGGAAAACATTTGACTAGAAAAACAGGTGGGAACTTACAATCTACGACTTGATGGAGTGCTTTCATGATTCTTCACTAGCCGTCATTAGATTTATATAATTTATTTCAACATTTTTCATTAAAAGTTGATTCTAGGGGTAAGTTATGACTAGGAGAATGTAAGAATTATTATAGAAGAAGTACATAGAAAATAAAGACAAGTGGCAATCTTGTATAAACAACATACGAGTTGGTGGTGTGTATTGTCCTGATTCTTAAATAGCTATCATCAGATTTACTTTGTCATTAACAATCTTTAGTAGTTTATTCTGGGCAAAAGTCTATGACTAGAAAACTCTATTATGTAATATGGTACAAAATAGAAAATAAAAACATGTGAACTTGTAGAAAGTGTGCGTTATCCTAATTCTTTCCTGCTGAGATTCTATTGCATTAAGATGAAAGTAAAAACCCATATTATAGTTCAGCCAAAGAATTATTAAAAATAAAACATCTCTATAAGGAAATAAAATTAATCCAAAACTATTCCATGGCGCTACAAAATGTGAAATGCTGGTGTTTGCTATCTGATCGGGAGGAGACAAAGCTACCTGTCTTCTTGCAATAACTTCATACGGAGCTCCATTTCTGCTGCACTGAGTTGTTCATCAGGGAATGTAACTCCATCTCTCTCAGAAGTAGTTTTTGCAGTTTCTGTAGCCTTAGATAGGGCATTGCCTATTCAAAGACACCAAATAGCACAATCTAAGAGTAAATAATTAACTAAAACACACCCAGACAGAAAAGTCAAATAATCTAACAAGAACAAAACAAAATAAGTTTCAGTGGACAAAGCTCGTAAGGAAAGCAGTGGCATAAAAAACAACTGTTGGCAACTGAATGTTATGTAGAATCTTGTAGATAACTAAAAAAAGGTAAAGGCATTAAAACAGTCCTCCTCCCACGGCCGCATCTACAGGCAGTATTTGCATGGAAAACTCACAAAATTCAACTAGAAACAGAAGTTGAATTAATCAGCAGAATGTTAGATTTGCAGATGAATGAGTCATTGAGTGGTTTCTAAAGAAATACAATGGATACTGGCTATCTCTTACGATGCAGTCCACGCAAGATTAAACATTTATAACAACAAGAAGCAATATAGAGCAAAAGAGAAATGTGAAAATAAGCCTTTGGACACAATCATCATAAAATTTCATACATGTTCTGGAAGTGATTGGGATTTACCTACAAAATCTCGGCATTCATGAAGATCGGGATAACTTTGAAACTCAAAAATGTAACTTATACCCTGGAGCATCACAGTTGCAAGAATCCCATCAACAAAGAATTAAGAAACTGCATCAGAGAAGCTATAAATTGTGGTAGGATGTAACATAAATTACAACTAAAAGAAAACCTCACGACTGCTGCTGCTGAGATTAAGCAAAGGTGGTTGCTTGGATCCCTCCTTAGTGTTTTTGTGACCTGAAAGTTCATGAGCAAGAACAAGAAAAAAGGAATTAAAAAAACACCTCCAATAGCGAGCACATAATCCAGAGAAATTAAATGATTGAATATCAAGATTAGCAAAGATATGGGTCTTTTAGCTAGGAGTACTAAGACTTTTCAAAAAAATAAGCAAAATAATGATCAACCAGGTGTTTGCTTCATAGAAATAAATCCGCTGCAAATATGAGGAGTACCTTTAATATGTCTAAACTCCACATCAAGCATTCTGGCAGACGTGGGATCGTTTGGCTTGAACACAAACCTGTTCTCAACCTACACAGACCAACATATTCACAAAAACGACATTAAACCAATGAAATCCGATTGCCGCATATTTAGGGAAGTTTGACATATAGACCCCAGCAAAAACTATATCTTGGCTCAAAACTTGTAGCAAAGGTATCCTTACAACCGAGGACAAAACTCATTAATACAACCCAACTGTTGGTGCATGATTTGCAAGCTTAACCTCATCGACTATGTCCTTAAATGTAAGAAATTTTGAACTATGTCCCTGATCCCATAAATCATAACCATCTATCAGCAATCGTAGAAAATAATACAAATTTGCAGAATAACAACAGCAGTAATTAGTGAAACGCGAAAAGCAATGCGATCGAATGAGAGAAAACTTGAAGAAATAAGTAAAAATAGGGCACCATAGTTAAAACGCCGGGAGTGCCAGGGTTTTTTACTGCATCCTTGTATTTTACACGCTTCACGACTCGCCTGGACGACGACGACGACATCTTCTTGTTGTTGTTCGCGATTGGCGGGCACAAAATTTCTCAAAAATCAAAAGAATTTCGAATCGATCAATCAAAATTGTCAAAGTCTCAGATATGGGATTCGGGGGATTAGGGTTTTAGGGTTGTTGGAGATATAATCCGCGCGCTTTTGTACGGACCGAGGGAGAGGCTGGCGCTTTCTTTCTCTCCCCAGCTCCTTCAATAAGTAACTGTGTGTCCCGGACTGTGAGCGTCTTTTATACTAATGAAGAAGGAAGACGAGGTCTACTAACTGAACCCGTCCATTTGCTAGGCACACCCACCCTCTATCTAACCTGCCTATTAAATTAATAGAAATTTTAACGAAAAATTATCGATACTATTTATTTGAACGAAAAATCATATTTTTATATTAAAAAGTTAATTCTAGTACTATTTATTTTATTTTTATCGTTAAAACTCAAAGTTTTCAAAACATTTTTATTAGTTTTCCTTAAAACAAATCTTCAACAACAATCAAAATACTATAAAATTACTATTTTAACTCCCTTGCCAAAACTGAACTCAAATAAAAAAATAGGACAAATTTGGTAATTACATGAAGATAAATTTGACCCCTCACAACCAAATTAGTATAACATGTTCTATTTAAAAATTAAACAAAAAATAAAGTGAAAAACAAAAAGCATTCGAAGAAACTTCTCATCATTATTCCAATTTTCAAAACTGATTTTTCTTTTTTCAGAATTTTAAAAACTAATCCCACTTCATAATAAAATAAAAAATAAAATGAAATTCTTTATACATTGTGTGTGGGCACTTGCTAATGTAAATAAAAACCACTCGCTTTGTAGAATTTTTCACTGAGGACATGATTCAATACTTCTGTTGTAATACAAGTAATTACATACTTACAAAAAAATTAAATAATTATATTATGATACTTAGTGTTTCAGGTCGTGTTCCCGACACATTAAAATGTTTCTCGCAAAATTAAGAGTGTAAATGGAAGTCCCTATAAGAGAAAATGGTAGAAATGGTTCCTCAACATTAACTCAATTGAAGCATTTCTCAAAATTTTCAAGTGACCATTTCTCAAATCGGGTAAAAGTTGAGAAAACATTGTTATAATTTTTCTTCTTTGGATTTCTATATTTGATCCTTAATTCAGCCTCACGCGTGACACGTGATTTATTTTGACGAAAGTTTTAAAGGAGTTGATGAAAATTATCATAACTGTACATTTTGATGAGTCAAAGCACCAATGATCATAAATTTTTAATTGAGAAATCATTGCTATAATTTCCTCTTATAAGAATTTCCGAATTTTGGTAGTGAAATAGTGACAGACTGGTAATTATCGGCATTTTGAGATCTCTTTTACTATTAGGTGGCAGTAGAAGGGCTTCAACTGTCCCCTTTAAACAAAGCAGAGAGAGCAGAGCAGAAACGAGATAGATGGTGCCGTTGTTGGTCACCAAGATCAAACCACACAACAAAATCAAATTTTGAAATTCAGGAGAGAGAGGAAGCAGAAGCAGCAGCAGCAGCTATGAAGATGTTGAAAGGAGAGGTGGGATTTCTCATTCTCTACGCAGCTGCTTTCTATGCCTTCATCATCCATCGATCCCTCCAACTCTCGCGCGGTGCGGTATCATCCATTTCTTCATCTATTTTCTTCTTTGTCTTTATTTATTTATTGAAAACCCATTTTTCTGATACGCAGATCATCATGCTAAGCTCTTCGGTTTGCGCCCTGGATGGCTCATTCCTCATCGCCTCAATGTGGGTTTCTTCCTTCAATTTCATTACTTTTTATTTTCTTTTTATAAATTCAGTTTTTTTGTTCAAAAATAACGTCGGAAATTCTACTTCAGATAATTGGGAAAGTGCTCTGGTGCAGTTTAACTGTTCTGTATATGTAAATTCTGAAGTGGACTGTGACATGCCGCTGTTCGGGCGGTTTAGTTCTGTGTGTGTGTGTGTGTGTTTCCCTGTTTCTTTTTTAAGTTTTTCGATTAGTTGTTTGTGGTGTGGAGTCGGGTTTTAGGGATTAGCGTTTAGCTCAGTTTTGAGCTGGCTAAACAAGGAGTTGGACGAAATTTAGAGTGTTGCCCGAAGGGCCAGTGGTGCCCTTCAAATGGCATGGTGTTTGAATATATATATATATATAACGTGTGTGTGTGTGTGTGTATGATGTATGTTTGTACGTAAATTCTATTCCTTCGCAATTATTATCTTTGGAAATAATGGTTTGGAAAATAGGGGATCAGAGCACATTAATGCTCAACCTTTGGAAAGTTTCCTGAGGCTGGAAATGTGAATTAGATTGAGGCAGAAGTTATCACTAGCAGATAGATTTTCAAATTCCAGAAGCATTACTCCGTTTCTATATATGACTCTTGTTCGTGTGTTGATTTACTGCAGTACCATGGTGTTAAAAACATTGGATGTACTGAAAATTCTAAAAAAACGATTCAAGTTTTATTCTCTGATATTCCTGTGCTTACCTGAAAAGCACCTTTCTTTTTTCTGCTTAGGATGTTTCTGATGCTCAATGGAGAAACTTTCGAGGAAATTTTCCTGTTCTTACCGGTGTTTTCACAATGTTCACGTTGATTGCTAATTTGCTGAGGACAAGCTTTCATTTAAAAGCAAGAGGGATGTCCATTATTTGGATTTTGATTTCTTTCACATACCTAGCATATCTGCATGGAGCCTGGTATGTCTTACCTTCATAACTGTACTTGGATTATATGCTCTTTTGTAGGAGGTGCAGTTATCTGACTTCCGTTGTTTTTGCAAGCATTATATTTATCCTCGCAATCGCTTCAATGAATTTTCTTTTGGTAAAGGTGAGCTCCATTCATGCTTGGATACATAATGCAATGCATTTTCTTTTAGGGAGTTGTTATTGTCACTCCAAAAATCTAAAAGTGCACTCCACACTTTCTATATTTAGAAAGAAAAATACTCTTATGAGGAGTGTACAATTAGATTTTTGGGGTGCCGACTGCCAATAATAGTTCCCTTCTTGTTTATCACATTATCGTTAGTCCTTTTTCTGTTTATATTTGTATTGCAATATTTTTCTTGAATTAGGTTTGTTTTCTGATATATACAGGTCCTACATGAAGTCTAAAGTATGTGTTATGAATACATAAAGAATATTGGTCAGCTTCCAAAACAACGTGATTTCTTGTGAAGAATTTGTTTTCCAACATTTTTAGGCTTAAAAGGTCAAAACTTGTTTTTTATGTATTGTTGGCGTAACAGTTGATGGTTTGTGCACTTTATGCCATCATACACATTGTGCTTCTAGGAGTTAAAAGTTCTGCATTGTACCTTATTGCTCAAATGTTAACTGTTTAAGCTTATTATATACAATTACATTCTTTCTCATTTTAATAAATTTTGTGTTTCTTATAAAAAATAAAAATTTACTGGGGCTTTGATGGAAATATTCTAGTTCCAACCCCACCCCCCCACCCCACAAAAAAAAAAAAAAAATTTATAATTGCAAACTTCTTGTATGATTTACCAGATTCATATCTAACTTATCATATCATGTGTATGTGGGAGGGGGAGAAGATGACCTACCGACATTTATCCAGGGATTACAAAGTCGAGCAAAAGGTTTTCATCTTAGAGGTGGAAGATAAGTCTTTTGGTGAAAGGATTCTGTTAACAGAGAGAACTAGATACAGAGGGTACCAGATTTCTTTCGATTTGGGCTGCGCTGCTTGGCTCATTGATCAGTTAAAGGAGGCGGTAGTTACAAGCGGTCAGAATTTCTTCAGAAAATATAGAGGTCATAATTATCAGTTTTGGGTTGAAAGATTCCACAACAAAAACGGGGATTTTCTTGTTCTGTCCAAAACAGAAAAGGATGGTTTTGTCAGGAATATCTTCGTTCCTAAAGGAAGTAACTTTTTCGGCTGGAGAAGTTTGGAGGACCTACTGTCTGAAATTCTCCGAGGGGGAAAGAGAGCCGGGACTTCTCAGAGGAATGTGAAGAGGGATGGAATTGAGCCTTTGAGCAGCTACTCGGGGTTTGGCCCTCAGGTTTCGTATAGAGACGCAGTTCTTGGAGGCAAGATGTTGACAAATGGGGCATCCCTTCGAAACGTCAGAGAGGAAAGATGGATCAAGAAAAACTGGAATATGAGAGATACTTCCACGGAATCCTATAGTTGGGGGAGTGTAATCGTTTGTGAGAGACTTGTGGTGCATCAGCCTTGGAGAGTTGTGGAGGCCTCACTTCAAAATCTGCTGGGAAAGAAAATTTGGCTTTCACCGTTCCAATGCAACAAGGCCTTGTTTGTTTGTCAGAACGAAGAGGAAGCAACAAAAATTGCACAACTTGGAGTTCTAGCCATGAATAAGTTACCTGATGTGGTGCTGTCTGGATGGTGGGACAGTATCAAATCAAACGACAGAAAGGTGGTTAGTTATGGTGGATGGGTTGCTCTGGAAGGTTTACCACCGCATCTTTGGACCAATGATTTTTTCCAAAACATTGGCGATGCATGCGGTGGTCTGGTAGAAGTTGATCGTAGAACAGCTAACTTTGGTTTTTTGATTGAAGCAAAGTTAAAAATCAAACGCAACAACATTGGCTTTATTCCAGAGTTCGTAAATGTGGTAGATGGAGAATCAGTTTTCAGGGTAAAAATCCGTCAACTTTCGCCAGCAAAGAGACCTAATCTTTCGGCTGCAGATTGTGGAGTAACCACAATAACAAAGGGCTCTTTGAAGACTGAATCGAAGTTACAAAGGATCACCGGAATTATCCTTCCGGCGAAAGCAGATTTTCAACAGACTACCCCTATATCAGGGACACGTGTCTGTTTTCAGATTGGAGATTTTGAATGCCCTGTCACTGTTGGATCTGAAAGAAAGCAAGGAGAAAGCATGCATGTGACAGAGAGTGTGCGGGTTGAGAAGCCTGTAATTAATGACTCTACTTTTTCTGTAAGAAAGCAAGGTGAACAGCAGAGAGTAGGAAAACTGACAGGAGCGGTGGAAATGACAGAAGTAGTGGATTTCTCAGAAGGAGCAGAAAAGGCAGTTGCAGGGGATTATTTTAATAATTCATTAGAGAAAGGAAGTCAGAAAGAAGTGGTCTTTTCGGATATAGGCAAGGGCTTGGAGGTATGTGGGACAGTTGGTGGCGGTGGTATTCCCGCCGAAGGAGCACAAAAATCAACGAAGGGGTTTTATTTTAATAGGACAAAAAGGGAGGTTAATCTCAAAAGTGGTCTATTTTGGAATAAAAAAATGGTAGTGGAGGCATGTGGGCCTTCCATTAATAAGGAGAATTCTTTATTTCACTCTGCAAGGATGGTGGGTCTTGACCCACATAATCTTTTTGCGGGGTCATGTGTAGGCCCAATTAATCTAGAATTCAATGGGCCGAGATTTCAACTACAAGAAGGAATGGTTTTGTCAACCATGGATAATATGCAGACATCCTTGCTGGAGTATTCAACAGTGAACAATTCTCAATGTTCTTCGGCTATGAAAGCTCATCACAAGGGTGTTTCAAGTAAAACTCCAATGTGTTTCAATTTGAATTTCCTTGGGAGATTTGGCGATTCTGATATTTGTGGAAAAAGACTGAAGCTTGTTCTTCCAGATGAGTTCGGATCTTATCTGACTCCTTTCGAGAGGCCTAAACTGAAGGAAATTCAATCTCCCAATCTCACCTTCTTAAATAATGTTTGCGAAC
This sequence comes from Pyrus communis, assembly GCF_041283825.1. Lineage (NCBI taxonomy): Eukaryota > Viridiplantae > Streptophyta > Magnoliopsida > Rosales > Rosaceae > Pyrus > Pyrus communis. The sequence continues at coordinate 530,224 of NC_142579.1, forward strand.
AGATGGATGAAAAGGAAAGTGATGTCGATGATGTTCCAATTAGGCCATCGGGCAGGTTGATTGAAGAGGAATCATCTGAACAAAGGATGAGGTTGACAAAGGATCTTGGTCTGGATTATTCTCAATTATCAGATTTTGGTGAAGACGAATACATGTCACAATCATCAGTTTCAGAGGAGGAGTTTGGTGATTCTTCACAAGACGAAAAAGAAACCTTCGATGTTTTTGATCGCTGTAACGATGTGTTTCACAATCTCTTCACTGATACAACAATGGAAACAAGGACGACGTTGGATGAGGTACCTTCTCAGTCGCATCATATAGCAAATTTAGACAATGTGGAACAAGTTGAATACAAAGATACTGGAAAAAACAAGAAACTGTTAAAGTACAGCAGAAGGAAAAGGTCGGCTAGCGTATCAGTCAAACGTGAAGCACAAACTCGAACTACCAAATTCATGTCAAATATGAAAGTTTCTTTGGTGCCACTGAAAAGGTCTTTATTTCTTGAGAGGAATACTGGGAAAGGCATTGCTAGCAAGCTTGTGGGTGGAAACAAGGCAGAAAAGAAAATTCAAGGGGGCATTGTCAAATTTAATGAAGATAATTAGCTGGAATGTTAGAGGATTGGGAAGTAGGCAGAAGAGGTTGATTTTGAAACAGCAATTCAGGCGATTAAAGCCCGATATTATTATCTTACAAGAAACAAAGAAAGAATCAATTGACAGATCGCTTGTGGCTAGTGTTTGGGGAAGCAGATTTAAAGAGTGGATTTACGCCCCTGCTCAAGGAAGATCTGGGGGTATAGCTGTGATTTGGAACACCAAACACATCTCGGTTATTGAATCTTTGGTTGGAGGTTTCTCTATCTCCATAAAAATTAAAGCCCTCAATGGGTTGGACTGGTGGTTATCTGGTGTCTATGGTCCCTGCAAAAATAGAGAGCGAAAGGAGTTCTGGGAAGAAATGGCTGGCCTTTACGGTCTTTGCGGACCAAGATGGTGTGTAGGAGGAGATTTTAACGTGGTGAGATTTGTAAATGAGAAATCAAATGGGGGAAGAATGACTACAAGCATGAGGAACTTTAATGATTTCATCCAAGATACAGAACTCAAGGATTTGGAGTTGCTCAATGCTCAATTTACGTGGTCAAACTTCAGAGAAGAACCTGTGTGTCGGAGGTTAGATAGATTTTTGATCTCGGTAGGTTGTGAAGAGATTTTTCCAGAGGTAAGACAAATGGCTTTGGCAAGGGTCACTTCTGACCATTGTCCAATCCAACTAGATACTAACAAGGTGAAATGGGGGCCAAGTCCTTTCAGATTTGAAAACATGTGGCTACAGCACCCAGATTTCAGGAACAAGTTCAAACAATGGTGGCAATCTGAGCAGGTGGAGGGTTGGGAAGGTTATAAATTTTTGTACAAGTTAAAAGCTATCAAAAGAAAGTTGCAAAGATGGAGTAAGGAAAGTTTTGGTGATGTCGAGAAACAAATTAAGGATGCTGAGGCTAGCATAGAGGATTTAGATAGGAGAGAAGGGTTGGAAGGGCTAGATGTTGCTGCTAAAAGAAAGAAGGAAGAGTTACTTTTCCTTGTGGAAGATCTAGCTTATAAGGAAGAAGTGAAGTGGAGACAGAGAGGTAAAGTGGAATGGGCTAAAGAAGGGGACGGTAATACTAAATTTTTCCATAAAATAGCAAGTGGAAGAAGGAAGAGAAACTATATAGAAAGGTTGGAAGTGGATGATAGGGGAGTGGTAGAGGATGCAGAAGAGATAGAAAAACATATCGTTAACTTCTTCAAGTCCCTGTTTAGTAGTAACGAAGAGGTATGTTGGGGCTTGGAAGGCATCAATTGGGCCTCAATAAGTGAATCTAAGGCAGCTTGGCTTGAGAGGCCTTTTGAGGAATCGGAAGTACAAAGAGCAGTCTTTGATTGTGGAAGGGATAAATCGCCAGGACCAGATGGTTATTCCTTGCAAATGTTTCAACACTGTTGGGAATTCCTGAAAGTGGATATTTTGAAGGTCATGGAGGAGTTCTTTGAGGCCGGAATAATAAATGCGGTGACAAATGAAACATTTATTTGTCTAATTCCAAAAAAGTCAGATTCTTTGAAAGTGACGGACTACAGGCCTATAAGCCTAGTTACTGGATTATACAAAATTGTGGCGAAAACCCTAGCTTCAAGATTAAGGGAGGTTATGGGCAGCACAATCTCTCCACATCAAGGAGCTTTTGTTAAAGGCCGACAAATTTTGGATGCTGTCCTTATTGCAAATGAGGTGGTAGAAGAGGTGAGGCAGAAGAAAGAGGAGGGATTGGTGTTTAAAATCGATTTTGAAAAGGCTTATGATCATGTCGAGTGGAGATTTTTAGACGAAGTTTTACAAAGAAAAGGCTTTGGCATTAGATGGAGAAAATGGGTGCAGGGATGTCTAAATTCTGCAAATTTCTCTGTTTTGATCAATGGGAGGCCTAGGGGAAAATTTCATGCTTCAAGAGGTTTGAGACAAGGCGACCCACTGTCACCTTTTCTTTTTACCTTAGTAGTGGACGTCTTGAGTAGATTAATGGAGAAGGCTCAAGAAAATCAGCTGATCAAAGGTTTAGGCATAGGGCAAGAAAGGGTGGAGATCTCTCATCTTCAATTTGCTGATGATACTATTTTCTTCTTGGCGGATGATGAGGAAGTTTGGAACAATTTATTAGAGGTGCTCAATTTATTTTGTACTGTTTCAGGGTTGAAAATCAACAAAGCAAAGTGTTCTTTGGCTGGAATAAACTCAGATTGTGAGAAATTAAAAAGGTTGGCAGATTCTTGGGGTTGTGAGGTGGGTAGTTGGCCAATAAAGTATTTGGGTCTCCCTCTTGGGGGTAGGCCAAGAGCACTTACGTTTTGGGATCCAGTGGTAGAAAAAATGGAAAAAAGACTTCAAAATTGGAAGAAGGCCTTCTTATCCAGAGGCGGCAGATTAACTTTGATTCAATCTGTTTTGGGAAGCTTGCCAATCTACTACATGTCCTTGTTCAAAATTCCTTGCGGGGTGATTGGACGCCTAGAAAAACTAATGAAAGGATTTCTTTGGGAGGGGGTGGAGGAAGGAAAGAAAAACCACCTGGTGAAATGGGAGATAGTTATTAAAAGTAAGGAGGAAGGGGGTTTAGGAGTAGGGAATTTGAGGAATCAGAATGAAGCGTTATTGGCTAAGTGGTTGTGGAGATTCCCAAAGGAACCAAATTCTCTCTGGCACAAGGTGATAAGAAGCAAGTATGGGCTGCAGGATAATGGGTGGAATGCAAATCCTCCATTGCGGGGTTCAAGTCGAAGCCCCTGGAAAGATATTTCGTGTGGTCTCCAATCATTTCTACAATGTTGCAAGTTTGAGGTGGGCAATGGGGAGAGGGTGAGGTGTTGGGAGGATGGTTGGTTGGAAGGGGGACCATTGAAAGAACAATTTCCTAGATTATTCTTGTTATCGAGAATGCACAACCAGAACATTGCAAGTTTTGTGGATCTTTCTATCAATTCTTTGAGCTGGAATTTTGATTTCAGGAGAAATTTGAATGAGGTGGAGATAGAAGAGGCGGCTAGATTATTACAGAAAGTGGAAAATGTTCGATTGTCTCAATCAAGAGCGGATGATAGAAGGTGGAAACTGGAATTATCAGGATTGTTCACTTGCAAATCCTATCGCTCTTTCTTGAGCAACAATGGGATTGTGCAACATTTTCCACCCTCTTCTCAGATTTGGAAATCAAAAGTTCCTCCGAAGGTCAAAGTTCTTGTGTGGCTAGTGGCTATTGGGAGGCTCAACACTTGTGATCAAGTTCAAAGGAGAAGTCCTTTTATTTGCATCTCTCCCCATTGGTGCAGTTTGTGTAAAGCAAAGGAGGAAAGTGTTAACCACATTTTTCTTCATTGTTCTTACACGATTCAACTGTGGTGGAAATTGTTTCAGGAGGTTAGAGTAAGTTGGGTCATCCCAAAGGGTTGTTTCGAGCTTCTAAGCACTAATTTTGATGCTCTAGGAATTGGGAGGAAAGCTAAAGCTTTGTGGGGTTGTCTGGTGTCGGCAGTTTTTTGGAACATTTGGTTGGAGCGTAACAAAAGAATTTTTGAGGATTATACTGGTGTGGGGGTAGCAGATCTATGGGGAAGAGTAAGATATTGGGCAGCCTTCTGGGCTTCAGTTTCAAATGAATTTAAGAATTACTCTCTTTCTCACATACTGTGGGATATGTTAGCAGTAGTAAAATGATTTTGGTTGAGGTTGTCCTACTTGTAATCTGATCCTCTGGAGAGTTTTTCTTGTTCTGTTCTTGGTGGATTTCTTATCCACTTCTGTGTATTACACTTTTCTTTTTTAATAAACTGTTATAGTTTCTTCTCAAAAAAACAATTTACCAGATTCATCATATGGGCTACTGTTTTTGAGTCTATTCCAATAGTTCATTTTGCTTCTTTCTTTGTTAGAGTTATGCGCTACTGTTTTGAGTTCTTGCCATACATTACTGGACTTGTGTTTTTGCAGATATTTGCACGAACAAAGTACTTCCCTTTTGTATTTTGGATTTTCAACATATTCTTTCTTCTGTGCAATCGTGTTTATGAAGGATATTCATTCTCCATAATTGGGTGAGTTTTGTTGGCTGGGCTAGGCCATTTAGCACTTCATTGGGTACTTAACAGTTAAATTGTGATATATCTGCTTACTGGTTCTGCATATTATTATGTAGGCAACGCTGGGCATATTTGGACAACTTTCGGGGCACCTTTAGATGGCACATTTGCTTTAACTTTGGTATTGTGCTTTCCTCATTATTGTTTTGACATTTTAATTCCAGTTATCATACTTTCATTACTGTGTATTCATCTTCTTTTCCATATCATGTGCATATGACCTTTCATGAAATACGTGCATACCTATGTAGACACAAATCTACCATGTAGCCACAAATCTATGTTGCAACCTGCTTTTATACTTTAGTATATATTTGTGATATTTTTTTTTATCTCTTATTCTGGTTGTTTGTGACAGTTGTTTTGCGGATGATAAGCTTTGGCTATGATTACCATTGGGCACATCGAGATTCTCATTTTGACCATAAGGTATTTGTGTTCCTTTGAGCTGTGATCTGTATGCTATCTTCTCTGTTCTGTCCCTCCCCCTTTTTTTTCTAGCATGTATTTTATAGAATTACTTTGTCACGGAGTCTACATGGAAACGATATTACTAACCGTCCAACGCTTCTGGTTATGGTGGTGATGCGGGACACTAGTAAGAGAAAGGAAGAAAAGAGTGATCTGGGATCACTCTCTGGCCTTTGGCAAAAACCATTGGTGTATTGGATTCACTTTACATAGAAATTAGAAAAAAATCTAGCCTCACAGCTAATACACTTTGAAATCCTAAAAGAAAATTCACAACACCTAATCATGTGACAATAAGAGACTCAAAGACATTGAATATGAGACTCCAAAACAATGAACCTAAAATACACCATGTAATTAATACATTAAAACCCTTTTAGGAGATTAATTTTTTCCTCTGAAAGCCTATTAGGCCTCTTTGTATATGCCAAACTGGTTTGACTTAGAGGTTAGTCTCCAGCCCACCTATGATTGTGGCCTGAAACTGAAATAATAAAAAACTTGTGTTACTTTTTGTTTTAGAACTTTATGGTATTTTTCTTTCCAGCTTGTTCTATGGATGAGAGTCAAGAGTGGTTATTACTTTCACATCACTCAACCCTGCATGTTTTCAATGTTCTTGCTCTGCAGCTTGCTTTTGAAGTTGATATCTAGTTAGTTTTCTGTGGTTGCACTCAATGGTACTTTAACATTGTCCTTCACAGGCTTGCCAATTACTATGTTAACAGAATTTAGTGTAGTATTAACTACAAATTCTTAGGCCAATTCATGTGCCAGTATCCATTAACATACTTTCAGCAACCCTCTTTTGTTTAATGTAATTACTGTGAATCTTGGTGATTTCTAGTTCATTCTGATGGATTTTCTCTGCTTATTCATGCATGCCGATTATTGTCAAGGATTTAATACTTTGCACTTTAGCTATTTACAAAGTGCTAATGTTTCTTGGTCTTGTATGCAGAAACACATTCAGCGTTGCAATATTTGTAAATCAGGGAAAACTTGTTACCATGTTTTACAGGTTAGCTTATGCCTTCTACTTAAGTGCGAGCCTAGTATTATTGCAGTTGGTGGATCCTTAAATCAACTTTCATCCAAATGGATTTTCCATGTGTTCATAAATGTGTTTGTTATACTCAGGAGAGAGGTGTCCAGAATGACATGTATGCATTTACGACTTACCTTGCTTATTTGGTGTATGCACCTCTTTATCTTACTGGGCCGATTGTAAGCTTCAATGCATTTGCCTCACAGGTCTGTCACTTTCAATATTGGTACTGTTTTTTTTTTTTTAATAATTTGAAATATTTGGTCATTTATGGATTGCCAAGTGCACTGGATGTGCTTCCCATATTGTTGGAGATGATAGTCCGTGCTTGTATGTTCTACAGAGTCTCAGTATTTACCTTTATTGCAATGTTCTTTCAGTTGGATGTTCCTCAAAATAACTTTTCAGCTAAAGACATTGCTTGGTATGGTTTGCGCTGGGTGTTCAGTCTTCTTCTGATGGAATTAATGACACATCTTTTTTATTACAATGCGTTTGCAATCAGGTGAGTATCTAGTTAAAGATACACCCTGTATCGTGTATGTGTGTCTGTGCGCACACCCATGCATGTGTGTATTCTATCTTTTGGATATTAACTAGGTTCTCTTTTTCTGTACCTATTAGTGGCATGTGGAAAGAGTTATACCCTATGGATGTGTTTATTATTGGATATGGGGTAAGAGATGATCCTACAGTATCAAGGTCTTTGATGATTAGAATTTTACTATCTCAAGCTTTTTATATGATTGAAATACACTATGAAGCAGCATAATGTACTTTTAATTTGAGGTGGTAATGTAGTAATTAATTCCAGAATATACAAAACACACCTACCTTGGACTCTTTGTGCATGGACTAAATGTTTAATAATGTGATAGTTCCTACTTATGAGAATATAAAAAATAATGAACAAGTATATCTTAAAATACATGGTATCCATAACCTTCTTTGAGCAAAGAAAATGCATGAGAGAGTTAGTTATTAAAAGTTAAATCAATCCCCAAATTGTTATTTGTAATAAGTTCATTTGTAATACTATCAATCATTAAATTGTAATCTTTACATTCCTCATAGATATGATGTAAGAATTGCTTATGCAAGTATTTTCAAGTTCCTCACCATACTCATACACTCTGCAGTCTGCCGCAAAGTAAAGTTACTTGGTTACTTTACCTAGATATAATAACTTATTTGGTGAACTTTTATCAGACCCTTTTTTTAATTGGGTCTTTTAGTATTTTCGTTTCACTTTGTCTGGATTTCCATTCTAGTTGTTAGGTGACTTCATCTATTTGTTTTGGCTTAGGTAAAGGTGATTTACTTTCTTATGATGGTGCAGGTTTTAATCTTCATGTGGCTAAAGTTTTTTCTGATATGGCGCTATTTCCGGTTCTGGTCACTGGTGTGTATATGTCAATAATATTTTTTTTTATATTTCTTCTGAACTTTGGCGTTTACTGCTGGGTTGTCCGTCTACTATAAATTAGTTGTATCTTTTATTATTGATATTGCTTTGCAGTGGGACAATGATTTTTTTTTCTAATTACTGCAGATATGTGGCATTGAGGCCCCTGAGAATATGCCGAGGTGTATAAATAATTGCTACAACTTGGAAACTTTTTGGAAGAACTGGCATGCTTCCTACAACAAATGGCTTGTGAGGTGAAACTTTCAACCTGTTGTGCTTTGAATTTCTCTTGTAATCCTGTTTCTAACTCTGACATGTTTGTTTGGGACATGAAAACAATAGGTATTTGTACATTCCTCTTGGGGGCACTCGGAGGAAGCTTCTCAATGTATGGGTTGTATTCACATTTGTTGCCATTTGGCATGATCTAGAATGGTACTTGTTGCTGGCTGTTGAATTTTTCTTATTGAATACATCTTAGCTTTCTGTCAAATGGGAGTAGAGCCTTATTGAAATTTGTTCCTTATTCTAACTTAATTTTTATCTTTGGCATTAGGAAGCTTCTTTCGTGGGCATGGCTGACATGCTTATTTTTTATTCCGGAAATGATACTGAAATCAGCAACCAATGCATTTCAGGTGACCTCTTTGTTCCTATTACCTTTGCTGTTTTTCTTTTGTTTGGTTTTACTAATGGGAGGATGATCATCCCAATTCTCGTACCTCCCATAAACCCAATCAGTTAGCTGTTGTTGGCTTGCGGATTAGGGGTTTCTGATTTGTTGGATGGTAATCAATTTGAAGCATGTACCCTGACTTTCAAGCTTTAGGGGAAAAAAAATCGTGGACTTAATCTTGTACTTTGAGGGTGCGTTTGTTTCACCTCCTTAGGAGGGACTGGCTTAAGTAGGACTATAATACTATGTTTGGTATGTCCTCGGACTAAAATAAATGGGACTCGTCTCGACTACGAGGCCCTCCGGGGTTCGCTAAAGCAGGCTATCTAATCCCAAGCTTTCGCTTGGTATTAAGGGGGACTAGAGAGGAAGGCCGACATCCAATCCCCAAGTTTTGCTCACTGACATACAGTCCCCGCTTCTTCTATGGCGCTGTCACCAAGGCGTCGCGGTGCTTGCTCTTTCGTGGCCCAAGTCGGGGGGGAGGGGAACTGCAGCTCACAGCTGAAGCGGCGCCACTATCGGTGGATGTTACAGCAAAAATCGGCGTGTTGGTGGAGAAACTGCCGACGCTGCGAGCCGAGAAGCAGATCGAGAGGTTGGCCATGGCGGACGCCCACTTCCAGGTTGAATTTCGAGTCCCCAGTTGAGAAATCGCATTGAATTTGACGACAAGTCTTGGAGCTCTGTGGAAATTTCAGTGCTTTCTCTCTCTTTTCGAGAAAGCAGATGTTTGGCTTCCTGAAAAGGGGTTAAGTTTTTGGGGCACATTTGACAGTTTGAGGGGGGAGGGAGAGAGAGAGGATTGGAGGGGTAATTTGGAAAATGAGGAAAGATTGAAAATCAATGGAAAGATGAGTTTGAAAGTTCGAAAAATCAATGTGATTTTTATCTGGGTTCTTCTAATTCATATGAGTGTTAATTCAATAGAAAGTTGAGTTCCCAATTGAAAAATTCGATGGGTTTTCAGCTAGGCTTTTGGGTTCCATTGATTTATTGGAAAGTTTTGTTTTTGGGTTGAGAGAATGTAAAATTTGAGGGTTCAAATCACATTTTTGAGAGAATGTAAAATTTGGTTGCTAGGTGTAGTTGGATTCTACAGAAAAATTTTGATGTTGGGTTCAATTTCTTTGCATTAGAAAATTCTGGAGGAAGTTTTGTTAACAAAAACTAATTTTTTCCTTTTTGTCCTTAATTATGCTTTTTAGTCCGACTTTAAACGAAATGCTTCACTAAGTCAATCCAGCTTAGGTCTGGTTTGGTATTGCTGTGCTTTTAAAAAAAGCTGATTCTGTTGTGCTGTGAGAATAAGCGGCTGTGAAATAAAGCAGCAGAGTGTTTGGTAAACTTTTTTGTAAAAGTGCTTTTGACAAAAAAAAAACAGTATTATAGTGTTTGGTAAACTTTTATGCAAAACAGATGTGAAAAAAAGCCGATTTTTCAAAGCTAGGTTTTGCAGCTTCTTGTTTTTGGCTTTTTTTCACCCAAAACTGTGAAAAAAAACTGAAGCTGAATGATTACCAAACACAAAAACAGCTCCCAGCTTTTTTTGATACCAGCTTTTTTCAGAATCACCTCAGTACCAAACCAGGTCTTAGTCTAGTCTAAGCCAGTCCAACTGAGTCTATAAAGCTAGTCCAGTCCGAGATAGTCTGGTGCAACAAACGCACCCTGAAGGTTTTGTAAGAAAAATCGCAAACTTGCTCTGGAACTCGACCATGTTGGCAACCCTTTTGCTTTGTGATTTCTCTCGTTGTAGTTCATTATTTTATACTTACACATATGCGAAGCTTATTTGATGAGAAGGGGAGGGAGACGAAGAGAAGAGGAGTATGTTAACCTTTATTTTTATCTGTCGAGCTTACTAATTATTTTGTCATGTATTTGTTGTCAGGTTAAGAGTACTCATGGGGAATTTGTTGTTCGTGAACTTAGTGCGGTTGCTGGTGCAGTTACTATCACTTGTCTCATGGTCTGTATCCTGTATTTGATTAAAGCATATACCAATCATAACTATTTTTATATTCCTGTTGATGCTGGTATTGAATTTAGATATTTGCACTTTTACTTGAGTGAAATGGAAGTAATAATAAGGTCATTTTGCTCTATTTTTTTCAGACTAATTTGATGATGCTTATATATCTGAAATTCTCCACTTGTCAAATATAAACATTTAGTAGTCTTTTCCTTCCCTTTGCAAAATTTGTCTACCTTTTTCTCTTTTGAAAGGCTAAATGATTCAAGCCACATAAGGCCTTTTTTACAGTGACAGTTTATTGAAACATATGCGTTTAAAGAGCGAAGGGTAGCCTAACATTTTCATTTTTGCAATGGTTCTTTTGCACATCCCACTGGTTTCAGTGTCCTAGCACTTAAAAATGTATTGTGTTATATGCATTTGCCAAACTAGTGGGTATTGCAAACTGGAAATCACCTTATGTGTTTACAAGAATTCGTAAATGCTAACAATACAAGCATTCAATGTTTATGCAGGTAGCAAACCTTGTTGGTTTTGTTATTGGACCATCTGGGATTAGTTGGTTGATTTCTCAATTCCTTAAACGAGAAGGTAACTTGAAATTTCATGTCCTGAGGTTTCTTGTTATCCTTATACAATGCTGCTTCTGAGGGGACCGATGATATTCTTTGTACAGGACTTCCCGTTTTGGCAGGCATGCTTTTGACATTTTATGTAGGGACAAAGGTAATGTCTCAATTATCTGCTTATTTCTTTAACGGTGAAGTTTAAATATGTCGCCTTTAAGAATTAGTTTTGCAGAGTTAAGGCACAATGTGAAGTTTTGAGATGGAAAATGCATAAAAAAAATTATTTTATAGTTTATTTTCATGATTTCTTCGCATGCCTAAATATAATGGAACCTAGTCATTAGGAATCCAGATATTTTGTTATGTATTTTGGGCTTATATTTATCTTGTATCAAAATGACGTTTCAGGATTTCGTTCAGTTTTGTTTCTGATATATACTCTAAACTCGAACATTTACATAAGCAGACAATTGTATATATATCGTAGTGCATGTGTCTGCTCTATTTCTATGATTGGTCTGAAGTTGCATATCTTGCAGCTCATGTTCCACATCCGCGATGCAAAGCAAAGTAGCAGCTAAATCGGCTCGCTGTAAGGTTTGATTAATTGGCCCCAGTAGCTAATTGCTGGTGTGGAAACCGAGGTCCTGAAGTTCCAAACAGGAGACAGGTTTGCCAACATTGTAACCTAATGTATGCTTGCTCATGCTAAGGACCTCGATGGCGGATAAAAGTAATCATTCATCACTCTACATTCTTTTCTGGTATACAATTAGGAAAGGGAAGGTACTACATAAATGTAGAGAAAGCTAATTCCAAATTCAAATGTGATTTAACTTTTGGAAATACCTGCATTGTAACACGATTGTTGCTTATTAATAAACACTCAGTTATACTTGTGTTTAAATTTTCTTCCCCTCATCCCAAGCTTAGGCATATCGAATTCAGTAGGGTTTATTTCCCAGAAAGCATTACCAGGATCTCTACCCTCTTTCATGTCCTTCCTAGTTTTCTGCATTTCGAATGCATCTTCAACTGTCTCCAATCTGGATGCCCTTGGATCTGCATATAGCACTCTCGGAATCAATCTTATGACTTCCTCTCTCATTGCTGCCACTTTATGCTTCGGAATTTGAAGCAATGTCTCGTTAATGATCGCCTCCATCAACTTTGGTTTCTTGGTGTAAGCCACATCCAAATCCAGTTTGTTTGAGAATTAGTAGTATGATTACCAATTAGTTTGCTTTAATTAGCCAACAACCAATCTGATTCAGGATCCAGATTGGTGATGTCCTCATGAGTCGGGGTGGGGTCGAAACAACTACAAGGATGAGGATGACACGCACAAATCGAACCCGTTACAAATAGAAAGAAACGAAAGCTTGTAGGAGCAGAGATAATGAGGTTGCTGTATACACAAATGCAATTTGATGAACACTAATAATTTACCCGAAGAAATGTACAACCATACGTCCTCTACTGGACAATCTTTTTAAACGGGATTGCATTACGTGGGAACCATACGTCGTCCTTTACTTGAAATATTTGTCATCAGCTGTCTGAAATCATCAGGAAAATTCTATACATTGTTTGAGATATATCATGTCAGCAGGTAAGGCTGTACGATCGAATAAATACCAGCCAATTCCGTCCAAGCTCCCCCAGCTCAGCTGGTTCTGCGCCCGATAATCTGCACGCACAATCACAGCCGTACAGTACTGATTTCTGTTTTCTGATGAGTATAAGAATGGCGACCACCGACCTTGCATTCTTACATTTGGTTTGCTAATATAGTTGGCATATGCATGGAGCAAACAAACACTGCTAACCCCTTTTACCGCACGCGATCTTCATTGCAATACAGGACCAGCATCCTAGCAACCCGATAAGTCACACTAACTAGATAAGTGGTTGCACTGGAAGAAAATGATAGGCTTACTTTTGGCCTATTATTGACTTTAAAGGGACCGAGACTGTTTGAAATTACAAAAAGATGACGCGTTTCCATTGTCAATGCAAGAAAACAAATTAACAAAGAATTCAAGCACACATGTTTTCGAATCTTTTTCTGAGGAGGAAGGGCATTACTAATTTACTCACTTGTGCAAACGAATACATGGAATGAAGAGTGAACAACATCGAACATCAGCGCCAAAGCTGAGATCGTCCTGCCAGCACAAAATAAGCAATCAGTTACCTCCCAAAACAAATATTTGCCAAGCATGGTGAAGTTGAAACTGAAGCAGCAAAGGATTTGTACTTTCACCATCACTTTTATACATCAAACACCTTTCAATATCCCCCTTCTAATTTTGTGTGGGAAATTTATCATGCCTAAATGTACATTCACATTTGTCTATGTGTCAAATGTAAAGCCAGTGCCCAATTTTCTTTTATATAAAGCGTTGGCCGAATGGCTTTGAAACTGTTATTTGACATTCCACCATTTTAGGTCTTAACTTCTTGTGCACCCACATCAAACAAAAGCATAAAATTCTAATATTTCCAATTCCCAATTTGCAGTTAGTACCTAGTGGCTACTGGCTAGTGAGCAGGAAATAAGGATGCATAAGTCTCTGGCTATTTCATGCATCAGTTATCTAAAAAATCAAATCAGCCAAAACAGTGAAATATAACAGCAGTTACCACATAGATGCTAAGAACGTTTTACCAGATTGTACTGGTTATACTGACCATTTTGAGTCAAAATCCTCAATGCTGAGGTCCTCGTCCCAGAGAAACATATATGCGCTCACTGAAGAGACGGTACATTCACAGCGCAAATAAAGACTACAAATCCAGCATCATATTCTCCCGAGACATAAATAATGAGCTTTGTGGCATCTTATAGTGTGAACACTCTGTATTCACAATTCACAGTGCTTACCAGATCTCTGGGAATATAAGGTTTAAAATCACTTTGCTTGCAGTAGTGCTCACAGATAAAGAATTAAATCCCAGAAGAAAAAAAAATCCAGCAGTTTTACAGACTATCGATTCCCTCAATCAACATTGAATATGTCTGAGGATGAAGCCGGCAACCCATCTTCTCCATGATGCTTACGAGCTCAGAGCATATATTGCCAAGACCCCCCGTAAGTAAACCATCAAAGAGAACTTTCCAAGCTACTTCATCGTAATTATTTTTGCAATGAAGCAAAGTACAAAAAACTGCTTTTGCCTTCTCACTCTTCTCTTCATCAAGAAGCCCACATACAAGCAACGTGGAGGACTCCAATGTCGGTAAATAACCATCCTCAATCGTCGCATCCACCAAGATTGCTGCCTCTCCATACTTTCGCAATGTACAGCAACAGTTAAGAAGAGAATTATAAATATCCTCACTGGGAGAAACTTCCCTCTCTTTCATGACTGTATAACTTCTGGGCTTCTTCCAAGCGCCTCTGTTTGCAAAGACCTACTATAAGTTTGTCATTAGTGTTGGTACTGGGTGCACAACCATGTCCAGTCATTTTTTCAAAAAGGTCTAAAGCAATGTCAAAATCCAATATCTTCCACACATCAGCAACATCAATTAAGGAGACATTTGAGATCAAATCCATTCCCACTATATTATTCCTTGTCTCTGTCAACTTTTCATTTGAAAGATGTTTGATCAGAAAGGAATAGTTATAATGCGAAGGATCACAAGAAGCATCAAACATGCGCTTAAGAACATCAAATGCACAATCAATTAATCCCATGCGTCCATATCCATCAATTAGTAATGTGTAAGTCAACGAATCTGCTACAATTCCTTCTTCATTCATCTTAATCATCAATTTCTCTGCCTCTTCTACATCTCCTATGCCGCAATATGCATGAACAAAGGTGGTGTAAGTAAATAGGTCAGGATGATTGCCAGAACTAACCATCTGGTTTAAAAGCCCATGAGCATGGTCAAAGTCCCCTTCCTTCAACATTTGTTTAATTAGAATTGTATAAGTATGAACTGTAGCTTTCACACCAATACTTACCATCTTCTCTACCAGTGATAATGCTTCCTTCAGTCTTCCTTCTTTGCACAACACATCTATCAAGGTATTGTAAGTGTATGAGTTCGGCAAACAGTCTTCTGCAAGCATTCTATCAAACAAAGAATGGGCATTGTCGATTTTCCCAACCGTGCAATAACCATCAATCAAAGCAGTAAAGATCACGTCATTCAACTTTATGCCTTTCTCTTTGAGAGAATCAAACAGGGCATGAGCTTCTTCCAGTCTCCCCTTCTTACAGAGTGTGTCTATGAGAGAACTGTAAGACCATTGGTCAGGAACCAAACCACTTTCTTTCATCAAATTAAGCAGCCTATAAGCACTCTCCAAATGACCTATTTCACACTGCCCATGGATTAATGAGTTATATGTATATAGGCATGGTGAGAGTTTCCAATCAAGCATCTTACCAAGCAGTGCCATTGCCTGGTGTATATTTTTCCTTTTACAAAATCCACAAATCAATTCATTGTACGTCCGAGCATTTGGAAAACAATTACTCGATTCCATCAAAGCCAAAATACCAAGTGCAGCTCAGCTGCTCCCTCCTTGCAGTACCCATCAATCATTGCGTTGTACGTGACGACATTAGGAACCAACCTTTTCTCCAACATCTTGTTTAGCAAGTTTCTTGCCTTATCAAGCTTATTTTCCTTACACATGCTATCAATGAGCACGGTATAAGTATGAACATTTGGTTCACAACCCATTTCCATCATCTCTTTAAACAGATTCATAGCTTCTATTTTCCTTCCCAATTTACACAAGGCGCAAATAGGAACTGTAAATGTACGCACAGTCGGAAAACAATTATCCTCCCCCATTTGAGAAAACAACTTGAGAGCCTCATCGATCCGATCAGCCTCACAAAACCCATGAATCAAATTAGTATAGGAAACCTCATTTCTTTGACAACCCTTTTGTGGCATTAGCTTGAAAACACTACAACCGCTATCCACATCCTTATTCCAGCAATGCCCCAGTATCAGAGAAGTTTAGGTAAACGTATCGGGGTGCAAACCCGCCTGCCCTATCTTACTGAAATACAAGTCTGCCTCAGCCACATTACCCAATTTACAGTAAGCATTGATCATGGAATTAAAAGTATGCAGATTTGGCGAAACCATATCGTCTAACATCTCCAAGTACAGAGCTTTCAAATCTTGAAACAGGGAAAACCTAGACAATGACATTAGAAGAAAATTGTAGCACCTGAGGGTGAGCTTAAACTCGAACTCTTCGGCGCCATTCAATGCCCGCAAATATTCGAGCACAAAAACGGCATCTTGAGGGGAACTGGAAGCCTTAATCATGGAAATTCGGATCTTTTGCGCGACCTGGAGAAACCCATTGGGAAGGAGAATGTTGAGGAGGGAAGAATGGCACTGGACAGTGTGCTTGTATCCGGGTTTAAGGGCAATCCAGTTGAAGAATCCGAGGGCCGTTTGGGGGTCGAGTTTGAGAGCGAAGACGGAGGAGACATGGGAAGGGGATATGGAGGGGGCAAGTTTTTTTAGGGAAGGGTGGCGCTGCCAATTGGGGCGGGAGAGAAGGGAGAAGAGCTAGGTGGAGAGATCGTGCGGTTCGGGGGAGAGGGGAAGAGGAGCGGTGGCGGGGGAGGAAACGGAATAAAAGGGTTTCAGGAGGAGGAAGAGGAAGGCTCAGGTGGGTGGCAGATGACGGCCATGGGTTTTCTCATCATCTTCTTCTTCGGACATTGGTGGAAGACCCGACCCAATTCACTTCATCGTGTGTAGACCAAGAAATGCTGTATGAGTCGGAGAGTGGGAAGGTGGAGGGAAGAGAAAATAGTAGGTTTGTTTGGGGTTCGTTTTGGAATTTACGGAGAGTTTAGTAACAGTAATGAAAATATGAAGAATTGAATTAAGGAGGAATTGAATTGAGGAGGAGTTGGAATGAGGAGAAGTCAGAATCAGATTCCTGTTGAAGCTGTTTACTTAAATGTTCTGGAATCGAAATAGAATTTCATAAAGCGGTTTACTAATTCAGCATAATCGGAATGTAAACTAGTATGATTATTAAAATGCCCTTGTCCCAAATCAAATATTTTATATACTTTAATAGGTTTATAAAGGATAGTCTTGGAAATAAAAAAAGTAAGTGAGGGCATAAAAGGAACAAAAGTGTCATTCCGATTGCCCAAACAATCAGGAATTGGATTACCACCTATATCTAGGGAATCCACCAATACAAGGAATTGAATTCCAAAATTTGTGTGGGCCTCACTGCTTTTTTGATCCCTCCATGTTTAGTAAATACTGGAGTACTCCGTAATCGGAATTCAATTCCACACTCTCATTCCGATTACGGATACGTAAACACGCCCTTAGAGAAATCTCTACAGCTGGTGATGTGCTGATTGGTTTGGTATTGATGTGCATTGAAAAAAAAACTGTTTTTGCTCTACTGTGAGAATAAGTTCATTTTTGTTGCTTCACGTTTTCAACTTTTTTCATCCAAAACTGTGAAAATAAGCTATTTTTAAGTATTTACCAAACATTTTTTTGAGCCCAGTTTTTTTTATACCCATTTTTTTTATAAAAACACCTTAGTACCAAACCAGTACTGATTGCTGCGAGAAAAACTTGTGTGGACTCAACTTGCCATTGGATAATGCCTAATGGCACTATGACTCAATCAAAATTTAACATATGGTAAGATTTTTAATTATGATTTCAGAGTTATGTTACCCTTTAAAGATTTCATAATTACATAAAAATTAAAAATATATTATAAAAATTAGTAAAATTAAAAGTAGACTCCAATCACCCAACTAAAGTAATCCTCTATCATCTGAGAATTCACTCTCCCGCGCGGATGTCGGTATCGTTTGACTAAAATTTGAGGTAATAAGCTTTATATTTTCCATTCTCATAGATTTTCCTGTCATGGTTAGTCTAATTCTTTGAAAAATAAAGGAGAAATGTTTTGTGTTTGTAGAAAATGATTCATCATTGAAAAAAAAAAAAACGAATATGAATTCGATTATATGTAATTGTTTTCATGACCAAAGTCTATACAATTCCAATTAATCCCTTACTTAGGAAATTGATCAACATCAACCCATATAAAAGTTTATCTTCCAGGCTTTTCCTGTGGATGAACTTTGGATGTGTGTTTTTGTTTTATTTGTTTTAATGTCGAAAATAATATTTTTTAGTTTTTATGTAAATAAGATATTTTACTTAAATTTAATCACATGTCAAATTTTGATTGAATCGTAGTGCTATTGAAAATGGCACGTTGAGTCTCGCACAAGTTTTTCTCGATTGCTGCTGAGTATGGGGAATTGACACCTCGTGGACTGTGGGCTCAACTCATGGGTCCTTCCGGCCCTCCCAAGCTTCTATAATGAGTAGGCTTTTTGAAATTGACCCGCTAAAAGTCGACCTGTGTTATATTAACAACTTAACATGGACGTGCTAGTGCAAGTGGTTCTCTATCACAGGGGGTTTGAATCTCATTGATTTTTTAATCTAACATCTAATTTAACAAATTTATTATTTGACAAAAAAATATGACAAATATTTATTCTTTGTTCAAAAAATAAATTGACGTTCTAGTACTAAAAATGTATTAATTTTAAAAATCAACGTTACATTGACAGTATCTTATCTAATGAATACGATTATACGAATGACATTAACTACAACGTTGACATTTCTGGTGCCTTATTCGTTGTCTCTCAAAATTGACCTTTGGACGGATCTAATAGCCATATAAATCCAAGATTGACCTCATAATAATGTGTTTCATTGAGTTCTATGCTCGCAGGTATATCAGATAAGACTATTTGCTGGCCATGCAATAGTAATCAAAACGTGCATTTATGATTTTTTTTTGTTAAAAAAAGTCAATGCCAAGCGCATAAGGCTAAACTAAATGACAAATATGAAAAATGAAATAAGAAAATTGTATTAATGGTCTCTTAACTTTAACTCAATTGGAGAAATTGTTTCTCAATTTTAATCCAATTGGAGCAATGGTCTATCAACTTTAATTCAATTGTAGTAATAGTCTTTTTTACATGACTCATTTTGACAGAACTTAAGATAGTATAAAAATCTGGAATAGGATTCTCTTTGTGGGGATTTGAATGATCAATTAATCGTGTCGCTCATCGTACATCATGCGGTTAGAAATTATTTTTAAATTTTATTTTTAAATTAAATATAAATAGCACCTAACGAAAATTGACCGCACGATCTACGATGAACAGACATGATTGATTGATTCCAGAATCCCCACAAAAAAGATCCGGAGAGGATCCTTGTCCAATCCATCCAAACTCAAAGGTGAATATTTAGAAAACCTTTTTTTTTTTTTTTTAATTTAAAAATATGTTGCTTGATATCATCAAGAGACATCAATAACAAAAAAATACGCACTAGCATCACTTCTAACTTTTTTTAGACGAAAAATCACTTCTAACCAAGGTTCTAAAAAATGCTAGCTGCTAGTCGGGCGGTGGGTTGGCGCCTAGTGCCTAGGCGGCTAGATGGGATCTAGACAGGTGCATAGGCGGATTTAGGTAAATTTCTTGTATATCTTGTAAATAAGTGCATATTGACACATAAAAAATTATACTTGTATGAAATTCATGAATAAGATAATAAAAGAATAATAAAATATAAAAAAAATATCCAACAAGTCTAAAATTTAAAAACACATTAAGCATATATGCCATATAACTTAAGACATTTTAAATGATTATATCTAATTTTGAAAAAAAAAAAGTAGAAATCCCACATAGTGGGTTGGGTGGTTCATAATAAAGGAATTGGATCCTCTCCTGAGCAAAGGCTCGGGATCCTTTTGACCCACTAACATGGGGCACTGGATTTTGATCCAACGGCTAAAATTATTATAACTTTTAGAGAGGTCCTCTGTTTATAGCCGTTGAATCAAAATCCAACGACCCATGTTATTAGGTCAAGAGGATCCCAAGCCTTTGCTCAAGAGAGGATCCAATTCCCATAATAAAACTACTAGGAAGCCATGCCAGGCATCCCTTAATCAAACCATGCACATTGGTATCATCCCCGAAATCCTTTCTCTTTTATTTATGATTTTATTTGGGTTGGTGTCCCACTTTGAACTTTGGAGCACCAAAACCGGTCAAAACCCTATATAGCGATTGAGAGTTGAGGTCAGAAATCATAAAGAGACAATTATGAAGAGGTGCATGCATCCTTCCCCATTTCATAAAGCACCACGTGTGAGGTGTGACCCCTCCCCTCCACCCATAGTCCCCATCACTCACATCAACTTAGAGACTCCCAAACGAAGGAGACCATTTTGACGCCTTGAAAACCGGAAACTTTTATTATTTTTCATTCTTTCCTTTTCCTCATCGTTTTCGTCTTCTTTTTCTTTCCGTTTCCTCTTCTTGTTCTTTTATAGGTTATGACTTAAAATTTTTTGGCTTAAATTTTTAAGTTTTATCCCCAAAGGTTGGAGATGGTCTTAGTATAGATAATATTGTTTTACAAAAAATACAAAAAAAAAAAAAAAAAAAAAAAAAAAAAAGAGTTTGTACACTAATGATGTGTACCTCAATAAAATAAACATTTCTAAAGAAAACTACGTAATTTTCTAAATAATTATTCTATATCCTAGTGAATGTTGTAAACTATTATATCCAAATTCAAAAATATGACTCGGCATATCAAATTTCATGGCCATGTGACACTCTCATAAATTCTAAAATTTTGCTGTTATTTCACGTTATGCTACGTATAAATTTACTTATAAATTGACATTTCGATTAGAAAACATTAGTATTGTCTTTTTATTTTACTGTTATTACTGAATGGATTTTTTGACATTTCTCTGAAGATGCAACCCAAACAAACAAAAATGAAATCAATTACCCCTTCATTTATTCCATATCCAAAAAACAAGAGATTACCCCACGCATCAACCGCGGTTAAAACGTAACCTAACCCTAGTTAAATAGGTCACTGTTGCTTGCTTCTCCTGATATCCTTGTCCCTACAGCCAGCTGGTGGCCGCCACTCTATCTTCTTCTCTCTCCTCTGACCACTAAAAGAAAAGAAAAGAAAATTTTCTCTCATTTCTCTCTGTCTGAGCAATCAGAGAGTGCTTAAGGAGCTCCAATGCCTCCTACAAACACATGATATCAATCAATCAGGTACCTTCATGTTCTACTTTTTTATTTATTTATGTTTTTTATTAAGTATTAGTTTTTTTTCCATATCTGATTGTTCTGTTTATTGTTTAGGTTAATCTGTTCTTATCTGCTTAATTAATAAATAAATATTTTTGTTCTCAATTTTGTGACATTTCAAGGTATTTTATGGTTGATCTGTTTGCTTCTACTGTATCTTACACTCTAGGGTTCTTCTCTTGGTCATTTCCAGGTATATGTAATAGATTCTCTCTGGGTTTTGTTTGGTGTTCCTTGTTGTTTACTATAGTTTTTAATTTTCTGTTTGATTTTTATTTCCAGGGTTTTATTTCGTTGTGTTTTAATATTTTGTTTTGCAAAATTTGGAAATGATATGTTTGGATCTCGATTGATAGATCCGTTGAATTTCCGGGTTTATATTAAATGATGAAAATGGATTAGTAAGTGAATCAGGTTGCTTTGATAGGTGGTATATTTGCTGTAAACCGGCGTTAGGAGCTGTATCAGTTTGTGTAAACAATAATTAAAAACCCGAAACTTGGTGCTGTCAATACTCGTTAATAATGTGTTATTGTGAAGAAAATGAATCTGGATGATAGTAGATCTGTAGGTGCTTGGCTCTGTTCTTTCAGCTTTAGTCCGTTCGCAGTTGAAGGGTATTACGTGTTACTTAAATTTGGTTTTTATTGCTACTACCTCGCGATTTTCGTGACCCTGGTGGATTGTTGTTTTCTCGTTTTTTCTGGGTTATTCGAGAATCGCATCTTTTGTTGCTTGTAGTGATGAGGGCCATGTGTTGGGATTATCTTTTGGTTCTTTTATTTCCTTTTTCATTCTGAATGTGAAAACAAGGAGATCTGTTACGTTCCCTTGTTTGCTTGCTTGGATTAGTTGCTGGATTGATACCCATCTAATATATGGTAGTGATTCTGATTTCTTTACGGTATTATATTTGTGATTAGCCGTATTTATGAAGTTATAACTTTCCCTTGTAAACTTAAAACGTTCATTGAATTAAAATCATTACTGCTAGTTCATTGTACCTGATCTATGATTTGCTACAATTTTGGATTGAACTGAGTTTTTTGTAATTTATTTCATTTGCAGAAGCTTTGATTTTCTTTACGTTTCCTGGTTGAGTGGCAAATCTTGGCTCTTAGAAGTTTTAAAGCTAAGTACTGTGCGCAAGATTGGAAATCTTTTTAATAGTGAGAGAAGGGCGGAGAAGTTGACGTGGTTTGTGTCGGTGCTAAATGGGGATCTTTGAGGAGTTAGGTTTCTCTGGTAATCTTGACTATCTTTTGGCTCCATCTGGGGAAGGGGATGCAGCTCCAGAACATGAACAAGAGGCAACTGTGGAGGAGGATTATAGTGATGAAGAAATGGATGTTGATGAGCTCGAGAAGAGGATGTGGAGAGATCGAATGCGATTGAAGAGGCTGAAAGAACAAACTAAGGGAAGGGAAGGAGTTGATAATGCAAGACAGCGTCAATCACAGGAACAAGCGCGGAGGAAGAAGATGTCACGGGCACAAGATGGAATCCTGAAATATATGCTGAAAATGATGGAAGTTTGCAAAGCTCAGGGTTTTGTTTATGGAATTATCCCTGAAAAAGGAAAACCGGTGAGTGGCGCCTCTGACAATCTGCGAGCATGGTGGAAGGAAAAAGTAAGATTTGACCGTAATGGCCCAGCTGCGATTTCTAAGTACCAGGCAGATCATTCAATCCCTGGGAAGAATGAAGACTTCGGTGCAGTGGCATCCACTCCTCACACCTTACAGGAGCTCCAAGACACCACTCTTGGTTCACTTTTGTCAGCTTTGATGCAGCACTGCAATCCACCCCAAAGACGTTTCCCGTTGGAGAAGGGTGTTGCTCCTCCTTGGTGGCCTACTGGTAACGAGGAATGGTGGCCTCAACTAAATCTCTCCCAGGATCAGGGTCCTCCCCCATATAAGAAGCCTCATGATCTGAAGAAGGCTTGGAAGGTTGGTGTTCTCACGGCTGTGATTAAGCACATGTCACCAGATGTTGCAAAGATCCGCAAGCTTGTTCGTCAGTCCAAATGTTTGCAGGACAAAATGACTGCTAAGGAGAGCGCCACTTGGCTAGCCATTATAAACCAGGAGGAAGCTTTGGCCCGGAGGCTATATCCTGATAGATGTCCACCTCCATTTGCTGGTGGGAGTGAGTCTGTCGCAATCAGTGGTACTAGTGATTATGATGTTGAAGGGGTTGATGATGATGAAAATATTGAAATAGAGGATTGCAAACCTCTTGTTAATCACTTCAACATTGGAGCCACTGGACAAAGAGAGAGGCAGGTGTTACCTCAGGTTAAGGGAGAGCTCATCGAGATCAACTCGGATTTTGGTCCGAAGAGGAAGCAGCTGGCTGAAGAGCCACAAATGATGTTAGATCAGAAGTATTACACCTGCGAATATCTGCAGTGCCCGTATCATGATTACCGTCTAGGTTTTCTTGACATAACTGCAAGAAACAATCATCAGTTGAATTGTCCATACCGGAATAATTCTTCACAAGTTCTGGAAATGTCAAGCTTTCAGATTCACAATGAGATACCTGTGGGCTTCTCTCTACCCATTGCTCAACCACCAACACCAGCAATTCAACGACCAGTGAACCAGTCAAGTGGGTTTGATGCTTCGGGACTTGGAAATCAACAGCAGGTGAACCAGTCAGGTAGGTTCGATGCTTCGGGACTTGGAATTCAACAACCGGTGAACCTGTCAAGTAGGTTCGATGCTTCGGGACTTGGAATTCAACAACCGGTGAACCAGTCAAGTAGGTTGGATGCTTCGAGAATTGGAATTCAACAACCAGTGAACCAGTCAGGTAGGTTTGATTCTTCGGGACTTGGAATTGCTGAGGATGGGCAGAAAATGATATCCGAGCTTATGTCATTCTATGATGGTAATATACAGCAAAACAAGAACTGCAATCCTGGAAACCTAAATGATGTAGATGATCGCAATCAGCAGCAGGCTAACTTTCAATTTCCGATGAATGATAACTTATATGGTCAAGGGCCGGACATAGGACACAACATGAACATGTCGGAACAGTCCCCCATGCCTATGCTTCATCCAGATTTTTCATCCCCGGAAATTCAGTTCGATCAGTTGATGGCATTTGATTCTCCATTTGGTAACAATTCCAACGAAGATGTCGACATAAGATTTGGCTCCCCCTTGCACTTGGCGCCTGTTGGTTATAATGTTATGGACCCGCCGCTGAACCAAGACCCCTGGTTCCCATGAAGTGGGTTATTCTTATATTGACTGCTCCAATATATACGCGTTGGAGTCCCACAGTTTAGGTGAAGCTTCTTTTCAACTTTATTTGCTTCTCTTATCTTTTGGACTTTTTAGATGTTTATATGCCAATATGTCATAACCCAAATCTGTGTTTGCGGGTGGTTTACACGGTTGAGCAAATAAAGAAGCTTTGTCATGTTTAGTTGCTTCTTTATCTGCTGGACTTTTAGACGTTTATAACCCTCGAGAACTCGGGGTTTCCCATACCGCAACTCTCCCATCTAAGAATAGGTATATCTAGTTGCAGTATTGAGTAAGTCCAATAAGGGACCGGAAAACCCAGTCTGGTGTTCCGTGCTTTTGTTGAAACGTTGGAAACAATTTTCCGTTTACTAAGTCGATGTTGGAATGTCGTTATGTGATGTATATACAGAAGAGATCTATATATGTGGTGGTTTTTACATATTTAGCTGCACCTGTATCTTGTTTCTTTGGAAGAGATTGTTTTTAACTTTTCTTGCTATCGGCTACATTTATTTTGATCCGTTGCACGAAAATTCTACAGTGCATGAGTCACCGGTGTATGGGATGCACCGCACAAATGGACGGTGAGATTTGCATGCTGTAATCCAAACATTCAATCTAGCCGTTCATAAAGTCGGTGCAACGCATAAACCGGTGTGCCATACAAATCATGTATGGTGTCCAATTCGAAGAGGTAAAGAAAGCAATGAAAGCGTCGTCTCTAATCCCTCTACCACCCCGTATCCTTGACCTATTCGACAACAATCGTGATGGCTCTGTTGACAAGCGAGAGATACAGTAGTGTGGGTTCTCTGCTCCTCTAGAAATTGCGCGTTCGTACAAGTAGCTGGATGAAAACTTGGTCTTAAAAAAAAACAGCATTCCTAGCAGACAACGGTATATAGTTGTTTTAAATCCATAAAAAGTGCTCACCAACAGAATAGCACACATTTGTAATGGCATCCGCTAAGAAATTTGCTTTCTTTAAAACATGCTGCCGAGGTAGAGTCAAACTGAGGAGTGGCCCGGTATGGTGCCAATGACAAGTTTGGAGTCACCCTCAATAAAAACATTTTGTAGTTTCTATGAGAAGCAAATTTTCGAGCTTCCCTGAATACCCCAGCTACCGCACTGAGACGATCTTAGTGCCGCTTACCTTGCTTCTAATTCAGTTCATCATGCTCGCATACGTCGTATTGAACCTGATTATCATTTTGTTCTTGAAAATGTAGCTCTTGGCAGTCATTGAGTTTGCTATATTTCTTCTACAATCAGCCTGCTGACCTCCTTAACAAGGCGCTTCATGAACCTCACCATGGTTTTCTTCGTTCCAAACTTGTCCGATCAGGCTTTCCCAGTTTGTGGTGTGTATATTCATCCGTAATTATCACATGTATTACAGAAATATAATTTTTAACTGTAATTAGGGTAGGATTCTACTTGCCTCCCACGCGTACAAGAGCCTGCGTATTATCACAGGCGCTACGCAACCCTAAAGATCATTTTTGTATTTCGAAAGCACATGTCATTCAGTATTGAGATATAATCTTGTATCTGTGTTGTAATTGAGAGAAACCAACAAAGATAAACAGGTGGCTTTACTCACAAATGCATCTCAACAGACAGCAAATTCGCAGAACAAAACAGAAGCTCAAAACCTCCCTCACCCTAAACATTACTCTGAACCGCCTTACACACGTTATCAAAAAACAATGAATCAATAGGTTTACACACATCGACAGGTAGATCCTTTTATATGCTGAAATTTACAATGATCACAACACGAAAGCTAGTCCGATCGTTCCTGCCTGGAATACAACAATGCATTGTGTCACCAGGCACCAACACCAGCTATACGGCATTGGTAAGTTAATTTCACATCACAACTTCCACGTCAGTCGGCAGTTCAAATGAATTTGGTTCACCACAAAATTCTATACACCAATTGCGATATATTCTCACGCGATAAATGTATGCACAGTTACGCTATTCTGGTTTTTGTTGTGTGTATAAGAATGGCCACCAACCTTGCATTTTGCATGATGGATGTCCTGTAAATAGGATTTACGCTCGCTTCAGTTTGTTGTTAGTTGATACGGGTCAACCCAACATTTTTCCTCCTTTACTGCATTACTCCATCTTTCCTTAAAGATCTGCATATCAATAAAGGACTGCATCCTAACCTGCCAGCAAATAACATTTGCCGGATAAGTAGTTGCAAACAATGTATATGAATTTACACAATATTTACATCATCTGCAAATGCGTGGGTGTGCACGGAGAGGGAGATAATACGAGATAGTAAAAGGACAGAGCAGTTTACGAAAATTAGACAAATTAAGAATGCTTACTTTAGATCTACCATTGACTTTACCAGAGGCAGATGGGGCCTGAAATTACAAATGATGAACTCACATTAGAACTCACATTATAGGTCAATAAAGAATCTAATACATTGACTGAAAAAACAAAACAATCAAGTACAGGAAAAATTCAAAACACACCAATGCTTTCGAGTCCCCCTTCTGAGACGGATCTGGGGAATTAGTCACCTATGCAAAGGAATAGATGGGAAAGAGAAAAAGGTCAGAAAATAATATGGAACCATAGGCGAGCTTATCCTGCTAGAACAAAATAAATAATATGTTTGAAATGTTTATAGACTGCATATTGCATGATTGCATCAATCCAAGTATTTCACACTAATGATGCTGCATCTGCTATAGATGTATGGAATAACAATCAAGACAATTCTTCCACGTTACTATTTTAAATAGTTAAATGACCCAAGATGCCATGATGCTTGCCTTATTTCCATCTGAGACACCAAGCGTAGGAAGACCAAGATGAACTATATACTCTGAGTCAACCACGCCAACGTTTTGTGTTCGATCTCCCTGAAAGATAAAAGATTCTGTTATCACAAAGTACTTGTGAACAATAACTAAGAGAATTAAAAATGGAAGCAATAAGGCAGGAAAATTACTTGTGCACAATAACCAAGCTGCACATCCAGGCCCCATGCATGGACCAAATCATTCTGTAGGGATAATAAATAATCAGAGAATAATCACGACAAAGTTTCTTCTAAGCAAATTACTAAAAAGAAAAGATAGAAATATAGTACAGATTTATCATATCCAATTTGACTTCCGAAATTTCAGAAGAAATACAGTGCATAGTAACTGTATACTTGCTAGCAAGGCTACTGACCTGATCAACCAGATTCTCTTCTTCGAAAATAGTACAAATTCTCCAAAATATTTCTTTTCCGTTTAACGGTTGTTTCTACTACAAGCCATCCTTTTGTGTTTAACTTACATGGATTATTCAGCATCACCATTATTTAAAAAAATGGCGGGGCTTAAATAACAAAATATATTTGCACATACTCATCAATATTTCTGTCGTATACTGTTGTTTACTACCAAAAATAAGTAATGATGCTGTGAAGGTGGTTGGTATTGGTTTTGTAGGGGTTGTGTACCTGGATCATGTACCATACACATTGCCAAGCAGTTCTTGAAAATACAGGCGCCATCATTTCCACCCAACTGTTATAATAGACCATACCAAACACCCGAAGGAAACTTTTCAGCAAAGTAATGCTTGATAGAGTTACACGCAGAGAATAGCACATAGGCAGTTGCTTACCCTGCACAAGGAGGAGCAGAGCTATGGTCGTCACACCTTCCACTGCCTTTATACTTATAAAACCGTCTGTTGAAAAAGTAGGCAAAGACAGATCAAAGTCAGTTCTATGTATACTTTGATATCCTAGAGTGCGAAATAAAATCTTATACTGAGAGAAGTACAAGTTAATACAAAATCCCAAAAAGTGGTCGCCATGCCAGAAAGCAAAAGAACCGAGCGAGAGAGTATAAGGTAACAGTACAAGAGCACAAAGCAAATACATACGGTTTGGCCATTCTTCTCAAAGTTAACTGTAGCTCTAACTCTACAAAACTGTCATTCCAACAGAACAAAGAAAAATCCACAAAACTGAAACCTCCAAATGAACTTATGTATACTAGGTTTTGAATAAGATAACCAAAGAAGAGAGAATTTGGAATAAAAAGAGACGATACAATTTGGAATTTCTAGGTTTTCTCATTTTGGAAGTTCATGACTATAGTATATTTAGAGATCGGTTTAAAGCAAGGATGCAGCCCAAGTACTAAGAGTCCTATGTTACATTGGTCTCTTCAACATTAGACACTACAGGTACCAAGGAAATCCACTTTCCAGAAAACATCCTACACTAACCTGTGCACTTTTGAATTCTTCACACGTGCAGTGATTGGATGATACACCTCTGACTTGTCAGGATCAAGTGCTGGCTGTGATATTTCCAGTCCCTCTTCTTGAATTATGGATAGATATCTGCATGACATGTTCAAAACACAATGCATTATATCTCTGTGTGATATCAAATCAGTTTCCTATTTTCTTGTCTGTCAAACATTGATTGAATGACTTTGTGATTACACCATTTCATATTCCAGTTAACTACATTTTAATTACCATATTCCAGTCAACATGAACATTATCAAATGGGAATTTTTTAAAGTTATCAGTACAGATGTCAGTCAGAAGTCTTGTAAGCCGAAAATAAAAGTATGTGTGTCATATTGTCTATTTTATCTTAGGATCATAGCAGACAAGAATGATATGCAATATTCATCAGTAATCACTACACAGATGCCAATATCATTCTAAAAAGTTAAGCGACGATGCTTACCGCATCGGGTCAAAATTCTCAACTCCAAGGTCCTCATCCCAAAGAAAAATATATTTGTACTCCGAAACTATATCTGGATGCAGGAAACGTTTGGCGAACCACCTATGTCATCATACAGTACTGTTTCATTAAGATGTAATCCGAACACGTATAGAGCATTCCCACCCAAGGGTAACTAGCTTTAGTTTAAGTAACCATGTGAGAGAATAACCGTTACCATTTTGTTTGATTCATCACAGACACGTGTATGGCATGATCACTCCAAGGTAAATCCCTCCATTTATCCACCGCACCGTCATAATGAAAAAGCATTACAACAAAATCACTTGATAGAAACTGCATTACAACAGCAGATATTTAGAATAATATGGAGAAAATATTCTAATGTGAAGGGTATGAGCCAAATGTATCACTACCTTTTTGACAATTTTGTCCACTATCTCTTTCTGCTTTATTCCAACTGCAATTGCCAGCAAGCTCTTAGAAGGTTTTGAGTTTTCCTGAAATAAGAATTTTGCAAATTTTAGGCAGTATAAACACCTGAAAAGAATAAAAGAAAAATATATATAGATATATATGCAAACAAACACATTTTAATGTATTAACAAGGCAGATAATGAGTACTAATAGGAATGAACCAGGTGGAGGCAAGAATTTGTGTCCCTAAACTAGAAATTTCAAGCTTTCTTATTTGCACGAAAAGTCCAAAAAAATATTCTCCAACATTTTGCAGTCTATTGCAAAGAAACATGTATGTTAAAAAGTTCCGTACCGATTTGAGATAATGATTTACATCAAAGTAAACAGGTGCAAGGGCATGTTTAATTTAAGAGGACAGTAGATGCCACAAGCAATTTTGTTCGGAAGGAAATAGAAAACACAACAAATCCAGTCAAGCAACCATTTTAAGTTGGGAGAGATTGGAAGAGATGTAGAAGAATGGAGAGATGAGGGATAGAGAAGATTGGATAAATGATGGTAAAAGAGAGGTAGAACAAATGCAAAAGGCATATAAAATGAATGCTAAGTTGTTTTAAGATTTGTTTACATTCATGCTTCTTTATTTATTTTCCTCTCATTCCATCATTCTTCTTCGTCCCTCATTTTCCCCATATCTGTTCCTCTGATATCACACAAAAAGTGAAACTAAAACTAAGAAAATGAAATATTATCAAACAGGACCATATTATCTTAAGGTTACTAAGCAAGGTAAGATGAAAATTTGCATCTAAAAATATCGCAAAGAAAAAAGGGACTTGAACAGTTCATTACATTTTAGAGCTTTGTCTTTATATTTGAAATTACTGTGATGTTTAATAAAACATGTCATCCAACTAAGATGTTTCCAGCATACTAATATGCCCTTCACTTATTAAATGATACATAAAAGGCACACGGAAGACGGGATAACACACTTATTAGCAACATGAAAGTCATGCTTCTCATACAAAGGATAAGTATGCGTTATCATTTATCAATCAACAAGAACTCGCCATAGCTTAGCATACATTTTTCACAGATGAACCCCATAAAGGCAGTGCTTCCAAGTCCGATGTTTTGACAACAATTCCTCTTGGTAATGCCTCACTCCCTGAAGGTTGGCAATGATTCTGAGGATGAAGGGGGAAAATTTTTCAGCAATAGAAGTAACTTAAAGTGCCATAAAAAGAACACTTAATCTTCCCAGTAAGACGCAAACCTTGCATGTATGCAAAGTTGTATTCTGTGTATTGTAGATCACTTTCCATCTTGTTAATTTCTGCAAGAAAGATTTCTGGGACTATTTAATTGATAACAGATAATACAGAAAAGGTATCAGAACTTTGTTTTTTTTGTTAATACAGAAGTAAAAGGTGCACACTGTACACAACTTGCAGAACAAAAAGACATACTTCCTTGTACTCCTGAGCAATGGATGCACCACCGATGAAGTAAGCCCCGCAGATCAATGAAGATACAATGAAGAGACTGCAGTAGAATGACCTATTCTTTGGGTCTGACAGCGTAGAGGCCTGAGAAAAACAATGAGAAAAGTAATCTTAAAAGTTAATCACGCTGTATTGCATTTGATCCTATCAAGGGCGTTGGTTGGTGATATCAGGACAGGAGAGGATAAATAGGAAAGAACACGATGAAGGAAGAACGAAAATAGGAGTCATTTCAATGCACAAGTAGTCATAAACATTCGTCCAGAATCCAAACCAAAATCAATGCAAAAGAATTCATTTCTTAGCCGAAGAAATTCTTGTCAATACTTAACATGCAAATTTTCCATCAATTATGCGGGATTCAACTCGTGGCAGTTAAAAGACAACAGACAGTAAGTTTCCTCCAAACCTTCTCAATAAGCAAACAGAGAAAAACAATTCAACCGATTCACCATTCCAATTTCTACATAGCAACACAACTTTCGCTATCCCGAATAAATTCTCAAGTTAATGTGCTGCAAGCCTACAACTTTAATCGCAGAGAACCATAACTCCGTCTCAAATTTGAAGACTTTTCTTTGTTCTATTAACAAAGCCTCATCCAGATAATTTATTTTCAGGAAAAAAAAATAACAAACCAAAAGTCGCAGCTAACATTCAAGTTCTTATCTCCATAGCTTGTACAAAATTGAACTCATGGGTAACCCAGACTTCCATTTTCCTTCCATTTCAACTCCTTTTTTTTTCTCAGCAACCAAACAGCACAAACCGCTACGTTTTCGCAGCAACCAAACAGCACAAAACGACTACTTTTTTCGCAGCAACCAAACAGCACACAAGAAAAATGGTTTGGGTGCATTCAAACTCCAAAACAAAACCAAATTCTTTAAACCCGAAAACAATAAATATCAAGTTGGTAGGTGGAAAACAGTTAAAGATAATCAGAGAAGAGAGAGAGAGAGAGAGAGGGAGGCTTACAGGATTGATCATTGGCGCTGCAACTTTCAGGGAACTTTGAAAAGAAGAAAGAAGTTGAAAAGACAAGTTCTGTTTTGTTTCCTTTGTTTGTTTGGGCTTGAAGTTTTGTAAATACAAAATGTGAAAGAAAAGAAAGGAATTGGAAAGAAAAAAGTCGGTCTTTGGACACCCAAAAGTCGAGAATACAGTAATATGCCAAAAGGCACGCATGCAAAGAGGGTGCCAACTGCCAAGCCCCTACCACACGATGTCGTTTTCCAGCACTTCCCAGTTTCAATTCTAAACGCTGGTGAAGAAAAAGACGAGACAGAGACAGATTACCAACTATTAATAAATAAATAAATAATCATAATTAATTAGTGTATTTGGATGGGAGAGAGACTGAGGGAGGTGAAGAAGAGGCATGGAAGTGGGTTTAAATTAAAGAGTGCATTGTGTAGTGGTAACGACGCCACTTATTATTTTTGTATAAATTTAAATTTTTAAATTTAAGATTTATTTCTTACATAGATTTCAAAATAAAAAATCATGAAGAATACGGTGGCGAGCACAACTATTATTTGAGGCTAATGAGCAAAAATATGTCCTTAATGAAAGGATGTTGCTATTAAATAACATAGTAAGTTTTTTTGCAATTTAGTATTACGTTCTAGTGATATTTCTCTTCATTTATAAACGCCAAAAGCGAAATTGAATCATATTATTAATAACTCATTGTGAGGTTAAACTTAATATTTTCCTTTATTGTAGGTACATAAAAGATGATGCTATCCAACATGATCAAATGATAAATTTAAGATAAAAATATGTGTATAAATAGTAATATTTTAAATTAAATTAGAGATAAAATCAAAATATTAGTTTACTTTTAATAAGTAAATAATATTGCTTGTTAAAAAAAATAAATAAAGATGACGACTTGAAAGAGACGTTGAGCCCGAAGCGTGCGCCGCGGGAGAGTGTTATACACGCTGGAATGTTTGGATAGTGGAGGGGAAATGGGCCGCCACCACCACTCGCGTATTCTACTCGCTCGTCTAACTTTCCCATATACTCGCCCTAACTTGCTTCTAACAGGTATCATTCTGTCTTCTCTTTCCCTTCTCCTTTTCTTTTGATTTCGGTCTTTTTTTTTTCTTTTCAATCATTGCATAAGAGATTAATTCGAATATCCTTTGGAAAGAAAGACTCCAACTTAGAAAGTGAATTATTATTAAAAGAAAGTCAAAAGTAAAGTTGGAATTTTAGTTTAGGAAATTAAGTTATTTGATACAAAACTATATTTTTTTGGATTTAATTATAATATTTATATGTATTAATACAATGTACCATTTTGACGGTTAGATGGTGATAAATACATATAGGATTAAGTATCTAAATTCTTCAACCTTTTACTGTCATTTCAAATTAGTCTCAACCTTTTTAAAGATTCCAAAAAAGTACCTAACCTATTGAAAATGTCACATCTATTAACCTTCAGTTAAAAGTTTGTTAGATTAACTAGACTTACTTTGTCTCTAAAATTAATAGAAAGTCATGGAAGCATAGTCTCCATCAACAAATGGTTACACCACCACCATTAGGCCATCATCTCCAAACCCAAAAGCAAAATCACCGACTCTACCCTACAAATCAAACCGCCAACATTGAGAAAAAGTTCATGGAAGTTGCTGAAATAATATGGATTGCCATGATACAGTCTCCACCATTTTCACTGCCCACAAGAGAAGAACTAGAAGCTTTACGAGCCAAGAATAGGCGAATGAGGAAATCAAATGAGCAAAAACAAGCTCTTTGAATCCAATGTCTTTACCCTCTTCTTTATTAAGAGATTGTCCTCTTGGTGTAATTTTAATTTGGGTCCATTTTCAAATTGATTCGATTCGATTCAATTCCTATTTGATCATTAGGTTCCATATTATATAATCTGTTTGTGAAATTTAGATTTTGAGGTAGCTAATATTAATTTTGTCGATGATATACCTATGTTTGTGAAATTTAATCGAAAATATTAAGGTAAGTAGAACAACAATGATTTTAATTTTTTTTTTTTTTGACAAACTATAAAATATCTACATTAAACTACTAAAAAGAAAATTCTAACACAGAATCTCGAGTGCAAACAAAATTGAATTCCCTTAACAAACTGTCAAACCATTGTTTATATTATACATGGCCAACAAAACGGAGTGAGGATCCTCGCCGGATCCTCAAATCATATCCGTTCATCGTACATTGTGCTGTAAAAAATCATTGTAAATTTTTTTATTTAAAATTGAATATAAACAGTACTTGACGAAAACTGACCGCACGATGTACAATGAACGAACGTGATTGAAAGATCTGGCGAGGATCCTCTCTCAACAAAACGTACCATCATTTTAGTGTCGTTGCAGTGCCACCACTTATTTGCTTAGCGATAGTGCAACTTTATAGTATTAAAACAAACAAAATCTGAAAAATAAAAAGGCTTAATTAGATTATTAGTTCGTGGTGATAAAGTAGTTAGAAGATTATCTCTATGGTAAAAAGATTAGGATTTAAATTCTTATCGTGAAGTATGCTAGGATTTAGATCCAAAATTGAAAACTTCATCAACTCTCCATTAAATGTTAGCACATAAGGCTCACATGTGAGACTAAAAAGATAAAGTCAGTCTCACATGTAGCCCCATGTGCTACTAATTAACAGAGTTCCATTTTAGCCTAATATACCATATCTCGGTCTGGGCTCCCACCACATTCCAGGCTCGACTCCACCGTAGCACGATATTCTCCGTTTTGAGCCCCGACCACGCCCTCACGGTTTTGTTTCTGGGAACTCAGACGAGAACTTCCCAGTGAGTCACCCATCATGGGATTGCTCTCGCGTGAACTCGCTTAACTTCAGAGTTCCTACGAAACCCGAAGCCAATGAGTGCCCAAAATGCCTCATGTTAAGTAGAGATGTGAATATACATATAAGGCTTAGATGATCCACTCCCCTGGACGATGTGAGATGTTACAAATATGTGTAGCTCATGTGTTAATAATTAACGGAGAATTGACGAAATTTTCAATTTTGGTCACAAATCCTAACAGATTTCACCACAGGTGCTTAAATCCTAATTCTTTTACCACAAAGATTATCTTCCACATATCATATCACCACGGAGACTAATAATCCAATCTGGCCAAATATAAACTACATGGAGTACCACCCCATGGGGTTTCCCTAAAAAAAAAAAAAAAAAAAAAAAAACCCACCACATGGGATGGGAATATAATGGACTTTTCAGTCGTGCCACCTTGATTGCCCGCTAATCATGGAGATCCTTTTGTATAAGATAATAAAAAATTCTAACCTTGCGGCCCCCTTGTTCCACGTCAGCTTGTGTAATATGATTTGCGTTACTTCTTAACCCAAGAATCAATTATTGGGCTTGCTTGGAATCAATTTGGATTATCAAAAGGCGAATTATTATTATATTGTTTAATAATTGCGATGTTTTTCTTCATTAATTAACATTAATAAGCTAAAGGCAAATTTGAACCATATTAATACTAGCTCATTGTGAAGCTAAGCACACACCGTCCCTCCCCACGGGCCCCACCCCACACACACCCACCATAAGGAGAGGTAAATCCTCTGACTGGATTAAAACCCACATTACATTCGTGAAGAAGCAAATTTGGGATGTAATTTTGGTTTCGCATTCCAAACTTTAAGCCTATGTTTGAACAAGGGACTTTCAAAATACCAAGAAACTTTAGACTCACTTGTTAAAAACGCACTACAAGAATACTACTGACGAACTACTCAAGCACGAAAACACTACAGATGCACTACAGACACACTAAACATTAAACAAAAGACTTTGAAATGAGCCTAAGTTCCATGCAACTTTAACCGATGTACGGATATTAGTAACTTTTCTTTTAGAACCAAAACAAGATGCAAGATCAATTGTCACTTGATCGCCTTCTTCCTAATTTCTCCTTTAATTTCATAATATACCCAACTTTTGCTTTTGCTATTTACATTGCCCGCCCCCCCCCCCAAATCATGTCTGCTTAATCATCCCTAAAGGCTGAAGGTTTAATTCACAAAGAAAGTTTTCTTCTATTTCTTCAAAAAACTCGTACCTATTAGCCTCTGGAAAATCACTTGGCACCCGATCGCCTTTCAACTTGGATGCACGGGAGACTGGCAAAGTAGTACATCTACGTACTGGGAAGACTTTGGCGAACGGCATCATCAAGAAACACTGCCTCTTCCTCGCTTTGACCCTCCTTCCAAACCTTGAATTTCAATGGACGACGACTTGAATTGTTCCACTGCCTTAACAATGACATTTTATAGGGGCCCCTTGTTTCACCAAGAGGACTCATACAATGCCACAGTGCAGAATCTGGGTCTTCAGATGCAGGTGCTTTAACTTCATCATGTACATCTTCATCATCATCGCTTAGCTCAATTAACTCAGCTTTGGATGTGCTTTCATTTTTCAATTTTTGCTCAACACATTCTTCACTTCGCCTTTTAATATCGACACGGGAACTAAAATGGTGCGGCTCTTGCAGGTCGACATCAGGTTTCCCTTGAGAAGCAAAATCAAGATGTTTTTTTTCGAACTCTTCAGAGAACAAGACTTTATGAGACTTGTTCTTCACTTGAACGAATTGGTGCTCCTTTTGACGAATGCCACCTCGAACTTCTGGACTCAAAATATGAAATTGTCTAATCAACTTTACAGAAGTCAGTCCCGGTAGAAATGTTACTACCATGCTCTGTAGTAGATGCATCAAAATGGTGTCCACACTTACATACCAACAATAAAACTCTTACATACTAAAGTATCATGCAGTATCTTACGTTGATGTTAACACTTGAAATCACTTTCTTTTTAGAAAAGATGTTGCCCTCACAAAGAGCCAGTTACTCAAATCACATTACCAAGTGAAACTGACCAGAAAGCAAGTAAGGAGAAAACACTATTTATCGAAAACAGAATGGGTTAACAAAAATAGTATTTATGCAGAGTGACAGTTGATTTGACATAAATTTCAATTTCATATTCATCAACCTCAATCCGAAGCAAGAGTAGAATTTTAGGACGTCTAAAATTGTCAAGATACTAAAAAATTCTGTGAGAGTTACATCCAATACTTGTCACTTTCAGAACTAAGAATCAAATGGTAACGTTTGTCATGATCTAGGAACGCTGTTTCTGCATGCAAGCATGTCCATATTCCCGTTGATTAGTGGAAATAATAATGAACTCGAGTGAATAATATAGAACTCATCATTCTGAGACAGAAGCTTAGAACAAACCTGCCGGATCAGTTCCTCCATTTGGAAGACACAAAGTTCCATTGGCTAAATTAGTGTTTGGAGTTGGAGAGGACCCTTCGAAGGCTGAAGCAGGAAAGCCATCACATTCTTGTTTATCCTTCCTTGGAGAGCTCTCAGGAGTAGGTTTAAATTTTTCTGTACCTGCGAACACTTCGAGAACCTCATTTAATGATCGTGATTGTTCCAACGGTGTTCCAAGAGAAGCTTCTTAACAATATTTAAAATTACAAGCTTAACAAACCTGATGGATCTGTTCCGCCCTTTGCATGGTAGACAGTTCTGTTGGCTAGACCAGTTCTGGGAGTTTGAGAAGACCATCTGGCTCTGGGGGCTGATTCAGGCGATCCATCATGTTCTGTTTGATCCTGGCTTAGAGAGTTCTCAGAAGTAGGTTCAAGTTTTTCTATATCTGCAATTACTTCTGGAACCTCATTTATTAATCGGAATTGTTCTGATGGTTTCTCAAGAAGCAGCTTCTTATCCAAGTATTGCTCAAGCGTATTCAGAAAATTTAGGTCAAGGGTCACAATTTTCTTATCTAGATAAAGTAGTACATAGGGATAAATTATATGAGTCTACTGTCGACCACTCATGGCCAGCGTAAAACGGAAAAGAAAAAACTAAACTAATGAACAAGGGGGTCAAAGAACAAAGGAATGTCGTTTTTTGTTTCATGTTGCAAACATTCTAATTTAACAATGTAAACAATTTCAATTTGATTAAGGCCAGACCTGGAAATGTGCTAGACACTGCAGTAGGATTAGTCAAAGAGCTGAACCAATACCCTTTTCTGAAAATGTAAAATTGAGAGAAACTAAGACTAGAAACATTTGGTTCCATCTCAACTTAATATAGATTTTATAACAACTAGCACACTTGATACTTCCTAGTCACTGAAAAACAAAGGGTCACATGCGAAACTTAATAGCTCGAGACAATCTACACAATGAAATATCTAAAAAGAATGAAATGCAACAGAACCAAGGAACATATCAGATCTGTCCATATTCAAGAACTATCTAGCATAGTAAATTTTGTCAACACATTGCTTCACAATATGAACTTGTCCCTACATCTCCAGGTTTCTACAACTACACATGTATACTATAACAATCATAATATCCTAAACCTTCCCAACATATGTCATACACCAACTTTTTTGTTATGTTGTTAATAACATCAATGAAAGGATATTCTCTCCTCCATCCTTTTTCATTTGCCTGGTCAATGCGCTTTTGCAACAGAGACAGCTCTCTAGCAATCCACTGAGATGTTTTTGACCAGATGATTCAGAAGTACATAAAATCAAAAGGCAAGCAAGAACGTTAAAATCCACACACAACAGAAAGATGAGCAAATACTGGAGTATGAAAGTCACATGAAAAAACAGATCATTGCACAATAGACACTTTTCGAATAGTCAAACACTCCATAACGGCATAGTGTAGAAAATATAAACAACAAGAGATGTGTTGCTGACAGTTACCTAGCACAAAGCCATACAAGATTTCATAAAGCCTGTTTGGCTGAATTTTAAATAAATATTAGGCAAAACAGTACACAGAGAGTAGGGAGAAACATAATACTTATATCAGTTATATGTGATTTTTTTTTTTTTTTTACTGTTCTTTGATTTTGCTCATTTTGACGTTGTAATTTTATTTCTCTAAGTAGGTATTTTGAAAAACTTTCCAAAGATGGTGTTTTGTTTTTCATACCGTTTCTGTTCTCAAGTGTTCTGAAACAGAAAAAATTATTGCACCGCTAAATAGACTTTTGGTCTAACAGTTAAAAACATATTTGCGTTTTTACAGTTTCAAATCATATATTACAGTCTGAAAACAATATGAAGTCAATATCTTTCCAAAGCATGCCCCAGCTTATTTGTGAGGCATCCATAGTCACACTTTCAACTATTGGGAATCTCAAAATTATGATAACATAGAAAACAGATATTCTTGTTAGAGGTTAAAGCAAGAAAACGCACACGCTCCATTATATCCTTGTGCAGACATCTAGCCTTCTGTTCAAGCTCCACCTATCAAACAAGAAAGTCCTGATTAACAAGTTGAAATACATCAAATACTCTATGCAAACCCAAGTATTGCAGAAGTATTTGTTTTATAATTTATATCTAATCTAATTTATCTTAAAGTTATATTAATTGAGTTTAAATAAAAATTATATAGGCGATCTAAATATATTTATAAATGAAAGACGAATGCTTTCAGAAATACTACAAAATAATAAAAGATATAGACAGTTTGTAATTGGCTGTCTAAATTATTTATCAAGTTGGATCATCTGATTTTGTACAAGAAATATGTTTTTAAATGTAAATATATAAGGAAAAGTGACATTGATCCCAACAGGCTGGAAAATAAGAATTTACACACATGCTATTCATGAAAACACTATGAAAACTGGAAAGTCTTTAAAAACGTGAAAATGATGAATAACAGTCTTCCCCCACCCAATATTGCAAAACCATACATATTTATCCATTTCCCACCACAAAACAACGAAAGAAGAAAACGAGTAATGTCATAACCCATCAGAGTAAGAATCTTTGTAATTCTGGAATGAATCAATGGACAAATTGGTTGAGTCATTATCAATATCAATTTGATGTATCACAGATTGAATGTCATTATCAATATAATTCACAAACTGGTGAATTATATTCAATATCTTTCCATGGCAACAAATTGATCCCCTGACTACTAATTTGGACTCCTTTTAAAAAAAAGAAAGGAAAAAGGGAAGACTACTAATTTGGAATCCCAACGTATTACCATGTAACCTATATTCACTTCTCAGAGCATGCCAAAGGGAACCCCTCTCCATATTAAGACTCCGGGACCATTTCCAAGAAGGACCCCGTCACCAAATTACCTACCCTAAGCCACCGCTTTCTTTCATTCTAGATAGGTTAAAATCTTATTCAACATTTGCATAAATTTGTCAAGTTCAATAAAAACTTTTTGTAAAGGTAAGCTTTCATTTATCTACAAGTTTTCAGAAAACACTAAATTGATTATGCATAACAAAAACTTACAATAGTGGGCCTCTTAAGCTTTCCTTCTTTCACTCTCTGATGTAAATCTTTACACTCTTCCTGCATAACATACA
This sequence comes from Pyrus communis, assembly GCF_041283825.1. Lineage (NCBI taxonomy): Eukaryota > Viridiplantae > Streptophyta > Magnoliopsida > Rosales > Rosaceae > Pyrus > Pyrus communis. Next base: position 570,644 of record NC_142579.1, read on the forward strand.
ATCCAACTGAGTGCTCATTCTGTGAAAAACACGCAAAATATAGAAAGCAGTAACTTTAATTGATTCATGCAATTTTGGTTTCTGAGTTTGCACCTTTAATTTGTTTTTCTCATTATTTGGCACAAAGGAGGCGAAAGGGTAGGGACAGGGGGAGGTTTACACTCTAACTCTAGTCTTGGGTATAGGGGTAAGTGTTCTCAGCCACAGTAACCATAATTTGTGTTTGAAAAGAAAGAATAATCTCTATGAGTCATAAGGAATGACAATTATGCACAAGAGTCAAAGTAAGTGCCCTTAACAAACATGAACAACTAAATGTTATATCTTACAAACCTTGTTCAACGAAAAAACTTGACCTACATAAACGCCATTCTAATGAACCAAGTTTTTTTAGTTTTGTTCTTTGAAAAGAAAAGCCAAGTCAGTTAACTTTCACCATCTTACAAGAAAATTGACACAACAATATTACCTCACAGAAGTCATCATTTGACAGCTCGCACACCTGTACATCTTTTGGCATATTGACCAGTTGCATGAAAATTTCTGTATTCATTTCACCATTGCTCGAAGTTTTCCGTATGCCTAGAAAAGTATGAAATGATAATACAAAGCATAAGTGATCATCCAAGGAGAAAACTGGCAGGATTACAGTTCTAACATATAAGAATCAGGAGCCTCTCCATTTGGAAGCTCATTGTAGTGAGGTGATCCTAACCTAAGCCTTGCATCTCATTAAGCTCCTAGTGGTCTAACTTTTACATGGTTATGAGATTTTATAGACAACCATCCCCCATCATATACAACCCCATCCTGATCCGTGCACTCATGCGGACACAGGCAAATGCCTACAATACACCTTTGAGATCAAACATGTGCAAAATGTAGATTGTTGGTTTCCAACCCAAGACCTTATGCAACTAAAACTATGACCCAATGTTAGACAACCATCCCCAAAAGCTTAAACTGTATGGAATGGGCCAACGATACATATCAAGCTAACACATTGAATTCGTTATTTATGATATCTTACTTTGTCATAATATTCGTATAAGAAAAAAAACATTGTAATCTCTGCATGAAAACCAAACAGATGTATTCCCCAGCTAACACCATGATAAAAACTCTGTTAAAATAACTGTATCAGGATTCTTACTTTCACGAACTGCTGAAAATATTTGCAGCAAACAGAATTGAGTTCTTTAATATCAGACGAAAAGATGAACAGTCATTACCATTCAAAATTAGTAGCCATCATTAAGAACTTACCTTTGACTTGCAAGAGCTGGTGAGAATTTTTCTGTGAATAATCATTTGGGTCAGATTTGACTCTCACAAAACTTCCTACTACTTTTTCATCAAAAGTCTCAGGTTGCTTTAACAATTCCTCCACCAAACTCCTCTTCAGGTACACAAGTTTAATGTTTTCAGTAACTATGGAAGCAAAACAAGTTTTCCGCACAAGTGGAACTACATTTGTCTTTTGAGGTTGTCTATCTGAGACCAACTTGGGCTGCCTATTACAAGTCACCATAAGATTCTTATCATTGTCTTCAGAACTACTGTCAGTCTCATCCTCCTCGGTTAAGTCAAGATTCTCAGCAAAATGGGCATCCAGAAGGTTATATAACCTATTTATATTGATAGATTTCTTTCCCAAAAGAGACTGTAGCATTGGATCACACATTACTGTCTTCTTTTTCTGTGGGTGAAAAAGGTTGTGTTCTTTACAGTAGTTTGAAACTATAGTGGTAACTTCATTCTGTGATAACTCCTTGGTTGTATCTTTCCCAATGGAAATGAGGAATTCTAAGAGAGATTTTGACCCCCATCCTCTAAACTCTATTTTCGTTGCTTTTGCTTTCCTTTTCATTGCACACTGGTTTCCCTTGGATCTCTTCTTTTTGCCAACTGGCATGTATTCTTCTCTATCTTTCCAATTTTCGTCGTCACTTTCTTCATCAGATTCAGTAAAACTTTCTTCTTCTTGAGAAATTTCGTTTAAATCGAAGTCAGAGTCATGTGTATGGTTCTCACCATTCTTCAGTAAGTCTTTTGCGGAGTAAACCTGCTCTGAAGATAAGCCTTGTTTCTCTTTTATTATTTCCCAATATTCCATGAATAGGAACTCGAACGTATTTCTTTCTTTGAAATCAACTCTCCCCTGAAAAACAAAAGAGCACATTCTGAGATGACAAAGAGGATGAATCTGGAGATCTATATCATCAAATCACAGAAGGCCTGCTTCACTTCCCTTAACAAACCAAAATGACAAGCCAGAGAAGTGACCAGGCCACAGGTCACTATATCCGTAATTCCGTATTTACCAATGTATTAAAAGCGTGAGGCGTGGGCGAGGCGTCCGAGGCGAAGCCTAGCCTAGGCGTGAGGCGTGAGGCGTGAGGCGAAGCCTTACAGGATTTAATTTTTTTTTATATTAAAAAATAATACTATGTAAAATAAACATCCATTCTCAATTTTTCATTCAAATCCATAGTCATTCAAAAGATAATATCATTTAAATTCATCATTCAAAGGTAATATCACCCAAATTCATCATTCAAAAGGTAATACAAACAAAGAAAACAATCATTCATCCAAATCATCTTCATATAAATCAAAATACAAACAAATATATAAATCATTCATCTAAATCCTCTTCATCTAAATAAATTTCTAACAATTTATTAATTAATTTATAAATTAATCCTTTAATTAATTTATTAACAATTAACCCTTTAGTGCCAATTTCTAACAATTTATCTAAGTGCCAATTTATGGCAGTGCACATGGACACAATTTATGGCAGCCGGCAGAAGCATTAAGTTTATGGTATAAGACTATAAGTGCAAAACAGTTTGGCAGCCACACAGACATAAAACCGTGGGCTCTGTCCCCTGTTTTCTATTCTGCTTCTTCCTCTCTCTCTCTGTCTCTCTCTCGCATAGCACCTTCGGCCTTCCCCAGAAAATGCAAAACCAGAAAACTAAATCCCCATTAACCCCAGAAAACTATTAACCCCTTCCCCAGAAAATAAATCCCTAATTTCAGAAACCGTAACCTTTGGGATCTTGCTGACGGCGCTGGGGCTGGGCTGATGGCGCTGAGGTGACGGCGGCGTGGCGGCGTGGCGACACCGATGTTCTGAGCCTCTGGGCTTCTGGCGCGCGGGAGTAGAAGAAGCAAGGCAGAGCCGCAGAAGGCAAAAGGCAGAGGCAGAAAAATGGGTCGAATTCGAAGGTATGGTGGGTGAAGACTGAAAATCCTTACCCAAACGACGTTGTTTTGGGTTTGGATAGTTTAAAAAAAAAAAAAAAAAACGTCCAGACGCCTTGAGGCGCGCCTCCGCCGCCTCGGCGTCTCCGGCGAAGCATTTCGCCTACTCCAGCAAAACTGAGGCGTTTGCCTCTCCGCCCAGCCTCAAGGGCGCCCTAGGCGCGCCCCGAGGCGAGTTCTTTAAAACATTGGTATTTACAAATAATTGTACATGAAAGAAATAACAACTTCAAGTACAAAATAATACAGTATTTAAAAGAAACAAAAAAAAAAAAAAAATCCTGTATTTCAAGGTTTCTCTTTTGGACCTTACGTTATCTATAGATCTCAAATTTTATGAAGCAACTTAATAAGATAAAGTGATAAACAAAGTTAATTTTTAAAAATTATGATTCTAATATCCCCAATCTTAACATGATTTTTACAAATTTACCATGGACATGATTATTAACTCTCTACCCTCATTAGATACTAATATGAAACTTCAAATATGCATAATGACTAGAAACAGGAATGATCAGGGATGGAGCCATAAATTTCATTTAGTGGGGTCAACTTCGAACAATAAAGAGTAAAATCCTTCGATAATGAGTCATGGTATTTTTCATGCAATAGACAATTGTACTTTAATTCATGGAATTTTCATGCAATAGACAATTGTACTCAACCATAGAACACAAGCTGGATGGATGAATTAGATGGAGACCTCAACCATAGAATACAAGCTAGATGGATGAAGTGGAAGAGTGCATCTGGCGCGTTGTGTGACCGTCACTGAAGCTCAAGGGAAAATTTTTTAGGATGGCAATAAGGCCGGCGATGTTGTGAATGTTGGACGGTGAAGCATCAACACGTACATAAAATGGGCGTAGTGGAGATGAGGATGCTTCGTTGGATGTGTGGGTACACGCGAAAGGATAAGATTAGGAATGAGGATATCCAAGGTAAAGTAGGAGTAGCCGAAATTGAAGGAAAGATGAGAGAAAATCGGTTACGGTGGTTTGGACATGTGCAACGAAGGCTTGCTAACGCTCCGGTTAGAAGATGTGACTACGAGACAAAGGTCTAGGGCTGAAGGGGTAGAGGAAGACCTAGGAAGACTTTGGAAGAGACTCTAAGAAAAGACTTAAGAGTACTTGGATCTAACGGAAGACATGACATAGAACCAAGCGCACTGGCTTTCTAGGATTCATATAGAAGTGGGAAAAGGCTTGGTTGTTGTTGTTGTTGTTGTTGCTGTAGACAATTGTACTCAATACATTTCCATGTTACGAGAGCATAACAAGCAGGTTTAAATTGAATCTACTTCAGAGAAAAAGTAAATAAATTATGAGAGAAAAAGTAAACAATTCAACTGCAAATGTGAACACCACATGGACATTCTACTACTTCTTGACTTTTCCTAATGAAATTTATCAGTTAACTACAAGGTTGATGGCCAAAATTGAAACTACAGGACCAAAGTAGAACACGGACCAAACCAAAAGGACTGAAAATTTAATTGGCCCAGAAAACATTAGGTTTAGTATCTAATTTTTGGATTTCGTATTTAAATACAATTGCTTGGGAGAGTTTCCTACTTTAGATTTCTCATATGAAACAAAATTCAATTATGCAGAAGAAACAAGAGAAGTCTTTTCTTAGCATTAATCAGAAACAACCATACCCCATCAGAATCCACATCCACATTTTCTTCTATCATTATTGCAAGCTTCAAACAATGATTGCAAAATCCTTCACTCCCTTTAACTACAGCAAACTCAGCATCACAGAGGCAACGTCCGCACACAGCTTGCGGGCAGCAAAAGCAGTAAAACTTGGGAATTCTTTGGCATATGAAGCAAGAATGGCGGTCTGAAATGCAAGAAAACATATTACTAACTGGCTAATCTATTCTCTACAAATTGATGCTAGCAAAAAGAGACGAGATAATAAATACTAAAACTCAGATAACACCTAAAGTATATAAATTACTTTTTATTAACTGATAACACTCTACATTTTCGAAAAAGAAAAAATAATAATGAACTGAAGGAAGTATTATCTTCCATGGCCACATTTCACCAAAACTTCTACAAGAGTTAACATATCTGTTAAATTCTTTATGAAATTGATACATTTCACCAAAGTTTATCTCCTCCTTTTTTTAGAACAATTTGAATGCAAGGTATGAGAGCCACAATTGCGAAAGTCAGTTGAAGAAAGATTTGAGAACATCTTTATGGTGAATAACTAAAATACATCGGGTCAAGTTTCATGCATACATACCTTGGGAGTGTCAAACATAACATAGAAAATTGTACGCATCGCACCTTTTTCCATGCATAAAACGCACATATTTCATTGACAATGACATGTTGTAAAGCTGAGGCATTATCATAGAATAAATTGAGAGCTTACTGCAAGTCCAGCGATCTTTGCTCTTCAAAAACGAGTCATCTTTTTCGACACACTGAGGATGATAAACTTTTAGACAGTCCCTGAAAGATTAGAGGGAGCATTTCAACTAAAAGACCAAAAGCAAAAACTTAGAGAGGAGGAGGGTTCTTCCTTTTGAAATCTCATCCTTGACTAGTTGCATCCTTTTGATAATCTTAAATCCTTTTAGATGAGAAATATCTAGCCACATAACTTTATGTATTTAAATGAGAAACAAATTATGCTCTAAGTCATAGATAAAATTTGAAAAGTTCACAGAAAGCTTACTGTCTACCTACATTCTGTAATCCATTCTCATTATAACCATTGAGTTTTCATCAAATGACATAGAACATGATAGGGTCTTATTAAAATACTTAATGATAAGAATCAGTCCTAAAATGCATTTCTAATAGTTATTCATACTTGTCCCGCTTTTAAATTTTAGTTTCTTATTTCTTTCTTCGTTCAGGTTGCTGGGGGTCCTAAATCTTAGCATGCCTGCTACTTCTTAAAAATACACCGCAATTAAGTTAAAATTACAATGTGACAGAATGTAACGAATGAGAAATTGAGAATTGCTTTCCTAATTAAATTAATTTTTGGGTTCTCCAATTGCAGACTCCTGAATTTAGAGTTAAATGCTCAAAATCTAAGAACCCTAAATTCTGAATCCCAAAAAACCATTATACTAAACATAGTTAAAAGTCAACAAAAAATCTGATGGGTGCATGGCTAATTTTGTGGGGAAAGAAAGCATGCTATTCAACAGGACATCTTGAAACAATACCAAAAGAATACATTCATATAGCATGTCCGGTTTTAAATTTAAATAAAGCCATCTATAAGCACCAACAAAAAAACATGTGCTGCAGGATTTTGATTCCAGGGTCCACTGAATTAACCTACTGTCATTGTGGAAAGACGAAGTTGCCTTCCTCAATGCAATATATGAAGTACTAGTATTTCAATTTTCTGTAAAATTTCAGAACTCACTTATAATCACATATCCTCACAGCTCCTCCATCTTTGCATCGAAAGCAATAATCTTCACAAATTTCTTCCTTTCTTCTTTTACTCTTTCTCGGCATTTTGATCAACCCTCTATTCTTCAACCCCAAAATGCCAATTCAACAACCCAAGTTCTTGTATCACAACAGCTTCCCCTAAACCTGTCAAATCAAAGCAAAGTTAAAAAAGACACCACTGCCACTGCCCCCCCCCCCCCTCCTCTCCCTCTCTCTCTCTCTCTCTCTCTCTCTCTCTCTCTCTAAGCATGACCATCAGCTAACATCACAGTACCAAAAACAAAACAAAAAGATCAAGGAAAAACCTCATCATCTTAAAAAAAATAAAAATAAAAAGGACCCCCCAAATGCATGTACCAAAAAGGAAAAGAAAAAGAACCCAGTTACCCAAATGAAAGCAAAAACTACTTCAAACAATAACATGCAGTAGCTCCAAAGTCTAATCAATAAGCTTCTTCTTCAATTTATTTTTTGTGGGAATGTTTATCTTCCTATGCAGCATTTCATGTATTCAAGTTCTACCAAATTAGTAAACCCATAAACAAAGAAAATGTAAGAGACCCAGTTGAGAGAAACAACAAAAGAGAGTACCTTTACCCTTAGGCCTTCAAAGAACAAGTCCATTGCGTTTGCAGCAATGGCGCTTTCTGTAAACGCAAGACCCAGTGAGGAGGGAACGAGGAGCTTAGAAAGACGAGAGTGCTTAGCGCTGTGAGAGTAGAAACAAAAAATATTGGTGAGAAACAGACGTTTTGCGTTGAATGGGGGGCAGTTCATAATAAAGCCATGCCGTTTGGGTCAAATGCGAAAAGAATAATCTGGAATTTTGCCTCGAACATTTTGGTTTGGGTGGAAAGAAAGCGGAATCCCATCACTCGCTCTGCTCCTCCACTTTACACCGTCTTTATATTCGGGTGAGCATATTTTTGGTCACCGCCACCTTCTAGTAGAGAAATGTCCGGAAAAATTAAAAAAAAAAAAAAAAAAACATCTATAATGACACGTGGCATATGTGTTGATATTCTAGATACTTTGAAAAATCTCTCGTCGGTTATACTGTCAAGTAGACTAAATGTAATACAATTGGTTGAAAATTTGTAAAATATCTAATACTTATTAGTCGTGAATATCTTAATAGGACGAACTGCCACGTGGATATCTTTGCTTTAGAACCTCAAGATGAGCACTTTCCTATTCTGACTTCCCCAGAGCCTTCGGTAGCACATCCAGGACAGCGATGGGTTTTCTACCTTTATGGGAGTGGAGCGACATAAGTTTTAAGAATTTAAGAGAAGTTCACGGCTAGACGAGCCCTTTATCATTACAATAGGTGTCAAGTGGAAGTGCAGTGATGTATGCAGCTGAAGCATCTTAACAAATCAGTAGACTTGAACCTTATTCCTACATGACCCGATCAATTCAATCAGGCACTCGCCATCTATTTTCATTGTTCAACTCTTTGACAACACCAAAAACTATTGTTTAACTCTTTGACAACATGACAAACCAAAAGCTCTGCCCTCCCCTCTATCTATCCAAGGGATGGAAGGAATTCGAGCGAATTATATTATTATAATTGGTTTAAATTTTGAGATCTGTATTGGTGCATAGACAAAAATCTCAAAATTAAACTCATCTAAAAGTGATAAATAGGGTGGTGGGAATTACTACTTGAGGGTGATGAGCAAAAATGCACCCATTTTTTGGTACAATTTTCTTTTTAACTTAAATGTTTGGTATTCCTGCCACGTAATATTACGGTCTAATTTATTCATTTCTAACTCTACGTAAGAGATTTTTAGTTTGAAAATCGAGAATGTCGTGTGTTGGGCTGGAAATGATAAACTTTATACGACAAGCTATTTGACTTCCATGCTATCGTGTGGATTTTGATTGAATTCTACATGGAAGTAGAGTTTGCGGCTTTTTTTTGGATTTTAATTAAAATGATGACTATGATCATGATAAAGTGGTCATAAAAGGTTGCGGCGGTGGTCCCGGCATCGATAGTGGCTGTCGTGGTGTTGGTGGTAGTCATGTTGGGGTTGGTGGAAGTCATGTTTGGGGAGGAGGTGGTAAGGTGGTCATAGGAGGTTGTGGTGGTAATGGTTGTGACAAGGTGCTAGTAGCAAAGTAAGAGTGAAGGTGGTGGGTGGCAGTAGCAGTAGCGGCGGTGGCGAGGATGGGAGTGGTAGGCAAGGTAAGATAATGCAAACAGAGGTAGTTGTCGTAGTGGGTGACGGGAGTGACATAAAAGTGGTGGTAGGAGATTGTGGAACGGTGATCATGTCCGGGCACATTGAAAATTTTCCTAGACTCTGGAAAATTTTGATTCATTTCACTCCCTTCCTATTAATCTGGAAGTTCTTCTCATATACAAGGAAATGGTTCAGTTCTAGAGCCAAAGATCGTGGTTCTCGAGCGATTGGTAACGGCATAACAAGAAGAGGATAGGGGAGACCAAAATGGTTACTAAATAGTTTTCCAGAGATCAGTGAACAAGGCAGGGTAATAGCTCCAGAAAGCAAAGCCTACTCTACCAATAATCAAGGCAGGAACATTTTCCGTCCTTGAAATGGTGAAATCTGCTTCCATCCCTCACTATAATTTCTCTCTCAAACACCTTCGAAATTATCTTGCTTACCTCATGACAATCCTCACAAACTCTCAAATTCTTCATGATTCGGATGCAATCCCCAGCCTCTGTCACTAACAGGCCAAAAGCCATCGCAAGCCGCTCGCTGTGCTCCTTTATAACGTTCTCTTTTTCTTCCTCCCCTATATCATGCAAAACTGATGTGACATTCGGTGAGTAGCCGGCTTCTGCTATTCGTGTTCCAATTGTCTCCAGCATTTTGTGAATCTCTAGAGAGCGTTCGTGCTCTCTATCCCCTGCAACAAATTTATGAACTTTACCGTGTGCTTCAATCAAGCTCCAACCTGCAGCTTTATTAGTATTTTGCTCAAACATTAATCTCCGAACTCTCAGAACGTCTTCCCATTTCCTTGCTTTTGCATATATACTGCCTAGTTGTACATAATGCCCGTCATGGGTTGGATCCAGTTCTAGTAATTTGTTCCCAATCTTTTCACCCAATTCTATTGATCCATGTATCTTACAGGCACCAAGGAGTGTTGCCCATAATACAGGATCTGGGGAAACCGTCATCTTCTCAATCAACTCAACAGCTTCATCTACAAATCCTGCACGGCCCAAGATATCAACCATGCACCCATAATGCTCCATCTCAGGTAATATGCCATACTTTTCCGTCATCAACTTAAAATGACGTCTTCCTTCGCTTACCAAACCTGCTCTACTACAGGCACCCAAGACACCAATGAAAGTCACATTTGCGGGACGGAAACCCTCATCAACGAACCTGTAAAAAAGTGCAAGTGCTTCCTTCCCAAGGCCATGTGATGCCAATCCGCAGATCATGACATTCCATGTCCAAATGTCTCTCTGGGGCATGTTTTTAAACAAGAGCTTAGACTGTTCGATGCATCCACATTTTGCATACATGTCAATCAGAGCTGTGCCGAGGCAAGCAGTCAACGGAAAATTCAAAGACTCAGCAAGGGAGTGAACTAATCTACCATGTTCGAGCAACCCCAATTGCGCGGACGCTGAAAGAACAGAGACTAATGTGGCCTCATTCACCCTAATCCCTTCCTCCTTCATCCGTTTAAAGCATTCCAACCCTTGTTCTAACCGCCCATTTTGCACGTAACCCGAGATCATCGTACTCCACGAGATCACATCTCTCTCGGGCATTTCCTCAAACAGCTTCTCTGCAACACCAATCTGCTCGTCCCTTACAAAAGCAGTCAGCATTGAGTTCCAAGTAACCACATCTCGGGAACTAACATTCTCCTCAAACACCCGTTTCGAGCATTCAATTCTACAGCAAGAACAGTACAAATGAATCAAAGCATTCCTCACGAAAACATACCCGCCAAAACCAAGTTTTACAACAATGGCATGAACCTGAGCTCCTTCGGTGAGAGCCATAGCCTTGCTGCAAGCTTGAAGCAGAAAAGTAAAAGTATGGTTGTTGGGCTTGACGTAGGATCGCAGCATGGAGGAGGAAAAGAGAAGCAGGGAAAGGAGAGGCGAATCGCCCTTTGCGAAGCAGCGGATCATGTTATTGGTGGCGAAAACAGATGGGTATTTGATGGAACGGTAGAGAGAGAGGGAGTAGTGAAATGTAGTAGTTGGGGAGAGAGAGAGGAGGCAGAGGAGATGGGAAAGGAGGGGAGAGTAGGCGGCGTGGCCGGAGACGATGATGTGAGCATGGGCTTGCTTGGTTTGGCGGAGTGAAGGGCGCGGCGGGAGTGCAGAGACAAGTGAGGAGGAGGAGGAGGAGTGAGAAAGTAGGGAATTTGAAATGTGTTTTGGAAGAGATGGGAAGAGGGATTTGGGTTTGTAGGCAAACATAAAGAAGCTCTCTCTCTCTGCAACTCCAACTCCAAGTCTGTTCCTTCACATATTCTGAATCGGAGAAAAAAGCAGGGGATATTCTATAAAATATGGGGACGATCAGGCGTGATCGGCCGATCCTCCCCTTCAATTATATTTATTTATTTAAATATATTTTATATTATAAGTAGGCAAAAGTGAAGAAATAACATTTGCCAAAGATGATAAATTATAGCAATGGTCTAACGAAATTGACGAAAATAATCATATTTATACGTTTTAATAAGTTGAGGGATTTGTTTTGTGACTGCATCACACAAATAATGTAGGTAAAAAGAGGGGAGGGATATATGTATTATTACTTTTTACTCTTGATCTGATGTGTTGTATTGAGGTTACAAACACACCTCTATTTATAGAGATTTTCATCTGACAAATCCTTACGTGCATGGTGAAAAACTTACCATGCTACGACTTTTATCTAAGCCTTTTAAATGTTGCCTCCGAAAGTCTAACTTGGTTTGCTACCTTACATAATTATATATGTGGCATTCATATTAAGTTTCATAACATTTTTTATTTTTTTTTATTTTGTTTTGTTTTTCTTTCCCTTGCCATAACACCAAATTATCGTCTTCATATTCTACAAAATGTATTTTTGGTGCAAAATCTCTCACAATTCATGTTTAAACACTCAAAATCAACTATATAAAATACTCAATTTAAAGATATATATTTGAATCTATCCATCTCCAGCTCTAGGTTACCATGCACATGCAATTCGCCAAGCTCATCGTTCTCCATCTCCAGCTCCACCTCCAACTGGTAGTGGTGGATTTATGTTTTTGTTCATTCAGAGCACGTACGTACGTAGATAGGTAAGTTTCTTTTTGTTCATTTGATTGCTTATAATCAGTGTTTTAAAAGACTCGCCCTGGAGCGTTCCTAGGCGGCCTTAGAGGCGAGGCTGCACCATTTTCGTCTCTGTTTTAAGGGAGTCGGCAAAATACACGCCTAGGCTGTCACATCCCGGCCCAGGGTCCATCACATCCCGGGCCCACTCCACCACCGTAGCACGATATTGTTCGCTTTGGACCCCGACCACGCCCTCACGATTTTGTTTTTGGGAACTCACACGAGAACTTCCCAGTGGGTCACCCATCATGAGATTGCTCTTGCGTGCTATTCGCTTAACTTCGGAGTTCCCATGGAATCAGAAGCCAGTGATCTCCCAAAAGGCCTTGTGCTATGTAGGGATGGGAATATACATAAAAGGATCACTCTCATGGGCAATGTGGGATCTTACATAGGCTTCTTGGGGCGCGCCTAGGCACCTGAAGTGTCGATTGTGCGTCCCTTTTTCTTTTTTAAGTTTCAAAAGTCTGGAAATTTTTTAGAGTTGTAGAGATGCTTTGAGTTGCAGGCCATGAACACCAACAAAGGAGATGAAGAAGATGAAGAAGACTGCTAGGTTTTTTAGGCTGAGTTTGTGTTTTTAATTTTTTTTTTCTTTTTTTAATGCTTAAACTGACTTCACTTTGCCATATTTATTACCCAATTATCTTTACTTTTTAAAACTAATCTCACTTTAAAGACATTTATTACTCCACTATCTCTTTTCTTTTCACTTTTTATTTATAATATTTATTTTCTCATATACTAGATATATCTATATATACTAGCCTCTCTGCACGCACTAACGTGCGTGCGAGAGGCATTTTTGTATCACCGGCGCTACGCGCCCCTAAAGGTGTATTGTGTTAGTTTTTCCTATTGTAATTGTCAAGATATACTTTAAATGTATTGTGCAAAGAGGAACTTTTTTTATCATGCACGTCCTAAAAAGTTATCATGTTTTTCGTTTTTACTTTGTGTAAAATAATGATTTAAATGTTATTCATGCACTTATCAAACAACATACGATTTTAGATGCAAGTTCCTACCTAAAGCCTATGAACAATAGCAAGTATATGTAAATAAAATAAAATAAATAGTAGATGAAAACAGTAGGTACTCGTAGCAAAATACAAAACAATTTAAATGTCAAAATATAAATCCTACATAACAATATGTACATTATTCACAATACTCATAGAGTCTATATGTCACTGTTTCTTTTGAAAAGAAAGTTTACATATTGACATCAATGCTGCAATTTCCACCCATTTGTTCATGATTGATGCTTCAAATTTTCATTGCCAATCTACAAACGATAGTGAGAAAATTAAAAATCAAATAAAAATAGTTAATTGATAAGTGAGAAATGCATACTGAAAGGTTATCGTTAATAAAGCTGTTACCTATTAGGAATCACCATAATTAGCTGGAATGAAGCAAGACTTCTTTGTATACTACATTCCGTGTAAATACACCTTGTTGGCCTACTATGGAGCCACTTTTTACTAACACGGTTGTGGTTGACTTTGAGACCCCCCCTCGATAAAGCCACATATAATTGTCCATGGCTGAAGACATGATCTGGAAGGTAAATGCCTACATGTGGTATTGTCTGACCTTGAGATTTGTTTATAGTGATAGAGAAACTTAGTTTCACTGGAAATTGCTTTCTTGTAAGTTCAAATGGAAGCCCAGCAGTATCAGTACTTTTGAGAGAGATTCTTGGTAAGAAAACTCTGGATCCGGCAAATTGTCCAGTTAGAATTTCAGCATCAATAAGATTTCAGTAAGAACCACGACACAATAATCTTATACCATTACACAATCCCAATTTCGGATCAATATTTCTTAAAAGCATGATTGGAGCACCTCTTTTCAGAGTTAACTTGTGCGGAGGCAAACCACCAAGTGAGATTGAATTCAAGAACTCTGGCTGATACAAATTCCTTGCGTCATCCTCAACTGAATCAAATGAATACATTGTCTCTTCTAAACCCGGAAACATATTGATTATCTTTTCATTCAACATATCAACATCTTCATTTGTAGGAGTTACCACTGCTCTTTCCACCATGTAGGTTGCATCATTTATATGATCCTCTAAGTCAGGGAAGATTTTGGCAATTAATTGATTAATGGAATGCTCACTCTCCCATGGTATCACCATGCATTCAGGTAGTTTTACCATATCATCCATAATAACATCTTCATTCCCATCACCAACACGAAGTAAAAATTCTGAAAATTCACAATCATTTATGGATCTCATGTTTTGTTTGAGTTTTAAAATCTTTACTTGTGACCAAAATGATGCCTTAACAACACTTGCTTGGATACAATGACAAACAGAACTTCAGTTACACATTGCCAAACCGTCCAAAACTTTACTCAGCAAGAGAGCAATTAAAACATCATATTCTAATAAAAAAATTGTAAGGCTACATCCAAACTGAATTGTGCATCTTTAGCAAAAACTTATAAATAAAAAAAAAAATTAGATTGCAAAACTGTCTATGTAAATACTTAAAGTCATTGTAAAAGAATATACTATAATCGAACGAAGAGCATAAAACTCACCACGTTGCTTCAAGTCATTAAGCCTGAAATGCAATGAAATCAATTCAAACCACATATTACTGATGATTATTCTTAGGGGTGGATCATTTAAACATATTAGAACGATTATCTAAATATTGGTTGGATGATCGAAATTTTTACCTATGCACGGATACTTGGATATGCATTAAGTTTGATAAGCATTAGTTCACGTTCTACTTGTGGCTCCCTTGAGATGTCTTCGACCTGATAAAGCAGAATTATAAGTGAAGATAATGCAGAAACTACCAAAAGGTTTTACACGAAATACTAAAGACGTCCACTAACCTTTGTCACATTCACCAACTTGTTGAGCTATTCAACAACCTGCCTCAACACCTTTTCAGTCCCAGACACAACTATGGTAAAGAGAGCCTTGTCCTTGTTCAAACCAACAGCATGAGACTCGATATTGTAACCTCTCGTGGCGAAAACTCCTGCTATTCGGTTTATGATTCCACTCTCATCCCCAACAAACACTGAAATAGTATGGCCACTTATTCATACCAATCTACATACACAGTAAGAAAACAAAAATAGGCAGAAACCTGCTTATCAACAGACCTAAAATTGATTAATCATGTAGCTTTACAGCTAAAAAAGGGTACATACATAAGAAGCTGCGCATGCAGAACCTCAACTCACAATTGAGCAAATTAGGAGAAAAAACCCATATCATAATACAGTTGAAATACAAAACTATGCACAAACATAGGAACTATCTTACAATTGGGTTTTATAAAAAGGTGAGACTAAACCCAAAAGAACAAAAAAACCAGCAGTAAAATCAAACTAAAGAATCAAACCCCAAGAACAAAATCAAAAGAGAAAAAAAAAAAAAGGAGAAATTCGAAAGGGTAATGGAGAAATGGAGGTGAAAAGAAACGTACTGGGATCTTATGAAAAGGGAGACATGGGACTTGAAGTAGATGTAATCTCCGGGAAGAGTGAGAATTGAACTATATGCTAATCAAAAGTCCAAGCAACTAATGAGGAAATTTTCGAGCAGTGCAACCATGTAAATCCATGGAATTTTCAAAGCTTCGACACTGTAGTCCCAATCATTTTCACGAATCTGCAAGGAACAAAGAAAATGAAAAGAGTGAAAAATCAGAACTGGACTTGGGGATTTTACGTAGCTCTGTAGATGCCCAATCTCACCCATTGCGTAAGATAGTCACCATTCCATATTAATGACAGAAAAAAAAAACCCATAAATGAACCCTAGGAAGTTGGGTACCTGGAGAAGATGGCAATGAAGGCGACAGTTTCAGTCACAAATAGCTTAATCAAAGCAAGATCCAGATGAACAACAAATGGGTAACTAAGATAGAGTGAGAGGAAGATCGAAGCTTACATGAAAGTTGCTGGTGCGGTTGGTTCTGAGTGAATTAGTGGGAAGAAAACTCCTTTGTATTTCTGCTAGTGCGGTTGCTGGTACGGTTGGAAGAAAACTGCAGTTTCCTTCCATTATCGCAAGGTAGTGGGAAGAAACTGCTTCTACTATTTTGTTAATATATTTTTTTATGACAAAATTATCCCTGTTATTTTGTTTGTATTATTCATCACGTCCCCTACTTTTAGTTGTTTCTTTTTGTTTAATATAACTGCTTAGCAGTTTATGAGGGTTAACTGTTAAGCACGTCCATTTATAGATTTTTTTTTATTTGTTTTCTATTCAGTAATGGTTGTTTACGAATTTGTCCTCATTTTCGAATTTTTTTTGGATTTCAATTGTGAAGAAAATGAAGGGGCTTTCTTGGCATTTTTGAAAGCTTCACCAAACTGGCCTTCTCACTTTATATATATATAGATAAAGGGAGAAGACCAGTTTGGTGAAGCATTCAATAATTCCTAAAATGCCCTTACTTAATGACTCCGCGTAAATCAAGGATTTAATACCAAAAGAAGGATAAAGAGGTAATAACATTAACTACAGAATTTGAAACCTAATGGAAAGTGAAAAGGAATAGACAGTTGCCAGTTCAGTTATCAGTCCTACTCCAACTTCCCACGATCGAAACCAGAGAATAGTTTGACGATTCCCACGACGAAACCAAAGAGCAGTTCAACGATTCCCATGATCTGAGTTCAGTTGAAGGTTCAACAACAACTGCCCACATACCACCGCTATATACAGATGAATATTCGAAAAGAGCCCAATTTTCGAAACCAGACTTCAGGACGTCGTCTTGGAGCCCTTCCTCTTCACACCTTCGATCCCGGACGCCCACTTTCAGGAGCCCAATCTCCTGGCTGTTGCTCATCTTCCCTTCTCTCTTCCGATCGCCATATTTAAGTAAGTTTTCCATTTTGTGCACCCCAACTTTCCTTTCCATTTAGCTTTCGATTTCAACCTTTGATTCAAGATTTTTTCCAATTGCAGTTTTTTTATTTGGTCCCATCATCTGCACACTTCTCTCTTTTTTTTTCCATCTTTCCTTATGTGTCCTTAGTAGCTTCCATCACTCTTGCTCTCTCAAAGATTGCATTGAGGCAGAACACGCACTCACTCAAAGACAATCTGGTAAGCATTTTCTTTTTATATGATACAGTCTTAGATTTTTTGTATTTTCCTTGGTTTTTGGGGGGTTTGTTCAAGTTCTCGAGGGATTTCAAGTTTTTGGGTTGATGATTGAATGTGGAGCTTAATGTGTTTTTTTGTGGCATTTTTTATGGAGGTAATTCCTTGGTGGGTTTTGTGTTTACTGTAGTCAATTTTGGGTTTTGTAGATTAAGGCAGCAAGACTGAAACTCGAATACGAACAAGCAGAGGAGGAGGTCGGTGAAGAAAAGAGAAGCAAAAGTAAAACGAAAAAAACGTGAGTTATTTTTTTATTATTCTCCCTTTTGAAGAGCAATTTTTGGATTTTCTTTAATTTGTGTTTGGTGGGAGGTTCAACACTAATCAACTGCATACCACCAGTATTTAGAGATGAGTAATCGGAAGGAGGCTAAGTTTGGTTTTCACGAGTTCGTTGTGTGGTTTCAGAAGCATGAGATGGACGAATATGACCTCTTTATACGTGACATATTTTATTTTTATCCTGCATCTCTGTTTAATGCCGACTCTATTTTGATATATATTTTTTATTGTTAATTTCAGGCTACTACCAATTTAATGCCGACTCTGATTGCACAGTTCAGAAAGGTATGCCTCTAATGTATGATAAATTTTGCCAACTTGCTTCTCTTGATTTGGAAGGGTATGACTCCAATCGCTTTGTTTTCCAAAGCCATCTTAGCATATGCATCACCAATTGTAGAACAAAAGCTAATCCAATTGCTAATCTTAGCATCTGCTTCACCAATTCACCATCATCTTTTGATTTTGAGTGCCTTTATCGGATAGAGGGCAAGTACACAGTTTTATATCTTCGATATACAATATCAGCATTGATTTCTTTTGTGAACTAAACACATGCATAATATGTGATTGTTTTGAACTTTGTTATACGTCAAACCTATAATACAGGTGCTGGGACGTTGTCTAGAACAAAGATGGAGGTGGCGATATGATGGAAAAAAGGTCCTCTTCCTTCCTTCTCTACCGAGCATACTACATAATCTTTCCAATTTTCACTAAAATTATCTCCACAACTCATTTGCAGGCTATAAGGAACTGGATTTAGAGAGAGCCTACCAAATAGAGATTTCTTTTACACTAAAACCTATTTCTCTCGATAATGCTACACTTTCAAATTTGAAAATTTTGTGACATAATCGCTTGAAGAAAACCTTGATTGATTGTTGATCTTGATTGAAAACTGTTGATTTCAGCAAGCTAACTCTCACTAACTCTCAAAGAGTTTAAAAGGAGGAGCACGAGCAGTATGTATTTCTTTCTTTTTTCTTAATTTTTTTATAAATGATTTGGGGGTAAACATTGAACCTTATATCTCCACCCACCAATATCAATCTCCATCTCTGTTCTTCCACTTCCTTTCCACCTCTCTCTGGTACTTTGTAATTTAAAAATGTATCTGTAAATTTTTTTCTGAATTGTATTTGCTTTCTGCAGTGTTTCGAATCTTCTGATTGCATCAGAAATGAATTAATATCCCCAAATTTGATTTTTCATTTACTGGCTTTTTCTGGTAATGGGTTTTATTCATGAACATTCTCATTGCTGCAAATTTGATTAATTGTTTTTTGAACCTTTGGATGTTACCAAGATTTGATTTTTGCTAAAGGATCTGTCTAATTACATTGGTTTGTGTTTTTTTTGGGTTGATCTTTCTTTTAATTTAATCATCTTGAAATAAAATAGGAATAACTGCATGTTTTCCTTTCACAGTTTACTTTTTAAGTTTTTGGATAGATTGACTTGACCTTCACATTTCTGTGAATTTTTGCGTTGGTTGGTATGCCTTTCTTCCTTATCATACTAGACAAAGGGTGATGAACAAAAAGATGGTTGCATTCCGAACAGATGGGGGGGAAGTTGTGTCTAAAATTACCTCTCAATGTTATATGTTTCCTTATTATTGAAGTCATGGTATTATATAGCTGCAGTTGGTTAGGTGCTTACGATCTTTTGCAGGAAACATGACAATAACTTAACTGATTTACTTCAAATGTATAAACTTTCTGTACCAATACTTGATGTGAGATAAAGTAAATATTGTTATGGAGGCTTTATATTTTGACTTTTAAGTTCTTTTGTGTTTTGGTACCAATACTTGATGTTTCAGTTGGCACCTCAGTCCTCCCCCTGAATTATTTCAGTTGGCACCTCAGTCCTCCCCCTTTTTTTTATCCTACAACTTACTGTGTCGTCATATTTTCTTTTTTCAGGCTCTTTCAATTTTTATAAATCCGATTCAAGTTATTAAAACAAATACAATTCATGTTTTTTTATGGTTTTACATACTCATTGGTTGCAGACCTATTCGTCGAAGATCGAAGAAAAGGAAAGGTGGGAAAGTCTATTCTTGCCGTAGAGCTCATGTTGGCAGTGAGCCTTGAAGAAAACGAAAGGTGAGAATAGCAGAACAGTTGGCTTTTTTCTTTTAGCACCGAGTTATTTCCAAAAATTCCCCTAACCTTAATTAGCCTTGGCACTTTCGACACTTTCGGAATGTGTTTGCATTTTATGAATGGCCTCCTATGTTATACATGCAAATAGTTATAGTTATCAGAACATCTATCTGATGTTTTCTACCTCATCCAACACCTTAATTACACTCCCACTGTTTTGGTTAGAAGTTAGTTAGAAGTTAATTAGAAGATTCTTCATTCCATCGACATCCTTTCCTTCACAATTTATGCTGAAAATTCATCGCACAATGTAATATGAAAGGTTTAGTTGGCATGTTAACTTTCAGAAGCATGAGATGATCAAAAAGGAATGTGCAAGATACCCTTTTTTTATCCTACTGGGTTGTCTTCATCTTCGGTCTCAAAAGCCTTAACTTCTCTTCATCTAATCTCAAAAGCCCTCCTTGCATGTTTCAGCTTTTCAGTACAGCTTTTATGTTTTGGATTTTTTATTTTTTTTGGCAGTTTACCACATATTTGGCTGAGTGGAAAAAAAGTTAGTAATCATTTATGAGTTCAGATTCCTTGAATGCTCAATATTTTAGTTGGAATGAAGTGATGTGCTCTGTGATTTGTGTAATTCAGACATAGTTGGAATTGATTCCTTGAATATTTTTCACTCTCTTTTTTCCAATTTTGTAATAAAGTGGTGTGCTGTGTGCCTTCTTAGTTCGATAATTAAGCTAAGTACCATTTGGAATCATGCTAAATAATTGATAGAAACATAAACTAGATCTCATTTGGAATATATTCTGAAGATTTATGCATCAATTTTGTTTGCAGACCTATTCGTCAGGCCTCAAAGAAAAGGGAAGGTGGGGAAAGTGTATTCTTGGTAATGAAAAGATAAGGGAGAGCCAGTGACAGATATTGGTGAGGATCCGATCTTTCAATTGTGTATGAATTGTTGCTTTCACTTGGTTTCTTTGAGGACTCAAAATTGTAATATGTACCTGTGCTGTTTTATACATGCGTTAAATTCCAAATCCAAGTTCATATGCATCTCTAGGTTCATTTCTTTCATTTTTAGAATCCTCAACTCCAAAGGTTACTGATAGGGAGCAAATAAACGCTGATACATGAGTATAACTAGAAGAGGCATGAATGTAACGAAACTCCCAATATCATATGTACCAGCCTTCTAGAAAACTCTCAATCAAGCTATCTTAGTATCACACACTCCATTATAAATGCTTACAATCACATAATTTCGTCACATAGCCAAGAATATTACATTTTCGAAGTACGTGATTCAAAAAATCCAATGGTTAGATAAAGCTATCTCCGTATCACATAGCCAAGAATATCTAAAGGATTTTTCAGAGAGGCTCATAGCATTTTTGTAAGAATATCATAAGCTTACCTTTACGCTTCTGGGATATTGAGTGTCTGAAAAATTTCTTGCCAAAATTGTACAGATCCTGATATTGATATGTTTACACCTTTACGTTTGTAAATGAATATAAATTTCCATTTTCTATTCGCATTTGAAACCGATGCTCAAAAAGCTACCCAGTATCAAACTCTATCCCATATTTCATCTATTCCCACTCCCTTATAATCATAAAAAAAAAAAAAAAAAATCAAACGAATTATGCTCCAACCAAATGCTTGACTTTTAAATATTTGACAATTATATAATGTCCATATATAAATTAGAGGCATTCACATTTCCAAGTTTTTAAGTAAATCACTTCCATTAATAGGAGAGGGAAACAGCTGCAACTTGGACATTTGTTTAACGTCAAATAGGTGAAGCATCCCATACATGTTTAAGTAATACCCCTTGACGTTGAACAATTAGAGGCATTCACATTTCCAAATTATTCATTGCAGTTTGAATTTGTCATAATTAAAATCAAGTTTATTATTACTTGGTGCGTGTTCTACCAATGCCTTGATGTTAAACAATTGCCCGTCCCATAACTTTGATTGAAAACTTATGAATCTGAAAATTTTGATTTAAGGACATTAAATTTTATCAGCATGTATTTAGAAATGAAATTACATGTCATATTTTCAGATTTTTTTAATCATTTATGTTTTCCCATTTTATCTTCGTTGTTGTTTTAAAGGAAAAATAGTAAAAATTGTATGAGAGATTACTCACATATGTGCAAATTGGATGGAATATATGCTGCTAAATTCTTCAAGGAACATGGCAATATGACAATAAGGCATGCATAACGATAACACCATTATCATAGTAAACGAAAATGACATCCACCATTTTTAATCCCTTATTGACTAGGGAACCCAACTCTTGATTTTCTTCCTGTACAATACATATGGGTAAAACGATACTGATGGATATAAGAGAATTCTAACTACACTGATTAACTTTATTTTTTTTTGTTAATTAGTAATTACCAAAGTGATAATAATGACCAAGCATAGTTTAGTTCGTGAAACCAAATTCTATCAGCCAAACAAAAAAAATGACACCATAATAATCAGCAAGCAAAAAAAAAAAAATATGGAATGGTCATGGTGTAATTCATAAATTTCATTTTTTCTGTACAATGAGCAGGTGCAAAAAGACTAAGTTAGATGATTGAAAATAATAAGAAATTGTTGTGATGGAGACACACCCACAATTTATAAAATAATCACTTAAGAAATATAAGAATATTTAAAACAACACATCTTTGGGGCGCGTAGCGCTGTGATGCAAAAATGTCTCTCGCACGCACGTTAGTGCGTGCAAAGAGGCTAGTATTAGATAAGCATTGCTTTGTTTTTGTTTTTATTATTTTCCTGAATATTCTCATGATTGGCCGTAGAAAAGAAAACATCTTTTTATTTGGATTATTATTTTCTTAATGTTATATTATTCTTTTTTTTTTAATTTATTATATTTTTTCTTATTTCTCTTTTTTTAAGACTACCTATCCCACCCAAATATTATCCAAGACTCTCATATAAATATGCACTTGCTTAAGTAGATGTTTGAAATTGATTAATTGATTGCTTGATTAAACTTGGTTATGTGAAGTTGAACTTGTTTGTGACTATTATATTGTTATATGTATAAAATATGTATTAAAAAATTGGTCTCGTGAGTCGTGAGGCGAAGGCTTTCACCTAGACGGGACTATCCATCTAACGCCTCACTCACGCCTTTTCCTTTTAAAACATTGCTTATAATAACCGTGCATAATTACTACAATCATTCGAATTGGTCTTGTTGCATGCAGGTATGGCTTTTGAGATTGGATATGCAGTGGCCAACAGGGCTGTGGATGCTTTGATGGGTCCTCGTCACGTCACTGCGCTGCCGCTGCCGCTGCTGCTTCTGCTGATCCTGCTGTTCTTGCTATTTCTGCTCCTCCAGCTCCTGCTGCTGCACACTACAAACCATGGCTAACACAAGCAGTATCAGTGGTTCAGATGCCTGCAGTATCACTCCAAGGCATTCCAAAAGATGTATGCAATGCTCGCTACGTCCTTTTCCCTTCATTATTTTCCTCAAGATTTATTGTGTCAGGGACCGTTTGCAGTTTTCGCTTTTTTCGAAAACTACAAACTAATTATATGATGACCTTTGGTTTTTGGGCAAATAATAATATAGAAAACTAGATTTTAATCCCTAAATAAGATGAAGTTTAGAAAAATGTCTTATACAAGATTAAAAATTAATTTTAGTCCCTAGACTCTATTTAATGCTAGCATATGTATTCAATGTTTCTTTTTTCTTATTTACAATTTTATGAATTTAAATTTTATGAAAATATTATAAATTTTAATTCTCATTATGGTAGGCATCTTATATAAGAAAATATTTTCATAGAGATTTTTCGTTACACTTATGTTTTTGCATATTTTCTTATCTGCCACTAATTCATAAAAATATATTCAGGTACGAACATTTCGGTACAATGGGTTAGTATAATATGTTTAGGTACGAACATTTCGGTACACTATTTTAGTATAATATATTTAGGTACCAACATTTCGGTACACTAATTTAGTATCATATAATTAGGTACGGAATTTTGGTACACTTATGTTTTTACATAGTTTCTTATCTGTCACTGATTCACTATAATATATTTAGGTATAGGCATTTCGGTACCCTAATTTAGAAAAATATATTATGATATGGATGTTTAGATACACTAATTGGAGAAAGTTAAATAAAATTGTATAATAATAAATTTAAATTTTAATGTAATAACATTAAATAAGTTATCTATTAAATATAAAAACTTTGACAAAAAAAATTCTATTAAATATAAAAACAAAAATATAATATGAATTTGAATTAAGTACACATTAAATGTCTAAAATCAATAATTAATATCACCAGATTTTTTTTAAAATTTTAATCTTCTTGAATGATTAAAAAAAACCCCATAATTATATGACCACCTTTGTGCAGTGCATCGACGAATTTTAAGTGATATCAGCAAGTGTCAGTGGTACATGGATAAGCTGTACGGGTGCAAGAAAAATTCCAGCATGTTGAATGCTTAAGCATTGCTTCCTTGCAAATGAATTCCTGTGTCTATCATGATGGTGAATTGGTTGTCTATTTGTGGGGGAAGGATTTATATAAATCTTTATATTAGTACCTCTTCTTATTTGAACTCGATCGATCTGTGCTTGTGTATTGCGTTCATGTTTTTTTATTTATATAATTTGGCCACAAAGTTCGTCCCACTCCAGCATTGCTATCATGAGAAGAGACTTTGAGGAGAATTTATTGATAAACAAGAAAAATACAATATGTCAGGGGGGCATGAGGCCAAACCCAGATCATTAAATAATTCATAACCACAATTGAAAACCTCTTTTAGCAAAACCTAAAACAAGGAAGCTTAGAAAGGTTATGAGAATAAGCAGCTGCAGCACAAGAGGGGCATGAATCCCACCAATGTACACGGGGGTGCTCAACACCATAATTGGCCAAACAATCAGCAACTTAATTACCCTCTCTAAAAATGTGAGAAATCTGAACCTGTATGGAGGATAGTAAAACTCGATAGTTATGCCAACTGACCAAAAACCTCCATGGGATGGATGTCAAGGAAGGTGAGGATGAAGAGACAAAATGAACAACCAGTGAAGAGTCACATTCAATCCATAAGGAATGCCAACCTTTATCCCAAGCTAAAGATAAAGTATGAATAACAGCATGTAGTTTGGCATCCAAAGAAGAGGCCAAACCTATTGAACCCGCAAAACAACCAAGAGAATTACCCGTAAAATCTCGAAAGATACCACCAAATGCAGCCACACTAGGGGAACCTCTTGCGTTCATGTTCGTAAACTAATGTTTCGTTTGCAACTATTTGGTGGATATAGTTGAAGAGAATTCAAGTATCAACTGTTAGTACCGAGTTCAATAACAGTTAGGGTTTGGCAATAGTTTCTTTATACTTATACCGGTTCTTTCAACTGTTTTCGACTGTGAAAGGGAGATTAGATGGACTTATTTGTGAATAGCCCAAAAAAACGAATGGAGCCATATTTGACAAGAAACGGTAGGACTTCATCAAACTTGAATTCTTTCTTTCAAACTAAAGAGATAAGACGAGAAGGAACTGTGAGCAGGAAGGAATTCTCTGTAAAAGCCAAACATATATATGTGAACAATCTGCATGCAGATTCTCTGTTTTCAACTATGTTATGTACAAACGCATTAGTAAGTAAACAACCTTAAACCTTATACTCCAAACGAGCATTGGATATGCGTTTTTCATGAAAAATTTTAAATGCTGTAGAGGAATGTTTTTGTTGGAATGGAGCAAAATTCATATACATCGCGTTTGTTTGTGATTCTAGTTTCTACGTCTCTCATTTTGTGGAATCAAACCGATTAGAGAATGTCTGAGAGAAAGTTATATGAAGAGTGATTCAAATTAAACTGAATATTTTGCTTGCAAATCTATGAGTGTACAAAGAGAGGATATACCTCCACAAAAATAACTACTTGGAAAAACAGACAAACCTGTATTTTTTTCTCTCTATTGGCTAGCTGTCTCTACATCTTTTCACAAATTTCTGATCATGTACAAACTGAGTTTTTATTCTTCTGCTGTAGTAATGTGATCTCGTAATCATTTACCTAACAGTAATCCAATTTCCTGACGACTCCAAGTGATTCTCGGATATATGCTGCCTTCTTGAAAAAGGATGTCTACTCGGGCTGCTGGGGAACTCATCGCGATCCTGGATCTTCAATCCCTCATCAGAACAATCAGAAGCCTCTTCATAAAGTCTACTGTCTAATGTGCTCACCGGTGAGTAGGCCACGCCCTTTCTTGAAACTCGCATTGAGTTTCCGGACACAAATGGATGGTTGAGCAACTCCTTCGCGGACCACCTCCTTTTGGGGTCTCTCTCCAAGCACCTTGATAAGAAATCCAATCCTTCATCCGAGAGCTTTTGCGGGAAATGAGGGTTCTCGTTGCCACAAGCAATCTTCAAAACAGCAGCAACCGGATTCCAAATCTCATTCCCCCAAGGAGGCCTCCCAGTAGCCATTTCAATCACCGTGCATCCCAAGGACCAGATATCTGAAGCAAAATCTAGCTCTTCGTTTCTCAAAACTTCAGGAGCCATCCACAATGGTGTTCCGCCAATGCATTGCAAAGAATGCTGCACAGAAGCCCCGTCAACTTTTGAGTCCTTTAGCCTTTTCGCAAAGCCAAAATCTGCCAACTTGACATTTCCGGAGGATCCCAAGAGCACATTCTTGCCCTTGAGGTCACAATGCACAATCCCACTTTCATGAAGATACTGTAGGCCGTGAACAATCTCTCTGGTGTACAACCGAACCACCTCTTCCTCCAATGCGCCACCAAATATCTGCGACACATCTGACAAACTACCCCCTGCCATATACTCCATGAACACATTGATGCATTTCCCTTCACCCTTTTCCCTCCCCATACATTTAACAACGTATGGGGAATTTAGACTCTCGAGAATCTTAACCTCTTTCTCGAGAGCATCAACTCCATCCCTTGACTGCGCAGATTTCACAACAAAAAGCGCTCCTGTGGCTTTGCTCATGGCCAAATGAACACTGCCATAAGAACCAGACCCGACCAGCTTGCCCTTCATCCACTCACCGGGCAGAGGAGATGTGCACTGATTGCGATTCGCCGCCATGTCCTTTCTGATATTTTAAACTGGATAAGAAAACAGGATGATGGAAAAAAAAACATGGCAACAGTTCCAGATTGAATGGAAATCGGAAACGTAAACAAAACAAGGAATTAATTTGGGATTAAACAGGAACTTCAATGACAGAATTACTCTCGTACTCTGATGGTAGTCAGATTTTTCAAAACAATTAAAGTTCATGAAAAAAACTGTAATGATGGTAGAGCGGTTTCCCTCTCGATGGAAAGCCGCTCTAGCAGCAAGAGATTTCTCCTGAAGTTTTACTAAGCAGACAAGTTTGATATTCTCCTCCTTTTTTTTAAGATACAATTTGATGTGGGATTTAGAATTTTTATGAAGTCCGATGGGAAGGAAAAAAAACTGTTGGCCATCCTAGCCTTGTGGAACTCCCTCCAGTCCTATTGGCCAGACGTAATGGGTACCTGCCACGCGGCGGTAACTACAACTTAATTCATTTTCTTCATACATATAAAAGAGCGGTTATTGAGACATTAAATTTCTTGCCGTTCATTTCACTTAAGTTGGAATTTCATCCCTACGAATTAATGGATTATAGTAGTTTAAAACGTTGTTTCTAGAAATTAGTCACTCCTTCTTTTTATCACGTGCGTCGCTCCCAACTTACAGGTTATTGTTTTGCTCCATGTATTTGTGTACGGGTATACAGATCAATTGGTTACAAAAGAAAAAAAAATGCAACTCTTTGATGTTTTGTGGTCATTAAAATATACAATTTGATGTTTCATGGTCAGGTTTTTCCGTTGATTTCGAACAATTTTTTACATTCGATTGTTTTTTCTGGTTGTATTAACGGAGGGCATTTTGAGATTATTTGAATGTTTAACCATAACGCCTTCTACCTAAATAATATAGACTAACCTTCATGAACACGCTCAAGCGTGTGTAGAAAATATTTTTTGAATCACGGCGTACTACGCGCGATGACACACCCCGACCGAGATCAGGAAGTGCTGACCGTCACTCGAAGGTGACGTAGCCATGTGCGCGTGCGGAAGCTATTAAGAAGGTAATATAAAAGTGCTAATAATTAAAATCTAGCATACAAAGTACTAAAACAAGTGCTAGCGTATGTGAGACACAATTTCAGAGCAAGTCTACAGCAGTCAAAAAGGAAAGATACGACATAAATACACCCGAAGGTGACCCTACAATGGTGAGTGACTGTCAGAAATGCCGGGACGCCCTCTGGGAAAAACCACCGAATCTGCTAGACCACTAGAACCTGGAGGGGCGCAAAAACAAAAGCGTGAGTGGGCAAAAACAAAGCTCTTTGAAAACTCTTTAGCAAAATACATTCTAACCCCTCGCCGTAAAACCTGTATACTTCCCAGAAAATGAACATATATACGTATGTATAGGTATGCTAATCATGCTCCAAAATATGCCATTCATGCTCGAGAATATGCCACATCAGAATCTCATGATAAATGTAAATGCTCAAGCATAACTCATATCAATATCATATAATCTGGCAGCCGGGAGTCACCTAACGTGACCTGTACGGCTGCATATAGAGCTCCAATCTCAAACTCATTAACTGAACAACTGAACCTGACCACGAGTCGGAACCACCTAAGTTGGTCTGTACGACAGGCCTGGGTGTACGTATATATACGCTCTAGTGCTACGATCACGTGAAGCCTGGGCGAATAATCGCGGGTCACCTACGAGTCGGAACCACCTAATGTGGTCTGTCCGACAGGCCTGGGCACCTAGCTTGGATCCAAGCTGAGCATGAGGTGCGGGGAGGTGAACATCACGTGAAGGACTGGGCCATGCTCAGGGCGGGAGCACTAACACGGGGGGTACAGGTTATGAGCTCTCTAATCACATCTCTATCATGTCGTCCTTCAAATCTCAAACTACTGCTGAATGTAAATACGAATAACATTTACCTGGCACTTACCTGTGCATTCACAGCACCCAATACGCACATATATATATGTATGCCACTACTAATACATGCGATGATGCGTAAACGACATTCATATGATGTATGGCATAAAACAATTAACCCTTTCTATTTAATTTCTGGGAATATAAATGTATATAGGTATATACGGAAAACAAAAGCCCACTCACTGATAAGTGGAAGGGTCGTAGCCCCCCTGCCTCGAGTGTGTACGCTCGTCCTCGGGATACGTATCACCAAAACGCGAAAAAGCTACGAAAACGTTAATTTAAAAGCACATAACCAACTTCTTGTAATAACTTCTCATACATTGCTCAAAATGGACAATTGAATATACCAACGTGCTCTACACAACTTCAGGATCACCACCATATTTTTAAAATAATTTTTTGACCCCGCACGCGCCCCCACGCGCCAGCCAAGGCACGGACCTACGCGCCCCCCACGCGCGGCCACGTGCCATGCACACTGACGGCGTCAACTGACGCCGTCAGGAATATTCCGTTAAACTGACGGAATATTCCGTTAAACTTAACTGACGCCGTCACTGCCGTTAGGAATATTCCGTTAGACTTAACGGAATATTCCCCTTTCTTCTCCGGCGAGACTCCGGCGCCGGTGACGGCGCCGGAAAACTGGGAAAATTTCAAATCGTGTTTTCTCACTCGTTTCTCAACCATTTTTCACGATCTTTATACCAAAACGAAGCTTAGGACTAGTAGAACAACGTTAGACTAGTTTTAAGGCCTAAAAATTACTAGATCATACCTGTCCACAACTTCAAAAGTCGGCCAACTTTGAACAGGACGATCCCGACGTCCACTTCCGTCCAACGATACACTCCGAGGTTCCTTGGGACCTCACAAACACAACTACAAGCTTCAAAATTCCAGAAACAAGCTAGTTTAAGGGTTGCATGAACAGTACATAATTCGGCCATTGTCGAAACGACGTGAAAACGTTAGAATTCTTACCTGAATTTGGTACCACTGGACTTCTCTCAGCCCCACGAGCACGAGGGTGGTCTTGGTTTCTTGATTCGTGAAGATTTGAGTATGTTTGTGTGTGTGTCCGTATGTAGAAGAAGAAGAAGAAGAACTCGGGGAGAGAGACAGAGACAGAGACAGAGAGAGACAAAGAGTGAGGGAAAGAGGGAGGGAATCCCGGGAAGAAAGAGAGGGTATGAGTGTGTGTGGTCCTACAACACCACACAACACAAAACTACACGTATAGTAACGAACTAGGGGGGTAAAATGGTAATTTCATACATACGTTTCATTAGTTTCGGGACGGGATGTCACACGCGACTTATACCTTTTAAATGTATTTATTTGCATAAATTGACAACAAATATTTGAAGTAAATGAATAATTTTAGATTATGCTAGAAGAAATTCCTCATAAACCAATTAAAGCAGCTGAATTTACATAATAAAATCGGTTTCTATAGAATTTACATTAAGAATATGGAAAATAATATTTAACAAACAATTGATTGAATCACATTATTACTAGCTCATTGTGAGGCTAAGCCCACCCCTCATCCCCTTAATGTAGATAATATCGTTTGTTTAAAAAAAAAAATAATCATTTGAAAATTAATTTAATCACATTATTATCTGCATGCGAAAAACATTTTTTATAACCGGCATTACACACCTCTTAAAATATTTTGAAGGTACTTAAAAATAGAGAAAATAATATTTAAAATATACAATTTGATGTTTCATGGTCAAGTTTTTCCGTTGATTTCGAACAATTTTATATATTTGATTTTTTTTTCTTCTTCTGGTTGTATTAACAGAGGCCAATTTGAGATTATTTGAATGTTTAACCATAACAGTGTATTAAAATGCCAAGGTGTGGGCGAGGCGTCCGAGGGAGAGGGATAGCCTGGCCTAGGTCTGAGGTGTGAGGCGAAGCCTCCCGGGACCTAAATTTTTTAATATATACACACATATATTATATTAAAAAAAAATTATTAATCAATAATCATCATGAGCACACACATGTATTATAAAAATACACACACACACACACACACACACACACACACACATATATATATATATATATATATATAATAGAGGATGAAAAACACAATAAGCACACATAAACGAGGCAGTTAAAACCCTACCCAAAATTTGGGTTTGGGAGTTAAAAAAATAAATAAATAAAATAAAAAAACAGCCAAACAGAGGCGCCTGGACACCCTGAGGCGCGCCTCGGCCACCTAGGCAACTCCAACTAAACCTTCCGCCTACTCCCTCAAAACAGAGGTGGCAACCCTCACGTCCAGCCTCAGAGGCCACCTAGGCGCACCCTGAGGCGAGCCTTCTAAAACATTAAACCATAATGCCTTCTGCCTTAATAATATAGATATAGATAAAAACAAACCACTATTAAAAGTTGGATCCAAAATTTATAAGGAAAATTGAAGAGCACAAGGAAGTTGCAGATCTTTTAATACAACTTAGGGGATTTATAGAATGGTAATATACACAAATACCTTCTAATCAAACTGGTTTTCTTCTTATTGAATGTACAGCACCAATATGTGGTATAAACATCGATTTATTACAAGAATCACGATTCAAGATGCTATACGCGGGCAGAAATTTCACTCACAGCCACATCCTCTTGCAGGTATAATCGAAAACAGTCTGCAAAATACTTCTTGATGATTCCTCTGGTGGCAACTTTAGAAGCTGAGCCACTTTCGAGAATCCAGCCTTGTGCCTAAGCAAAATAACTTCATCCACTTCTAATTCCGTCTCCTGCTTGAACAGCGGTGGTTTTGTTAAAGCCCACTGCATTGACCAAATCGCCAGAGGGCGCATGTAAGCTAAAGATCTGTATTCGCCGCTGGTGGTCCAAGCTTCAGGAGTCTGAAAAGAGTATCTGTCGATATAAAATGATAAAGGAGTTAGGAAGCGAGAAACAGAGAGCAGATAACATGTACATCAATACGTTGAGTTAACAAGAAATTGACAACAAGTGAGCCAACATTTAATGGATCATATATCCCTTGACTCCCTTCAACGAGATTGTTGACAATCTCCAGTATGGTCGCATTTCAGAAACTTGGAAGAGAAGTCATGTATTGCCATTTGTTTAAGCTAACATCCAACATAAACTTTAAACAGATATGGTGCTCTCATAAACTCAATCTGAAACTTGTGACTGTAAAATTCCCAAATATAGATGGATATCAGGCTCAAGCTGTTCCTATAAGTTAAAAGTTCAACTGAACTTGGAGACAGAGATGATAGTTGTGTTTGTGGTGATGAGAGGTTTTTTCTTTTATACTATTTCTTTCAAGGGTAAATCTGGTTAACGAAATATGCACAGAGGAGGGGTTAATATGAGCAAATTTGGAGGTTACACAAGAACCACCCTATGGTTATTTGATGTCCGACTTCTACCAATCTTGAGCTTTCGAATTACTGATTGTAAGTTAACTCACCCAAGTCCTTCTTTGGACCATCCAGCTTCATAAATTCCCTCCGCAGTATGAAATCCCATATCAATTGCATCTTCCTGAATCATCGATGCAGCTACAGCATATGTAACTCCGGACCATATTTCTCGTGACTGCAATGTTGACATGTCAACCTTTCCATTAGGTAGCATCCCGTTAACAGCCCCTCGTCTTCCATCCTTAAACTTTAGGACATTGTAATTATAAATCTTTTCCAGTGCACTTCGTGCCTTGTCTTCGTCAACAATTGGCAAAAGACCGCATGCTCTGGCATACCTACAAAGTAGCTAGACAGTAAGTTTTAATTCATCGCCATGCATTACTAAAGAACAAATAACCACATGATTTCCCCAAAGTACTGTATAGGTCATGACTAAAGAGAATAACTTCACCGTGTGTGATGGTTTTGTGAAAGGAATCTTTTGATTGGCATGAATAGATGACATTCAAAATATCTAAAATGTTAGTTGAGTCACAACATACCATTGTCCGGCCAGTTGATCAGTTTGAATTGATGAACTAGAAGCTTGACCACTGTTGTCATAATTAAAGTAAGATCCATTCCATAATTTTGCATAAACGGCTTTTGCCTTCTGAAACTTTTGCCAAAAATAAACTTCTGAACCCTTGTCACCTACTTCTCGTGCCATGCCTGATGCAGCCTGCAATGCTGCTACCCACAGCCCACCACTATATGCACTCACACCATAGACTGACCACGTATCATAAGTCTGATCTGGGAAGCCATCATTCTCAATCATTCCATCTCCATCTTTATCAAATTGTTCCATATAAGCCATTGCAACATAAACAGCGGGCCAAACGGCTTCTGCAAACTTCTTATCACCCGTGGCAACCACATCCCTGTAAACTTGGAGAACAAACTTGGGATTCAAGTCTTTCCACCTATCTGTGTTATACAGGTTATAAGCATTTACTTCAAACCAGGGGTCATGGAGGCCGATATCATGAGGAACAGCTCCAAGAACCTTTCTTTGGACCCATCTTCCATCACAGAGAAGTCTCATCTTGCTGGGGTCATGCATCATTACTGCTGCTGCAAAGTCTCGTTGGATGCTGAGTTGAAGTTTTGGAAATAGCATGACTAGTGCAAAAGATGAGTAGAAATGGACATCATAAGTATTCCACATCTGATATTCAATTCCTTCAAGATAAAGGAATTGACCAATGTTTTCTTCTCCCTCCTGAAGGAGATTTGTTCCAAATGCAGAGTTTGCTGCTATGGGCGTGTGAACTTGCTCAAGTGTTGATGTCATCCTTCCAAGAATGTCGATAGCAGTATCATTTTGTTCGGGTGCATTAATGACGCTTTTCAAACCTAATGAGGACTTATCAAGGGAAAACTTCCTTTCTATAATACTTCTTAAGCTATGGACCGGAGGTGATCCATCTGCAAAACGATTTATATGAAAAAAAGATTAACTAATGTTTCACTATAACTGTCAAATTTCACCGCAAAAAATCTCGAACTTAACAAATACCTGTCCAAACTGTGCCCCCGGAATTTAGAAAGTATAGCTCATTGAACAGAGTGACAGGGTACCTGCAGAGAACTTTGACAAATCTTAGGAATCTGATCAGATCAGACATACGCTCAAATCAGATTAGACATCTAAAACTCACCATTCTGGAAGTCTCTTGTCCTCAAGAACTGGTCTTTGCCATGCTTCAATCTGGGATTCCCAATGGCGATGCTCTATGTTTCAAGGAAATAGAATAAAAAACAAAGGATGTAAGGTAACCGATGACAATCAATGGATAATATAACAAAAGATATGGTGAATTAGGATTTCCTAGTTAAAGGAGTAGGTGAGTTTCACACTCCTTTGTGTGACCGGGCGACAATATACTATGTGACCACTTCCTAGTTTATAGACCAATGTTCCTTTAGGTATCGTTTGGTATGCAGACGGGACGGGATGGAACGGAATGGGACGGGACGGGACGGGACAGGACGGAACGGAACGGAGCGGGAGCAAAGATGCCCTCGGATGGAAACAAGGAGGAAGAAGGAGACGGAGAGGTTATAATTTTGTGTTCCACGGATGTGGAACGAGTCGTTCCAGGGGGGTGAGGTGGAACGAAAATTCATCCAAAACTTGTCCCGTGGAACAGCTCGTTCCACCCGTTTTAGGCGCACCAAACGTGGGACGGAACGCCTTGTCCCACTCTGTTCCGTCCCGTCCCACGTACCAAACGGTACCTTAGGGTTGGATGATGACACAAGGGTTATGTAAGAGTGACTGACCATGAATTAGGTACACTCGAATAAATAATTATATTTAACAGCCTTAAAAAAATTCACCAACATGAAATGTATGTAATCAACCATTACCAAGAATGGCATCATGAGCAATATTTGCAGCAGCTTCCCCATGTGTTCCATAAAATTTAGTGTACCGCCTGTTTATAAACAAATTTCAGCACGTAAATAACTAAATACTATTCCACAATATCATATATTTCCCCCATGTGTTTGGCCACCCACCTGTGATACGCCTTCCCACCCCTAAATTTTGCTTCTGGGCAATCCCATGCCAATGAAAATGTTACAGTACGTACTTCACCAGATGGAACTGCCACAGACGCAGCAATGGCTGCCCCAATAGATGATCCGGGTTCTGAAGGTAATGGCATTTCTGCAGAATTAAGACAATCAAAGGATCCATGCTGTAACAAAAGAGGCACAAGTATCAAGGTTTTTGAAGAATATAAGAATAGTTCGAATATACCAAAATCAAATGGGTCTCCTACCCAGCACCATTCCTTCAAGAGCATCAAATGATTAAATGAAAATCTCCCATAAAAAAAAGACAAAATCGTTGTATGTAGACCAGATATTTGGTACAATCAAAGTGTCGTTTGAAACAGTGAAATCTAGCCTTATAAACTACTTCCTTGTAACAATTAAAATACAAAGGGATGAAGATACTTCTATGACATGAAAATGTTAGCATAATCTGCTGACCTCTTTTATCTCACTCCACATGTCCTTAGCTGTGACACCCTTTGAGTCACCAGATATCACAAAGCAAGGGCACTCTGATACGTGAACACCATCAGTCTCCTGTGCTGCTATTGCAAATGTCACTGGGGACAGCCCATTTGCAGTCCTGTATCTGCAAATAATGAGTGTTACATGTAGATAACATAACAAACATGTCATAAATTGAGCAGATCATTTCAATAATTGTTTTCCATCAAGAAAGAAAACTTACTTGTGATGTAGAAGTACGCCATGCACGCCATCCTTCATCCTAAAAGGTTAAATACTGTGGGTTAGAGTAAATTTTAGTTAAGGTGATGAGCAATAGGGTACATTTAGAGATACATCATGAAAAATATATATGCACCGCCATGTGTTAAGTACACATGCATGTTATTTAGAAAACTCAAAGGTCTAATTTGGAAATCCAAAGAGAAGTGAAGCTAACGACAAGATCTTACAATGCTCTTGAATTGGAGTGATGACCAGAAAATTCAGAAAGCCCTCCAACAGAATTCTGAATGGGACATGCCGAAATGATTTTGAATTAGTTGTAATGGAATCTCATGGGATAAGTCTCGATTCAAGATTGCCAAGAAAACATACAAAAAGAAAAAGATAAATAAAATAATTCACAAAAAATGAAAATGACTTACTGCCCAGGTGAAAAGCAGTGTGACATCAGCTGAAGTCTTCCCAGAATTATATAGCTGGAAAGAGAGAAAGAAAACGAAAACTCCTGATACAGCTGCGACAGATTTTATGAAAACATATTTCTCACAGAACATTCTTACCGTATAAGTAAAAACTGAAACAGGTAGGCTGCTCTCCTTGTAATTATGGGGAATAAAAGGTGAAATTTGACGACAGACTATTTTAAGAGCTGGGTCAGGTTCCCCTGCATTAAAGAGAAAATTATGACCCACAAAGAACATAATACCACTCAGATGTATAACAATTGATATATCTTACCGTCATAAACAGACCAAGCCCTTGGAAAAAGGGCATGATATGTAGAATTATCCCCGTTCAGATTCCAGTCCCAAGATCCAATCCCTGAAACTTGACTTCCTCTGTTCATGCACACAATATCAGTAAATTCATTCATTCATTCATAGGGGTTTCCTTATTATAATGAAAAGTAAACAAGTTTTCTTGTTTCATGTTTAGGAACTTACTTCAGATCATCTGGGCTCCTCGGACAGAGCACAGTAGAATATTTTTCACCATTGGTGCGGGAAACAAATACCTGGCACAGCATTTGTAATTCAGTAATTAAGGGAAGAAACTTTTACATCATCTTGAACAAAAAAAGGTCTAATAAGAAAGGCTACAGCAACTATTTGGTTAAAATGATGATGAAATATTATCAGAAGGTTCCAGAAGGGATAAGAGCGAAGCTAAAAGGACGTCTATTGAGATTGTATCAGACATTTATGCATCTTATAACTTAAGGAAAAATCAAATGAAGGTTATGTGATGAGGTACCATAAAACTATTGATTTTTGTAAAAGATTTCAAAAGAAATCATGGACTTAAATTTGAAGGGACTGCACACTTAACTGAACAACTGTAGACTCTTTTGAGAGACCATCAGTGTCTAACACATGAGGAGATGCATTATGCTTCTAGAGTGTTGCACTCCATTAAGTACATAATTCTCCCCAAGAGGATGTGTATATTATATAACTTCTGATTGTTGAAAGCATTAGCAAAGAAATGCCTCGAGATGGCCAGCAATAAACTTACATAATTTTCTAATTTTCTTTCTATAAGAATTAACTTACAGAAAATTGATCTGCTAAAACAGGTTTCTCTTCACATCTTCCAGGGAACAGCTGCCACCGCTGAAAATCACCACTGTAACTTCTTCCGATGCTTCCTGCCCTAAGAAAGCAAACAAAAGGATTATATAAGACACATTTGCAAACAAACTGATCTGCTAAAATGGTTGAAACACACAAAACAAATAAATTGGGAAAACCAAAAGTTCTCCTGTGAGAAACGGTAAATAGATACAGAGTACAGTAAATATATTTAGCTTCAATAATAATTCCCTGCATCTTGTGACGTTCAACAATGTCTTTGGTTATCAAAAAATGAACCTTCAAATATGATATGCAAATAAATGTATATTCAAGTATGATATACACAACATACGTCTATCTGCCCCACCACCAGCAACGTCTTAAAAAATCATCTTGTTTCTCTCCAAGCAAACTGCCCCAAAAAAGCAAATACTATGCACCCATAAAAGTTTGACCTTCTCCCTATATTTCGTCTCTATCAAATTAATAGAAAATTAAAAACTGAAACCCAAAATGATAAGGTTTTCAAATGGACCTTAAACGTAACCAGAAAGCTTCAAATACACACAACAAGATAGACATATGCATAAAAATTTGTCTTACTTATATACTATGCAATTGGTTATGCTTATGTGAGAGAGAGAGTGTGAGAGAGAGAGAGAGAGAGAGAGAGAGATTGATGAGTTACCCAATACCACCAAGGGGGACACCATGACTAGATGTTAGAGAGCGCTTGGCAAATGGATCAATGAAGCCCTCCTGCAGATAAAAAACAAAAAGGTGCGTCCGTGTTAGGAAGAAATTCAATTAGATGGATCCCCTAAAATAAGCAATCATCAAAGTAACTATGTTCATTTTACATTAAGAAGATTACCCTTTCGTTAGCAGCTTCTTCTCGTATATGACGCCATAGGCGAATACCTATTGGAGCCTACCAAAAACGAAACACGCAATATTGTTGAGAGAAACAATAAAAGAAGGTAAAGGTCAGATATCAAATGGCAGTCACCAGTCAGTGATATGCTGCATCACCAAGGCCTAAGGCCAAAACTTCATGCGAAATATCTCCAGTCAATACGTCATTTGTTCAACTTCATATATGGTGCACTTCAAACTTCGTACATTCATATATGGTGTACTTCAAACTTCCTTCATTCTATATTGTTTAAAAGACCTTAACTCTTTCCAAAAGGGTACATAATTAAGTGTTTCTAACTCAAGATATGAACATGAAATCGCACGACCCATAGGATTTTAAATAAACATTTATATTGAAATTTGCAAACTTACCAAATGAATTATCTCTTTTAAACTTAGAGTGAATGGCAAAGGTGCACTGCCCTTGCTGTTTAATTTTCGTTGCCATGTCAGTGATGCAGGCTTCCCAGGGTCGACCTTAATCCAGATAGACAAAAGAAAGTACATATTAGAGAGCACCAAATAGCACAAAACTTTCAAGTCTCAAACAAATTTCAATCAACAGTCTTAGGTCACTTGTCAGATCTTAATTACATCACACGGACTATGTTAAGTAATAAAAAACCCACTATTTTTATTGGCCAAAGCCAGCATTCTCCAGTGACAGATTCTAAGCGTTTTCTTCAATTTTCATATTTAAAGAGTAGAGACATGAACACAGTGGGTCTTCAATATAAAATGATGCAAAGTAATCAGCCTTCCTCTCTATACATGAAGACATTGAAAAGTTAGACTGAATACAATTACTTCATCTATTAGCACAGTTGCATTGTCACAATTATCCGTCTCCTCTAAGATGCATACGAAACAGATGCTGAAACTAAAGCCTCTAAGACATATTCAGCAGAAGTTAAAAGTCACAGGCTTTTCGTAAGAGAATGCAAAGTCAGTAATTAGCCGGATAAGTACACGAAATTCATCTTTTGAAGAATATAAGGACAAGTTAAAAGTCAAAACCTTTAATACACATCAAAAACAGGTTCAATTTACTTGTTTCAAACAAACAGGAAATGCTGCTACAAATAATATGTATTGATCCTACCTTTTCAAGTGAAGAATCCGAATGCTCGTAATCTCTTTCAGCATACCCATTCTCCAGTATCTTCTTCTCAGGCATGTTTCCTGTATCAAACAAAACAGCACTTAATCGGACAGACCGCAGTTACATGATTAATTAATAATGTTCTTCATCTTATCATGTGCCTTCAGTTAACTGGAAGTTAAGAACATCAACACAGGCATAGAAATTACAGCTACCATTTTACCTCGATAAGTTGGTAACAAAAAAATGCCCTTTTCCACCCTCTCGTCCACCAAAAAAAAAAAAAAGGAAAAAAAAAAAAACTACTGCAAATAATTTCAGAGAATCCTCTGCAAGATGATCGAAATTACAGAAGTGGTAACCCAGTTAGTAATGTTTTGGATAACTGTAGGACCCACATTCCTTTGACTTTAGTTGATCACTTTGCAATGCATCCTGATTCCGCAGGATTATTGAAATTTGCAATTCACACAACCTCAAATTTCATAACAAAAACAAAAAAGAAACAAGAATACAAATCAAGATAAGAAATCTTCATGACCGATTTCAACTGAACATTAACCCGACCCAACAATCCAAATAAACATAAACAAAAACATTGATTTTTTTTTTTTTTTTTTTGATCGAAAACAAAAATATCGACTTGAAAATGCAAAAGAATCGACCCAAAGCGATGAACAAAACTGTGTATATAATTCAAACCTGACAGTTATCAGACTGGAACTCCAACCCAGAGACACAGGAGAGGGAGGGAGAGGGCGGGCGAGAGAGATGGAGGATAATGCTAATGGTTTGATCACATAGAGGTTAAAGGCCGGCCTTTGACCGTTATGCATGTCCAATCCAAACGCAATAAAACCCAACAAAAGTCTATATAACTCCGACAGCATGACAACGACATTGAGATATTTGAAGAACTATTTCTCTTCTGTTTTCTTGGTTGGTGAGTGAGATGTCCAGGTGTCTCGGTTTTCTTTACGTTTGAATTTCGGAATGAGACTTGTATGTTTATTATTTTAACACACTTATCTGATTAAATCCATAACTTATAGGAGGTTTACCGCTGTTTGATTGGTTAAGTTGTCGATTTTTAGTGTTCTAGCAACAAAATATAGTCGGTTAGGCAAATTAATGGTACTGTAAAAACATATTATACTATAACGATTTTTATTATGATGTGACAATTAATTTAATATTCGTAAATGTTTTAAGTCTTGTGCCAATGTATCACCTAAAAAATGAAAGTTTGGAAGCAATGTGCTTAAGTATTTTTTTGTTGGAAGAGTAATGTGCTTAAGTAAAAATAAATTAACATGAACTAGTGAGATTACCTTATCGTTTTTCAAAAAATAAAAATTGAAATAGTACATGGCTTCAATTTCTCATAAAATGGTGGGCTTCTTATTTTTTTCTTTTTCTTGATTTGTCTTGCGACTCTAAAAGAGAATCCAAGATGATTCATGTCGAATTAAAGTATGGTCGTTGAGATATGGTAATCAAGAAATTACACACTCTAAACATGAGTTAGGCTTCTTGATCATAATATCGTATCCGTCATTTCGCATTCAGTACAAATCAATTGTAGTTTACATTATTATCTTTAAAAAAAGGATAAGTATACTTTCATTTCTGTTAGGGCTAATTTGGGGTTGCTGTGTTTTTTTTTCTTTTCAAATTACTTCTATTGTGCTGTGAAAATAAATAGGAGTGAAAAAAAAACAGATAAGTGTTTGGTAAACTATAGTTCACTTGCTTTAATGAAAAAAAAAACCATTTTTTTTAGAAGCATGTGTAGTGCTACTTCTGATTCTGCTGTTATGGACCCATGATTTTGAACTTTTTTTTTTTTTTTTGAACAAATGATATTATTTACACTAAGAAAAGAGGGTATGCTCAACCTTACAATGAGTTAACAATAATATGGTTTATATTCCATTTTAGCGAAAATCGAATCTAAAACCTCTCATTTACAAGTGAAGATAAAT
Organism: Pyrus communis; assembly: GCF_041283825.1. Classification (NCBI taxonomy): domain Eukaryota; kingdom Viridiplantae; phylum Streptophyta; class Magnoliopsida; order Rosales; family Rosaceae; genus Pyrus; species Pyrus communis. The sequence goes on from NC_142579.1 coordinate 611,685, forward strand.
ATCATTAAAAAAAATTAAACTATTTATTGATTTATGCTTGTCATCCTTGCCCAAGCTCTAACTTTTTTAAACAGCTACCCTTACAAAAACTTTATGCAAATCCAAATCCAAATCCAAAAAGCTACCTTTACAAAAACTTTATGCAAATCTAAGACAGACAACTTTTTTAAAAAGCTACTTTTACAAAAACTTTATGCAAATCCAAAACAGTGAGAGCATTGATTCCCAGTTAAAAGTTAAAATCTTTATTACTGTTACCGAAAAAAATTGCGTAAGAGTAAAAACGTACCCCCCAAATATTGTACCACATCAAACCAAACCTTGTTTTTTACTTCCCAATAGGATTCTCTCCAGATCTTTTTGGTAAGGATCCTAGTGATCCATGAATCGTGTTCATTAATCGTACATCATGCGATCAGATTTTATCAAATATTATTTGTGTTTAATTTTAAATAAAAATATTTAAAATAATTTCTGACTTCACGATATATGATGAATGGACAAGATTGACGGATCTCCAAAATCCTCACAATGAGGATCCGGATGTAAAAATTGACAAGTACTTAACCTCCAAAGGACTGAAAATACTGAAAAGTAAAAACTAATTGATAGCTTCAGGCATATACATCGTACTATATACTAGAACAACAAAACCATCTCAAAGTTGCGGGATTTACTCGGTAATACCTTAACTCAACATCATGGACTGAAAAGTTACAGAAGCGCTGATACATGTCGTTTCTTCAAAGGGCTTTCATCAACAAGAAGGTATTGACTTCCAAGAGACCTTTAGTCCAGTTGCCAAGCCAGTTACAATTCGGATCTTACTCACTCTTGCTGTCCAATATAATTGGTTTCTCAATCAATTAGATATAAGCAACGCCTTTCTTCATGGTGACTTAAAGGAGGATGTCTACATGCAACAACCTCCCGAGTTTCTTGATCCAAATTCTCCTAATTCTGTTTGCAAGTTGAAGAAATCCCTATATAGACTAAAACAAGCCCCTCGAGCTTGGTTTGATAAACTATTTCAAGCTCTTCATTCTCTTGGGTTCCAACAATCTTCATCTGATGCCTCCTTGTTTGTTCTCAATGGTCCTCATTTAGTTATTATTCTTGTGTATGTTGTTGACATTCTAGTAACCGATTCTAACTCTCAACTCTGTCAACAGTTTATCACACAACTCAGTTCTCAGTTTCCAGTAAAGGATCTTGGTCCTTTACACTACTTCTTGGGCTCAGAAGTACACAGATCATCACAAGGAATTTTTGTTCATCAATCCAAGTACTTACTTGATCTTCTTAAGAAAACAAACATAGAGGGTGCCAAATCGTGCTGCACACCACTTAGTTCCAAGAAATTAGATAATAGTGGCCCTCTCTTGTCCAACCCCATTAAATATCGCTCTATTGTTGGAGGGTTACAATACCTAACTTGGACTAGACTAGATCTTGCTTTTGCTGTCAACCAGATCTACCAATTCATGCATGCTCCCAGGGAACAACATCTTCAGGCAACTAAACGAGTTCTCCGATTTCTTAAAGGTTATCTTTATCACGGTTTGTGGTTCACAAAGGGTCCAATCCATCTTTCAGCATACTCTGATGTTGACTGGGCTGACTGCACTTTTGATAAAAGATCTACAAGTGGCTATTGTGTGTTCTTAGGCTCCAATCTCATTAGCTGGAGTGCTAAGAAACAAAGGACTGTTGCACGGTCATCTACAGAAGCTGAATATCGCTCATTAGCTCATACAGCTGCAGAACTTACTTGGGTTTACAAAATCCTCGTAGATCTTCACTTCCCTATCCCTACATTGCCTACACTTTGGTGTGACAACATCTCAGCAATCTCCCTAGCATCTAATCTTGTCTTTCATGCTCGTACAAAGCATGTTGAGATCGATTACCACTATATTCGGGAATTGGTTCTAGCTAATTTTCTCAAAGTACAATATGTTTGCAGTGAAGACCAATTAGCTAATCTTCACACCAAGTCCCTATCCAAAAGTCAATTTTAGTTCCTGTGCTCCAAGCTTCCAATTGGAATTTGTTCTGATTCCCCTTTTAGCTTGAAGGGGTGTATTAGGGAAAATGACAAGTCACCCATTTCAGTTACTGTTAAATAGTTTGTTATCTCTAAATGTAATTAGCTGTGCTAATGTTTGTGATTAGTTCGAACTGTTATAAGGTTAGGCAATTAAGGGGTATCTTTGTAAATAGCCAAAGGCTATATATATATGTCTTCACAGTGTACAAATGATTATTCAGAAATATAATTGAAAGCTTACAGAGGAAGTTTCCAGTTTCTATAAGTTCGAGTTACAATGAATTCTCCGTCTGGGGCCCTTCCAAACATAAAACGTTGCGGGGACCTTTTGCTGTCTAACTCTTCACTCGTACTTTCCAAATCAAATAACTCTTGCATGAATTACTGGTACGTTCGAGTACAAGTATGTGTTGACTGGTTTCGAGTTTTTAATGAATTCCGATGAGTCGATTTCATACTATATATTATTCCCTATTTTTGGTATATTTTGGTTATTATTTTGGTGAGATTTTATACTAAGCCGTTTGACCGTAGCAATGAAATAAAGGCCCAATGCACAGCTTTTCCAGATTGACATTTTTGGACATTTTGGGCATTTTGAAGGTTAAGATGGAATATTTTGAGAAATATTCCTTCTGAGGATTTGTAAGGGACATCTTCAGCTTTCAAAAGAGACCTTTTTGGACCAAATCGGAGTTGATTTGGTTGGTTAAAAGTTTGATTTTCTAAGAAGTCTGAATTTCAGTTTAAATAGAAAACCTTTTATTTTCTGTTTTATTTTTTTATATTATGTTTCCTAGTTTTATTCTAAGACTTTTTAGGGTTTTATTTTGTAGTAGTATAAATAAGACTTTTTAGCTGTTAGGGTTAGTAGGGAAGGAGAGGTGGAAACGCACGCACAAGCCTTTGACAATTCAAGTTTATTTTCTAGGTGCTTTCTTTCCATGTTCTTAATAATATTTGTTTTATGAAGAGGGTTTATTGTGATTAGTAATTGTAAGTTCACCTAAGGCAAACATCACGCTCTTAAGAGTTGCATGGTTTTTCAAAGGGTTTTCACAAAGCTTAATGAGTCTTGCATATTTATATTTGATTTGAACATCACAAAAGGATTGCATGTTAGATATACGTTTTCGCTTGAACATCACGAAAATAATATGCATTAGGAAAACCTAACCTTCAAAGCATGTGTGTGGAAATTTGTAAGTAATTGATAGAATTGCATAGGATTGTTAAGGAAACAACGAAACCCTAGGCTTTACAAATTGACTTCATCTAAATTGTTCTCTAGTTAATTTCTTTAATTGTTTTGTTTTAAAATTCGTTTTTATTATATTAAATTCTAAAATCAACATTTTCCAAACTTTGTTTTCAATAATTAATTAAGAGTTGGTTTTAAACACAAATTATTTATTCAATCTCTGTGGAAAACGACCTTGCTTGAGTTGCTATACTACAACAACCTTATACTCTTGCAAGTATTTTTAAGTGTTTTTATCCCTACTTTTGTAGGTGGTAAAAATTCCTATCAAATTCTTCCTTCCAGATCCAGGAAAGCCGGCAGAAATGTTTCAGAGAACATCAACAGATTTCTTCTGCAAATATGATATCAAAGATGAATTGAACTGCAAAAAGAAGAGAAAGAATTACCAAATATCAAATGGACCACAAAGGATAGATGATTGACCAAATATCAAATGAAACAAAAGGGCAACGGTTTCAGTTTCAATTCCACGTCAATTAACTTGTCAAAACCAGTCGTAACACAAATATTTGTACAAGAAAATGGAAGGAAAGTGGCTCAAAGCATATATAGTTGAAAAGATTGGTATAACCCTCTCACATATTGTATCTTACCTTCCTCCTTGGGGATGTTAGGCTGATCAACCAAGAGCTGCTGGAGTGCTCCCAAATCACTGGCACTGGAAAATTATTGAACGAACGTCAAGTACAAAAGCTTAGTTCTTAAAAGTAGGAAGAAATATGTTGAAATATGACCATGTTAAAAAATGGCTGACACATCTGCAGATTACACCGAGTTCCAAAGTGTGCCAAATTTATAGTAGACTAGTAACTGTAACATAAAAAATTCAAGTACACTGGAGGTCCAAATAAAGTTCAGCCTACTGATCTGAGCTCCCAAAACACCCAGCCCGGAAAAAATGGAATGGAAACTCAGAAATTGAGAAAGTTGAACTACAAACATATAAATAAGGGTGGGCTGCAAGGGCGGTGAGCTGAATCTCGACACAGTTCATTCTCCCTCGATGTTACATGCTAAAGAAGAATAAAAGTTGCATTAAATAACATCTTCCAAACTACAACAGAATCTCTTCACATTTGGAAGGATCAAGTTCCTAAACAAATTAGAAAGGTAAAAATATCAGTTCTGATTAGAAGATAAGTACTTCGCACACCTGGGTTTCAAGGTCAGTTCTGACAGTGCTGAAACCAATGATGACTTCAAAAGGTACCTGATAAAGGAAGGGGAAAAGAGAAAATTATTCATGATCTCGAGTCTCAACCAATATATAACCCGAAAAGAAAGTTTAATTACATTGGTGCGTGGTGTGCGACTGTGCGTGTGGGCAGGAGAGGACCAGACATTTTGCAGCAATTTAGATTAAACTTCCAATACATCCAATTACCATAAAGTCACAGAAAAATAGGAATGACATCTGGCGAAACCTCGTTTGACATCTCAAAGCTAGCACACAACAATTATCATTTAAGACACCAAAGAGTTACATACTCAGAGCAATGCATGTCCTGGAGCAGCACAAGCCCATCTAAGCAATCTGCAAGACTGGGCTTTACACCAATTCGTTGCTGCAGTTGTTTAACACTCAGCTGACCAGAAGCACCGCCTTTTACCATCTGCCTACCATCACGATGGATCTTCCCAAGAGACAGTACAATACCATGAAACTCTTCCCTGAAAATAACAACACAAGTTTAACCTTTTTCCCCCTTTCCACCTAAAAAATGACTGGTAGCACTAGATATACGCAAATAAGCACGCTATGCTTTCAATTGAAATAATCATGGTTTAGGACTGAAATGGATGCATTCATAATAAATTTCAGTTACCACCACAACAACAACAAAACCTTATCCCACCAAGCGGGGTCGGCTGTATAAATCCTAAAAAGCCACTGCTTTCGGTTTTGGGCCAAGTCTAGCTGCCGTAGTCCCGGTTACCAGTACCAGAAAGAAAATAACAGGAGGAAAGTTACTTACATGGTTTTCTTCATGGAAAGGAAGATGTTTTGCAATGATTCCATCTGCTTTGCCAGTAGTGCCTCTTCGATACCAACGACATCTTTCAAACGGCCGTAGTTCTTGGAATCTTGAAGCACCTGATCAAAAAGGCAAAGTTAAGAAATGAAACCCAAGTTGTAAATTAACAAAAGGCATATCAAGAAATGGTTTTTCTTTGGGGTGGGTTTGTTTTTCGTGGCTGCATATGGAAAAAATAAATGGATAAGAAGAGGGGGTTCGAGACCTGCAACCTCTGGATGATGGAGGAGGCGTTCCTGAACTGCGAAATCAAGCGAGACTGAAGCAGGGCCCAGCTATCCATCTCATCCTTCACCTTCCTGAACCTCTGCTGGTACCTCTTCACCATCGCCTCCATCCCCACGACACCACACTCCACACAGAGTGTCAGAGACGGACTCTAACAGGGTAGCCGAAGTTTTAAAATTTTGGTTTGCTTGTAGAGACGGGTCGAGTTCGAGTTCGAGATTCCACCTCTTTCGCATGTGGCTGCGGCTGTGCTGGTGGTGAGGCGGAAATGAATTGACGATGGGTGGGTAGTAGGGTGGAACCGTGCAAGGGTGTGTGGGTGGTCCATTTTAGGTTTTTAACTTTAAATTATTTTCTTCCTAATCATTATTAACCTTTTGAAAATAATTATGATTGAGGAAATGACCAAGGAATGTATGACATTCCAGTAAAATTTAAAATTTGTAGATGAGATTCTAGTGTTTTAAAACTTGAAAATGCAAAATGTAATTTAATCATCATAATTACTCTCACAAACACAAACTTTTCGTCCCACTTTGAAATTGTAATTTACCTACCCCTTGTGAAGCTATAGGTCCAGCAAAAGTAGCATATTGAGGACCCGCAATAAAATTCAAACCAAAAGTTACAAAGATAGAACTTCAAATAGAAAAATGTGGAGGAGCTGGAAGAGCAATACTCTCTCAAGTCATCCTGCAAAATAAGCAATTAAGCACAGAAACCTCAGCGAAACTGGAGAGATTTCAAGGGTTTTTTTTTTTTTTTTTTTGGTCAAACGATAAATTTGTTAGATTAAATGTTTGATTAAAGAGCCTATGGAGTTCGAACCAACACCGTGATGCATAAACAACACTCCTCTCCACTACTATGATAGAAAACCACTTGCGATTTCGAGGGTTCAGTTAAAATACTTGGTATTCCATTACACCACGTAACAACCGATAACTTCAACCATTCAGACGATCGATCGATTGAGAAACAACAAACCAGTCCCGTAGATTTTGAGCAAACGAGTCTGTCTACAATTTGGTAGCTAATCTCATCCAACCGGAAAACAAAATCTTGTTTCAACTCAACAGATTCGAATCAAAATCGAAAGGTTTTGCATATAATAATACAATTAGATCTTCACTTCAGCAAACAAGGTGGATTCAGAGAGAGCGAGAGAAATCATATCATGAATTCGATCAAGCAAGCAAAAACCCATCACTAATCTGAAGAAAACTAGAAAAACAAACCAAGAATAAAAATCCTTATTCAAAAATCTAAACCCTTTACAATCAGTTTTTCTTTACCACAAAATTGATATTGATATTGACCAGGCGAACTCAGTTGCGGCTGCATGCTTCTATCTAGCTGTGGTTCCGTGAACTTGAACTACTGGTGAGTGAGATGATGGAAGGGGGCGCATGGGCCACCCGAGCAGCGGAGGTGAGTCCGGGGGTGATGCATCTCGACTAGGAGAGAAGAGGCTCAGTTCCACAAAGGGTACCCTAGAAGAACCCTCCTCCCTTTCCAAAGTACGAAAAGAAATTGATCCACGCTTTGCTGACACATCAGAGTTTCTACATGGGCTGATTCCAGAACTTTCCTCCATATGACTCTGGTTAGCAATAAGAGAAATGGTGTCATTTTGATCATCATTAACTCTCCTACTCTCCAAGTCCTGTAAACTCCCCAGGGCTAAAGAATCCGCAACAGGGCAGTAAACAAGCATGCATATACACACCCCGGCACAACATAAAAGTGCAAGAAAAGCCAAGAAAGCAAGAGCTTCAAACTGAATGTGCTCTGGTTTAGATAAAACAGAGAAACCAAGCAAAGTAACTCTTAATGGAAGGAAACTTGAAACCGAGAATATCAATGTATAAACTCTCTTCTGTAGACCCTTGTTGATGACCAATTTCAAAATCTGCCTTCCAAGCCAAAACAAGTAGGCAGTAAGAATGATTGCAAAAATCCCAAGGAGGATGGTACTCAGCAAGGGGTAAGTGCAGAGGGCAATGTGATCAGTCTTGTGCACTGTACTTGTGAAGTAGGAAGGCAATTTACGTAAACTCTCATTCCTGTAGAGTTCGGGTCCGATTAAAATAACAAAGAGCTGAAGAACAACCACTGGAAGGCAAAAGAAAAAAATGTAACCAGCTGTTTTCCCATTCCACGTTTGGCTTAGAATTCCAGTCTCCATTGTTTGCAAGGGCGCACGAAGTAGAAACACAAGCGTCAGGAATAGGCATGGTTCTGCAAACCCAAGGTTTGAGACAATGTAACATTTGCAAAGAGTCTCCTGCCATTTCAAGTTAAGGGCGTTCAACACTCTCCCCTCACGTCTCAACAGACTTAAACGGACAATTTCACCGAAACCCCACCAGACTGCAAACACGATGAAAGTGATTCGGATAATCCAAGGGCCACTGAAATAACCCAGCTGAATAAAACCCTGACTACGAATGCGAGAGCGAAAGTAAAACAAGTAAATAATGCAGAGGAAACCAAGAAGGATCAAGAGAGCAACTAGACATATGGTCAACACACCGAGTGTATCGGCAGCAATACTCGTCAGGGGCATTACCCGAAGCACAGATTCCACGCATGCTCTCTGCCAGCATGGATACAATGATCCTCTGGTAGCGTAAACGCTTCCTTCCCAGAATTAACGAGAACTATCAAAGCAGTTTAAATAGTAATACCAGAAGATTCTCATCGCACTCATAGATATATCAATTACTGAAGTTCATGTTTCCAGGACATTCCCATGAACAACCATACAGCACCAACACTATCTGAACAATGTTGGGCTCTTAGGTTGATTATGTGACCCACACAGCTGCAAAACAGATGGAAGAAAACCATGAGCACACAAGGGTTTACAAAGATTGAAGATTAAAAAATTTATGGTTACAATCAACATAACTCAGATAACTTAAACTTTAATTAAACAACAAGCTAAACAATAGTACACCAATAAAAATTTATAACTGCCATACCTGAAAGAAAGGGTAAAAAGGTCACACAAAATAACCAACCCCATATAAGATTGTCAAAACATAATAAAGACAAATGCATACCACTTAAAAGAGGAAACATGAAAGAATAGCTTTTACTCGAGGCAAATAATAAGTGATTACAGATTCTATGAATATGTCAGATTTTGCAAGTACCAATTTTTGCATAAAAAATTAGAGCACGTCAAAGTGTCTGCGCACCCAAATATCTACTCTTTGTAATAGAAGAGATCTGTAGATCACATGTCCAGAAAGAAGAAGTGCGGATGGAATCTCATTGCTTGCGTAACATACTTCCCTCGGCATTGTGAGAACTAGTTTCGAACGATTGACGTGCTTTTAAAGCTTACGAAAATATCAATCAAACTACATTACCTCTCTTCTCACAAAAGAGTGTTTGCTCTAAACTGCTTATACTCTTATAATCTGACAAAAATCTTAGTATTGCATCTCATTCATGGACACTACTGATATTCTATCCAGCTATATCGACATGCGCAAACAAATCATAAAAAAGAAAACAAAAACGAAACCAGGAAGCCTAAGGTTGTTCATTTATTTGATATCCATTATAATAGACCCAAAAACTGGAAAATATAGTTTGAATTTATAATCTAGTTTCTTTTCATTTCCTACCATTTCTCAGCAACCAAACAGTCCATAACCATTAAACCGAATTTCAAAATAATAAACCTCGCACAAACATTATATTCCAAATCATTTCAAGAAGAAATTACAAGAAAAACAAAAGTCACAAAAATGACTAAAAAATAACTAAACCCAGAAAAATTAAACGAATTATGAATAACACAAAGAGAACAGCAAGCCGCAAACATAATAGAAACCCTAAATTCAAGAAACGATGGCACAAATTAGTACGAATTAAAGCAAAAGGGAGATCAATCGAGATCTTACAGAGCCGAGAATCGTGATCTGCTGAAGCCGAAGCCTGAAGTGCAGAATCGGACGAGAAGATCAGAAAACCCTAACTTGCACAGAGAGAGGAGAGAGAGGAGGGAGAGAGGGAGAGACAGAGAGAGAGAACAGAGTGACTGGAGAGAGAGAGAGAGAGACACTAGTTAGGGGAATAGGTGAGTGGGACTTTGTTGGTGACAGCCTGTTTCCAGCTGTGTCGTCCGAGCCTCGTGGTTCGAAAACTTAATAGGCTTGCTTCGCTTTCTTCTCGAGCCTACGTGGCAATGTCGTGGCGGCGTTTACAGTGACTTTGCTTTGTCTCCTGTTTGTTATTTTTTTGCTGTTTATTTTTTTGTTTTATTTTTCCGTTGAGGACAATTCTTTGGGAGATTGGGCGGTAGATTCTCGAGTTTCCTCCTCTACGCATTTTTGACTAAAACAGCATAACCCTTTGCAAAAATATAATTTTAATTTCTTAATATGTTAGTTGTAATAATTTGGTTTGAACATGACATCGATAATCGAAGTTAAGACTTCACATACAAGTAAAGAATAATACAACTTAAAAATAATTTTTTCTAAATACGACGGTAGATTCAATAAGAAAGGATCTCATTAGTACAAAATTTCATCAACAGACAAACAACTAATTGATGTACTCGTTAAATAATAAATTTTGAAATGAGATTTGGAGGATTCTCAAAATAGTTAAACAAAAAGTCAAAGTGAAAAGCATAACGAGCTAACTGATGAGCATCACCATTGGCTTGGCGTCGTACATGGTAAAAGTTACTCCAATGATTGTAGAGAGTCGATACTATGCATCTTTGACAATAGGTCAAACGAAATACAAATTGACAAAAATATTCTTCAATGCTATGACTCAGTCGTACGCGGAGGCGCGTAAATTTGATTCAAACAATTATAGTCGATAAAGTAACAAATAAAAAACACAAAATAAGTGCTTCTTTTAAAACGCACTCAAGATACTCGAAACGAGCCTTTGAAATCTTGGCTAATAGTGATAGTGATTTTAGCATTATTTTACTATAATTAAGAGAACACAACTTGTTAATCTTTTTGAAAATTATATCCATGTCATCGTTTTAATATTTACACAAGTCTCCGACTCTCCCCTCAACCACAATTTTATTTATGTACATTTTCCTATCGAATTAAAAACCCGATTGTGTTGACAAAAGAAAAGTAAACATGATACTAAACCCGCACTTGAATTGTAAAATGTTGGGTTGCTCTTTTAACCTGACCAACCAGTTGCAGGTTTTAGTTAGGAATTGAAAGAATTTTGAAAAAGTTATAACCCTATGACGTTTTATGGAGTTTCGTTGACTCTATGTGGTCGTTAAAAGTGCTTTTAAAATAATTGAAAGAGTTTTTATAGAAAATAATTTGGATGACTCTGTATGATTCGGTCTCTCAGTCTTGGTTCGAGGAACCTCCCGACCTTTTGGGCGATCAAGTGTTTTTCCAGGATTTCATTACATTTTTACCAAAAGATTGAATCGAAAAACTTTTTCGCTAAAAGTGCTTTTAACCATTTTAAAACACTTCCAAACGAATCCTTTGTGAATTATGTAAAATCATTAAAAATCTTAAATGCTTGATTTCCTAAAGTCTAAAATACTACAAAATTGCTCCAAATCACTTAAAATTCTTCGTATTTTAAAAATATTTTAAAATCAAATTCTAATAGAATACTAATTTACTACTATGAATTTATTTAAAATATTAATTAAAATTTTCGTATTTTTAAATACTTTAAAATTAAAACACTAATTGTGACATCCCGTCCCGGGATTATTAAACGCACGTGTGAAATTACCTTTTTGCCCTAGTTCGTTTTTGTCACGTTGTGGGTTGTTTTGTGTGGTGTGGCATGTGTTGGACCACACACACACACACTCACACACTCAGTCACTCTCCTTTTCCCTCTGTCTCTCCCGTGTCTCTCTCTCTTTCTCTTCTCTTCCACCATTAACGTACGGACACACATCAAGAACCCTCAAACCTTAGCAGATCGAGGGAACCAACTACACCATTGAACTCGTGAGGTCGAGGCGAGCACAGCCATACCATTTTCAGGTGAGAAATCCTTGGTTTTCACGTCGATTCAACAATGGCCGATTTGAGTACTATTCATGCAAAGTTTATACATTGAGTTTTTGGGATTTCTGAGCTCGTAGGTGTGTTGGTGAGGTCCTAAGGAGCGTCGGAGTAGCTCGTTGGACGAATTTGGACGTCGGGAAGGCCTGGTTCGAAGTTGGCCGAGTTTTGAGTTTTGAGACAGGTATGATCGCGTGGTTTTTAGCTATTAAAAGTTGTGTAACGTGATTCTACTAGTCTAGGGCTTTCTTTTGGTACAAGAATCATAGAAAATGGTTGAAAAACGAAGGAGAATAGTGAAATTGAAGTTTTCCCCAGTTTTCCGGCGACCGGAGTCCGGCGAGGGTAGACCGGAGAAGAAAGGAGAATATTCCGTTAAGTTTAACGGAATATTCCTAACGGCAGTGACGGCGTCAGTTAGGTTTAACGGAATATTCCGTCAGTTTAACGGAATATTCCTGACGGCGTCTGTTGACACCGTCAGTGTGCATGGCACGTGGCCGCGCGTGGGGGGCGCGTAGGTCCGTGCCTTGGCCGGCGCGTGGGGGCGCGTGCGGCGGAGGAAAATTATTTTAAAAATATGGTTGTGATCCTGAGGTTGTGTAGAGCACGTTGGTATATTCATTTGTCCATTTTGAGCAATGTATGAGAAGTTATTACGAGAAATGGGTTATGTGCTTTAAAGTTAACGTTTGTATAGTTGTTTCGCATTTAGGTGACACGTACCCCAAGGACGAGCGTGCACACGCGAGGCAGGGGGGCTACGACCCTTCTACATACCAGTGAGTGGGCTTTTGTTTTCCGTATATACCTATATACATTTATATTCCCAGAAATTGATTTAAAAAGGGTTATTTGCCTTATGCCATGCATGTTATTATTATCGTTTATGCATCATTGCACTCATTAGTAGTGGCATACATATATATGCATATTGGGTGCTGAGGACGCACAAGTAAGTGCCAGGTAAGTGGTATTCATATTTACTTTCAGCAGTAGTTTGAGAAACTTAGAGAGCTCATAACCTGCACCCCCGGTGTTAGTGCTCCCGCCCAGAGTAGGGCACAGTCCTTCACGTGATGTTCACTTCCCGCACCACACGCTCAGCTTGGATCCAAGTTAGGTGCATAGGCCTGTCGTACAGACCACATTAGGTGGTTCCGACTCGTAGGTGACCCGCAATTATTCGCACAGCCTTCACGTGATCGTAGCACTAGAGCGTATATATATGTTACACCCAGGCCTGTCGTACATACCACCTTGAGTGGTTCCGACTCGTGGGCAGGTTCAGTTATAGAGTTGAGATTTGAGCTCTAGATGCAGCCGTACAGGTTACGTTAGGTGACTCCGGCTGCCAGATGTTATGCTATTGATGTGATTTATACCTGGGCACTTACATTCATTATGAGGCTTTGACATGGCATATCTTGAGCATGATTGGCATACCCTTGAGCATGTTTTGCATGTTTATACATACGGTTATATGTTTATTTTCTGGGAAGTATACAGGTTTTACGGCGAGGGGTTAGAATGTATTTTGCTAAATGGTTTTCAAAGAGCTTTGTTTTTGCCCACTCACGCTTTTGTTTTGCGCCCCTCCAGGTTCTAGTTGCTTAGCCGTTGCGGTGGTTTCCCCTGAGGGCTTTCCGGCGTTTCTGACAGACACTCCCCATTGTAGGGTCGCCTTCGGGCGTACTACTGTTGTCGTTTTCGTTTGGGCTGCTATAGACCTGCTCTGAAATTGTATTTCACTTACTAGCACTTGTTTTAGTACCTTGTATGCTAGTTTTAATTATTCGTACTTTTATATTACTACTTTATTAGCTTCCGCACGTGCACGTGGCTACGTCACCTTCGTGTGACGGCCAGCACGCTCCGATCTTGGTCGGGGTGTGTCACTAATATAGTTATAATTTTTTGTGTGTCAAAAGATAGATTTTGTTAAATTAAATGTCAGATTAGTCACTGACGAGATTTGAACTCACGTTGTCATGCAACTTAACATCCTTCCACCATTGTGGTAAAGGGTCTATGAATTTATTTAAATGTAATTTAGTCAAAGATTAACAAAAACTACTATTTAGTCATATATCAATGACATATTTTTGTTATGGACTCAATGATATATTTTTGTTAATTAGGAATAGGTTAATGATAAATGTTACATGGGCTTTAAGGCATTATCATAGTTACAATTTTACCCTTCCCTCATTTTCTCTCATTTTTTTTCAAAAAAAATTGTGATTACATGCTGCCCGACCTTTCTCTTCCACCCCACAACTAGCTGCCAACCAGATTTGCGAAATATGCAATCAAGCCGTCATGTGCGCTCCATCTTCCCCCGCCAAGACACCACGTCGATCTCTCTTAGCCTTCTCCCACTCTCAATCTAGCAACTTGTTCTTGGTGGGACTGTTCGACAGCACCACACCACGGCCACCACCTGCAGGAGAAAAAAGACCCGAAAATCAGACCCCAAAAGCTATGATTTCAATACATACGCCTCATTGCCGCTATCTTTCACTGGCAAGGCCTTCTTGTTGAGCCCAAAATAGGTAAAGTCGTGATGAGCATTTGTGGGGGATGAATTTGGGGTTGAATTTTATGGGTTTTGATGTTTTCTTCTTTTGGGTTTGAAATCTTTTTGTGTTTTGATTAATTTGATGGGTTCTATCTCCTTTTGTTCTATGATATGAAATTTATATTGTCTTAAAGAAGTAATTTTATGGGTCAAGGGAGACTCCGTGAAATGTGGAAATGATGACGGGAAAAAGAAGATAACCAGGAAATAGACAATGTAATGTAGTGTCTGAATAGAAATGTGAAAACAGAATTAAGAAACGGACACTACATTGCAGTGTCTGAATCAAAATGTAAGAAAGAAAAAAAAAAAACTAGGAAACGGACATTGCACTATAGTTTTTGAATCAAAATTTAAAAGAAGACAAATAGAATAGGAAACGGACATTATATTGTAGTGTATGAATCCAAATGTAAAAATAAAGAGTCGTGCAAATAATGAAGCATAGAAGGCGTGTGAGCGATGAAAAATAAGGAACCAAGAAACAGACACTGCTCTGATTCGTATTAACGCATTCCAAAATATGAAAAAAATATGAGAAATGGGGTGTCGATTGGAGTGGGTACCAACTGTAGTGGCATATTTTGTAATTTTTGTTTATTTTAAATGCATTTAAGTGTTACAATACATGATTGACCTATTTATAATTAACATAAATATTGTTGATCTATTATCAATATGATAATTTTGTATTGATTTCATACAAAATCACCCTTTATTTAAAATGTTAATCGAATACAACTCTTTCAAAATATTTAAACTCCTAGCTGTTTACTAATTCGTAATCAGATTGAGAGAAATTACATTGAAAAAAAATTAGATTGATGAGGAATCATAATCAGATTCTTATTAAATTATTTGTTAAAACTATGTGAAATCAGAATATGAAACCTATTGAACCATATATACTGTGTATTAACTCATATGAATCGAAAGGAAATTAATAGTATTACCAAAATGCCCCTATGATCAGTAATCTATTTGTTGTTGCTGTTGAAGTTGGATTCACGGAATTCTCTATCTTTTCTCCTCCTCCTCCTCCTCCTCCTTATAAAGGTTCAGAGTGTGTCCTCCTCCTCCACGTTCAGACTTTCACTCCGACGCCCATATGCTGCCGCATTATTACGGTTCAGATTCTTCTTCTTCTGCTTCGTCGCCGGAGCTTTGTTCCTTCTTCCTTCTCGCTCTTAATTTCTAGTCTGGTTTCTTTCTAAATCTCGATTTCACGGATCCCTATAGGAATTGAGGTCCTCACCGTCGCCGGAGCTTTGTTTCCGGTCAAACTCCTCTGAAATCAGTGTATACTGAGACGCACCTCTCTTCATCGCCGGGGTCCTCTGGGTCTTCTAATCACTTGCACTCAACAATCAACATGGCTTATGTTTCGAGCAACAAAGAGGTAAACCTTACATTGCTCAATTTGATGAAGCAACAGCTTAATTAGTATGATCTGCTTCCTAATTTTGAAAATATTGTGTTAAATTACGATTTGGCGGGCATTGTGCTTGCGTGCTTGCAGGGAGACTCTTATGATGTGAGCAATGGTGATGCTCAGAAAACGGTTTTCGATTTGGGTGCATTCGTTGGGGACTTGACCGTTGAGGAGGATGCAAGCAGGTATTTACTTATTTCGTATATCTACATAGTTGATGTATTGAGTTCACATTGTCAAATTTTGGCTAACAGCTATTGGATACTACACTAGGAATCAGTATTCACCCATGTATGAGTAATGCCATGCACAAACATTAGAGAGGTTTATGCGTGCAAATTAAATTGCTTACTTGAAATGCATGTGCGGCGCGGCCGCATATTATGCTGAGTATGTTGATGACAGATGGAATAAGTATTCTAGAATTTCAAATTATAGTCTGAGAGTGCATCATCTCAGAAATGATTCCATTGTAACTTTTTCCTCACCTTTCAGTGATGATATATCGTTAGAAGGACTGCAGCAAGAATTGGAAGAATGTAAACACGATGATGTGAGTAACATTCAAGTTTCCATGCTCTTTAATGCTCCAATACATGGTTCCAACGTATTTCTTTTAATTGGTATTTTGTTTATTGTGATAAGAGAGAATGGTCTTTTCTCTGTGCTTTGAGGTTTTGAAAATGGTTCTTGTGAAATGTAATTATCCGTTGACTAAGGAGAAGTATATGAACTCATGACAAATGGAATTCCTGGAAGTGATTTTTTCCTGGTCAGAGAACTCATATGATCTTATTTACATTTTGAAAATAAGCTAGTTAGTTCATAAGGATTCATGTGGTTGGACACCTATCCCATTTTAATACTTATGTGTAATTTGTGTGAATAGTGAATACAGTAATTTCCTTGTAATTTCGTCGCTCTATTACTTGTGATGAACTACTCAAATGCATCAATATTTCTTCTATCTATCATCTGAATCTGATGTAGAAAGTTGGGAATATATTGTCTTGTGGTTATCACTAAAATGCATTAATCTTTCGACTATATATCATCTAATGTAGGTAGTTGCAAACATATTGTCTAAAGGCACGAAACTTCGGGAGCATACAAAGGGGGTTGAGAACAATATACGACAAGTTGAATTGGACTCCATCCAGGTTCTCGTTCGCTCACATTCTCTTTACTATTTTTTGTGCATTCCCTAGTTGAATTATTTCTAACAGATTTATCGAGTGATTGATATCGTGATAATAGTTCCTCTTTTTCTTTTGTTTCACTTGAGTAGCTGTGCTTGTGTGCATAATATGTGCAAATAAGATAGTGTTAATATTCCTGTTGAAATGTGTACTTCCTTGAGCTTTTTGTGATTACCATATTTACCTTGTAACAAGGTTTATTCACGGTGAACTGTTCTCGTTTTGGTTATCAAACATTTGTTATGTGTTTCAAATCTTTTCTGAGAGGTACTCATTTTTCTTGGAAGAGGCTGTGAAAATTTGTGAAGGGTTAAGATTTTGGTTTCATCCTGTTGTGTTTTGGTGCATTTGGAAATAATGTTGTCAAATTTCGCTGTTTTCAGCATAAATGCTTCTTCTATGGTGCATAGTTATTAATTTTTGTGAAAATCATTTATGCATGGCTCCCATGTAGTTTCCTGCATTAAATTTATATATATAGTGGATATAGTGGATAAGGTTCTGGGAATAATTAATTTGATCGTTCGGATCTTCCTTTATGCAATACTGCAGGACTATATTAAAGAAAGTGATAATCTGGTATCTCTTCATGATCAAATTCGTGATTGTGACAGCATCTTGTCACAGATGGAAACTCTTCTGAGTGGATTTCAGGTAGATTGGTCCTTTCACTCACAGAATGACTGTATCTTCTTTTGCTTATATTGATAGAAAGACTTCTGGCTTCTCACTTATGTTTGCGGAAAATATATTTAACGATGACTCTTTAACATAAACATATATACCCAAATAAAAACCCTCGTCAATATCTCTAGGAGGATTACTTTACAGAAAAAAATATTCCTTCTTTTGACCAGCGTATAAAGTTTTGCTTCAATCAAATACTTTGTATATGTATAGTACCATTATTTGAGTCATGTCAGTTATATTTGCTGCAGTGATTTAATAGGAATGCATTAAAAAATCCACTTTTGATTTCCATTTTAGTTATATTCTAAAATTCTAATTAGTGTATTCTTCTTGATTGTGGAGGTGTTTAAAAGAATGTACAGTGTTTGAGTTTGAAGGTGTTATGTTAGATATATGGACTTTTATATTTTTTTTCTTCCAGTTTTTCATTAATAAAGTATGTGTTTCTTTTAAACGGTTTCTAAATTTTTATTTTATCCCACAACTATGCTCGAAAACAATACTAGTATCATTTCAGCTGTGATACAACTCAAAAGCACATAAATTTCCAATATTACATGCATTTTAAATGATATCCATTTCCTTTTTCCAGTTCCTTTTCCTTTGGTTTATTAATTTCATATTTGGTTTCCTCAAGTCTTGTTGCTTAACCTTCAATTTCTTGCATTGAGATTTTATTTTATTTCCAATATTTTTTTAAAAAAAATTTAAAGCAAGAGCTTCTATTAAAAACATAAGCATAAGACTGGAGAACAAGGAGTGATCTGAAAAATAAGCACAACATGCAATCAGCCACTCTATCCTTAAATAAATACAACAAACCATAGAATTTTAAGGGGATTGTTTGTCAATTATCCTCACCCTTAACATATATTATATAAATGTCATTAACACTTCAAGAATTCTTTTCCAGTCAGAGATTGGTTCAATAAGTTCAGACATCAAAATTCTTCAGGAGAAGTCTATGGACATGGGTTTGAAGCTGAAGAATCGCAAGGTACCATTTGTTTGTATAAAAAGCTCTATGTCTTTGCTTCTCTTGAGTTCAATTAACAAATAACCTTTTGAGTATTGATGAGGCATGCTCCTCCGTAGCTTGCTGGTTTGTGTTATAAAATTGTTGGAATAATATCTGTACAAATTTCTTACTAGATTAGCAGATAATATGGTATGGAATGCCTGTAAATCATCATTATTGATTAAGGTGAATTGATGGTAGGCATAGTTGGTCTGCTTCTTATCCATATGCTTCTTGTTTCTTATATGAATGACCGGTTTATGTTCATTTAACAGGTGGCAGAATCAAAATTGGCAAAGTTTGTTGAAGATATTATAGTCCCTCCAAGAATGGTAGACATAATTGTTGAAGGCGAGGTATATCTTATTCTTTTAATTGTTAAATTTATCCTTGTAAATGCAATATCATCATTTTTCACGTTTTTTTCTGTTCGTATATGATAAAAAAGTGCCATTATAATCTTGACAAGAATGTTTTCTCACAATCTCAGCTGTATCATTTCTTAAGTGAAACTTAATGGAGAGTAACATGTTCTTTAGTTGGCATATTGAATTTGTATTATGTTGTGTTGTCTTTCTTTCATTGCTGTTAACATGCTCAATGTGTCGTTGTTATCCAGGTGAATGATGAATATATGAGAACTTTAGAGATTCTAAGTAAGAAGCTCAAGTTTGTAGAAGTAGATCTTATGGTTAAAACTTCAAAAGCCCTAAAAGATGTTCAGCCCGAGCTTGAAAAACTCCGACAGAAAGCAGTTTCCAAGGTTGGTACTAGAGTTGCTAGATAAACTGTCTGATATTGATCACCTAATTGCTTGTGTAATTGTATGTTCTTATCATACATGCCTGATCTATGTCAGTAGAACTGTAAACGCCTCTTAGGAGTAAAATCTAGTGGTCTTGTGACAAAAATTGGTCATCCTAGCCAGTTAAACATGTGCGCATGTGAGTATGTCCATTGCTATATGGGAAGCAATGTAATTGAGGTATTTGTCTACTAACTAGTAACTAATTTATTGGGAGGGATTTCGCAGTCTCTAGTCTAGACTACCAGGTTATGCACTCAATGTTTTGTTTGTAGTTATGATATGGTTACAACCTCATGCACACTACTAATCCATGGTCGGTAAAAGCTGAAATTTGAACAACAACAACAAAGCCTTTTCCCACTAAGTGGGGTCGGCTATATGAATCCTAGAACGCCATTGCGCTCGGTTCTGTGTCACGTCTTCCATTAGATCTCTTAAGTCTTTTCTTAGAGTCTCTTCCAAAGTCTTCCTCTACCCCTTCGGCCCTAAACCTTTGTCCCGTGATCGCATCTTCTAACCGGAGCGTCAATAGGCCTTCATTTTAGATGTCCAAACCATCATAACCGATTTTCTCTCATCTTTCCTTCAATTCCGGCTACTCCTAGTTTACCTTGGATATCCTCATTCCTAATCTTATCCTTTCTTGTGTGCCCACACATCCAACGAAGCATTCTCATCTCCGCTACACCCATTTTATGTACGTATTGATGCTTCACCGTCCAACATTCCGTGCCATAAAGCATTGCCAGCCTTTTGCCGTCCTATAAAATTTTCCCTTGAGCTTCAGTGGCATGCAACGGTCACACAACATGCCGGATGCACTCTTCCACTTCATCCATCCAACTTGTATTCTATGGTTGAGGTCTCCATCCAATTCTCCGTTCTTTTGCAAGATAGATCCTAGGTAGCGAAAGCGGTCGCTCTTTGGTACTTCCTAGTCTCCAATCCTCACCCCTAACTCATTTGGGCCTCCGTTTGCACTGAATTTGCACTCCATATACTCTATCTTTGATCGACTTAGGCGAAGACCTTTAGATTCCAACACTTCTCTCCAAAGGTTAAGCTTCGCATTTACTCCTTCCTGAGTTTCATCTATCAACACTATATCGTTTGTGAAAAGCATACATCAAGGAGTATCATCTTGAATATGTCCCGTTAACTCATCCATTACCAATGCAAAAAGGTAAGGACTTAAAGATGAGTTTTGATGTAACCTTACAGTTATGGGGAAGCTTTTGGTTTGTCCTTCATGAATTCTTACGGCAGTCCTTGCTCCATCATACATATCCTTTATAGCTTGAATATATGCTACTTGTACTCCTTTCTTCTCTAAAATCCTCCAAAGAATGTCTCTTGGGACCCTATCATACACTTTTTCCAAATCTATAAAGACCATGTGCAAGTCCTTTTTCATATCTCTATATCTTTCCATCGATCTTCGTAAGAGATGGATTGCCTCCATGGTAAAGCGCCCTGGCATGAACCCGAATTGGTTGTTCGAGACCCTTGTCTCTTGCCTCAGTTTATGCTCAATTACTCTCTCTCGGAGCTTCATTATATGACTCATTAACTTAATACCCCTATAGTTAATGCAATTTTGTACGTCGCCCTTATTCTTGTAGATAGGCACCAGAGTGCTCTTTCGTCACTCATTTGACATCTTCTTCGTTTTTGGGCCCACTGTTTTTCTATGCTTCATCTTTTTCAAAGCTACAACCACTTCTTACATCCTAATTCAGTGGTAAAAGGAGTAGTTTCTACACTCTTCTGAGTTACTCAACTACCTCAAAGAAGTACTCCTTTCATGTCCTTAATTGAAAAGATTATGAAAATAACCTCTCCATCTGTCTTTAACCGCGTTCTCTATAGCAAGAACCTTTAACTGACATATTTTATATAGACAATTTTTTAGTTGAATTCTTGTTCGTAGTTGTTATGGATTAGTATTTGAGTTCTATTGTGTTCCCCTAATTATGTACGGAAGAATGAATTCTTTTTTATTTCATTGTTCAGTACATTATTTTGAGCTAACTCTTGGTTCTCTTATATCAGTTTGTAAAAAACTTGGTCACATCTTAGGTTTCGAACTAATTCAGGTCTTATATCAGTATTTGAAAATATTGATCACTTTCTTAGGTCTTCAAGCTCTTTTGTATTTATTTTCTTGGAAATGTTAATTTCGCATGATTTAAACCAGTCAAGGCATGATTTAGACTTGGCACAAAACCGAGTGTAGTGGCGTTCTAGGATTCATACAGCCGACCCCACTTAGTGGATAAGGCTTTGTTGTTGTTGTTGTCAAGTTATGCTGCTGTTTAATTTCAATGATCCATCTCTTCTACAAAAGATTCATAATGTATGAGTTTTCATCTGTCTATATCTATCTTTCCACAGGTGTTTGACTTCATTGTTCAGAAGCTTTATGCATTGAGAAAACCTAAAACAAATATCCAGATCCTTCAGCAGAATGTTCTTTTGAAGTACAAGTGAGTAGTTTCTTACAGTATTCTCAATTCTATTTAGTTGGTTTCCATTGATATCACATATTAATGGATCAAATTCAAGTTGAATTCAGATCATTGAACCAACCCATTGACAGCCCCAGTTGCTGATATTCAGGGTGGCAGCAACTATTAAGGATAATGGTCTATTTACATGGGATATTAGAGGATTTGGGTAAAAGTTATGTTGCTTATTATTTTGATGCCGGGAAACTATCTGATTCACTTATGAGTTTGATCGTACGAGATAAATCCGGCTGTGAAACTATTTGATTGTCTCATGAGTTTAAGATTAGGAGAAACTGGATTATACAGTCTGTCATTTTTATGTGTGTCCCACTCCTACTATCCTTTTTCTGGATTATGTGTTGGTAGTGCTAAATGATTGTAAAAAGTAGTCTTCCTTGAGCTGTTCAGAACAAGTTCTCCATGGTGATATTGTTTCTGTATAAATATAGCATTCAGTCATGTACCAGTAATGTGTGAGTGTGACACTGCCAAACATAGGTATCTGTTAAATGTGCATGCTGTTTTGGGTTTATTTCAGGTGCGAGTGCTGGTATCTGTTAGGCGTGTATGGATATTGTTATCAGAATGATTTTATTTTTTTTGTTTGATTTATTATTTGACTGATTCCAGTGTGACAATGTAGGTATGTTGTTTCCTTCCTGAAGGAACATGGCAAGGATGTATATATTGAGGTTCGCGGAGCATACATTGACACAATGAACAAGGTCAATACTTTTAAAAATGATGACCTGTCTTTGAATTATGATATTGAAGAACTAGAATACTGCTAGATGAATTACCATACATAAACAGGGAGTGTCACAACCTCATTGTCCAGTTAACTTAAAATTCTCTCTGTTTTCTTCTATTATCAATTCTGGATTAGGTGATTTTGATTGTACATTTTGTTGATCTATAATACTTCCATCAAAGCCGAAGCTAAGCTTCATAAATGTTTAACTGCAGATAGTATCCTACTTCATAAAAAATGCTTCACAAATTTATTTCTTTTTTTTCTGTTGTGTCTTTTTGGGTACTGGTTACACAGGTTATAACTGTTTACTAGCAGATTACAAGCTTTATAAATGTTTACTTCCAGGTTGTATCCAACTTCATCAAAAAGTCTTTAGAAAGTCTTGTTTTTTAAGTGGAACCCAAGTGCCTTTCTCATTGCTTCATCTGACATCCAAATTACGCATTGCCTTCCTGTCATTTTGAGGACAGAAATTCCCAAAAAAAAAAAAAACTACTTACATGAGATGTGAAACTCATGGTGGTCAGAGTTTTGATACACTTAGCTGCCCTATGCAACTGTACTATGATATCCAATGCAAGGGGAAGTTAGGGGAGAATGAAGCGAATGATCTGTTAGGTAGAAGGAGGGAGTTAAGGGACTGACTTTTTAGTTATGTATTTTACAGGTTTTAATATTAATAGAGACACAAGGAGTCGTTGAAGAAATTTAGAGCGGAAGAATGAGGATGATAGAAAAGAATGGAGTCAAAAACTAGTCAACCATGGCTAAATGCTCAAAAGCAAACCTATATGCAGAGAAAACACATATTTACTGAGGAATTAATGTTTGAACCTCCTAACAAGAGGGGCATAAGAGAAAACACAAATTTATTTATTCACATGTTAATTGATTGATTAAATTTGGTGCTATATTCTCTATTTTATAAAATTTGGTTTCAACATAGAAATAGTGTACAAATACTTTGTTTTATTCTATTGCTGCATGTTTATACATTACCTTGTTTTAAACTGTTTACATTTTGTCCCACCAGTACTCTATACACAATTGGCCTTTTTCTTTAATATTCTAAGGTTCATAACTTCATATAAAAGGGCCTTTCTGCATGGTTGAAATGACCCTGATATTTGAAGTTCATTCCTTGGTACCTCATTTTAACATTGAATGCAGCTTTATTAAAGGAGTTGGATTTTATGCTATAAATACTATTGTAAAGGGTAATTGATAATGGCACATCTTTTCCCATTAATAAAAAATGGGGCAAAAAGAAAATGGATAATGTATGTAGTATATTGAAGTTCAGTTATATGTTTTGCAGGTTCTCAGTGCACATTTCCGCGCTTACATTCAAGCACTTGAGAAATTACAGTTAGATATAGCAACATCTAGTGATTTAATTGGTGTTGAGACTAGAAACACTAGTCTCTTTTTAAGAGGAAGGGAACCACTGAAGAACCGGTCTGCTGTCTTTGCCCTTGGGGAGAGGAGAAAAATTTTAAAGGTTTTGTTACTGCAACTAACTCGTTAATCCAATTTTATACAAGCCCATGGGAAAATGATATTAACTTTATTATCTTTGCTAAAGGGTTGTTTCCTTTTTTCATAAAAATAGTTGCGAAAAACTATCAACAAACTAATGCAACCTGTGTAACTTATTTATGGCATAGTGATTATTATGCTGAATGTTGCCATTTTTGTCCCACTATTTTAGCAATGTGACATTACATGTTAGAACAGCCTGCTATATATGTTGAAGAATATAAAAATTGCAAGATAGGCTGGAGCAACAGAGGAGCTCTTCTGTTATGTTGATCATTGTATCATGATTCATGCCTTTATGAATGAAGAATGATCAACATTTTAAATCTGTTGTCATAATCAAATTGAGGAGATCTTTAACTTCTTTAATTGTGAGTATTTTAATTTTGATAAGGATTGTTATACTTCGTCTTATACTCCATTTTTATATGTTCAATTGGTATAAATGTGATAGATGATGATTTTGTAATGGGCAGCTATTGTTAGTTTTCTTATAATGGCATTTTCTTTATATATCTTGCATGTAAAAAAACATGTCATGTTTGAATTTTGCTATCTACCAGGAAATTGAGGAACCTGCATTGATTCCACATATAGCTGAAGCCAGCAACATCAAGTATCCATACGAGGTCCTCTTCAGGAGCTTGCACAAGCTACTTATGGATACTGCTACTTCCGAGTACGCTAGAGTTTGCCTCTGCTCCTCATTAATGGTTTCTAAAATGCTAATGGAAAATTGATCAAATAATGATATTTGTTTTCACAATTTTCCCCTCTTATATGCAGGTATCATTTCTGCGATGATTTCTTTGGTGAAGAATCCATATTTTATGAAATTTTTGCAGGTAAATCTGACAGCTATTCTTAATTCATCTTCTTATGGTTAAATATTTGGCAAAATGCATACTGATTATAAGTACAAAGAGCATAAACTTCTCCCAAATTCTAAAGCATTACTGGTGACTGTGTTTAGATTCAGATGATCACTTTGGATCTTTTGAAGATCTCACTGTGCTTCTTTTTGAAAATTTGGTTCATTTTGATGACTTCTAATGTTTTTTAATGCCAGGCCCATTTTCTGTAATTGACGAGCACTTCAATTCAATACTTCCAAATTGTTACGATGCTATTGGGGTAATGCTTATGATTCGCATAATACACCAGCACCAGGTAGTGTTCCAGTTCCTAAGATCATATTTTTTGTAAAGGAGTTTAATCATGTCCAGAGTTGTTATTTAACCTGGTTGTCTGTATGTTGGTCTAGGTTTTCTCATTAATTTGTCGTGTTTCTTTTGTTTTTTGAGGTGTTTCATGGACTACTTGTCCATGCTTCTTGTATTCCTTGTGCTTTCTCCGGATCAATCTTGTGCTTCTAACTTTCTTATATAAATAAACCAAATAGTTTTAAATATCAGTTAACTTTTTTGGGCCTCCATGTTGTCTGCATTTTTTTTCTAGGTTTGGTCCTGATGTGAGTGTTCTTACTTTGTAGTTTGTACCACAAACTCATGACATGGTCATATTGTGCATACTATGTGGCATAGCCACATGTCACTTGGCTATAGATGTTGAACAGAAAGTGTTGGACAATTCTCATTCTAATGAGACCCTCAACCTGTGTTCTGTGGTGCGTTTGCTAGAAGATATTCTATTTCTGATTCTTTTTCCTTCCTTTGCAGCTCATTATGTCTAGGCGGCGTATTCCATGCTTGGACTCATACCTTGATAAGGTTTGTGTCCTTAATTTGTCTGCATTCTAATCTTGTCATCTGCATTCTGCATGCATTTTCGTGTATTCTTAGATGGTTGACGATAGGTAAATGTAAAGAGAGAGTTACAAATTGCTAGTATTGACTTATGTTTCTTCAAGTGGATCATATTGAAAGCACAGCTTGTATTGGGCTCTTATATCATAAATGCATGTAATGACTTTGCCGTCTGATTTGAAACATTAACAGGTCAATATTGCCCTATGGCCTCGCTTTAAGATGGTGTTTGACCTGCATCTAAACAGTCTGCGGAATGCAAATGTGAAGACATTGTGGGAAGATGATGTTCATCCTCACTATGTCATGAGGCGTTATGCTGAATTTACAGCTTCACTTATCCACCTCAATGTGGAATATGGAGATGGGCAGGTTAGATATAGAAAATGAACTTAAAAACTTAATGCTCAGTAAGATTCTTGATCACTTCATGGGCTTAATTATCCTTTCATGATTCGCAGCTTGAATTAAATTTGGAGCGACTGAGAATGGCTATTGACGACTTGCTTATCAAGCTTGCTAAATCATTTCCAAAACCAAAACTACAAACTGTGTTTCTGATAAACAATTATGATATGACGATTGCTGTGTTGAAGGTAAACTCAGTTTCTAGTTTCTTTTGTCTTTTCAAAATTGAAAAGGAACATCAAGGAATCTATATCAACATGAAGGTGAAATTTAAGCGTCTGGCAAGATTTCTTGAACATGCTCAGTTGTATCAGTTGCATGCTTTGGCTGCTGCTGTTTTTACAATTTTTGTCATTTGAATACTAGGAAGCTGATCCAGAAGGTGGTAAAATTCAAATGCACTTTGAGGAACTTCTGAAAAGCAACACGGCATTATTTGTGGTAAGTGTCTGGTCGTGCTATCTATCTTGCAGATAATGTTTTGGTGCAAATTGAAGGTTGCATTATATGAGTTTGGGTATCAGCTAAACATTTTATCTTTCTAATTCATATTTGATATGGAACTTCGGTATTGCTTGCGTATTCTTTAGAAGTTTTTAACAAGAACATAAATGGAAGCATATCAAGTAAAAGTATGAAGTTGATAAAAGTCGATTTTACTTATAAAAGTAATGGTCCGTTTTTCATAGATAGGAAGGGATAACGATTTGCATCAGTGGAAACAGTTATTTCCTTTAATTCACCCAGGAAGCTTTAAGGGGAAAGTTAATTGGTTATAGATTATATGTTTTTAAATTAAGAAGAAATTAGGTTTTATAGCCATTAGCCAATCAAATGCTTTCTCTTACTTACCAGTATATTGTAATCAAAATGATGAGAATGGGAGAAATAACGCAAACGTATAGCCTCTTTTGTTCTTTCTTCCCTTTACAGTATATGGTTTTGCTTTGCTTCTTTTGTTTTAAGCTTTCACCTCTCTCCTTGCAGGAAGAACTACTACTAGAGCATTTTGGTGATTTAATCAAGTTTGTTAAAACCCGAGCTTGTAAGTATTTTGATGAATAATGCTTTGGCGTCTTATACCCTTCTAGTCTCTTTATATTAATGTACTTATTTGCAATTTCCTTATCAGCGGAGGATCCAAGCGCTAGTTCTGAGAAGCCTATAACTGTTGCGGAGGTTGAGCCCCTCGTGAAGGACTTTGCAAGTAGATGGAAAGCTGCAATCGAACTGATGCACAAAGACGTCATAACTTCTTTCAGCAACTTCTTGTGTGGTATGGAGATCTTGAGGGCGGCATTGACTCAGCTGTTGCTCTATTACACTAGGCTCTCGGATTGCATAAAGAGGGTTGTTGGTGGGTCTGCTCTCAACAAGGATCTAGTGTCCATACCGTCAATCATGTACGAAATTAGAAAATACTCGAGGACTTTCTAGGTTGTTTCGGTTCATATGGGTTTCCTGCGTTTGGACTTTTGAGCATAATGTAAAACTTGCAGTCATCAAAAGTTGCCGAAGAAAGACAGTTACAGTGTACTTTTCGCCAATAAGCTTCTTCGTGATTTCTTTTGAATCTTTGGTTTGACACTGAGACGCTGCTTTCCGCTAGTAATTTCTGTTGTGAGCTTCTTCGTGATTGCTTTTGAATCTTTGGTTTGTCTGCACCATTAGTACGTCGTGATGGTAATTTACTTACTGTTATTATTGAGCTGAAGAGGGGAGCTATAATTAGGAGAGATTCTCTCATGCAACCAAGATTTAATACCAGTCATATCGTTGTACAATAAATGTTTGCTATGTTCGGTGACATGAGAAAATCTCTCCGTAATTAGAGGGGTGTTCAGACTGTTCATGTTCAACAATGACTTTGTTAGTCGCCACCAGCCAAAGGTCATGTTGAGCTAATTTCAAGGGTTTGACACGAATTTCTTCTTAGTACATTTTGCACGTCAAAATTTAGTCTTCGTTTGGTATTTAGGATTGAATTGATTGGATATTCTGCTAAATTAAAGGTATGTTGAAGGGAGATGGTAGGATCTGGTCAAAGCAAAAGAAGAAATTGCTCAAAGCCTTCCTTTGAAATTTTGTTTCCACTGTTTCCAGAGACGTTTGGACACGCCAACACATGATTTGGCTCGAGTATTTCTTTCAGTCTTAATGCCAAGAGAAGATTTGTGAGGAAAGATGATTGCATGCGCGCTACTGTTAGAGGCTGTCAACAGACAATGTATGTGTAGAGATTTTGTAAATTTTTGCGAGATCTTTAAATCAAACAATTAAGACGATGGTTCGATTAAGTTATTTTTTATGTCTTAATGACCGAGGACTTTTGGGTTTTCAATGTGTCGTGCTTGCCTCAAAGAATGTAAAGACTATGAGCCAACTAAAAGGAATACACATGAATGTAAGAATGAAGGCCGTGATAATGCTAAATCAGATCAGTGAACTGGGTTAAGTGGAGAACATTTTACCTGGGAGAGGAAAACTTAGCTGAAATGTCCATCAACTAGAACTATACAATAGTCATGAATTTTGAGGTCTTGGCGCCAATTTTTGAGACGAAGGTTTGACAATTTTATGTTTATTCGGATTTTTGTACAATTCCTCTTTGTCTGCACCATTATCCATACACCCCCCTTCATTTAATTAAATTTGGATTTCAATTTTGAAAACGTAGTTATGGGAATGAGATTCATTATGTCATGTTCTTTTGTCTAACAGTTATCAATTACTCGATTAAAAAAAATATTAAAAAAAATAAGACGAATTTTAAAACGATATTAAATTTTAAGAAAGACAGCATGGATCTTGACGAGTGTATTTTTGCTCATTACCATTTAGTATGGTGTATACTTACTATTCTATTTATCATTGTTAAATGAGTTTGAATTTTGATATTTGTGCTTATCCACTACACGAATCTCGCAATTCAAATTCATCTAATGATGATAAATAAGATAATGAGCATATACCACACTAAATGGTGGTAAGTAAAAATGCTCTGGACCTTGACTAGTCCTGTCCCATTCATCTTCCTGTGGGACCAATAATCTTGGACCCACATGTCGCCACGTTGCAGAACCTCAACTCTCTACCCGTGTGGTATCTCTCTCTCTCTTCCTTCTGTATGTCGCTCTCTTCGCCTCTTGTTCGAACGTAAATTTTAAGTTCTCCCTCTCTCTCCCTCTCTCTCTCTCTCTAAAACTACCAATAACAGAAAGCAAAGCAAATAAAACTTGCTCGGTTTCTTTGTTGAAGAAAACAGAGTGGAATGGTGTCTGAGAGAGCTCTGCCTCTTCCGAGTTCAATATCGTTGGCTGGCTCATCGTAATTCCAGATCCTAAAATCTCTCCCCCTCCCCCCCTCTCTCTCTCTAGAATCTCCCCGTTGCTCGTCTGTCATAACCCACATTTGAATTTCCCAAAAGGGTAAATATTTGCCATTCAAAGTAATAGTCTTGGATGGCTTTCGTTGGAATTTACCTACCTTTTCTATTTATGGAATTAACCACATTGGCCCCAGAAATTTTCGCTACTTAGTCACGTCGCTCTGTTGTTCCTTTTCCGCCATTTGATTCCGTTCTGCATTGCCTGATTCCCCAATTCTCATTCTTTCTGCAGGTTTGATTCCATCTCTCTCTCTCTCTCTAATTCCCACTGGATAAAAAGCGTTGGCCTTTTTTGACAAAAAGTTTCCTGCTTGAGGTTGATTTTGATTGAACGACTTGTCTTCGATCTGGGTTTTTGTAATTTGTGAATTTGACATTAGGTGATTCTTAATATCAACTGGTAGTGTGGAGAAATCCCCTCATTGGGTTGTTGGCATTGGTGGAGTTTTCTTGAATTTGGGGATCTGGGTTCTTTTGTGAGTTATACTTTTGTTGTTCTTGGTAGGTATTCGTTTAGAACCGTCGATTCGGAGATCTGGATTCTTTTGTGAGTTATACTTTTGCCATTTCCCTTGGTTTGTAGAAATTTGAGTTGAACTGCTGGTCGTGCATTTCGTATTCAAGAACTAATCGAAGGGTGCATTCATTATATAGAAGTTGTTGATTGGAGAAGTTAAGTTATTGATCAGTTGAAAGTGGTGATGCAATGCTGATCGGATTACATGCTTTCGCTGCAAAAATCTCGGCCTGAGAAATGGCGTTTTGCACTGGGAAATATATGAATTTTGCAGTATTCTTGTTGGAATAAGGGACTGTGAAGTAGAATAATGGGCTGCATTTGCTCTAAAGGAAGGTCAGCCAATCAGTACGTTTCTGAGAATCATCGTAGAGACAAAGAACAAAAATCAAACAAGTCTTCAAAACGGTCAGAAGCTGCAGTTGGGGCTGATGCAACTGCGCGGTTGATAACCAATCCCCACAAAGAAGACAATGCAGGGTCAACTCCTATTTCATCGGATGAAGGGGAGAAGAAGATGGTGGTTGCTGAGAAACCCACAAAACCCTTCATGGAGGGTGGGGCAAGTGGGGGAAAGTTACCGTCTGGGCTGACTAGGATAACCAGCGTAAGAAATGGAGAAAGAGGTGCACAAGTTGTTGCTGGATGGCCTTCTTGGCTGACTGCAGTGGCAGGTGAAGCGATTAATGGATGGGTGCCTCTCAAGGCAGACTCATTCGAGAAATTAGAGAAGGTCTGTTTGTTTGCTTTTATATCTGTAATCCTCTCGTTTAATAACAATGTATTACGTCTCCTACATTTAAAAAATTTCAGGTGTGAATATTACATGTTTATTGTGAATCTCTGATTCTTTTCATTTACTTTTCGGAGTAAATTAAAATTTTGGGGTTTGTTTTGGAGTTTTGCTTTAAGTTTGTACCAAGAGCATAATGCGCATTTAGTTTTTTGGTGACATGCTTTAGAAAAGTCTTAATTTGTCAGATTGATTTGCTTACAATTGTTGTCAGGTGGTGTCAGTAGATTTTTATTTGTAAGGAGATATATATGCTTGCACATTCTGATGGTAAATTTAATAGCATTCTGATAGTAAATTTATCATGCATATCAAGATTTTAAAGTAGGTTAGATGCACTCATACTGCAAAAAAAAAAAAAAAAAAAAACTAAAACTATCTACTTCTTATTGAAGTTTTCAGCTACAAAGCCTACAGTACTAATGGATCCCATCTATGCTCACTGTTGCATTGATACCTTGTTTGTGAGAACCACATGAAACCAAGAAGTTTGAAACTACTCCTCTCTTGTCGGTGTCCACATTAAGGACATTTTATTTTAGTCCTATTTCTAGTGATTTTTTTCTGTTCTGCGTATAATGCAGATTGGACAAGGAACTTACAGCAGTGTGTACAGAGCCCGTGATCTTGATTCAAACAAAATAGTTGCACTGAAGAAGGTGCGATTTGCCAATATGGATCCAGAAAGTGTGCGTTTTATGGCGAGAGAAATTCTTATTTTGCGTAGGCTTGATCACCCCAATATCATGAAGCTTGAAGGTCTGATTACATCAAGGGTTTCGGGCAGCTTATACCTTGTCTTTGAGTACATGGAGCATGATCTTGCAGGGATTGCAGCACGACCTGGAGTCAAGTTCACTGAAGCACAGGTCTTTTCATCCTTCTGATCTTATTTTTATTATAGTAGCAGGACGTTTGACTAATCTTTTCTTGCTGTTGACATGTGTTGTTCGTGCACTGGGTTGCAGATTAAGTGTTACATGCAACAGCTTCTTCGTGGACTTGAGCATAGTCATAGTCATGGTATCTTGCACCGTGACATCAAGGGATCAAATCTTTTGATCGACCATTATGGCAACCTTAAGATTGCTGACTTTGGGCTAGCAACCTTTTACCGACCCCGCCAAAAGCAGCCCCTGACAAGTCGGGTAGTAACCTTGTGGTACCGACCACCTGAACTTCTGCTTGGCTCTACAGACTATGGGGTTGCTGTGGATTTGTGGAGTGCTGGTTGTATTCTTGCAGAATTATTTGCTGGGAAGCCTATCATGCCAGGAAGAACAGAGGTATTTTTCCCAGCTTCTTCATGATATATACACCTAAAACTGTAAACGTATTTATATTTATGTCCGCTTGCTTTACATGTATTAGATGTGGAAAAAAAAAAAACTAGATATTCAGTCATCTTAAACTCCCAACAGCAAACTTTGAATTTAGTATCTTTGTGTGTGAATGTGTTATCGGTATGAGAGGGGAATATAAACACAAAGTCTTGCTTACGTGTTTGATAACTGGTTTTTCCATAATGGTCCGAAATAGGCCACAACTGCATTGTTCTTTTTTTGTTTCTTCCCACCATCATTTGATAAATATATGCGCTGTAACTTAGAATGTAAGCATGAAGAATTTGAACTACTCTGAGATGCAACTCTAGTCGTTCAAGAGCATGAGCTTGATGTTTGGCTGATTCGAACGTATTATGTAACCAGATTCTAATGAATGTCATATTGTATGGTTAAGCCCTTGTGCTCTAACATGAATCTAGCAACTATACCAATGGCTATTTGATTGTGATGAGATCTCATTGTCTATTTTTTTTGAAGGTGGAGCAACTACATAAGATATTCAAACTTTGTGGCTCACCTTCTGAAGAATACTGGAAGAGATCAAAATTGCCACATGCAACTATTTTTAAACCAGCACATCCCTACAAGCGATGCGTTGCTGAGACATTCAAGGACTTCCCTCGATCCTCATTGGCCCTGTTAGAGGTTCTTCTAGATGTAGAACCTGAAGGTCGGGGAACAGCGTCTTCTGCCCTTCAGAGTGAGGTAATCACGGGTTTTCTTTGCTTTTGGAAACCATGCTGCCTATTTCCGTTGGATTTTGTGATCTTGTCAATTGGAAACAATTTTGGAAATTAGATCTTACTTCTGATCTATTTTTATTTATTTTTGTTTCCCAGTTCTTCACATCTTTGCCTCTTCCCTGTGATCCATCAAGTTTGCCCAAGTACCCACCGAGCAAGGAGTTTGATGCCAAGCTCCGAGACGAGGAAGCTAGAAGGTGAGCCATTTCCAAATTGTATTAACTAATTTTCAGGTCCTTGTGCAGGCGTTGGTTACGAAATCTCTTTACTCATACCATTAAAGAGTATCTATATACAGAGAGAATAATGTTCTCTTGCTAGATATTTCACATGTTATGTTGCCAAGATGTTAATCTGGCACCACACATTCAAACAAGAGTCCACCTAATTAATGGAAAGAGATGTGTATGTGTGTTTTGAGTCAAGATCAGTCTTGTTTTTACTCGCGCTTGAAAATTATTCTCGTCTGAACCAGGCGAAAAGCAGCTGGTGGGAAAGGTGGGAGTTCCAAAGACTCAAAGGCTGTGCCAGCATCAGATGCCAATGCAATACAGGTATTATTCCCTTACAAGTTTGTAATTATATCTTCATGTTTTTAAATACAAAACTCAAATTGTTGCAAAGAATTACTTATTTAGGTTCTAAACATTTTGTTGTATGTATTTTCTAATCTTGAAGCGACAAGGACAGGCTAACCCCAAAAGCATCAGTGAGAAGTACAATCCGGAAGAGGATAGCGGCTCTGGCTTTCCTATTGAGCCTCCCAAAGGAGCAGCACCAAATGCCTTCTCCCATTCTGGCCAGTCAGTGCACCCAAGTGCATTTGGATCTTTGCAATCTGGCCACTCTAAGAATGGTGCGGAGTTTAGCAGGCAGAAGTCTTATATGTATCGTGGAGCTGCCCACTCATCGAGGTTTTCTAATTCAGCTTCAGTTCGAAGTGGTTCACGGTTTGATGGTAATATAGAAAGTGCAAATCCACATTGGCCAGAGGAGCGGATGAATGGAAGATATAACTATTTAGACAATGGGGATTCCTCTGCGAAACATGATTGGTCCCGCCATTTTCTGGAAAGGCCAAGGTCTTCCCATAAGAAGGATGAACAGCCATCTGGGAAGGAGTCCGCAATGGTAAAGGAGTTTACCATTTTCATCTATTCCATGTTTAATTTTAAAAGTCTACACCTTTGTTTACTGCCGTTGTAGAATTTAATATTTAACATGATTAATACTAAATCATTTTCCGTTTGGTATCAGGGTTATGCTAACAAGAAGAACCGGATTCACTACTCTGGACCATTGATGCCCCCTGGAGGAAACATTGAGGAGATGCTCAAGGAGCATGAGAAACAAATACAACATGCTGTCCGCAAAGCTCGCCTGGACAAGACCAAAACCAAGAAAGCTAACAGTGACAATGGACAAACAGAATCCCTACTTCAGCATGTAAGAAACGGCAGGTGATGACAAAAGAGAGAATTGCACTGCCTTAATTTTGAAGGCCAGAGCTCCTCAGATCGGCATAATTCTGATATTAAAGAAATATTCCTTTCGAGAACTTGATAAATCTCATCACGGAAAGATAAACTGGGACGCATGGAGCTCCTTCTGATTATATCACATCAAATATGTACTCGATTTATCAAGGTACGCCATCAACTCAAGCACTAATCATCACATGCTAGAGTTGATTCAGAACGAGTATTAATCTTTGCATTCGAAGTGTCTTAAATCTGCGGGCATTGACTTATAACCTGCTCCGGAATGATGGTATTTGTTATTGACAAACCGGAAAATTGTTTCGTGACCAGATGCCGAGAGAAGATCGTCGCTTTGGTGTTGAGATGCTGGAGACAAGCTGAAACCCTATTTGCTCAATCAGCTCTATTACATTCTTTGTAAAGTAAAAGCTTAAGTTATATGATTAAGTAGAAGGTTTTGTCATCACATTCACAAGTGCATATAATTAAGGATAAGCCTCCGATGTGTGCAGTTTGTTTGTCGTAGATTAATTTTTTACAAGGTAATATTGTAAGCTATTTTAATTTAAGGAGATGAACATACGAACTTGGGTGCAAGGCGGGGATGGTGTATTGTGCTAATTGGCCTAACTCACATTACTTCTCACACTCTTTTAATTTCCGATCGTAGAAATTTATTAAAGAAGAAAAGACAAATTAACAAGGGGTGTGTAGAAAGTAAAAATTAGTGTAGATAGCATCACCCTTGTTTTATTGCTTGAATCAAAATCCTGGAGTCCCTTTCAATAATAATTTGATTAAAACTTAAATCCATTTCTGTGATTAACTACAACGACTATGAATAAAATGTATCTAAACTAACAATGAACATGATAAAAATACAAAAATTGATTACAAAATGGATAATGCTAGGGGAGACAAAATTTCTAAACCAAATGATATGTCACCAATAAGAAATAAACACGTTAATCAATACTTAACAGTCCAATTATCGACAATCACATCATTTGATTTAAAAATTTGTTCTCCCTAGCATTACCCTTACAAAATAATATTTTGCTTTTGTAAATAACTATAAAAGAATTGAAAATTTTTAAGCTAAGAACATTTTGATTAAAAAAAAAATTTGGATCAGAAATCCAAAATTCCTATAAATATTTTTGGAATATTAGGAATCCCTATATTCACTTCACTTACCATATAAGAGAAAAGTATACATTTGGCAATTTAAGATTCCAATAAACTAAATTAATGAGTGTAAACTGAAGAAAGAGTAGATGGTAAGTTAATTAATTAATTAATTAAATTATTTTTCTTTTTCACAAGAAATAATTACATGTATGAACTATTCATGGTTAGTTTGTAAACACATGGCACGAATCTATAGCGGGGTAACACTACACCCTGATTAAGAAGGATAAGCAAAAACGAGCTTTAGTATGTATGATACTTAATTATGATACGTTTTTGGAGTGTAACAACTCCATAAATAAACCTAGTACCCTATCATCAACACCTCCTAACTCAGGAAATTAAGCAGCCACTAAACAAATCTCAGAATTTAAAAATGGCCAAACAATTGAGACCTGCAACCAAATGGAACTCGTAGATCTACCAACCTTAACTTGTTCCCTTTGCTTCACAAAGAATCCTAGCAGCTCTTATGTCTTGATCAATTAAGCATCCGAACCAACTTCCTTCCCTTCGTGTTTAAGCATCCATTACAAGTACTACAACGCAACGCCTCCTCATCAACCCAGTCTCTTTCTTCCTCCAACTCACTTTACCAAATTAATCAAAACCGTTACATATACATACTTGCATATATATATATATAATATATGTATATACGCACACACATATATATGCATGGTTTAGGGTTCCAACCTCCCATCTTAACCTATTTCTCTCCACACATACTGATCAAAGACACACAAAAAACCAGATAAAACCAGCCAAACCATGAGAACCAAAACCTATCCAACTTTCAATGTTAAGCTTCTCCTCCTTGGAATTTTCCTTGCTTTGGTTGTCATCTTTGTCTTCAGGTCAAGTTCTGATTCATCACCAGCTTCCTCCAATGAAAAATCCCCCATTTCGGGGAAAGAAGCTGTAGATGATCACGAAAAATCAACTAGTTGTGAGTCCACAATGACTTGCAACAAGATTCCAACCTCCCTAGCCAAAGCCCTAATCCACTACACAACCTCCACCATCACCCCACAACAAACCCTAAAAGAAATCTCAGTCACATCCAAGGTCTTGGACAAGAAATCGCCCTGCAACTTCCTCGTCTTCGGCCTAGGCCACGACAGCCTCATGTGGACTTCCCTCAACCACGGCGGACGCACCATTTTCCTCGAAGAAGACGAGTCATGGATAGAGCAAATCCGGCGCCGCTTCCCCACTTTGGAATCGTACCATGTCACATACGACAGCAAAGTGAACGAGGCTAACAGTCTCATGGATGTTGGGAAGGGGCCTGAGTGCACTGCAGTTGGTGATCCTAGGTATAGCGTGTGCCAGCTGGCACTCAAGGGGTTGCCCAGTGAAGTGTATGAGATAAAATGGGATTTGATCATGGTGGATGCACCCACAGGGTATCATGATGAAGCACCAGGGAGGATGAGTGCCATTTATACGGCTGGGATGATGGCCAGGAACAAAGAGGGGGGAGAGACTGATGTGTTTGTGCATGATGTGAATAGGGATGTGGAAGATAAGTTCTCCAAGGCTTTTCTTTGTGAAGGGTACATGAAAAAACAAGAAGGGAGGTTGAGGCACTTCAATATTCCTAGTCACAAGGATAGTTCCAACAGGCCCTTTTGCCCTGAGTAAATAATTCACGTGTTTTTATATTTTTTTGCAAATTAATTCATGTTTCATATTGATTTTGATTGTCTCAATTTGATTCCATCCATTTAAGCGTTTCTTTCTGTTTCTTTTTTTACTCTATGGCCATCCATCCTTATGTAATTTAGAGTACGTCTAGAACTTCGAAGGTCGTCGGGCCCTAGAATGAATATAAACTATGAAAACCTTTGCTTTTCTTGTTGTGTTTTTCTTTCACTCGAGACTTCCTTATATAGTGGTTCGGAAGAGTGGAGAACGACAAATTAGCCCATGAAAATCCTAAGTATATTCCAGTATGAATATCTCTTAATTTTCTTCTAACTATCCCAATAATAATAAAGATAAATTATATCAATCAAACACCCTCATTTAGATGGATTAACATTTTATTTATCTAATACATAAATCCTACAATGATCAACAAAGTCCCACCCGGATAGTTTTGATAAATGCTTCTCCAAGAGTATTCCAATGTACGATTGACGAAGAGGACACTACTTCATCTTCTCGTATATCTATAAAAATCCTTTTTCAAAAAACAACAGGGAAATTTTGTTTCTTCATCTCAGTTTTATTTGACCAAGTATAACAATAATCTACTCAAATTGGAGATAATGATGGCACACAAGTTACGAGATCGAGACGTGATGATCTACATTAAATTGACTATAAGACCCCATCTGTAGATGACGTCACAAACCAACTTAATAACGAAGCCATAGTAAGATATTTATGTTGTGTAAGAATTTGAACCAAAAAATGTTCATTGAAATAATAAATCCAAAGCTGCTACATAAGAACTTATCATCATTCTTACTTGGGGACACGTATTATCTCGGGTTTGACCCCGTTATTAATCACATCACACCATAACAACTAGAAGTTTCACACAGCAGTAAATAGTAATACAACAAAGTGCAGTGCTATGCATAATCAAAAGTGCGATCATGCAATAATTATTACAACATAGAAAAAACTGTAGTCAAGGAGCCATCAACCCAAGGGATGAAAGCTTCACTGCCAAGCCCACTCGTCCCCACTGATGTTCTCCTTAGTCTCGTTACACCCTGAAGGGGTCGATAAAACAAAACGTGAGTGGACCAGTTTTATCATAATTATAAATCTTCATTTAAACATAATAACCCCTGTTTTGAAAAGATATATAGTGAAAAACTATATAATATAATACTACCATAATAGTAAAGTCTCATTCATCAATATCAACGAAAAACCATTAAGTCAAATCCATAAATCATACATTCAGTCAATCAGTCATGCTAGCATCTACTAACATAAGTATAGCAAGCAGGAAATATACTAGCATCAAACAGTTAATCTCAATACCGGTAATAATCATCAACCCTAGCGTCCACTAGGACAAATTTAACCTGCAAACAAATCTACGGCCGAAGATAACTATACGACTCATCACCTGATGACCATGTGGTGAAAATAGATCATGAATGATCTAAAGATATTATCAATATCGTCACTAGTCTCGTCAGAGACTTACCATATTAATATGCATCCACATATTAAGCATATATAAGCATGTGTGTGTATATATATTAATGATTAATTATGAATAAGCATTGCTATTTTTCAAATCTTAATCATTTGACATGGTGATTATTACCATGATAAAGTGGCCGTATGAGGTGGTGGCGAAAACAATGCTGGTACAAGTGTCATGTGGTAATTGTTGGCAAGATAGTGATATTCTATGTATTGTCTTAAGTGGCTGCAATAGTAGTAGGGATGGTGATTGTGGTGGCATGGTGATGGGGTGGTGGAGGATTGGGGGTGGGGCCGTGGTGATGATAGTGGTAGAGAAGTGAAAGGAAAGAGCTTCACAACAAGGAGGTATATACGGTCGTGCAAGGTTACTTATTTGACAATTTTTGATATTTAACACTCAATTAGACACATGTGAACTGTTGTGAAATATGATTGTTGCAATTGAATTAGGATTTGTGGTTATCTCGTTTGTAAAATAAGTATGTTAAGTTGAATCGAACTGAACTGCAGTACGTAACACACCAATAGGGTCGACAGTGGGAAAAGAACATGTCAATTGAACATCAATGGTGTGTCACGCCATCTCAGCAGTCATGTTAGTCTGTAACATTATATCTTGCATCTCTTTCCTGATGTCTGTGTGGTGATGTATTACTAGTAATTTTACAATGAGGGAATATGAAAACATGAAGTTACGTTTTATATTCTTTTGTGTGCCTTTTTAAACCCCAAAGGAGTCTCCCAATATTCCACTATTTAAGTGGATTAGATGTTCCGTAAAGCGTACGATGCTTGGATTTGTCAAGGAATTCTGATTGATTGAATTTTGATCTTGATCCATGTGGAACTGAAATTCTATTTGAATTATAACGGAGTTTGTGAGACTTTTATAGAAATTTTGATAGAATTGTTGGATTGACACATATATTTTAATGACTAATTATGAATAAGCATTGATGTTTTTCAAATTTTAATCATTTGACATGGTGATTCTTACCATGATAAAGTGGTCATATGAGATGGTGGTGCCAACAATGCTGACACATTTGGGCTGACGTGACTGCCAAATTTGTGCCACATGACAAAAAAAATAATTTTTTTATGCGTTTAAAATATTATAATAATTTACCCATTCCCCCGACCCACCTCCCTCTCCTCCACTTTCTTCACCTCCCCTCCCATCCAAAAACCCCAATCCATCCCACCCCACCCCCACCTCCCCCGCAATCCAAAAACGCCGAAGTTGGGGAAGCGTTCGACATCAACGACAACGCCAACAAAGTTCACCAGCACAATTTCGGCCACCGTCCCTATCAGGTTCTTCCCATTTTTTAGTTCAATTTTGTAATTTATCCAAATTCAAGCTCCTTTTTATACAGTGTGCACAGCCTAAGCACAAATTTGTGGTGTTTGATTACTTGAGGATCAAAAGTTTTTATATATATGGCTACCCAATTTGAGTTTCTTGCACTTAGGGATCGTTTGAGACTGCTTTTGTAGGAATCACTCTGCTCAAAAGCACTTTTGTAGAAGTGCTTTTATCCGTTGAAATTGTTATTGAAATGCAAAGTGCTTGGTGCTTCCGACACTTCTATGCCCCAAAAATACTCAAAAAGTTTTTTGCATAAAGTAGGCGGAAGCGCGGTTGGTTATTAAAAATTACTTTTAGTGAACAGTTCCAAACAGGCGCTTAATCTCTTAGATGCTTTAATTTTGGATGTTTTACAATTTGTTTGAATATTTTAAAATCGCTTGTCAACTAGTTCTGTATTGGGTCAGTTTTGTATTAGTACCATTTGTTCCGGTGTTTGGTATTTTAAGCTGCTTTGTGATGTTTCCTAAACCTACTTGAGCTCATCTTGCACTGAAATTTGAATATTCTTGTTTGTAGAGGGTAATATTCAGAGCCTTACTGCTGCTGATCTCGACTGTTTGGGGCGGATGCATGACTTCTTTCTCCTCCTTGCCAACTTTACACTCGACAAGGTTAGTTTTCATCATTTTTGTCTTTACAGATGTATGGCAACGGCTTAAACAGATTTTCACGAATTACTTATGGATAGGTCTCCAGAAGCAATCCGGCGATGCTCGGGCATTTTCATTTCTCAACATTCTTGAGTTGATACCACTCACATCTCGACCTCCAGTGGTGTTATTTGTGGAAAATGTTGTCGAATTTGAGGCCAATTCTTGGAAGTTTTATCTTAATTGTAGGTAACATATTGATTTATTTATTTTTTTTTTTTTCCAATTCCTTTGTTTTATCTCCTGGCTGCAGACATCTGATACGCATACAGAAATGATAGAGATATTGGGAAGAACAAATTTTGTTCTGCAGGAGTTCATATTGAGTCTGTTACAGTTTGGCGTACCCTATTCCAGGCCACGCTATTTTTGCCCGTTAGCCTCCTCTCTCACTGGTTTTCTAGATCATTCAGAAGCTCTTGGAAACCTCTTGCTCTTATTCTTTCAAGAGTTAACACATAAATTCATTTATCCTGCAGGCAAAGAGGAAACCTTCAACCTTTCACAATCAAGTTTTCGATAATCAGCTTCTTCGCTTGCTAGGGCCATTATTTGGGGATGCAAATGCTGATGAGACAGTGTTCTCTGAACTCAATGAACCACAAGAGAGCCGGGATACGTTACTTGAATATTGTGAGCCTATAGAAAGCTTTCTTTAATTCAAGAATTGCAGTGACCAATCAGAGTCCAATTTTGTGGGCACCACTACTGGTTCTACAAATACTGAAGGAATATTGAAGAAAGATGAAGGGAATGGATTTTGTAGTGGCATCATAGATCAGTACATTGTTCCATTAAGCTTGGTAGAGAGGTGGGGAAGTGCCATGGGTATCCTTTTTCGTTACTATTTCAAGTTCTTATACTTCACGGTTCAGTTCCTGGTCATAATGACTCAGTAAGAAACAATTTCAATGACTTTTCCGCTACTTGACATTTGCAAAATTGTGACATGCATGCAGCCAAAGAATAAGGATAAAGCATCTTTATTGAAGGAGCAGCACCTTAGATACTTTACCCCGAGGGAGGTATGCTAATTTCGTTTAGACATATCTTTTAGGGATCTTCATTTATTAGGTTCATGTTCTCGGTGTGTTAATTGATAATTTTTCTTTGACCTACTTAGTTTGCTAATTTG
Source organism: Pyrus communis (assembly GCF_041283825.1). Lineage (NCBI taxonomy): Eukaryota > Viridiplantae > Streptophyta > Magnoliopsida > Rosales > Rosaceae > Pyrus > Pyrus communis. Next base: position 653,811 of record NC_142579.1, read on the forward strand.
CATTCTCTCCCGGAAGATTTTCAGTTTCCACAGCACATAAGCCTTAGGCAACAGTATGCCACTATTTCATGTTCAGCTTGATGTGTATTTTGGCAGAAAATAAACAATGCTGTGCCTTTTATTTGACGAAAATTATTCGGTGTATGTCAAGAAGTTTCAGCTTCCTGTTTTGTTGGGATATTACAGTTAAGCATGACAGTGGTTGTTCAGCAAGACTAACGTTTTCTGTCCGTTTCTTTTATGCTGCAGTTATGCATTGCTGGGGAACAGTTTGAGTGTGGTTGCTCCGTTACTCAAATACTTATTTGTCGGATCATCGTGATTATTCTAAAGACACCCAAATGCAGTAGATGCAGATCTCACCCACAGCTATACGTTTGGCTCACTATATCAACCACTAACCTTAAACTTCTCTCCCCGGGTATCTCTGCTAACTCTAACATGTAACATAATATGTTGTCATTTCTATGGTATATTAAATTATAGCGTTGGAGCACATACTGCTCGATGTTGTATGAAAGTTTTCAGTGTAGACGTGCGAGGATTCATAATTTTGTGAAATTGGTTCCGATTTGGTTTCGAATTCTCTCCGATTTATCAGCAAAAGATTTCTATAATCCACTCTTTTCTCAACTTTTTTCCGACGTTTCTCATGTGCATGTCTTATAGTGAATTTTCACCTTGAAAGAAAGAGTTGGAAGAAGATGCAATTTTTCTTTCATGATAACTAATGTCTGAGCGGTATGGAAATCAACGATTAGATCTTACATGTAGACATTTAATGAATGTTTGCAACAGTTAGATTTTGTTTAAAGTTCATGTCATTGGGTGGAATATACCATTGCAGCCGGACCCAAGAAACTGTTTTCGAAAATAATCTCTAGAGCAAAATGTTGGGAACCCTAGGGCCCATTTAGCAATGAAGTAATGCGAAAGAAGGATGATGAACGGGATGCGGAAGAAATGTAGATGACATATAGAAGATAAACTAGAATTTGCACCCGCGCGTTGCTGCGGGATTGAAAATTATATGAAAGATTATGCACCTGCAATCTTTATAAACAATGTTCGAGTCAAAAACTGAGTTACAAATGCAAATGCAATTTATACACAACCTCATCATGAATGAAACAAATTTAAACATCTAAAGAGAATTCTATTTCTTCAAAGCAGAAAGGGGAAAATAATTGTTTCCTTAACTATTGAGGGAATACCCGCCAAATAAAGCTTACTACATTCTTAGACTTTTCATGTGCTACATGCAACGAACGTAAAGCTTGGATACCAGACTTGCTCCCAGTTTGAGTTGTATCCAAAGAAGGGATAACTGACATTATTTTGCAATAAATTGCAGAAAGTGCCTTGTACAGCTCTCCACGCTGCAGAAGAAAACAAAGACAGTAGTCAACTAATGATGTACGATGATAAAACCATAAGGCAAATCAAAAGGTGACAGTGATAATTAAAAAAAAAAAAAATGCATGACAACTTCAAAATTGAGTTTTGGAGAGAGAGAGAAAAAGAGCAGAGAGAGGTTGTAAGCAAAGACCAAATATATAAGACTTTTCATTTACATGCATCCCAAATTAGGGTTCCAAAATCACAATAATTCTGGAAATTCAGGTTCCAACATTCCAGAAATAATTAAACAAAAAGAAAAAATTAAGAGAAGAGAGGGAGGAATAATGCATACCAAGGAAGAGAAAAAGCTGGAATGGATCGAGATGTTTGGGGACTGAAGTGAATTGGTATCTGGATCTGTTTTGTTTTTTCTTGAAGTTATAGTAATTTGTATGCACCATCCATTTGTATTTATAGTAATTACCTGCACAAATCTCAATCACCTTACAATCTATCACTACACACATATAGTTCATACAAAATTGCAGGAATAAATTAAACTTAACAAATTAAAAGAAAGGGACAAATAATGCATACCAAGGAAAAGAAAAAGCTGGAACCGACCCTGCCATGGTATATAGGCATCTCAATTTTCAATACCAATTACCCTTCTCAAATCTAAACATCTCTCTCTAGTCCTCCCTCCCATACCAAAGTCCTCTCACCACCGCATCACATAGTAACACAAAATCGAGTTATTCATGATTACTCAAATCCCAAGTTGGGTGAGTGACTATAAATTCTCAAGGCATCTAGTGACCAAGAGAATGACGCTCGGTCTTACCTTCAAAAATAGCCAAGTTAGGTTATTGTAAAAATTATGATCCACTTTTATCATATTTATTAAACTCTAAATAAAAGATTATGAAGCATTGTGTTATTTACATGTACCAACATGCAGGAAAAACATAGGGTTTCATATTCCAAGAGAATAATAAGTTAAGGAAAAACCTCAACACCTAACCTTATTATAACGGTGGCTGCTGAGTACAGCATCTGATCGTCTCAAGGACCTCTTTGAAACCGCCGTGGAAACATGTGATTGGGAATCTAGATGACAACCTAGAACAACATTGTATTTCAAAGCCTGATATTCATAAAAACCTGTGTCAGCTTTAAAAAATCTAACTATTTTCTGAATCATCAGCTACAATTCTTTAAAATCAGTTTCCTGGAAACAAAGATCATTCAAATGTCACTATTATTAAACCTATTAGCAGGAACAAAGATTCTTAAACTTCCTATCTCCATATATGAATTTAAGGAGGAGAGAAAAACAGAGTTATGCAAGTATAGAGGTGCAGTGCAGTTGATTTTAAGTTGTCAATGGGAGAAAATACCTGGAGTTGGAGATAAACTTGGTGAAAGTAGAAATCTTCAAGCTGCAAACAAATTGATCCTGGTTTTTTGTCACAGAATGTCCTTTCATCAGAGAAAATTATAGCAAAACTTTTAAAACTAAACAAAATTGTGTGAAATGATTAGGAAAGCAGAATTTTTCCAGACTATGCAAAGAAATAAAATTTAAATTAAAAAAAAAAATGTGAGTTCAAATAGAACTATATAGAGGTACACTGAGCAGAAAATCTTATTTAATGATAGTCTTTTAATTTATCATAGGTTTTTTTGTTACCAAAATTTAACAATTCAAATTAAATTCACCAAAAAAGCATACATGTTTTTTCGTTAACTTGTACATACATTTGTGAATAATTAAAGAAAAACTGCAGTTTAAAAATCTCACTTCTTCAACAGAATTTTGTAGGTGGATATAAGTATTTTGATTTTGTAGAAGCAAGTTGGATAACGTGTAAACATACATAGATTACAATGCTGAGAAAATAAGTCTTTATCTTTTATAGTAATAAACTATAATTTTAAGAAATTTAATTACCATTTCATTCGAGAGTAAAGTTTGAACGCCTTGAAATTTGTGGAAGCTCAAAACCTGCAATATGAATAGTGACAAAAAGGGCTCAATTGTTGAGAAGCATTTGTAAAGAGGAACTCAACATTGGACCTCTAGCAATCACATAACTTTGCACAAAACACTCAGGTAACTTTACCAGGATTACACAAAAGAGACAAAAACAGAAGAATAATTCCATACCTCTGAATCTCATATGGGAGACCAGTAGATTCAAATGAATTGAATGGTGGAGGCACATTAGCACCCTAGCAAAAGATGTAAATCAGATCACTCTGAGCAGATAAAAAATTGATATCAGACATCCAGAGAACAGATCATCATTCAGGACAAAGTTGAGTTTGAAGTTCTTTGAACACCATTCGGAACAAATTCCCATGTTACCTTCATTTAGGACAAAAAATTTACAAAATTAAAGTTGGGTTTTTCATATTCTCTATTGGGTATCGAAAGTCGTGGGGAAAGATTGGAAACAACCAAACCAACATCCAATTTAGCACACACCTAAGAAAAACAGAAGCAAGAAACAAAACAATGAAAGATCATAAAAGGTTCAACAATACTAAACAAAATTACAGTTGGATTTAAAGATGCATACTCAAGCAGCTCCTTAGTGCTTTCAAATATGGCCAGGTCTTCTTCCTTGAGATTCAAGGATACTTCTATGCCATCCCCATCTCGTGTATCCATTAACACAATTAGATTCTTGAACTCTGTACCTGAAGTCACCCATGGTGGCTTTCCCCATCCAAAATCAGGTTCATAGAAAGGAAACCTGCATCAACTGCTGCAGCTATAAGTTTCTACATCACTCCTTACCATGAGATTCCAATAATCCTTGAAAAATTCCCATACATCGTCCCCACCAATACCAATACCATATTTTATTTTAAATTCCCTTAAATATTCTAACACATTGATATATACAAATTTTCACAGAATTAATGTAAAAATTACCTTTTTTTGGAGACCACAACCTCAAAAACCGCTACTTAACCCAGAAATTTAATCACAAAAAATTCTGCAAAACCTAAAAAAATTTATTAAACTGACATAAAACCAAACCCAGAAATATAAGGGTACAATTCTACAAACCCACCAATTTAATGAAGAATTCTCCAAAACCCAGAACCCCCTGCCAAATGAAATGGTCAAAGCATGGAAAGTAGACTCGAGAAATCCAATCGTTAAAAGCCATCAGAGGAAAGGTTGAAATATAGCTATAAAAACAGGTCCAACCAAGTAAAGTAATCCACTTGGTTATTAAACGTAAAATTCTACAAATTCACTAACAACTTGTTAAAATTCAATTATATTAAATCACAAATTTGAAGCTGATTTTGACATGCAATAGGTCTAAAAGGTACCTGAGGTGATAAGGTATGGTTTGACATCTTCTTCTTTCTTCACCTCTTTCTAAGTTGCTCTTTGCATAAACTACAGTAATTAAAAAAATAACCCAATTACGTTGTATTAATATGTAAATACAATTAAAGGTCCACCAGAAAATTATATAACTCAAAATTAAACAACACCAAGATGAATTTAAGCAAAACCTAGATCAGATTCTAAAAGGGTTTATCGAAAATAATAATTTAATCAGAAATTAACACTAAAAATAAATAAAAAACCAAAAAAGTTGCAATTTTATCGTTTCTTTTCACCTTTTAAGTTCCTGAGAGTGCTGGAAAGCTCTCGCTTTGCCATATTAGCTTTCTGGGCTTCTACTCTGGAATCTAAGTGAGAACTGAAGGCCCTGCTGGAGCAGAAGAGAAAGCAACCTCTAGCAACAGAGAAAGCAGTGAAGGTTTTTTAGCAAGAAAGTGCGGTTGGTAATTTGTGAGACAAAGATCGCACGGTGGAAGAGGGAGAGAAGGTAGCCTTGGAGAGCGAAAGGAATCGAGGTTCAAGAGGGACAGAAGCAGGGAATTGTGAGAGAGAAAAGTGGAACGGAGGGAAAAGTAGAGAAGAAAGGTCGAGAAGTAGTCAATGTGGAGCGATGAGCGACGCGTGGACAAACGGCATAATGGAGAAGAAACAGAGGGCATTTATGCCATTGAAAATGACAGAAGCTGAGGAGTGATCGACAGGTGGAGATGAAAGGCAAAGTCGTATTTTTACTGTTAAAAAAAGGAAAAAATGGGCAGATAACAAATGAATTGGAGGGCACTTTCGTCCGCTTACTGTTAATGAACAGTAATTTTATCTTGTTGAGTATTAGTATACACACATGTATGTATATTTCTCTGCCACTTTGTTTTTATTATTCCTTTTTCGAGGAATGGGCCTTCGTTGCTACCACCAGACAATGGCAATGGCAATGGCAATGGCAATGGCATCCCCCTTTTCCTCTTGCCTCTTTCTCAAATGGAAAAGAAACAGTGAGAGAGAAATAAAATAATAACATGCATAAAAAAGAAAACCCACTTTCAGAGAGAGCTGCAACAGTCGTCGGTGGGGGAGTTCTTGAGAAAAACAATTATATATATATAATAAACAAAACAATCACCAATTGTTTTACCCGTGGATAAACACATTGGTTTTTGGACAAAAAATTGATAAACAAATAGACTGCAGGACAAAACAAATGATTATAGTTGTCAGGAGTTAAATCCAGCCACATAGTTTGTGGCGCCAAAAAGGAAAAAAATTATAAAGATATTGTTTGGATTTTTAAAAGCAAAGAACCGCAGATGATGGAGAACGGCACCAGAAAGCGGAAAGGACAAAATGGCCAACTCACTGCACAATTCCAGAAAAGGACAAAAAATTGCTCAGCAGGCGAGGGACAAAACCGGGTGGGCACTGTTAATGAACAGTGCCAATCCGCTGAGCTTTAGTATATATAGAATATAGAGAGATGAGAAAGTTGAGCGTTTCATGAAACTAATTATGCGGCAAATGTGCTGGCTTGGATGGGTAATAATGTTGTCATTGTTCCATCTTGGACTTCTAATTTTCCTTTTTCAATTGTCTCAACAGCTCTAGCTTGACTCTTTCTCTTAGTTGTCGTTTTTAGTTAATTTTGTCAAGAAAAAAGTGTAAATCCTAGGACGGATGCGCACGCGTGCATCGGTGACTGTCGTTAATTTTTATGATGCATCAATGGTAGAAAGTAACTTAAGCGCGTGTGAGCTACTATCGCGTTTAGAATTGAAAAAAAAAAGAAAAAGGAATAACATTTTATTTCAAATATTTTTGGTGTATTGGATTGGAAATATTTTTCATTTTTTCTGATTACAAGAACACTTGAATTTTTAATTAAAAAATCAATTTGTTTCCAATAATATTCTTAACAATAGTACAATAGTGCCTGTGAGCATAAATACTCTATAAATATAATTTCAAATAAGTCCAAAGACAATTCATCTTGCAAAACTTGTTCACCAAGTTCTCGTTTTTTATTTAACAAGCGATATTATCTACATTAAGGAGGGTGGGAGAGTAAGGCTAAGCTTCATGATGGGCGAGTCATAATAAAGTGGTTCAATCGTCTTTGGCGAGAATCAATCCTAAGACATCTCACTTATAAGTGAAGAGGAATACTAGATTGTAGTGTCACATCCTAGTCTCAGTTCCGCCATAGCACGATATTGTTCGCTTTAAGCCCTGGCCACGCCCTCACGGTTTTGTTTCGGGGAACTCACACGAGAACTTCCCAGTGGGTCACCCATCTTGGGATTGCTCTCGTACGAACTCGCTTAACTTCGAAGTTCCGATGGAACCTGAAGCTAGTAAGCTCCCAAAAGGCTTTGTGCTATATAGAGGTGGGTATGTACATATAAGGCACATCACCCTCTCTCTATTGGTCGATGTGGGATGTTACAGTAGTATTAAGTGACACAAATTCCTCGTTTAGAAAATTGTTGGCCACATTTTTTTGTTGATGGAATAAGATGCTTAAAAATGTTGGACACTTGAGAAGCAAGGCGTTTTTTTTTTTTTTTTTGAGTACATCGATATTTTTACACTAAAGGGAGGGAGAGTTCGGCAAAACAACACAATGGGTAACCTAATTTGGTATCGAATTCATTATCCATTATATTCGAACTTAAAACCTCTCACTTTCACATGAAAATGAATACCACCAAATCGTATTACTGAGTGAGCACTTAAGAAGCAAGTAAACACCCAAATACTTCTAAATCAACATTAATAAATAAATAAAAAAAGAATAAAAATCCATCCACTTCCTTAAAATGAATTAAAAACATATTAGAAAAATCAAAGTGATAAATCTCCTAAAATTAGGTGTAAATTAACCCAAGGGTATGCTCCCTTCTGTACGAGGGCAAAACTTCAAACGGACCAAAAAAAAAAAAAAAAAAAAAAAAATTAATAAATAAACCAATAAATTCGTAAACAATTTCATTTTCTTCATATTCTTACACACAAACAGGAAAGTGCAAACCCTAACCTTCTAATTTTCCTCCCAATTCCAAGCTCGCAATTCTCAACCCTACAGACTGGAAATCCCTAATTGAAGCCGGTACACAAAGGATCCAGAGCAATATTGTTCGCGTATTGATCGAATTTCCAAAAATCTCAAGCAAGGTGAGTCAAATCTGTTCTAATTTTGATTTCTAGGGTTTCGAATATACGCTCTCAATGCTTTGTTCGTTTACTTTTATGTTAAATTGAATACGTTTGGATTGTTTTGCTAAACATTTTGGTGTTAATTGCTTGCCCAAGAACTCCGAGTCTGATACTGTATTCAAATTTGGAGCTTTTCATTAGCTTGGTGCAGTTTGATATATTGGGGCTTTGGGTTGAGTATATTTTGCTTATTTTTTGTTTTGTTTCATTTTAGTCAACATACTTTGAATTTGTAAACTGTTTCACTTCAATCTGGAAAAGTATGCGCATGAAAGCTTTTCCCTTCCACTAAAAGAGGATGTAGCAGCAGGAATACATAGGTTAGAATTGAATGCTTATCGCAATACTCTGGTGGCAATGCATGCTTCTGGGTCCTTAAGCTGGGAACAAGAAGCGTTGTTGACAAATCTCCGTATTTCACTTCACATTTCAAATGATGAATATTTGATGGAAGTAAGGAACTTACTTTCTCCAGGAACAAACTTCAATCGTAGATAACTTTTATCTTTAGGATGTTCAGTAGCATTCTTTGTTAGAATCAGAGAATAATTGTTACAATTTCTCATGCTTATCTTGATTGTTCAATCTGTACTGAAATTTAAACTTGGGAAATCTGTACTGTTTCGTGTCATCTGTTTTTAATAATCTCATTACCGGTTTTTCTCCATTGTAAGAAACAAGTATATATTGCTACATTTTGTTGTGCTTGTTTTAGTTTCCAATGTCTCTTTTTTTTTTCCTCCAAAGTTTCCAATGTCCAGTGATGTAAGTATGTAAAATTTGTAATTGGGAAGCTATGTACTTTATCGTATTAAGAAGTAAATATTTGCACCCTTTTTCCCTTTCGGAAGGCTTGTGCTTTGTAGCTCTTATGTGCAGTATTTATTGAGTATTAAACCAGAGAGGATCTGTACATATCCAGGATCTTGTCTCTTGTGACTCAATTACATCTGTTTAGTTCTATGGTGATGACAAGGATGAACACTTAGTCTCCTTATGGTTTTTGTTTTATCATAAGGACTTCTGTGTCTGAATTCTAGATTTTTTGCGAGGTAAAATGAAAAACCAAGTTTTTGATCCGGGAACAAGGATCACCATATTCTTACCCCCCACTTGCATGTATTGCTAGCTAATGCATCATGCACCATCTTTCGGTTCTATCATTAATTATTGGTTGAATGAGATGGTATCATTATGTATGTGGCAGATTGGTTATTTTGTTCTGCATATCACATGGAATATGAAGTGTGTTGTAATGCCATATTATCCTTTTACTCATTGAATTGTGCTTGGTTTACTTGTTACCATGTGAATGCATACAGAGTTCGGTTTCATGGTTCTTATTTCAAATCCCTGTATTTTCAGGGCCAAGGTTGGACCCTTGCTTGCCTTGCCTTGCTTCCAAAAGCTTTAGATGATGTTGGGATTTATCATTTTGGCGTGTACAGTGGGACAATCTATTTCCAATTTTCTTGGTGTACGACAGCAAATGATACAATTGTTTCCTCTGTTTCTTTGATGTGGTTCTTTTCAGCTTTGCTGGGAACCAGGACTCATCTTGTGCAAAGAACATGAACTTTTATAAGGTTTCCAGCTTGCTTGATGCAGTTTACCTCATCTTTTGTTCTATGAACTCTGTATTTTCTATCAATTTTCCGTATTGCTTGACATAAAAAGCTATGTTAGTTTAGCACTATTTCCATGCACTTTCTGAATTTGCCCAGTAAACTTTCTGTATTTTTGTTTTATCGTAATGAACTCTGAAATGTTTATATGATCCACATCCATCTGTTTATTCGAGACTCCTTAACTGTCGGTACCTTGTGCATTTCATTGACAACCTTACATGGCTCCGAATTTACCATATAAAACCCCTGTTTGGCATGCATTTATTTCCTTTTTAGTTTATGTACTTCGATGATAGTAATCTGAAGGCACTAATATTTCTGTTTTGATAGTGTCATGACATTACAAGCATATGATATGTTCAATTTAAAATAATAATTCTGATGCTATGAGCCTAAACTTATGATGGTATTGAAATTGTCATATTTACAGGAGGTGATTCACGCAAGTAGAGAGAAGTGAAAGGGAAGAACTAAACTTCTTTGGATGATGAGCAGTAACTAGATTCTTGTTGTGCAATTGTTTATTTGGAATACGATTATGATAATTGCGTATTTGTTTGAAATTAGCAAGAAAATTACTCTGTTCGCATACACAAACATAAATATTGGTACAACTTATACATGCAGTAATAGTTATGAAGATTCAACAGTAATATCATAAAGCTTTTCAAACATTGGCGTACCCAAGTTGGTTAAAGCAACGCTCTTTCTCTCTACACTTCAGTTCGAATGCTCATAGTTTCTCTTGAATTATGGCATAGAACTTGCTCACAATGTTATTTTGGAACCGCGAAAACCCAGTACTCCATGGCATGTTCAACAACAACGAGCCAAGAACACTCCAAAATCCAAATGCAAACCCTAGTCCCAAGCTCAGATCGAACCAACCGTCTTCTAGTAAAAGACCAATTCCTCCCTTTTTTTGATCACCCGATGAAACCGAACTCCCACCATGGTTTGTGCTGCACTTCTCCAGTGGAGGTCCACAAAGTTTATTGCCAAAGAAACTTGACCGATCAAGGCTCTGAAGTTGTGTGCTTTCCGGAATCTGTCCTGTCAGATAGTTGTAGGACAAGTTCAAGTTGCTTAGAAATGTTAACTTTGACATGCTTGGAGAAATCTGACCGGTAAGTTTGTTCCTCGAGAAATCGAGAGATTCTAACCATCTCATATCACCAATCTTTGAAGGGATGTTTCCAGCCAAAAGATTTCCTGATAAGTTGAATGATTGCAAACAGATGAGGATGGTCAGCTCTTTAGGGATCTCTCCGGATATAAAGTTGTCTGAAAGGTCCAAGCTTGTCACCAAAGTAAGTATTTTGTTGTACTCCACCTCCCTACCTTTTCTCACCAAGATTACATTCTCTATGTAGTTGTACTGGAAAGAAGTTTCATCATCACCAAATGATTCAGAGGAGAACAAAATGGGGTCTCTCGAGTTTGAAAAATTTGCCATGGCTGTGAAATTCTTGAAACATGTTGGTATTGCTCCGGAAAGGTGGTTGTCCGCGAGGTCCAGGATCTGGAGATTTCGGAGACTGCATAGTTCATGAGGAATGTTGTCGTGAAGCATGTTCGAACGGAGGTTGAGAATTCTCAAATGTGAAAGGCTTTTACCAATCCATGTTGGTATGCTTCCAACAAATTCATTTCTGTGAAGGTCAAGAAGGACCAAGGACTCACATTTTTGTAGGGAAGTAGGTACTTCTCCAGATAAGTGATTATTGCGCAAGTGCAACGATTGGAGGAGTCCTAAGTGCCCAACGGAGGCTGGAATGTTCCCACCCAAACTGTTGTTTTCTAAGTTGAGAACTGTCAAGTTTTGCAGATTGTCCAAACAGTCAGGAATTTCTCCGTTGAGAAAATTGTCTTGAAGCTGAAGAATTGCAAGTTGTTTTGGCCCATCAGTCTTGTCACACAAGAAATGAAACAGAGTTCCGGAAAATGAGGAGTTGGAAAGATCTAGTGTAGTTATGCTGGAAGAAAATAGAGGTAATGAACCGTGGAACTGGTTAGAACCTAGGTTAATTACTTCTGAAGATCTAGAATCTATATTCGGAACTTTTCCGTACAATTGATTGTAAGAGAGATCCAAAAGGTGTAATCCAGGGGAAGAAAAGTTCCAAAACCAGGTAGGAATGATACCTGAAAGAGCTGTATTTGACAGGTTAAGAGCAAACAGATTTGTTTGAGTTTGAAGCCATGCAGGCAACTCTGATGGCTCTAGATGCCAAGAATTTAGAAACAAGGTGTATAATTGGAAGGGAGGAAGCCAATCTGGACTAGTTTTCAGAGTCAACGAATTTTCGCTCGCAGAAAAGTATTTCAGTTTTGTAAGATTGGTGAAATGAACTTCGGAGACAACACCCTCTAATTGATTGTTACCAATGGCCAAACCTTCTAAGCATGACAGATTTCCCAAGGATACTGGAATTGGACCTGATATTGAATTATTTGAAAAGTAAAGCGAGCCTAAATTTTTGAAGTTACCAAGCTGAGACAGATGACCTGAAAGATTATTATCTGATAGATCTAAAAACTCAATGCGACCTGAACTGCACGTAGACAAGCTTTCAAATATTTCTGAAATGCTTCCGCTGAAATTGTTCCTCGGAAATTGGAGAGACATCAGCTTACAAAGGTTTCCCAATGAGTTTGGGATTTTCCCATCAAGTTGGTTGTCTGATATGTCAAGATTGACAAGGGCTGTTAAGTTTCCAATGGAACTTGAAATTTCACCATGAAAGTTATTTTCTGAAAGAACTAGTGTTTCAAGATTGCTAAAAGTATACAACCATTTGGGAATTATAGAACTGATAGAGTTGTAATCGAGATCAAGAACTCGAAGACTAGTCATGTTCGAAATTCCGCCTGGTAGGACACCTAGATCACATTCAGCCATATATAGTTCTACCAGCTGAGAGGGAAGTGTGCTTGTCCCCTGCAACCAATGTGATACTTTGCTAAGATCTATAGCAGCAATATCCAGGTGTTGCAAATGAGAAAGGCCAGAAATCCATTGAAGGTTCTCAACTACAAAATTGTTAGCAAACAGAGAAAGAGTGCGAAGACTCGAGAGGTTTCCTAGTTGAGGAGGAATTGTTCCTCCAAACCTTGCTCTTGAAAGGTTGAGATATGTTAAACTTTTCAACGAACCTAAGAAGCTAGGAATCTGTATTCCTTCAAAATCATTTCTGTATAGGTCCAGGTAGCTAAGATGCTTTAAATTGAGCAGAGAAGGATTTAACTTACCACCCAAGCGCAAACTCTCATTTGAAAATTCCTCATCTTCATAATAATTCCCAAGGTGGAGCTCGCAGACATGACCGGTTTTCTTATCGCAGATAACTCCAGTCCAGTTGCAGCAGTCTCCTTCGCTGCCAACCCAAGATGAAAGCCGGTTTGAAGGATCCTTGAGGTCTTGCTTCAACATCAAAAGTGATTGTCTCTCATATTCCTTGCAAGGCGCACTGATCAGATTGCCATTGCATGAGCAAATGCTAATAGTTATTACAATGCTTAGAAATCTGAGAAGTGAAACAACTCGCATGGGATTATCCATATGGTTTTTTTTTTTTAATATAAACTATATATCAAGTCTTTGGGGTGAGTGGGGAATGAGTAATTTGTAGTGCTTTCATCCAGTTATATAAACATATTATTGAGGAGAGGAGGTCCAATTGTGGCCTACTCAATACAATATGTTGAAAGATAATACCAGCGTCAGTAAGCGTGTCACGCTCAAGAGCAGGGCCAGGAAATTTCCTAAGGGCCGTGCTGCATGTGGTACTTGGCATAATTGCACTCATAAGGGTTGCAAGACTAATAAAGTGTAGGTCAAGCAATAGACAAAGTCACGATTGCTTATCAAAGAGCTGCTATTTTGTCTACATCCATCTCCACATCATGGTAGACCAACGCGTTACTGACTAGTTCTTAGGTCAGTCAAGAAGAAAAAGACGAAATGGAAAAAGACCGACGCGTTGCTGACTAGTTCTTAGGTCAGTCAAGAAGAAAAAGACGAAATGGAAAAAGAAAAGTGTGACATGCCTTATTCATATCACATTCAGACCTAATTTTCCACGCACAAAGATGGTCCTTGGTCCAACCCCAAAGAAAACTAGTGTGGTTTTAAACTTTTAATTAGGGTAGAATTTTTTTTTTTTTTTTTTGTTTAATGTTTGCTCAAAATCTTCCTGGCTTCAGAAATCAGGGCTAGTAGCTTTCAGATAATCTTAGGTGGTGTATCGTATATAGAGTTTGATGGATTTTTACGGAATTATGAATATATGAATTTTGAGCTTGATCCATGTGGAATTTTACTGAATTCTATTTGGATTATAATGGAGTTTTTGAGACTTCTATTAGAAAGTTTAATAGAATTTGTGGATTGTCATAGATATTTTAACGACTAATTTATAAATAAGCATTGCTGTTTTTCAAATTTTCATTATTTGAACTGGTGATTATTACCATGACAAAGTGGTCATATGACGTGGTGGCACCAACGAAGCTAGTGCAAGTGCCATGTGGTGATGGTCATCAAGATGGTGATAGTATAGGTGTTGTCTTAAGTGGCTGCAATAGTAGGGGTGCTGATTGTGGTGTGCAACATGGTATTGGGGTGGTGGAGGAATGGGGATGGGGCGTGGTGATGGTAGTGGTAGAGAGAAGTGAAGGGAAAGAGCTCCACAACAAGGAGGTGTATTTGGTCGTGCAAGGTTACTTGCTGGACAAAGTTTGCGATATCTAACACTCAATTCGACACATCTGAAATATAGTGAAATATGATTTTCACAATTGAGTTAGGATTTGTGGTTATCTCATTTGTAAAATAAGCATGCTAATTTGAATTGAACTTAATTGAAGTATGCAACACCAACAGTGTCAACATTGGGAAAAGAACATGTCAAATGAACATCACTGGTGTCGCACGCCATCTCAGCTGCCATGTTAATATGTAACATTATATCTTGCATCTCTTTTTCCTGGTGTCTGTGTGGTGCTGTATTAATGGTAATTTTGCTATGAGGGATATAAAAACTTTAAGTTACGTGTGTTAATGGTAACTAGCAAACGATGCCAGTGCGGTGATGCGGGAATGAAAACCGTACAAATTTTTTTGTATTTAGTATTATTTATACATAAAGGATAATACTTTGATGTGTACATACTTTTTACACTATTTACATACAAAAGTTTTGATAGATAATGCTATTGATAATCTCACTATATATGCGGATAATCACGCTATTTTACTCTACCATAGCCAAACTGTGTAGTTCTAACGAATCTTAAGTCGTCAATTAATCTCTAAAGGAAAATGTCTCTATTAATTAGCTGTCGGAGTTCCCTGAATGGCTTTCCCCCACCACCTGGTTTTATGGATTGGCAGAAGTCATGGTTCCAGATCTCCACTTAAACAATTTGAAGACACATCAAATCTCAGAAAGTTTGAACAAAATCTACAAATTAACTTGTACTATTTATCACATGTGAAGATTGGTAGACAATGAAATGAATAATATGTAAATAAAAATTGAAAGTGATTGATAGCCAAACACTGAACTCACCACAACATGTATGAGTTCTACAAAGGTTTAAGAGCTTACATAGAAAAAGAACGATGTCAGAAGCACAGGAAAGGGGAGGTGATGGGATTGTAGTAGAGGGCACGGTGAAAAGGAAAGCAGCAGGTGTATCCACCAGGACTAGGGCAATCCACCATAAACAAATGTAGGAAGAAAATACAATTGTTGAGCATTACCTAACCAATGCCGCAAGTTGAGATAGTAAGTCAAGCTATTCCTCACCATGGAATCATATGAATTACTTGGCCAAGCTAATCTCATGTATCCATTAACAGATATATAAGTGGAGACTAAGATTTTATATTGTTGAATGCTGAATTATGTTATCTAATTATATGCAATGACATTAGTGAAGACTAAGATTCTATAAGTGACGATATGAATACATTTACACTATGTTTGGACGAAGAAATTTAAGATTAATAAGGAATTGTAAAATGACGGAAATTGAATTGATGGGATTTTATTTTCTAGAATTTATGAATTTTCTTGTTTGGTTAACCTAAGAGAACAATGGAATTGAATACGGAATTTGTTATTTTTAAGCTCTCAATCATATAAATTGAGAAATGACACCTACTTACATGAAATTTAAACTTGGGAATTGGAGGTCCTAATTTCCAAGGTTTTTTTCACGCGGAAATTCTAAATTCCTATGTTTATGAATTCAAACAATGGAATTAGTGCAAGTCAATTTACAAATTCTGACATTTATCCAAATTCCAAGTTTATTTTTCTCATCCAAAACTAATCAAGTTCCTTACGAATGGGAGTAGTTAAATGCAAATGGTCATCTTGTGCACTTCATTAGTGAATTATTTAAGTCACCTTCTACTGATAGAAGTATATATATTCCACAATCTATTACATTGAAATAAGGGGTACTTTGAGTACTTTGAGAATGATCAGACCGATTCCAACTTTTAGAAGTCATGATAATGGCTTACAGTATTGTGAGTAGACATTAGAGACCATGTGTGAAAATTATAAACCGGATTCTCCATTAACATAATCTTCCATGAAAATACTAACAATTTTAACAATATGCTCATATAAAATTGCAAACTTAAACTGAACTCATTATTAGCATCTAACAAAAATAATAAATAACATTAAATCCCACTAATACTTCAAAGGAAAAAAAAAATGATAGTATTGGATCTGACCTAAATTTCATCGCCACGGTCAAACTTCTCCGTATCACGATATTATCCGCTTTGAGCCCCGACAACGCCCTCACGGTTTTGTTTTTGGGAACTCACACGAGAACTTCTCGATGGGCCACCCATCCTGGGAATGCTCTCGCAGGCTACTCGCTTAACTTCGGAGTTCCCATGGAACCCGAAGCCAGTGAGCTCCCAAAAGGTCTCGTGCTAGGTAGGGATTGGAATATAAATATAAGGATCATTCCCCTGGGCGATGTGGGATGTCACAATCCACCCCCTTAAGGGCCCAACGTCCTCGTCGGCACACCACAACCAGGGTTAGGCTCTGATACCAAATTGTCACATCCCGGCCCGGGACGGATCACTTCCCGGGCCCGCTTCACCACCATAGCACAATATTGTCCGCTTTGGGCTTACCATTCCCTCACGGTTTTGTTTTTGGGAACTTAAAAGCAACTTCCCAGTGGGTCACCCATCATGGGATTGCTCTAACTCCTTTCTCGCTTAACTTCGGAGTTCCTATGGAACCCGAAGCTAGTGAGCTCCCAAAAGGCCTCGTGCTAAATAGGGATCAGAATATACATATAAGGATCACACCCCTGGGTGATGTGGGATGTCACAATCCACCCCCTTTAGGGGCTCGACGTCCTCGTCGGCACACACGCGGCCAGGGTTAGGCTCTGATACCAAATTGTCACATCCCGACCCAGGGGGACCACTTCCCGGGCCCACTCCACCACCGTAGCACGATATTGTCCCCTTTGGGCCCCGACCACACCCTCACGGTTTTGTTTCTGGGAACTCACACGAGAACTTCCCAATGGGTCACCCATCTTGGGAGTGCTCAGGTGCGCTACTCGCTTAATTTCGGAAACCCGAAGCCAATGAGCTCCCAAAAGGCCTCGTGCTAGGTAGGGATAGAAATATACATATAAGGATCACTCCCCTGAGCGATGTGGGATGTCACATATTTAATTCATATCTTCATCATTTTTCTCATCCTTGATTCTAGATTCGATTAGGATGGAAGATGGTCTGAATACCAATATATACCATGTAGAAAGTGCAGTTTCATCGGGTGATCAAAAAGAGGGAGGAATTGGTCGTTTACTTGAAGATAGTTGGTTCCATCCGAGCTACGGACTAGGGTTTTCATTTGGTTTTTGGAGTATTCTTGGCTCATTGTTGTTAACCATGCCTTGGAGCTCTGGGTTTTCACAGTTCCAAAATAACATTGTATACAAGTTTTATGCCATAATTCAAGCGAAAACTAGGAGGATTTGAACTTGAGTGTAGAGAGGAAAGACAGTGCTTTAACTAATTTGACTATGCCAATGTTTGGAAAGTTTTATGCTATCATTGTCAAATTTTCTTAACTATTTCTGCACATATACACTGTACCAATAATTGTGTTTGTGTAATCGAGTAATTACAATGATTATATTTCATATTAACAACTGCATATAACAAAAGCCTGATTACAAACTGCCCATTATCCAAAGAAAAAAGATACATGAGTTCGATATATTGGAATTGAAGATCCCTAACAGAATCTTCTAGTCACAAACTCTAACAGCCATTCTGGATCAATCAGAATTCCTTGACAAATCCAAGTTTCGTACGCTTAACGGAAAATCTAGTCCACGTAAAAAGGCACACAAAAGAACATAAAGCGTAACTTCATCTTTTCATAGCTAAATTACGAGTAATACATCACCACACAGACTTCAGGAAAGAGATGCAAGATATAATGCTACAGACTAACATGGCTGCTGAGATGGCGTGCCACACCAGTGATGTTCAATTGACAGGTTCGTTTCCCACTGTTGACCCTATTGGTGTTGTTACATACTGCGATTCAGTTCGATTCAACTTAACATGCTTATTTTACAAACGAGATAACTACAAATCCTAATTCAAATTTAACAATCATATTTCACTACAGTTCATATGTGTCTAATTAAGTGTTAGATATCTCAAATTTGTCCTATAAGTAACCTTGCACGACTGTATATACCTCCTTGTTGTAGAGCTCTTTCCTTTCGCTTCTCTACCACTATCATCACCACGGCCCCACCCCCATTCCTCCACCACCCCATCAACATGTCTCCACCATAATCACCATCCCTACTACTATTGCAGCCACTTAAGACAATACTTAGAATATCACTATGTTGCCAATAATTACCACGTGACACTTGCACCAACATTGTTGTCGACACCACCTCATACGACCACTGTACCATGGTAATAATCACCATGTCAAATGATTAAAATTTGAAAAAGAGCAATGCTTAATCATAATTAGTCATTAATACACACACACACACACGCTTACATATGCTTGATATGCGGATGCATATTAATATGTTAGTCGCTGACGAGACTAGTGACGATATTTATAATATCTTTAGATCATTTGTGATCTATTTTCACCACTTGGTCATCATGTGATTTGTCGTATAGCTATCTTCAGTCGTAGATTTGTTTTGCAGGTTATATTTGTTCTAGTGGACGCTAGGGTTGATGATTATTACCGGTATTGAGATTAACTAGTTGATGCTAGTATATTTCCTGCTTGCTATACTTATGTTAGTGGATGCTAACATGATTGATTGAAGGAAGATATAATTTCTGGACCTAACTTGATGGTTTTTCATTGATATTGATGAATGAGACTTTACTATTATGGTAGTATTATATTATATAGTTTTTCACTATGTATATTTTCAAAACAAGGGTTATTATGTTTAAATGAGGATTTTATAATTGTGATAAAACTAGTCCACTCACATTTTGTTTTATTGACCCCTTCAGGACGTAACGAGACTAAGGAGAATATCAGTGGGGACGAGTGGGCTTGGCAGTGAGGCCTTCATCCTCTAGGTTTTGGGTGATGGCTCCTTTACTGCAGTTCTATGTTATAATAATTATTGCATGATCACACTTTTGGTTATGCATAGCATTGCACCTTGTTGTATTTACTGTTGTGTGAAACTTCTAGCTACTCAGATGTGATGTGATTAATAACAAGGTCAAACCTTAGATAATACGTGTACCTAAGTGGGGAGGATGATAAGCACTTATGTAGCATCTTTGGATTTATTATTTCAATGAACATCTTTTGGTTCAAATAAAAACTGATAGTATTGTCCGCTTTGGGCCTCGACCACGCCCTCACGGTTTTGTTTTCGGGAACTCACAGGAGAACTTCTCGATGGGCCACCCATCCTGGGAATGCTCTCGCGCGCTACTCGCTTAACTTCGGAGTTCCCATGGAACCCGAAGCCAGTGAGCTCCCAAAAGGCCTCATGCTAGGTAGGGATAGGAATATACATATAAGGATCACTTCCCTGGACGATATGGGATGTCACAAAATACATAAACACCAAAGAAGAAAACTGAGAGCAAAGGAGGTTTTTTTTTCACATGAAGAGTTTTTTATTTGGATAAGGGATGTGATATCCACACACTTTTTTTTACTTCTCTCACACCTTTTTAGTTTTCGACTGTCGGATTAGATAAATTAAAGAAGATCAACGGACAGAAATTAACAAGAGGTGTATGAGAATAAAAAGGGGTGTGTGGATAACACACCCCTTTGGATAATTGTTCCCAGTACATAGGACAACTGCTAAGACTATAGGGCAGCTCTTTACAAAACATCTAAGCCATACATGTGGCAATAGTTTGGAGATGCAAAGACTTACAAAAATACCAAAATGGACATGCAAAAAGATAACATAGGTTAACTTTAATACTCCCTCTTAAAGCTTTCCTGCTTCACTCCCAGAAGTTGTTTTAGGTAGATGAGTTTGTCCCTTGGTGAAGATATTTGCAATTTGATCTTCTGTCATGCAACAGACCACCACAACTTCCTAGTTCAATGACACCTCTGCTGTAGTGATGCTTCATAACAACATGTAACCTAAAAAAAAATGTCTCTCCCTTGCATCCGCACTCCCACGTTCTTTCTCACTCTCTTCCTCTCTTCTTCTGTTTAAAAACCAAATAAAAAAATGTTCACACGCACACTTTGTATGTGGGCATATATATGCTAGTGTTTATTAAAAAAAACAAGAAATTGTGAAAAATAACCAAGCACAAGAGGTCTTTGCTAGGTAAAGTGATGGCCGACAAAAGTGAAACTATCATAAATATTTAAGGATAATGGGTAAGAAAAATGGATTCCGATTCCTCCATACTCTTGGAATTGGAATACAACCTCCAATTAAGGAGTCCAATTCCATCAAAATGAGGAATTGAATTACTTATTTTGTGTGAGTCTGACATGGCGGGTCCTCGAGTTCTACTGCGGCATTGGCGGCATGGTAATACGATAACCCAAATACCCAAAATACCCCTTTTTGCTTTCCAGTTTTTTTATTTCTTCAACGCTTTTTGCTCAAGTTTGCATCTTTGCGATTGTCAGACGTACTCGCTAATGAGGGCAGGAGTGAACGCCGAAGTTGTGGAAGCGTTCGACATCAACGACACCGCCAACGACGTTTACCAGCACAATTTCGGCCACCGTCCCTATCAGGTTCTTCCCATTTTTTTAGTTTAATTTTGTAATTTTATCCAAATTCAAGGTCCTTTTTATACAGTGTGCACAGCCTAAGTACAAATTTGTGGTGTTTGTTGATTACTTGGGGATCAAAAGTTTGTATATATATGGCTACCCAATTTGAGTTTCTTGCACTTAGGGATCCTTGAGACTGCTTTTGTAAGAATCATTCTGCTCTTAAGCGCTTCTGTAGAAGTGCTTTTATCTGTTGAAATTGTTATTGAAATGCAAAGTGCTTAATGCTTCCGGCGCTTTTATGATCCAAAATACTTATTTAAGTTTTTTTTGCCAAAATAGGCGGAAGCACTTTTGGTTATAAAAAATTACTTTTTGTCATTCCATGAACAGTTCCAAACAGGCGCTTAATCTCTTAGATGCTGTTAGTTTTGGATGTTTTACATTTTGTTTGAATATTTTGGTTTAAAAGTGCTTTTCAACTGGTTCTGCATTGGGTCAGTTTTGGATTAGTACCATTTGTTCCGGTGTTTGGTATTTTGAGCTGCTTTTTGATGTTTGGCTTTTCAACTGCTCAGACATGATGTTTCCTAAACCTACCTGAGCTCATCTTGCACTGAAATTTGAATATTCTTGTCTGTACAGGGTAATATTCAGAGCCTTACTGCTGCTGATCTCGACCGTATTGGGGCGGATGCATGGCTTCTTTCTCCTCCTGGCCAACCTTACACTCGACAGTGTTAGTTTTCATCATTTTCGTCTTTACAGATGTATGGCAACGGCTTAAACAGATTTTCACTAGTTACTTATGGATAGGTCTCCAGAAGCAATCCGGCGATGCTCAGGCATTTTCATTTCTCAACATTATTGAGTTGATACCACACACATCTCGACCTCCAATGGTGTTAATTGTGGAAAATGTTGTCGGATTTGAGGTCAATTCTTGAAAGTTTTACCTTAATTGTAGGTAAAATATTGATTTGATTTTGTTCCAATTCCTTTGTTTTATCTCCTGGCTGCAGACATCTGATAAGCATACAAAAATGATAGAGATATTGGGAAGAACAAATTTGGTTCTGCAGGAGTTCATATTGCGTCTGTTACAGTTTGGTGTACCATATTCCAGGCCACGCTATTTTTGCCTGGTAGCCTCCTCTCTCACTGGTTTTCTAGGTCATTCAGAAGCTGTTGGAAACCTCTTGCTCTTATTCTTTCCAAGAGTTTTAACTCATAAATTCATTTATCCAGAAATTTTACGAATAATGGATGTTTATGCAGTGAGGCTATAATAAGGAAAATCTCCAGTTCTTCCTAGAATGCAAAAGTAAGATAAAGAGCCTTGTCCGTACTAGAATACAAATATTAGGATCGTTGTCTTAAATCATTATTTATGTTATTTCTGTTGAATAACTCCGCCCTCCTCTCCCTTTCTCTCAAGGAATCCTTAATGTGGCTTAGATATCGTCTATCCTGATTCAAGACGATGTTGTTTTACAAAAAGTTACTATCGATATGTGAAGGGTACAGGCTCCCTTTTGGCAACTCTGCAGGTTAGATTACACGTTTGGATTAGCATGGAAAATTATAGGATCCGTGTGCTCCAAGTATGGAATAATGACAGATGGGTTGCGATCGGAAAGGTAAACTTCTATCTGGCTCATTGTTGCTTGGATGTTTTAGGCCTCCAAGCAATGTTGGCAGGAACTGTTCATCTTTCTTCATTAACAAGGTCTGCTGCTTCTTTTGATCTCCTTATTTTTTTTATGTCGTTTTGTTGGCCTTAAAAATTGCTTAAACTACGTGGCGGGCAGGCCCTTCGGTTGTCTCCAAAGTATTTAGCACTTTGAAAATGCCTTTTGCTCTCCAACCTAGTGTATAAAATAAAAATATGTACGGCAGTGCATGTGGGTTTCGGACATCGAATTTGGAAATTCGAGTCCCGTTTTCAATAATTTTAGTAGTAATCGATTAGGTTGCTAAATAAAGGTTATGGAACTTTGGCTGTGAATGAATAGAATTGGTTGGTGGATATTGGTAATTGTGGTTTCTTATTAGAAAGACAAAATTAGATTGAATAGGGAATTTCGAATGGCTGGATTCTGTCTTTCGGTACATAGGCGGTCTAACAAAGGTTAAATGCAGTCATGAAACAAAAGAAAAAAATTATTTGCATTTTGGTCATGTCATGTACAAGTATTGGTGACGCCATGCGTCGATCTTGGATGTATCTCGGGATCGGCACGTGACAATATCGAATGTATACAATTGAAAAATGTAAATTATCGGTCTAATTTTCATCTTTTTTTTCTTTTTTTTTTGGTTCATGTTTGTCTTACATTATAGTAATGGAAGAGAGATTTTTCAGTGTAATCGGAACATGGAGTGGTACACTACGTATCTCTATACAAAATGGTGGGATATGTGTGTTAAAAAGTTAATGACTTAAAAATTAAAATTTTCCACCATTTATATAAAAACACATGACGTACCACCGTGTTTTGGTCACAAATGAAAATTTTATCGTAAAAGAATATTTTGAGATAAAGTTCATGCAACAGATTGGACCCAAGTGAAAATCTGAAAAGATAAATTTATAGTTTTCCTAATTTTTAAGAAACTTTAGGATTTTAGATAACTTTCTCTCTTTCCTTCTTCCACAAGGAATTGTTCTAATTATTTATTTTTTTGGTCGAGTTCCTTATTAATTAGTTTTCCGATTCCTACTAGTATTCCAATTCGTAGACGATTTTAAATTTGCTTCCTATATAAAAGGATTTAGGGTTAATATAGGGTTGTTTTATCTTTTGCAGCTGCACCAAAACTATGGCGGCAATGGCGATCTCTATGAGTCAGAGGAGGCTGGCGACCGAAGATGGCTGTAAAAACAGCGGGCCGAATTCACGTCTTCACTATTTGGAACACGATGATGAAACTCATGGAGTTTACATGCCCCCATTCAAGTTGTCCCGTATGATGAAACAAGTCGAGGATAAGAGAAGCGTTGAGTATCAGCGGTTGACGTGGGACGCCCTCAGAAAGAGTATCAACGGCCTTGTCAACAAGTTGAATGTCACCAACATCAAGTATATAATCCCGGAAATTTTGGCCGAGAATCTGATTCGCGGACGTGGTCTATTCTGCCAATCCTGCATGAAAACGCAGACGGCGTCGCCCTGGTTCACTAATGTGCTTGCAGCATTGGTAGCTGTTGTCAACACAAAGTTTCCTGAGGTTGGTCAGCTTTTATTGGGAAGACTCGTCTTACAATTTCAGAGAGCTTTTGATCTAAAAGACAAGCCTCAGCTACGATTTCAGAGAGCTTTTGATCGAAAAGACAAGCTTCGGCTACTAGCCGCCGCGAAGTTCATAGCGCATCTGGTGAACCAGCAGGTGGCTCACGAGATTATAGCTTTGGAATTGCTCACTTTTCTGTTGGACAATCCTACAGACTTCAAGGTTGAAGTTGCCGTTGTCTTTGTGACTGAATGTGGATCAATGCTTCGGGACCTTTCGCCTAAAGGCCTCTATTTTATCTTTGAGCGCTTTCGTGGAATTCTTTACCAGGGAGACAGAGAGAAGAGTTCTGTATTTGATCGAAAACTTGTTCGCTAAGCAACGGGCCAAGTTTCAGGGTCACCCGGCTTTTCTTCCCGAGCTGGACTTAGTAGAGCAAGAAGATCAGTTGACGCATGAGATTTCTCTTCGAGATGAGATTGATCCACAGACTAGCCTTGATCTCTTTCAGCCCGATCCTGATTACCTCGAGAGCGAAAAGCGGTACATAGAACTCAAGAAAACCATTCTCGGTGACGAGTCTGAAGATAAAGAAGCCAGTACTTATGATGCAGTTGATGCAGTTTCGGATAGTGAGGATGATGAAGAGGAAGAGGAAGAGGATGAGCAGCAGCGGATGGAAATAAGTGACCAGACACAGACTAATCTCGTAAATCTTCGAAGAACAATCTATCTTACAAGCATGTCGGGTTTATGTTTCGAGGAGGTGGGACATAAGCTGATGGAGATTAAGCTTGAGCCTGGCCAAGAGATGGAAGTATGCATCATGCTTCTGGAATGCTGCAGTCAGGAGAGAACCTACAGCCGCTATTATGGTCTCTTGGGGCAGAGGTTCTGCTTGATCAACAAAGTCTACCAACAAAACTTCGAGAAGTGCTTTGTGCAGCAGTATTCCATGATCCACCGTCTTGAAACAAATAGCCTACGTAATGTTGCGAAGTTTTTTGCGCATTTACTCAGCTCAGACGCCCTCCCCTGGCATGTGCTGGCCTATATACGCCTGACGGAAGAGGACACCACTTCATCTTCTCGGATTTTCCTCAAGTTCCTTTTCCAGGAATTGTCACAGCATCTTGGCATTCGATTGCTGAATGAGCGACTCAATGATCCTGCAATGCAGATGCAGGGCTGTTATGATTCTATTTTCCCAAAGGATAATCCCAAGAACACCCGCTTTGCCATTAACTTTTTCACATCCATTGGGCTGGGCGGCGTCACTGAGAACCTGCGCGAGTACTTGAAGCAGATGCCCCGGCTCATATTGCAAGAACAAAATCAAGCGTCAGATGAAGATGAACATGAGAGTGCTAGTTCTGAGTCTGATGAAAGTGAAAGTGATAGGAACAAACGACATAACAAGCACAAGCGTATGCGACAGAGTGAAAGGCACGAAAGACACGAGCAGCACAAGCGTAGCAGCGGAAGTGAAAGGCACAAAAAACACAAACGATGAAACGAACCATTGTTCGAAAAAGAAGAAAATAGAATTGAGTTTTCTTGTTGTCCAAGTTAAGTGTTTCCTTAACCCTAAACCGTTATTTCAGTTTATTTTTACACTAGAGATTTCAGTTCAATTTTCCACAGGTATATAACCTGTTACGAAACCAATATTCATCTATTACAAGGAGGAAATTGTTATTGGTACTCTAAAATTCTCATTTTGTACTCCAAACTTTCTATAATTAAAAAGAAAAATATATTTGTGAGAATTGCAAGGAGTATCAATATCAATGACTACAATAGATTAACGGTGAGTAGAACTTGATGGACAGAATCATTGTATTGCCGGTTGTCGCTAAGAGAAACGGCAACTACTAGCACGCGGCGGTCAACTTCGATGATATTAACTTCGAAGTTGGTAATTACGCCTGCTTCACGGGCGTCAAACAAGAACTAGAAAACGACCAGGAAGGGCGAAGTTTTGTCGATGCGCTTCACTAGTTCCATTGATATGTAATTTCCGGGACATTGATGCGACCGAACAAGTTTCTTGAGTGCCTGTTGTCTACCTGCCCAGTTCTGGAACTCAGACTGAGGAGTGCTTTGACAGTGTCACACCTTAAAACACCGACTCCAAGGTCTCAGACGGTTCTTTGCAAAACCAGCTTGGATCAGATTCACAGGATGTTAAATTTGAATGACCAAAAAACACACTTTCCTCTCAACAGAAAAAAGATTCCTACACCCTGGGAATGAACTGAATATAATTGCAAATATATACTGGACTGGACGCAACAATTAAACCATCGATATGGTGGTCCGAAATAATTTTAAAGCAAAAGTTATATCCATCTGTTGAAGATATAATGTAAGTCTACAACATGCTGAACAGTAACACAAAACTAAACTCCGATATTCAAAAATTCAAATACAAGGCGCCACTCCCAAAAAAACCTCCCCCAGTTTATCATTGGAGAAGTCTGACATGTGTTATCTTCACTGCAAGCAATTCTCTCAGCAACACGTAACTTAAAACTCCACATATGCTTTGACTGCAGAAAGCCTTTCTGCAATCACTCTAGTTCCTTGTCAAGCAAAGTATAGAAGGATCACCTTCCAAGCCGGCTTAATTTTTCATTGCCAACGTTTGAGAGCGGAGTTATGACCTATTGATATACAAGAGATGAAATAGAAATGAGATAAGGCTGTAGAATCAGAATACATAATTTGGGTATAGTGATATGATTTTAGCCATCTGCAAAGCCAGGGTTTTATCACATAGAAATACTTGCAAGAGAACAATGTAATTGTAGTGCAAATGGCTCAAGCAAGGTTGATCTCCACAGGGACTGACGCCCTTACTATCAATATCAGCAAAAAGAAGAGGAGTTTGCTCGTAATCAACCAAAATCTTGCAATGAAGAAACCAAGTATGCATACTAATGAATAACACCAAGGATGCAATGATTAGTCTCAAAACCCTAAAAAACAAAACATTGCATCCAGACTCGAGTTGAACATTGCACAACATAAAATCGAACTATTACCAAAATTGACATTATACTTCAAACACAAACTCATTTAGACACACCTAACAAATGATGAACAAGCCTTATTTCATTAATAACATATATATACCAGTGCAACATGATGCGACACATTACAAATTTTCGCTAAAAAAGTTAATAAAACATATCTACACCAACGTGACACATAACATGCCTCAAACCCCAAAACAAAATTGCCTCAAGATAGCACACAATGTGGCACATCAAAGATCTGTAAACAGTTTTTGTTATTTTTATTATTGGTTCTTCCAATCTGGTTTGTGAGATTACGGGGTGGGGTAAGAAACAATTAAATCCTCACCTCCAGTAGAGGGTTTATCTTATATAAAGTAATTTTCCCCTCCATCGACCAGCAAACAAGTGCAGCACTAAATAATGATTGTAAAATTATAACTGAAAAAATAAAGTACACTTTGGTTTTCAATGTGTGTTGTAATTTGCAAATGTGTGAAATAAATTATGAATGAGTTGAAAGTCATTTATGTAAACTGCAAATATGTATCAGCAAGTTTATAATTACCGGGTCAAGAAGATGGCAGTTGGGCTTCCAGGGGATGGCGGATTCTGCTCTATTAATTTAACAAGTGAACCAGCTTTAGCAAGAGCATCAGGGTCGGTACCAGACAGAACTTCTACTTCTTCAAGCTCGACTTGTCCCTTAGTGTCCACCTTCACTTGTCTCTTAATTAAGTCCAAGTTCTCTTGAAGGACCTCAATCTCTCCAAATGGTAGCTTCAAGTCTAAGGCATGGACCCCAAGAGTAACCGCCTCATCCTTTTTGAACCTCAAAAAAGGCATACAAAGCTTTTGGGTTTGTCTAAAATCTTTACTCTGACCAATTGAACTTCTTTGCAAAGCCTCCAGAATTACCTTGTCTGAAGCAAAAGTGCGAGTATCTCGGTCAAAGTTACTTTGTAGTATCCTCAAACACTCCGCCTTCCATCCATCGAACTGCTCATTTACATATATCAAACCAATCAACCTTTTGGTTTCCATCGAGGTTTTAACTGGAGGACCCTTCTTATTGGCTTTTGTTGAGCCTGAAGTTTGCTTTTCAAGAAGCTTCCTCATAACAACAATGGAATGTTGCAAATACTTGTTGGCACTCTGGAGGATCAGATCTGGAGAATCAGCCACAGGCCATCCTGCATTAACCACAAACCCTTCCTTCTTTAAAAGTTCCCTCCATACATATTCGGCATAGTGCGGACAGATTGGGGTAATGAGACGTGTCTGCACATCCATAAAACGCCACAGCAATTCATGGTTCATGCCCCCAGAACCACATGAAAGCCTGTACTCATCCCTAGAAGCCTGAAGATCGTAAAACCCAGTCTTGAGCGCATCTCGGAACATGTAATCCCGGTAATTCTGCTCAGTCCTGTTCACAGCAATATTTATCTCATTCAAAAAGACCCTGTCAGCATAAGTAGAAGGAGGACCTATTCTCAAAGAGGATTCTGCAGCTAAAACTTCTTCCATCCATGCGATCTCTTTAGTTAGCTTTAGAATAGCAGCATTTGCAGTCTCAAATACGAAATTTGCATCATCAACACCATCTCCAGCATCAGCCAATGAGAATCGCGTGGCATCAGCAGAAAATTCCTCAATTGCCTGGCGAATGGTCCTAAAGTTCCCTGTAGACTTAGACATCTTCTCAGCATTTAACATGATGTGCCCATTGCATCTAAACCCACGAGGCCAGTGCTTCTTGCGCATAATTGCCGTGTGGTTGTAAATGCAGAAGGTTAAATGATTTTGGATTAGATCCTTGCCAGACACTCGAAGATCAAAAGGATACCAATACTCAAATTCCTGCTTCATCTTATTAAGAATGGATGACGAGATGTCAGATGATTCAGGATATGGGCCATCACAGAAAATATACTCCCAGACCTCATCAGTCATTTGTTCAGGTTTAATTACAGATTTGCTGGAACCATACATGTCTCCATTGTGTAAAATGTGAGCAATAGTGTAATAAGCCATGTAAATAGTTGAATCAGATAACGACTCAACTAAGAACTCTTCATCCCAGGGAATACGAGTCCCAAGCCCAAAAGATCGTGAACAAGCCCATTGATTCAACCAACCCAATGTGTGTTCAAATCCATGTCTTGTCTCGTCATGATACAAATTCATGCTGGACAAGCACTCCTCAGCCAGTTTTTTCCATTCGGGTTCCCCATATGTGATATACCATTGATCTGTGAGAGCCACAACACATTCATCACCTGATCGTGACACCACCCGCTTCTCAGGTTCACTATATACAATTGCTTCATTTGCCTCTATGAGCTTGCTCCTTATCAACGGTTTTGCCTCCTGGACTTTCCATCCTTCGAATTCACCCACAATAAGTGTTCCTTCAGTGAATCCTTTCAGGTAAGTCAGCCTCTTGGCTTCTGCTAGCTTCTCTTTCTCATTCTGGCTCTTGATTTTTAGATCTGCACAGACCTTTTCCGCAGCTTTATTTCCAAATTCAGGAATATTGATAATTGGAATAATCTCAAAGGGCATGACCCACTCATCCTTCACGCCATATTTTGCTCTAAGAGCGGGTTTGGCTTTTAAATCATGTAAGGCCATATAATCATCAGGAGAATCAGCAGGCACACTGGTCACAATCCCAGTACCTTTGTCTGTCAGGACAGTCAACATAGGAAGAGTGTAAATAATCTGATTGATTGCACGTGGTGACTTCAATGGAAGGCCAATCAAATCACGGCCCGTGAGCTCCACCAAACAAGTAGGTTTCTCTGGGACCCTAGAATACTTCTGATAGGCAAGATTAAGTGCTGCTCTCTGCGTTAGAATAAGTACCTCTGTTTCATTGATTTCAAAGGCTCCATATTTCCCATCAGGCAATACCCATGCATTTGTTTGTCCATACATGGTCTCAGGTCTCAGTGTTGCTGCAGCAAGGAACACTTTCCTTCCCTCCAACACTTTCAGTTTAGATGGGAAAGGTGCAACCACCTCCATTTTGATGAGGATGTATTCCTGGGGCTGAACACCTTCGCCACTTGCCCTATCATGATCTGCACATGGCTGCCCATCCAATGGAGAGTAAATTGTGTAACGGACATCTTTCACAATCTTGCCCATGGATTTTAATTTCCTCACCTGCCACCTCACAAAGGCATCAAAAACTGGGTTCATGTCTGTAGTAATAAATGACCGCCTCCAATCACATCCCAATCCAAAAGCCTTGAGGTCTTTCACTGCCAATGGAGGAAAGAATGTCAACCAGTTGTATGGATTTTGGAATTTGGATATCTCGCTATCGGAGAGGCCAAAACTACGCATGATTTCCCATTGGTATGCTTGTCCACCTGATTTTGATGCAGCCTTTGACTTCTTTCCCTTGAACTTATCTGGAGGTGCTCCACTATTTGCACCTTCTGTTTCTGCTTCAACTTCCTGACTCCCCTGTTCCACTTCTTTTGGAAAAACTGGAGGGTCGCCAAACAGTTGAATCTCTCTCGCAAGTTTATCAGCCGACGCTTTGATAGGCATGCCAGTGCAATGGAAAGCAAATGGCAAAAGCACATTGGCACCTCTTAACCTATGGTAAGCTGCAGCAAACTCTAGCTTGGAGAGTGAGAATGCATGTCCAAGATGCAAAAAACCATTCATGTACGGAAATGGAAAGTTTCCAAAGAACTTCTCCCCAGGTTCGGGAGGCTTTTCACAAGATTCAGCTCTGAAAACATCCTTCTCTTCCCACCAGCTTCGAACCTTTGTCTCAATCTCAAGGAGGTGGTCTCTCCTGGCGAAGCTCCTCCCACCACCTTCAGCTGCCATTTCAGTAATCTTACAGAAACTGCAAAAAGTGAAATGTTTTACATAAGCAAACCAGCGTTCCAAGGGCATTATTACCTCAAATAAAAATGCAAGTAAAACATCCAAATTAAAATTAACCCCTTTGAGTGAATGAAAAGGCAATATGGTTGTAGCACAATTTTAAAAAAAAAAAAAAAAGCAAAGAATTATTATTATTATAGAGGATTAAAAGCCAAGCAAGTCCGCACTGGTTATTCACATAATTCGAAGGTAAATTTCAGCTAGATAAAAACCAGTTATCACCACTACATACGTACACATCACCACTACATACATACACAGTGTTTAAAAGTTCTTCGATATGGTTGATGTTTCAAAAAATCAGAGGAAGAACTGAAAGGGAGTGGAATCTAAACTTCATCCATATTGGAGAAATTCTTCAATTTCGGCCAAAATCGACAGATTTCGTAGATATTTCCAACATCAGTTAAATCTCGGAGAAACACTTATATGTTGTGTTTGACATTCCTCGAATTTCATTTTAAATTTCAAACGTTTTTAAGTAAATTTCCATCTTTTGCAACCCATATTGATATCGATATATCCATCTATATTTCCACAAATTTGCATATCGATATTTCCATCAATATCGGTATTTAAATACTGTGCATACATGCATACGTACATATTCACATGTATGCACTTACACTAACCAAATCAAAGAATCAGAGAAATCCAAATTCCATCTTAACAAATAGATACTAAAAACTAAAACATCAAATTTAATCGGAAATTGTAGCAGTTGCGTTCAGAAACTCAAATTTTCCAAATAAAAATAAAAATCTTCACTTTAACCCCTATTCATTCTGATCAGTAAATTAAGTCATCGAGAAAAAAAAAATCAGTAAATTAATTCGACATGAGCAATTTGTAAAGAACAAATATTTACTATTCAATCACAGAATGCATAGATCGATAAGCTCGAGTAAAACTCAAATAAAAATATTTGAAACCGAAAAAATTAGAAGAAAAAAACCAGTGAGAAATATACCTCCGGTTCAAGATTGAACAGGGCAGGGCATTACATGAAAGTTTGCGCGCGTTTTCTCGAGCTAGACGAAAAGCCAGGGGAGAGATTAGGGTTTCTGCTTCTTTGGGGACGATAACGATGTGATAAAAGCGGAAGAAGGAAGGAGGAGAAGGAAAGGAGAGCTTAGGAAGAAGATGAGGACTGAGGAGTAAATTAGGGCTTTGGGGACTCGGACTTTAACTGGGCCACGAGGCAGGTTCTGAGATTAGGCTTATTTTGGAAAATTGAGTTTAATAGCTCTTTACAACGAATCTTGTTAAAATTCAATTTCTTTTTCTCAAAAAAAAAAAAAAAAAAAAAAAAAAAAAAAAAAAAAATCAATTTCTTTTTTTCGACGAAATTACAAGTTAAATTGCTCTTAATTTTTAAGGGTAGTGATATTCACACATTTATTTTTATCTTTCACATACCATTTTTAATTTCTGGCATTTTAATTAAATAAATTGAACTATACCCCACATACTTAATAAAACCCACCTTTACTTTTTAAACTAAAATTTATCTTAATACACCCTACATTTTTTCCAATATTACCCTCACAACCAACATACACAATAATAAGACACCTAACGCTCAAACTCTTCATCAACATCTGGGTTTATGTCAATTGAGTGTTTAGTTTTTTGTCAATTAGGGATTTTAGATTTCATATTTGAAGAAATTGGATCAAAAGCATCGAATGCAAACCAAGTTCTACAAAAAAATAGAATAGAGCCATTGCAATCTTAGCAAGTGAATTCAAAAGGTTGTTCAAGATAATTTCGGAAGTGTTCATCATCAATTCATCATCAAGCCATCACATTGAAAGACTATTTCTTCTATTGGCTTGAGTAAGGAGAAATAATTTGACAAGTTGCCCTAAGTTTCTTCATGAGGTTTTCAATATTTGTTTTTTGTACACGCTCAACAGGCAATAGCAAACTCCACCATATCAAAAGCAAACTGGTTCAATTTTCTTTGAAGAGATTTTTGCCAATCGAATGAAATATTATAAAGACAAACTGATATTTGATAAATGACATTGCAATGAATTGTATCGTTGAGTTCAACAGCGGGTGAAAGTGGCTTCGAGAGCTTGAAGAAAATAATATACACTAAAAATGATTTTGAGGTGTATTCATAATCTTATGGGGTCTAAATAGTCTTTTTGTATTAAAGTGTATAAGTAATATTTTATGAGGGGTGCATTCAACAATATGTGATGTGCTAATGGAAAAACCCAAAGATCAAGGAACAAAATTAACAAGAGTGTATAGAAGGTAAACCCAATTTTTATCACTTATGTGTGCTTGTGCTTACTCTGAGTTGTTAACAAAATATTTTGAGTCATCGTATATTTTATCGATATGCCATTTGAGATGGCATTAATATTTCGTTGATGTGCTTGTGCTTTGTTGTTGGTAAAATATCAATGTCATATGAACATCATATCGAAGAAATATTGACACTATCTCGATGAAATATTGAAATCGATGTCGACATACTACGACAACACAATATCGAACATGAGATAAATAATGTAGATCGTGTATCAATGAGATATAGATCCAATTGATGAAAATAGTATCACCAAAGGGACACAATATCTACGAAAATGATATCAATGGAGAAAACCAAATATATTTAAATTAACAAAATCAATGTCAAATACAACATTTTTAATTCAATGACACCACTTATTAGCACTATCATTTTCTGAGTGGAAGGAGAATAAAGCATCGAGACATCCACGCAACTACTTTGGCACATGTTCTTCCGAACAGATTCCTTAATATGTTATTCCGAACAGATTCCTTAACATGTTCTTCCGAACAGATTCCTTAACATGTTCTTCCAAATGCTCTGTTAGGATTTGTGATTTTAGCTAGAGAGTGCAGCGTGGGAGCAAAAGGAGTCGACGGAGAGGTTGAGAGAGAAGGGTCGGCATATCTGAAATTATGACTCTCAGAGATCTCCTCCATATGATTTTGAAGAAGAGGTTTTATTATAAAGTTAATTTGTAATATGGAGATCAGTTCAACGTTTTATAATCTTTGCAAGGTTTATTCTTTCATTAATGTGAAGGTAAAATGTGAGACTCTTTTACGTCCACATTCTCACACGTCATTTAATATGTGGCTAATTTTCAAGTCAAATACGTGGACAACACGAAACAAATGATGTGGAGCTCGTGTTGCCGTTGGGCTTCACACGTGGACCTACTCTGATACCATGAAGAAGTTGAGATTCCACCATAAAATTGATTGGCAATATGGGGTGCAGTCCAACCTCTTATAAGCCTTTGCAAGATTTATCCTTCCACTGATATGGGATTCTTTTAACTTCACATACTCAATTTCAAAAGTAGGTTTTAAATGAAGAGTATTTTCATCAAAGAGAACTAATTGAAGCTAGGCTATTTTCTGTTGGTTGGTCTGTAACTGGGCTAGTAATCCCAATTTCCCCTTATTTTTTCCTTAGATTATGTGGAGAGATTTTTCTAAGTTCTAGGTATTCAAGCGGTACTCCACATGTCCTTATATGAGTGGAGGAAATTATATATTTTTTTTTGTGGTTCTCCACATGTCCTTATATAAGTGGAGGAAATTATATTTTTTTTTTTGTGGTTCTCCACCTGTATTAAGACAATTGGAGTGCCCACTTAAATACCGGGCACTTTGAAAAAAATTTCGATTATGTGCACAATGTCCATGGTTTGTGAGAGAAGAGAAAGAATTGGTTCATCGTCGTAGCGTTTTGGTCGAATAATTATGTGTAAGTTTTACTTTATATGACAAGATATTATTGAATCGAAACATCTGTGGTGGTGAACTCATACCATACAGTTGCTCTTATAGATAAGCTTTGTGTCATGAATCATGATCTCATGTCAACTTCAATCATTGAATTTTGCCAATGTTTGTTTTTTTAGAGAAGTAGGATATTCATTAATATTGTGAAAGATTACGTACAAAGAGGATACGGTTTTTTAAGGTGAGTATTGAAAAAAAATATTGTCAGAATTTCAACTCGATTGAAAGAAAGAAAATATGTCACACTATAATTACATAGTTTGAATATCCTCTTAAAGAAGATCAACAATTAAGTTCAGAGGCTCCTCGAACCATATGAGATCTTGTGCTGCCATCAAGCCATGCCTTGTCAGCCTATGGGCTTGTTTAATACACATAATTGGATTGAATTGGAGATGATCAAATTTCAAGATATTTAAAGGAGGGAGTGAATTTCTTTTCATTTGGAAGGGATTAGAAGAGAATTAGCTATGAAGAAAATTCATTCCATCTAATCCTATTTAAGAAGAATTAGAATGGACAAGTTTTCGTCGCAAGTAATCCACTCTTCTATCCTTGAAGTGTTCATAATTTTATAATTTCTCTCTGCAATATACTTTTAATTTAGTATGTCATCCCTTACGTTTCAAATTCCAATCATTTGTGTCAATGTCGTTTTTCATTTAAATATGTTATTGGACCTTGATTTTTTAATGAACAGTGATTTGGCCAAGTCCTTTTGCTCTAACAAACAGATCAAGCAGCAGGCCACCACTTCGGACCAACTTCGCCTTAAATCTAGATGATACTATTGTGCGCATTAAAACACAAAACGCAAAGGTTGAGATTTAACCAAATAAGACGGCTCACTCGTTAAAAACAATGTGCGAGGGAGGACAATGATTTGGCCACCTTAAAACACCGTATCCTCTTTGTACGTAATCCTTCACAATATTAATGAATATCCTGCTTGATTTGGCCTGAGGTTTGGAAGACAATGATGAAAAACCAAAGTTATGGTCAATCAACTTGCTTCACGTCCATGCTAATCTACTTGGAGACATCGATCGTACCCCTTTTCGAGGATTCGACACCGGTTCTTAGGCCGATGAGCTTAGAACTCATTGTTTACCATATATGTACGTATTTATAAGTTGAAATCTTTAACAAGCAAAGCATAAGCATAGAAAAGAATCACGATCAGTTTATTAAAAGTCAGTTAACTTGTAGTGCAAGTTTCCTTACTGTTAATTCACTAGATTTACAATTCATTCTGTTGGCTAGGTTTTCTCCATACTCGTTTCTAAATAGTCTTGCTCTTATCGGGTGTGAGCAGGGGTGGATCCATAGAGGGACCAAGGTGGTCCCAGGACCACCCGAAAGCTGGAAAAACGTCCATGAAGGTCCTCCGGGGACCCTCCAAATGTTTCGGCAGGGGGGAGAGATCTACCCCTAAGACTATATAGGCTACACCAAGGCAATTATTTTGTCAAATAATGTTAGTCAATTCAAAATCCATCCATGGAGGAGGTGAAGGAATTGCAGGGCTACAACGGCTTTCTCGTGAGGAAGTTGAAAGAGACGCTGACACTTTCATTTTTTTTTTCCTTCTACGTTGAAGTTTTGGACGTCTCATTTATTCAATTAACATCTTTATGGGCTATCAAATTTAAGAGTGATAAAAGCCCACTAACTTTAAAGACCTTTAATTTTTTTTTTTTTTTTCTTTTGGAAGTTGCCCATTTTTTAGATAATTTAATAGAAAAAAATAATTGATTTTGGTGAACTATTATCTTCTTTTCTTGCCAAAGAAAAGACTTATATAAAAGATAGAAAACTATCAATGTAAGAGAACAAGGGAACTAAGGCCACTTAGTACTTCGATTCTCACCAAAGATGAATTTGAACTACATTATTATTAGTCAATCCTTGGTGTAGATATTTAATCAACCTATCTTCTGCACTTACGAAGATCTCCAGCGGCAGCAGTACCCTTGGTACAAAAAAGAGTTTCTTGCCTTCCATAGAATCATAAGAGCGAATGCAAAGCTGTGCCTAGGCAACTCCAGGCTAAGCTTGTCACATAGTCCCTCACGAACATCCCTCTAGCCCTCCAAACTCCGACAGCCAGTGAGCAATCGCGCAAACACATCATCGGTTGTTTGCGACCGTTCATTACAAAACAAGCAGCTTCCTTCACAATCAATCTTCATTTTCTGCACATTAGCACACATATTGTGGCAACTGGCAAATCATATTTCTGATGATATTTTGCTTGAGCAGATTTGCAACCAAGGAATCTGGATTGAGTAGGAGCCACTAAACTTGCTTTTTTGGTAAACCCCAAACTAAAGCATATAGATCTCGGATCGTGCCAATGGTTAAGATTTATAGAACTCATTTGATTAGACAAGCAAAGTCATACTAGCACTTCCATTGTTTAACATGTTAACTTTGTTTGTCTAATCAAATGAGTTTAAAAATCTTTGTAAATCATGTGGAGATGAATACCTCAATTATAATCACAAGTCCTCCTCTACATAATTTGTACAATCATGTTAAACTGAATTACAAAAGATACTAATGGTAGTCTTATTATCAAACAATAAATTCATACGTTGATCCAATGCAAACTTAAATTTTATGCGATAACTTCCAATTAAATAATAGATATGCCTTAATAATGTGATATCAAACTAAATATTTGTGATTTACATGTAAAAAAAAATCATTATACTAAAAAAATGCAAAACTAAAATTTTTCAACAAAAAACTCAAAATATCATCATTTTCTATTTAGTTTTTTTTTTTTTTTTTTTTTTTTTAAGATAACTGGTGGTAAATTACTGTAACCTACCTATTCCAGGGTCGGAAGAAAAAAATAAAGAAAAACTAATGAAAATGACTTAAAAACTTTGAGTTTTAACGATAAGGACAAAATAAAAGGTAACACAAATAGTACCATGTTTGATTTTTTAGTGTAAAAATGTAATTTTTCATTAAAATGAACTGTAAGTTTTTCGTTAAAACTACAAAAAAAAAAACAGAGGTAAAAAATGATGAACTTTAAAGTGGGGCCGCGGGAAAAGCTTTTGGAGTGTCAAGGATTTGACGCGTGAGGTAAGGAAGGAAGTAGAGAACAATACAAAGACAAAAGAGCCCCTTGGGTTCCTTGTGTCTTTTAAACCCCAAAAATCTTCCCCCATCATTTTCGATTTCAATTTGCCGACTCTCAATCATGAGCAACGAATAGTAAGCGCTATTTTCCTTCTCCCCCAAACTTCCCATTTCTGTCAATTTTTATCACGTGCCTGAATTTTATCTTACCGATTTTCTGTGCATTTTTTGGGTTTTTTTTTTAGCGATTATTTGTTCAAGCTTTTGCTAATTGGGGACTCGTCCGTTGGAAAATCTTGCTTGCTTCTCAGATTCGCTGTCAGTCAATTCTCTTTTCTCCTTTATGTTTAAAAATTAATGTTGTGCTTATTTAGAAATAAATTTTAGGGTTTTGAGGTTAATTTTTCTGTAATTGGTACTCAAATTAATGCCTTTTGCTGCCTTTTATTTTTGCTTTCAGGATGATTCCTATGTAGACAGCTACATAAGCACCATTGGAGTTGATTTTGTGAGTATATGTATATGTGTGTATATGTGTATATGTATATATTTATATTTGTATAATTGCTTTGTTGTTTTTGTTTATTTGTTGACGTTTGCTTATTATTTTCAGAAAATCAGAACAGTGGAGCTGGATGGCAAGACAGTCAAGCTGCAGATTGTGAGTAGCGGTTGCTTTCGTTTTTCTTTTTCTATTAAATGAAATTACTTGTTGGGGCCAGTGAGTTCTGCATGTATAACAACAACAACAAAGCCTTCTCCTACTAACTGGGGTCGACTGTATGAATCTTAGAATGCTAATGCGCTTGGTTTTGCGTCAAGTCTTCTGTTAGCTCCTCTTCCTAGGTCTTCCTCTGCCCCTCCTGTCCTGAGCCTTTGTCTCATAATCATATCTTCTAACCGTAGCATCTATATGTCTTCGGTTCACATGTCCAAACCACCTTAACCAATTCTATCTCACCATAACCGATTTAGCATGTATGTTTAAGTTTGACTAAAATAATTTTTTTTTTGTTATGGGTCTATTATGGGTTTTGAATCAATTGGTGTTATCTTATTTTTGTGTGTATATTGGACTTTTGGTTAAATTGTTCTCCAAAATTTGATAAGCTTCTGATGTAAATGAACATTATTGGCTATCTATTTGCATGCCTTTTCTGTAGTGTCATTCTTGATGAACAATTTCAACTTAACAGAAATTTTGTTCCGAAACAACTGCAAAATTGTATGTTTCTTGCATGAGAGAATAGTTGTAAGTCCAGTTCACCAAGTCTTACCTAGGCAGATCAGTAGAAGTATTAAATTGATAGACAGGATATTTATTCGAAATGTTATTTATGATCCCTCATGGAAAACTGAATAGGTTGTTCAATTGCTCTTGCTTGTTGATTAATCAACATTCGGTAGGAAATTAACATATTCATCTTTTCTGTTATTTAGTGGGATACTGCTGGACAGGAGCGGTTCAGGACTATAACAAGCAGTTACTACCGAGGAGCACATGGGATAATTGTAAGATTGTTTACTTGCTTTTTGTATTTTCTTTTGTGCCTTGGGGGTTAGCGGGGTTGAGGAAAATTATTGGTAAGAATAGATCTTGAGCCCCTGGAACTAGAAACCCTTAACTGGGATGGATGCACATGATTTGCTGCAATTGATCAAACCTGCATGATGAAGTTAGCTGAGAATGTTATAAATTTGATGTAGATTATTGACCCTTTGTATATATTTTACTTTCTTTAAATCAAAACGCTTAATATTACCTTAACCATCTTTCTTTCATTTCTATGTTAAAGTCGGTAGTTAATGAAAGCGAGTTTTTTTTTAAAGCTATTCTGAAACATTAACTATGCATGACTTTTTCATATTACATTAGAATGTAATGTGTGGTTTCATTCTTTACCATAAATGAAAGAGTCTTAATTCTACTGGAATTCATCCAGATTGTGTATGATGTTACCGAGATGGAGAGCTTCAATAATGTGAAGCAGTGGCTTAATGAGATTGACAGATATGCAAATGACAGCGTGTGCAAGCTTCTGGTTGGTAATAAATGTGATTTAGTTGAGAACAAGGTTGTTGACACACAAACTGCTAAGGTAAATGTTGTAGTTTAGTTGCGTGAACAATTAATCAGTTTACTTTAAATGCTTATTTTCTTCACCACACTTTTGGGCAGTTGATATGCTCAGTCCACTAAAAGCATCAAACCCGTTCCATAAAACTGTTAAAACTGTGGGCGTGTTTGCATGTTGCTTAATTTGCATGTTTATTTACCTCTTATTTCCAGTTACAAGTATGGTTATTTTTATTGCATATTATAGTGCTGCAATATAAATTCTTTTTGACATTAAGAAGTGTACCTCAAAGTGCTTTGCATTAGTAGAGTGGGTGTTCGAGGTTTGAGCTTCCGGGAAGGTGAAATGCTCCTAATGACGTTCTGAATGATTCCCATGAATGTGGAGTCAGAGAAAGTGATTTTCCATTGATGAACATACAATCTTTGTCTATCAAGCTGTCTATAAATAACAATGATTTGTTAATAATTTCTTGCTGTGGCTTAACTTTTCTATCTTGTTTGTAATGATGCACCATAGGCGTTTGCTGACGAGCTTGGGATCCCTTTCCTTGAGACAAGTGCTAAAGACTCGATCAATGTTGAGCAGGCTTTCTTAACCATGGCTGCCGAGATAAAGAAAAAGTAAAACCACTAATCAACTCTTCCATGCTATAATTCTAAACTCCTTTAACCTAATAATTGCTCCAATGATAACCGTAAAATATCTGTCAGAATCTGTGATATATTTCTTCTTTAAACTACACCTAAAAGAAGAAGAGGTATTAAAAAAGAATCTTACGGAATAGCACTTTATTTTGTTTTTGTTACTGTTTAATTTTGTGGACAGATACTAAATTGTGGTTTTACTTGCTTGTAAACTCTTATCTTCGTAATTGTTTTTTCGTTTAAAATTTTGCAGAATGGGAAACCAACCAACTGCTAACAATTCGAGCGGAACTGTAGAAATGAAGGGCCAGCCAATTCAGCAGAACAGCAATTGTTGTGGTTAGTCATACCATTCCTAGTATCAAATCTGTTATAAAATCCTAAGGCAGTGGAACTGTGTTGACCGAACTGTCGTGTGGATCCTTCAGAAACTTGTAAAATATTGCCTACTTGAATCTTTGTCTACGGAGAAACTGGAATTAGGCCTGTTAGATGATCGGTATTAAACGTCTACGATGATTGAAAGAAAAAATTTGCAGGATTAACGAAAAAATGTTGAAAAATGCAAGGAAAAAGTCGTGCAGGATTGAAGAGTGATAGTTGCATTTTAAGAGTGTTCTTTGCACCCCCTCCCTATGGATTGCCATTAGATTAGTTTGATTTAATTGACACGAACTCGCGTTTGAACCCAAATGATGGGTAGACCTGAAAACCCGAGTGAACCCAAACCTGGTTAAACTTGAATGAACTTTTGCCCATCAAACCCGAATTGTGAAAGGCTGTTTAGGATTGGGTTGACATTCCAACACGTCCGACCTGTTTGACTGACATCCTTAGAATCAAATCAACTTTTACAAACCTTTGGATATTTTCTTCACTTTGCCCCTTCCACAAAGTTTTGGTTTGATGGCATTCTTCATCAAATAAATGATTTGAATTTTTGGGCTAAGGGAGAGTTAAAGCATTTTAATTGATGTTTTTCTTTCATTTACACGGAAGAAAATCAAATTCGTGACCCTTTCCTCGCCACTTTGGTCAATCCGTTTGAATTAAAATTTTCATTTGAATTTATTTAGAATTTTGGATCAAATTCCAAAATTAAAATGATGGACAGTTGAGTGGAACACACCAATTAACAAAATTAAAGATATAAAGGGCGATTCCAAGTCAATAAGGTTCTTCACTTTTTGAGGGTCGGGAGAGGGGATTATTGCTTTGCCAAGATATTGTTTTCATGACTTGAAACCGTGATTTTTTTGTTACAAAGAAGCAACATTTCTGTTGCGCAAGACTCGTCTTGTAATGCAAAACTAAAGAAGTAAAAAAAAAAAAAAAAAAAAAAAAACAAGGGATATTACAGTGAGCTTTTCTCCTGTATGTTTGGAGCCAGAGATCAACTTGGAAAATTCAGCTTTAGGTAAATCACTGCAATTCAACAGAGGGAATGTGGGATGACATCCCTTTCCCCTTGAACTGAACCTACATATGCGTCGTCCAATATGCCCTACAGGAAATGACCTAAAAGCCCATTTCAAAAATCTGATATTACATTTTTGGTAGAATTGAAAACAAAGGTTTGCTAAAACGAGAGAATTAAAATTGAATAGATACAATAATGCGAATATATACCTCTATTAAATCATCGATTCAATGTTTTGAATTGCTCCTGTTTAGCTCTACAAAGCTAACACCCTCCTTTTTATCTTGGTCGTCAAATGTTTCAATAATTAACCCCATCATTTTGAAAATGGAATTCAATACTCGTTAAGGAATTAGAGAACGATACATGACTGCACTATAATTGTGTGTCTACCTTGGTCTTGAACTATTTTATAGGTGAAGGCAACAATTTTGGAACCCCAATATTGGGAAACAATGTGCCAGATTGATTTACACACCGTATTTGGTTTAGTTTTTTTTTTAGATTTGTTCAACACGTGGTTAGTATTTCAACCCATTCTAGATGAGGGTGACGATTTTCAAACTACAATATTGAAGAAATAATGTGTCTGGATCTGGGGATGAATTTAATAAACCGTATATGGTCTAGATTTTGTCTAGATTTGTTTGACATGTGGTTAGCAATCAATCCATTCTAGGTGAAGGTGACAATTTTGGAACCACAATATTGAAGAAACAATGAGCATGAATCTGGAGATGGATTTAATACTCCGTATCTAGTTTAGATTTTCTCTAAATTTGTTCGACACAGGGTTTACTTTTTCAACCCATTCTAGATGAAGGGACGGTTTTGGAACCACACTATTGAAGAAGCAATGTGCTTGAATCTGAAGTTGGATTTAATACGTTGAATATGGTTTATATTTTCTCTATATTTGTACGACACATGATTAGTATCTCAACCCATTTCATATGAAGGCGACGATTTTGGAACCCCAGTATTGAAGAAACAATGTGCATGAATCTGGAGAGGGATTTAACATCGTATCTAGTTTAGATTTTCTCTAGATTTGTTCGAGACCTGTTTAATATTTCAACCCATTTTAGGTGAAGGCGACGGTTTTGGAATCACCGTATTGAAGAAACAATGTGCCTGAATGTGGAGATGGATTTAATACACCGTATTTGGTTTAGATTTTCTCTTGATTTGTTCAACACGTCGTAGTATTTCAAACCCATTCTAGGTGAAGGCGACGGTTTTGGAACCACAATATTGAAGAAACAATGTGTGGAAGAAAGATTAAACGACGAAATTATTAACCAAACACACGTGGCAATGACCTAACAATTTGTTGTACCATTTTATTTTTCCTATTAACAAACATAAAAAAATGTTGAATACAAGATTACTTGAACCACGAGCCTCTTGCATAATGCTTTTAATTCTTAAAAAAATAGGCTTTTTAGCTAAAATGGTCTCTAAGATTGACATAATTTCTCACTTTAGTCTTTGAGATTAAAAATCAATAAAACTAGTCTCTGAGTTTGTCCACGAACAATCGTTTTGGTCTTTCGTGAAAATCTCTATTAAATAAGGAAATAATAAAAATACCCTAAAAATTTGTCTAATAATTTTAGCCTATTATTTATTAAGTTGATGATATTCTTATCATCTTGGTTCTTATAGAACAAATATTTTCACGGAATACTCAAAATAATTAAGGGTATGCAAACCCAAGGACCTTCGATTTTAAATCTCAGGAACCAAAGTGAGAAGTATGTCAATCTCAAAGATCATTTTGGTTAGAAAACCTAAAAAATATCGAGTACCGCAAAACCATATTTCGTTTCAAAGTAAACACCGAAAAAAAATAATCATCGCAACTTCGGAGCGAGAGTATAGGCATAAGCCTTCCTAGACTCCATGACTCCCTCAAACCAAGCGTACCGTAGCGGTTTCTAATAGCAATAGTTCGAATGCGGTTTCTAGTAAATAGGTGAAAAGTAATAATTTTGGCTCTGACCTGTTTAAGTATTTCTACAAATACAATCCAAACCTCTTGAGGCTTAATCTTACTTAGGTGTTTCATCCATCTAATCATCACTGTTATATACCTCATAGATATACCCCTTACAGAAAAAACCCGGGCAACGGGAAAAATAAATTATAGTTTGACAAAGGACTAAGCACCAAGAATAAGTTGAAAGCAATAACCCACGACAGAGAGGAATACGAAACGAGGAAGAGAACAAATACGGGAAAAACTCAATTTAATCAACCTCAGGTTGAAGAACAGCAAGCCTTCTTTGTATTGACCTCTGAATCTCCGGTGACTGCAATTGTCTTCCCTTCTTTGATGCTTGCAGGTGTTGGCTCGCCTGATGAGATAGACTTCTTACTAATAATACGGTATATCTCTGCCAGAATTGTCTGGAAAGCCTTCTCAACGTTGATTGCTTCAAGAGCAGATGTTTCAATGAATGAAAGGCCTTCTTTTTCGGCATAGCCCTGGGCATCTTCTGTGGCAACCGCACGTAGATGCTTCAGATCAGTCTTGTTCCCAATCATCATGATCACAATGTTTGAGTCAGCATGGTCTCTTAATTCCTTCAGCCACCTGCTTACGTTCTCAAATGTTGTTGGTTTTGTTACATCATAGACAAGTAAAGCTCCAAGGGCCCCTCTATAGTAGGCACTCGTGATT
This sequence comes from Pyrus communis, assembly GCF_041283825.1. NCBI lineage: Eukaryota > Viridiplantae > Streptophyta > Magnoliopsida > Rosales > Rosaceae > Pyrus > Pyrus communis. The sequence continues at coordinate 698,539 of NC_142579.1, forward strand.
GCTCTATATCGCTCCTGTCCTGCTGTGTCCCATATCTGAGCTTTCACAGTTCTCCCCTCGACCTGACAAAATGAACAGGCGGTCTTAAACAACACAACATTCATCCACTCAAGTGTAAGCCAAAATACTGTCTTATCGACTGAGGGAGGTCTTATAGAGCATGATATTCCAGTCATGATAATTTTACAAGAGGGAGAGCTTTTAGATGTGATCTAATTGCAATGAAGTGGTGGGTGATAGAGGTGAGACTTTGCTTGTATGATCCTGACCAATCCCAACTTTGGACAGCTTGGCCCAAAATATTCGGTAAGTTCAACAAGCACAGGCAGAATTCAACATGAGTTAAAAGTTTGGCAAACATATGAAGGAGTATCGCCAACACAAGCAACTCAAGCAACTTATCAGTGAACCTGTTTAATACAAACCCACATATAGGGAAGGACGAAGAGATGTCCACATCATTGAAAAAATGCGGAAATCAAACCCCCAGTCACTTCAACTTGTGGTCCATTTCTTAGGTTTAACTTCAAAGATTATTTATTGTCCATACAAACACAACGGATCTCATAAATTGAAGTCATGATTCTTTTACAAGAGGAAGAGCTTTTAGATGTGATCTAATTGCAATGAAGTGGTGGGTGATAGAGGTGAGACTTTGCTTGTATGAACCTGACCAATCCTAACTTTGGGCAACTTGGCCCAAAATATTCAGTAAGTTCAGCAAGCACAGACGAAATTCAACACGAGTTAAAAGTTGGTCAAACATATGAAAGAGTATCACTAACACAAGCAACTTATAAGTGAACCTGTTTAACACACACCCACATACAGGGCCGGACCAAGAGATGCCTACATCATTGAAAAATGTAGAAATCAAACCTCCAGTCACTTCAACTTGTGATCCATTTCTTAGGTTAAACTTCAAAGATCACTTAAGGTAAAATTAGCCCAATAGGAACCCATTAGTCATCGAAATTGTGCATACAAACGCAAACGATCTGATAAATTGAAATGATAATGATGGTTATCATACGGCCAAATGATTTCCAATTTTGTCTAATTTATAAACCTTGATGGAGGACTGAAAAATAAAGGGTCCTAATCATTGGACGGCATACTAGTTTGAGGAAATCCACACTTCTCATTGTTTCGTGAACATCCAGTATTGATCCTTCCTCTTCAGTCTTCATACTTGAAATCCGTTATCTCAACAGTATTGGTCCACTACTAAGATTTGTTTAAACAAGTTACTGAAAATTTTACATATAAATTTCTCGCCAACGCAGTCAAGATATCATAATCTAAACACCACAAAAATACCAAGAGACTAACTAAAGAAGATATGACCAACCGTCCCAAGACTCCCTCAGGGCTCATAAGGCAATGTTCGGCAAGCAAGAGCAAACTCCCTAACCCAACAATGCCTGCCCGTAATCGATTCCAAAAGGCAGGGGCAAGTTTTTAGTATGTAGTTAGGGAATTTGGATTTCTCTTATAGGCAATCGGATTTAGGGACAATCCATCTTTGATTCCACACCATTTCTCATTTCTCACATCATTAGTAACTATATGATCTGCTTAAACTTCAAAAGAAAAGTAAGCAGATTACAAAATGGAACTTGGTACCCCATGGAGTGAAGAACAAACCCAATTGAATCGGTTCTCGAGAATTCAACAAATCGAATTCAATTCTGGAACCAAGAAAACTAGCAGATCTGGAACAATTTCACATTATACAAATTGGAAACCGATCCAAATCCCGGTTCAATTAAGCATTTCTCAGAGAACCCAGATCCAATTAACTCAAGAAACATTAAGAACGAGCATAAAGAATGAGATCAATCCCGGCTCAGTAACAAATACAAACACAATCGGTTTCGTGGGGGTGTGTGTGTAATGCATCTATATATATAAAAATATATACAGGAGAGCGAGAGAGAGATACAGAGAGAGAGAGAGAGAGAGAGGAGGTGAACCTGCAGAGTCCGGGTGGCAAATTCGACGCCAATGGTGGACTTGGACTCCAAACAGAACTCGTTGCGAGTGAATCGGGAAAGGAGGTTGGATTTCCCTACGCCAGAATCGCCGATTAATACCACTTTGAACAAGTAATCGTATTCCTCGTCCGGCCTTCTCGCCATATCTCTCTCTCTTTCTCTCTGTTTTTTATTTGTAATTTCGATGTTAAGCGAAGAAGAAGCAGCAGCAGCAGAAGCGGAAGATGTGTGGAACGGACCAAAAATCAAAAGCCGTGATGTGGGTTTCGTTGGCCTTTTTGGCAGATACAAAATGTCCCCAGTCTTTTGACTAAATTACCCTTTACTGTTTAATGGTTTATTCACTTGTGATTTTGGAAATAAGAGTCTCTTGGTACTAAGATTTATCGGTATTCATCTTCACTTGCGAGTGAGAAGTCTTAGATTCGATTCTTGTCAAAAAAAATTTGAACCACATTAAGGCTAAGCTCACCACTGTCCCCATCATGCCTTCCATTATTCAAAGAAGCCTTCACTTTTTGAAAATTAGAATACTTATTGCCCCCCCCCCCCCCCCCCCACAAAAATCCCAGCAACAGTTTCACGGTTCAACACCTCCTCCCTCTGTCTCGTTTTGTTGTTCCTTATTTCTCCTTCAAGCCAAGCCAGTCGCTACTGCCAACCTCTAGCAGCCAACTGTTTGTTGGTTGGTTTTCCGCTCATTGCTCAATTTTAGGTAAATTTTTTAACTTTCTATTTTATATTATCCCTAACCCTAATTGATTAATTAATACGAAATTTTAGTTAATTAATAGAGAATCATAGAGTAATACACTAATATAGTTATTTTGCGTATAAATATGAATCCTATGAATGATTATTGTTGAATGAAATTATTGTCTAGAGTAAAAATTGAATTCTTGTTATTGATTAATTGATTATTGATATTAATTTATGAATTGAATTTTTGTGTATTAAATAATTTATATGAATATTGGTATTGATTAATTGAATTGTTGGTTTAATTAGTTAGTACTCATATTGACTATAGTATAGTTTACTCTAGGATTAATAGTCTAAGACTTTTTTTTTCTTTTCCATATACAGTTACATAATGGAACGATATTATAAGAAATAGTGCTTAAGTCCTTCTTCGAATATTCCGAGTAGTCCTCCTTCGAATATTTCAAATATTCCTTCTTCGAGTATTCCGGGTAGTTCCCAACAAAGTGAGGTAATTGAGTTGGATGAAATACTGGCTAATCTTCCTGTAGACTCTGGACATAGACGTTGAATGCTTGATTATCCACCTAATTATCGTGAAACAATTCGTCGACACTATCTCCAATATAATCCTTGTCAACCTAAAGACCACATCATGCCTAGAAAAGTTAGCAACAATCGATGTTTTGTCACCCGTTGGTTTGATAATTTTAAGTGATTGGAGTATAGTATAGTAAAAGATGCTGTATTTTGCTGTATTGCTATCTATTCAAGTGTGATAAAGAGGGAAATGCCGAAAGTGATGTCTTCACTGAGATTGGGTTTACAAATTGGAGGAAAGGACTCGACAATTTTCGAGGTCATGAGGGAGGTGTTAGAAGTCTTCATAATAAAGCTTTACAACAAGCTAGAGATTTGATGACGCAAAAGCAACATTTCGAAACATTTGTGATTAAACAAACTGATGAAGTTTGCATTAATTATCACACTTTGTTGCATGGCGCACTTAATTGCACAAGATGGTTGTTGCAACAAGGTTTGCCTTTTTGTGGCGATGATGAATCGTTCAAATCAAGCAATAAGGGTAATTATTTGGAGCTTATGCAATTTCTTGCCGATCATAATGATAAAGTTAGGAAGGTTGTTTGAGAATGCTCCCAAGAATCTCAAGTATACTTCTTCTGATATTCAAAAAATCTTGTCCGTGCTTGTGCCATCGAAACTATTGGTGCAATTACTAAAGATATGGAAGGTACATTTTTTTTTTCTTTTGGTTGATGGATTACGTGATTCTTCAACTAAAGAGCAAATGGCGGTGGTATTGTGTTATGCGAACAAAGAAGGAGAAGTGATTGAAGGTTTTTGGGTGTGCAACATGTCTCCTCTACAACTAGTAGTTCGCTTGAAGAGGCCATTGAGAGATTATTTGCTCAACAAATTTGAGTATGTCCAATTTACGGGGACAAGGCTATGATGGAGCTGGTAATATGAAAGGAGAAATAAATGGCCTTAAAGCAAAGATTTTGAACAAGTATCCTCAAACATTTTATGTTAATCGTTTTGCACACCAACTTCAACTAGCTCTTGTAGCCGTTGCAAAGGGAATTAAGGGTGTCGCCATTTTCTTCAACAATGCTAGTATTTTGGTCAATACTATTGGATCATCGTGTAAGCGTCGTGATGCATTTAGAGAGAAACAACTACAACAAATTAAGAAAGGTCTTGATATTGGTGATCTTGAAACGGGTAGAGGGTTAAATCAAGAGATTAGTCTCATGCGTCCTTATGATACATGTTGGAACTCACATTATGGTACTATAGTTAGTATTATTGTTATATTTGAAGCTGTGGTGGAGGTGCTTAAATGGATTAAGGATGATACCAACCAAGACAATTTAGGTGAAGTAAGTAAGTTACTCCATGACATACAAACTTTTGATTTTGTGTTTCTCCTTTTTTTGATGAGACTCATATTGAGAATTACAAATGAGTCATTGCAAAAGAAAGATCAAGATATTGTGAATGCGATGACGTAAGTGGAAGTATGCAAGCAAAGACTACAATTCTTGAGAGATGATGACTTTGGGGACTTGCTTGATGATGTACAAAAGTTTTGTCAAGAGCATGATATTGTCATTCCTAACATGGAGGATTTGCGTTTTGTACCCGGAAAATCAAGGAGTAAAGCTCCAAGACTCACAAACTTCTATTACTATCGTGTGGACCTCTATTTTCAAGTCCTGATACGCAATTAAAGGAATTGAATGATCGCTTCAATAAGGTAAACACCAAATTGCTTCTTTGTATGGCATGTTTAAGTTCGATAAATACGTTTGCATCTTTTGACAAAGCAAAAATTGTTCGTCTAGCCCAACTTTATCTTTAAGATTTTGATTGTATGGGCCCTATAAATCTTCCAATTCAACTTGACAATTACATTCATGATATGAAGATGCATAGTGAGTATAGTGAGTTTTCATCATTGAGAGGAATTGATGATCTTGCAAAGGAGTTGGTGAAGACCGAGAGGTGTGAAAGCTATATGTTGGTTGAAATATGATCATGCACAATTTTAATTATCACAAACCCTAACCATGCACATACTGCATTTATGTTGGATGAAATATGATCATGCACAATTTTAAATATGATCATGCACAATTCGAAGAAATATATTTCTTATACTATCACAAACCCTAACCATGCACATACTGCATTTAATATGATCATGCACAATTTTAATTATCGTTTCAAGCACTGTCATATTGGTTTAGTTGTAATCGATCCTTATACATAAATATGTTTACAAGTGGTATCAGAGCCACACAACTGAAACCTTTTTCCGGATAAAGAATGGCTATTTTCTTCCGCTGTGCATGACAGTGCTCAATTTTGGTATCAGCATGCAATATTATATCAGTACATGAAATTTGAATTCTGTGAATTGCATCGTTTGTATCTTTGTTATTTCAATCAGTTATTAATTTACCAAGTATCAATTAGTTGCAATTCGACATATATATATATATATATATGTATGTATGTATATGCCTGATGATTTATGCAATAAAAGGTCTGAATTGCAAATGAGCACACTAATGAATCATTACTTAAATGTAATTGATGTTGCATTCATGACAGAAGGAAATATTCTGAGATGAGTCTATATAACACCAAAGTGTAGGGCTAGATACTTTTCAGAAATCAAAGAATAATGCAGAAAGTGTGATTTACAAATATTAACAAGTAAAATGCTTCCCAAGGAGTGACTTTACTGGGTTCATTTGTATAATCAGTGTATAATGAGTAATGGATTACAATCTATCTTTGTGCTCTAACTTACCCAAAGGTACTGTTATAAGGATAGTTTTTGTAGTCAATGACTTGGCTATGCAAAATATGGAACTAATTCATTATATAGACAGTTTCTTGCCCAAAGGTGCGACTGAGTCTATAGTTAAAGTATGACAAGAAACTTTTGTAATTATTTTTGGCCACAGGTTTCAACATGATGAGTTTGGTGAATGTAGAGAAATTGAATGGCAATAATTTCAAGCCATGGAAGCAGCAGATTGAATGAATCTTGGTATGTTGGAGTTTAACATAGCATTCAAGGTTCGTCAACCTTCTGCATTGACAGATCAGAGTACTGCACAAGAAAGAGAAGTCTTTGCAAGATGGGCTAGGGCAAATCAAATGTCCTTGTGTTGTTTTTCTTTGTTGTGTTTTTGTATTTCATCATAAAAGTAATTACAATGTACAACCCACATAAATAGGGAGAAGGCCTTCCTTAATTTACGCCACAACAGATGGCTTAGGGAAGGCAAAACAACAATATTGAAATTAGGGCATTGGCTCTATGATTAAGGGGAGTTGACAACCTAGACTCCTAAATACAAGGAACCCGGTTATTAACCACCTGGGGAACAACCAATACTCGGGCAGACACAAGCTTGAACAGTTGACAAAGCCTCTTAATACCTGATAACACGGAAGCCATCCTAATATCTAGGAAACCCTAATAACCACTGGTACTTCCAATACTCCCCCTCAAGCTGGATCCAGGAGATTTATGGAGCCAAGCTTGGACAGAAGACGTTGAAACTGATGCGAGGCCAAGGGCTTGGTGAAGATGTCGGCCAGTTGGTCAATGCTGCGGGTGTAGTGTGTCTGAATCACCTGTGACTGAACTTGTTCCCGAATGTAGTGGCAATCAACTTCAATGTGTTTCGTCCTCTCGTGAAACACTGGGTTGGATGCAATATGCATTGCAGCCTGGTTATCACAAAATAAGGACATAGGAAGTGTGGTTGGTTCAACCAAATCACACAGAAGACCCTTCAGCCATATCAATTCACATGCAGTTGAAGCCATGGCACGATACTCGGCTTCTGCACTTGACCTGGCAATGACAGTTTGCTTTTTACTCTTCCAGGTGACCAAGTTTCCACCTACAAATGTGCAGTAGCCAGTAATGGACTTACGATCGATGGCGTTGCCTGCCCAATCAGCATCGCAATACCCCATGATTTGGGTATTTTCATTCTTCTTCATGATGATACCTCGTCCCACGGAACCTTTCAAGTAACGTATGATCCTTTTAACAAGATTCAGATGTTCGAGTGTTGGGGATTGCATGAATTTGCTCACGACACTCACAGAATGGGTGATGTCGGGTCTGGTGATGGTTAGATAAATCAACTTACCCACCAGCCTCTGATAATAGCTGATATCCGTGAGTGGCGTGCCATCCAAGGTAGGTTTCATTTTGCTGTCGAGAGGGGTGATGACAGGTTTTGCATCGATCATGTTGGCTTCCTTGAGTAAGTCCAGGACATACTTCCGTTGGTTAAGGAATAGTCCTTTGTGAGAGGTTGCCATTTCTATACCTAGGAAGTACTTCAGGATTCCAAGGTCTTTGATTGCAAACCTTTGTCTGAGAGATTGTTTCAGGTTGCAGATCTCGTCAGGATTATCCCCCGTGATTATCAAGTCATCGACATAGATCAGTACAACCAGTTTGCCCACTGCTCCAGTTCGAACAAAGAGTGAGGAATTTGCATTGCTACTTTTGAAACCAACGCTGATGAGTACTGAGCTTAACTTGGCATACCAAGCTCGGGGAGATTGCTTTAGCCCATAGATAGATTTGTGCAATTTGCATACTAAGTCAGGTTCATTGCTTTGGGGATGCCCTGGTGGCAACTTCATGTAGACTTCTTCTTGGAGATCGCCATGCAAGAATGCATTTTTTACGTCCATTTGGTATATGGACCACCCCTTGTTTACAGCCACAGACAATAGAACCCTGACTGAGTTCATTTTTGCCACCGGTGCAAATGTTTCTTTGTAGTCCACATCAAACGTTTGAGTGAATCCCCGAGCCACCAACCTTGCTTTGTGTCTCTCAATCGATCCATCTGAATTGAATTTGAACTTGTAGATCCATTTACAGCCCACGGCTTTCTTGCCTTTTGGAAGTTTGGTGATGGTCCAGGTTTTGTGTTGGTCTAGGGCTTGAAGTTCTTCATTCATTGCTTTCTTCCACACTCTTTGGCTGTTGGCATCATCAAAACTCTGAGGTTCACTATATCGTGAAATGCTACTTAGGTAGGATGCATGTTCCTGTGTCACTCTTCTGTACGTCACATAGTTGGAGATGGGATGTGTGGGTTTGTAGGTGACAAAGTCTTGAAACCTTGTGGGAAGTTGTCTCGCACGCATTGGATTTCGGCGTGGAGCAGGAGTAGGTGTCTCACATCCATTGACACCTTGAATTTCAGTGTGAGTATCATCTTGGTTGTCCCCACCTTCGTGCAGTGTATCTCCTGAGGTGCAGCCGTCAATGTCACCATCTGTGACTTCATGGTTGTGACCTTGTTCTGATGAGGCTTCAAGCTCGACGTTTGGCAGTGGGAACACATCTAAAATACTACTATCCCTTTGGCTTGTCATTTCACATTGAACATCTTTGGACACAAGTAATCTCCTCAGTTGGGGATTATAACACTTGTATCCCTTTTGTGAAGAAGAGTAACCAAGAAATATACATTTAGCAGCTCTGGGATCTAGTTTGTCTCGGTGATGAGATTGAATGTGGACAAAACATATGCAGCCAAAAACCCTAAGATGTGAGAGGTCGATCTTGCTTCCTTTCATAACTTCAAGAGGGGACTTGAACTCCAAGACTCGGCTGGGGAGTCTATTGATGATATAGGCAGCTGCCATAACCCCTTGAGACCAAAATCTCTTTGGTACATTCATTTGTAACATTAGAGCTCTAGTTTTTTCAAGCAAGTCACGGTTTTTTCGTTCGACAACACCGTTTTGCTGAGGTGTACCAACGCAACTTGTTTGGTGCATGATGCCATGAGTGCTTAAATAATGTTTCATGATATGAGATGTGTATTCGGTACCATTATCAGATCTGAGAGTTTGGATTTGAGAGGAGAAATGGTTTTTAACAAGGTTATGGAAGTCTTTGAACACTTCCATTACTTCATGCTTATACTTTAAAAGATATAACCATGTGATTCGAGAGAAGTCATCCACAAAGATCACAAAGTACTTATAACCATCAAAAGATTCATTAATAGGTCCCCATACATCAGAATGAACTAGTTCAAAACATCTACTAGTTTTGGACAATGAAGATTTGAAAGGTAACTGAGTGGCCTTAGACAAATGGCAGGTTTCACATGAGGTTACATCCTTTCCTAGATTTGGAAACAAGGTCGACAAAATGGTTGGGGCCGGGTGAGCTAAACGTTGATGCCACAATTGGTTCTCTTGAATGGGATTGAACTTGACTTGGAACCCCCTGGGATTGTTCTTTGACATGTAATAGAGACCATCTAGGAAAAACCCTTCACCAATCGTCTTCTTGGTGGCACAATCCTGAAAAATGACATTGTGAGGGGAGAATATGGCCAAACAGTTCAAGGTTTTTGTGATTTTACCCACAGAAAGGAGTTGAAATGGAAAGGAAGGAACATATAGGGCCACTGACTCAATTACATCAGACATTAGGTTTATTTTTTCCTTTCCTAAAACCCTTGCATTCTCCCCATTTGCAGTTGAAACTTGAGAGGGATTTGATAATTTTTCAAACTTATTAGGCTTAGATATATGGTTGGTCATATGATCTGTGGCACCCGAATCCACAACCCAAAAATCATGCAACATATTTATATTAAGAGCAGTTTTAAAAGCTTTCATGATACCTTGCATGTCTTCTTGGGGTATGGCTTTTGAGTCCTCCAGGAAACCAGCAAACTTGCCTAGTAAAGCCATCGAGTTTTCTTCTTCCAAGTTGTCTCCTTGGTTGCTTCCATCACTTCCTTTCCTGCCTTGAAGGTACAATGCAAACTCATTCATGAGTTCAGCAGGATTTGCTGTGAAGGTTTTTAATGTGTCAGACCCCTTAGAAGTAGAGGCAGAAGCATGATTGGCACGATGTACAGTACGGTTCATCCTTTGTGTACCCTTGTTGTCCTTCATGAAGTCCGGTTTTAATTTTGGATGTAAAATCCAGCACATTTCCTTGACATGACCGGTATAGTTACAGTGTTGACATTTCAAATGTGGGTGCTTTCCTTTGTACTTCCTCTCGTTGGTCAGATAAGCCCTGGCATCAGGTACACTAGCCTTTGTACCCATGTTCATGACCTTCCTCCTCACTTCTTCACGTTGGATTGTTGCACATACACTGGTGAAGGAAGGGAGTTCAGAGTTCATGAGTATGTGACTTCGTAGATCTTCATATTCTGAATCGAGACTAGACAGAAGTTGAAATATCTTGTCTTCTTCTGCTCGTTTGCAAATCACAGCAGCATCGATCGTATGAGGACGATATGTTTCTAATTCATTCCACATGCTTTTCATGCTCCCTAAGAGTTACACAAATGGTTTACCTTCTTGTTGTAGATTGGATATGTCCCTTTTCAGTTGGAAGACTCGTGCAACATTATTCTGACTGCCATACATTTCCTTGACAGTCTCCCATAGCTGAAATGAGGATTCCGAATAGCTGAATATTTCAGCTAGCTTGCGATCCATGGAATTGATGAGCCACGACATAACCAGCTGATCTTTGCTAAGCCAGGATTCATAGTTTGGTGAGGAAGCATCAGGTACTTCGATGCTCCCATTTATGAACCATAACCTGGACCTTCCACCTAGAGCGAGGGATACAGCTCTCGACCAAGGCAAATAGTTAAACTCATTCAACAGAATTGAGCTTAACCTTTGATTTGGATTAACATCCATCTCAGGCATATTCCCGGATGAAATCATCGGTGAACTTTCAGCATCTGATCTTAATGGATTTTCTTCAGCCATGTTGGAGGATGAACACGCTCAACAAGTAGTAAAGCAGAAGCAGGTTATTTTCCCTGCTCTGATACCATGTTGTTTTTCTTTGTTGTGTTTTTGTATTTCATCATAAAAGTAATTACAATGTACAACCCACATAAATAGGGAGAAGGCCTTCCTTAATTTACGCCACAACAGATGGCTTAGGGAAGGCAAAACAACAATACTGAAATTAGGGCATTGGCTCTATGATTAAGGGGAGTTGACAACCTAGACTCCTAAACACAAGGAACCCGGTTATTAACCACCTGGGGAACAACCAATACTCGGGCAGACACAAGCTTGAACAGTTGACAAAGCCTCTTAATACCTGATAACACGGAAGCCATCCTAATATCTAGGAAACCCTAATAACCACTGATACTTCCAATACCTTGCTTATCATGCAGAATTCGATGTAGAAACACATCAGAGGAGGAATTCCTAGCTGTGATTTGGCTAAGAATTATATGGACAGAGTTGAAGAGAAGTTTAAGAGGTCAGACAAGGCTGAAACTTGTGCACGTTTGTCAACACTCATTAACACAAAACATGATGGTTTTGGGAGCATTCGTGAACTTTTGCTAAAATTGGTCAATATTGCAAATAAGTTGAATGCAATGGATATTGGTATTACAGATCAATTTCTTGTGCACATGGCGCTGTACTCTTTATCCAATGATTTTGAGCAACTAAAAATGAGTTATAACACACAGAAGGAGATTTGGAGTATAAATGAGTTATTGCTATTTGCTGTCAAGAAGAGGAAAGATTTGAAGAAGACGAGGGTTGAGACTAGTGAATTTGCCAACCTTGTGAATGCTGGAAAAGGCAAGGGGAAGATTACTACAGTACATAGAAATGAGAATTACAAGGGAAAGAAGTCAATTGCATTCAAGAAATCTGTGTTAATTGCTGGCACAACTTCTGGTTCCAAGAAGCAGTTCAAATCCACTGTGTTACCTGCAAAAACTCAAGCAACCTCCATTGCTCATGGACCTAAGAATAATAATAGTGGTGTCAAAAGATGTCATTTTGGTCATTCTGAGGTTCACTTAAGAAAGGTTTGTCCTGGTTTTAAAGCTTGGTTAATCAAGAATTAATGTTTTTGTGACAGTAGCGTCAAATATGGTTTTCATTCCTCAAAACTCTTGGTGGTTTGACACAGGTTGTTCAATACATACAACAAATTCTTTGCAGGGATTTCAAAGCTAGAAGAGAACAAGTAAGGAGATCTACAATGTTTATGTTGGAAATGGGAATAAAGTTGTAGTTGAGTCTGTTGGTTCTGTCAAACTAAGATTATCAACTAGTTATGTTTTAAATTTAAGTAATGTACTTTATGTTCCTTCCATGAGAAGGAACTTATTTTCTGTAATTCAAATTGTCAAGGATGGTTTTTTATTTGTAGGGGATGTTAATCAGGTTAAATTTTATTTCAAGAATCAGTTTGACAATCTTATTGGTTATGCATTTCCCAATGGTGATCTTTGGCAAGTTTTACCATCAAGAATGCTTCAATATAGAACATTTAGCCTCAAAACGTGTGTCCTTTGATGACAAATCTTATATGCTTTGGCATCAAAGACTTGCTCATATCTGGAAAGAAAGGATAATTAATGAGGTTAATCAAGGATGGTATTTTGCAAAAATTGAACCTTAATGAATCTGTAGAATGTATTAACTGCATTAAGGGCAAAACCACAAACTCAACAAGCAAAAGGACAGCAACAAGAAGTAAAGATCTTGTAGAGATTATACACACTAATGTATGTGGACCATTTCCAACAAAAACCATCTGTGGCAATTCATACTTTGTTCTTTTCATAGATGATTTTTCCAGATACGCTTTTAAATTTTTGATCTCTCAAAAGTTTCAAGTTTTAACTTGTTTTTAAAAATTTAAGTTAGAGGTTGAAAAACAATTGGGGAAATCAATTAAAGTTGTAAGGTCCAAGGTGAATATTATGGAATGTGCACAGAGAAAGGACAACAAAAGGGACTATTTGCCATTTTTCTGGAACAAGAAGGAATTGCTGCTCAATATACAACTCCTGGTACACCATCACAAAATGGTGTTGCCGAACGAAGAAACCGAACCTTGAAGGAGATGGTAAGGAGTATGCTCTCTCATTCACAAATGCCAGAATTTCTTTGGGGAGAAGCAATCAAAACAGCAACTTACATTTTAAATCAAGTACCAACTAAAGTTGTTGCATCCACACCATTCGAAAGATGGACAAGAAGAAAGCCTAGTCTAGCTCACATTCATACTTGGGGTTGTAGCTGTGAATGTAAACTCTATAATCCCAATGAAAAGAAATTAGACATGAGGACTACTAGTTGTTATTTTGTGGGTTATGCAGAAAAATCCAAAGGTTTCAGGTTCTACTCTCCTAATGCATTCACCAGAATAGTGGAGAGCAACAATGCTAAGTTTCTTGAAGATTGTGGAGCTTTGCATTCCCATTTCAGGAATTCTTATGAATTTGAAGAGATAAATGATGCATCACAGACCATTGAACATACGTTAAGCGCACAGAAACTTGCATGCAAGCTTGTAAAACGCACTATAAAAGTCCAGATTAAAGGAGGGAGGTTCACCTTACTGAGATGGAGGGCTTCGATTCGTCGGGTTTGTTCATTTTTTGATCTTAGTATTTCTTCGTTTTCTCCATATTTCTTGCTTTCTTGAGTATAGGGACAAGTTCTAGAAGCTTAGGTGATTTTTCAGTGAGTTTGGGTCATGTTTGGACGTGGTATGGTGGCCGCCTGGGTTGTGTCGAGAGGAAGAATTGAGTGTGCAAGGATAAGGAGAGCTGCGGGAGAGAGTTAAGAGAGGTGGGAGAGATGTCAGTGGGATGTGAGTGAAAGAGAGAGAGAGTGAGGTATTGGGAGGGAGAGTGAGCCGGCTAGAGTGAGGGGAAAAAGAGGGAGTGATGGTGATGTGTAGTTTAATGTGGAAGAAAGAGTGTGAGTAATGATGTATATTGATAGTTGAGTGAGGGGTCGAGAGAGGGCCGGCTCACATGAGAACAAAATGGGGAATGGAACGAGAGAGAAGAAGTGAGAGAGATTTAATAGTGGAAAAGTAATGATGGTGTCTGATGGAGTGGGAGAGTAGGGTGTTTAAAACCCAAATAAATATTTATGTAATATCCATTTGCGACAATATAATAATAAAAATTTAAGGGTAAACATTGATATGCACAAAGCCTTAATAAGGCTGATGCATGATTCACACGGGTGTACTGCACAAAATCAGTCTCCCATCACAAGAAGGCAGTGATGCACTGCACAAGGTCGCAATTCAAGTTTTAAAATTCTCCCGATAGTTTTACACATAACTAGTTTATAAAAATAAGAGTTGAAAAGTGAAGGGAAAATTGAGGTCCACGTGGAAGGTCTGCTTGGTATCTTAAGGTTGTTTTGATAATTTCATTATTATTGAGAAGAAAATACAATAAATCTGGGGACGGGATACCACATATATATTTTATTCGATATAAACTCTTTTCATGAGGATCCACTGTAATAATGAGAAAGATTTCTGCATATATGCACAAATCGGTCGATAATATCAAAATTCAATCAAAGGAATAATTGGAACTAATGTATCAAGCTTTTTATAGCATTATCCATTATAAATGAATTTTCTGGTATTTGATTTTGTACCACCGAAAGGTTTGGTCGCATACTTGAAAAATAACCCAAAAAAATAAAAATAAAAAATCAAGGAAATGCTTGGATAATTGGTTTGTACAAAACCTTCCTGGTTGAGACCACACATAAGAATGGCATTGCCATAAATAGATAAGATAACATTTCCACTTATTCATCAGAAAAGGGGTTTCATTCGAAGAAAGATTTGATTTTTCTTGATATTAGGGGTATCATTCTAAGAAAAATCAATATCTAGCATAATGCATAAAAGAATCCTGAAAGAACCATAAGATGGCGGTCTGAAAGTCATTAACGAAGACTTCTACAAGATATATATATATATATATATATATATATATAATTTTTTTTTTTTCATAGAAATGTATTCGCTCAAAAAAGATACCAGAAGAGGCTAATCGTAAATGAGAAGATTGATTACGAAGAAAAAGTAAAATGGATTTGTATTCACATACATGAGAATTATATAGGAGCAAGAATAATCGTGGATTACTTTTTGAAAAAAATCACTTTTTTTTTTGGGAGTAATAAGACTATTCAAATTATAATATTCGTGAAGAAAGAGTCTTAATAAATGTAAAGAAGAGGGATCTTTCACCCAATAGCGAAGGGTTTGAACCAAGATTTTCAGATGAATGGGGTATAGTATTAGTATATCTGATACATAATTTAAATGTGGGAAATTGTCCTCTAAAATGGAAAATATTGAATGAATTGATTGTAAATTATAAGATTTTACAATTTTTGTCTCCTCTAAGGAAGATACTAATCGTAGGGAAAACGGAATTTCCAGGATAACTGCAAATCCCTCTGACAACATTTGAGAATACAAATTTTGATGTGCCCAAAAAATTGATTTTGATTGGAATCATTAGCGGAAATACTCAAATGATTATGCTAATGCATTCGACTAATTAAAAGTTTTACGATTAGTAAACTATATTTAGTGTCATCAAATGATTATGCTAATGCCTTCGACTAATTAAAAGTTTTACGATTAGTAAACTATATTTAGTGTCATAACCTACATTATCCAACAAAATCGGTCTATTTAAACCATGATCATGAGCAAGTGCATAAATATACTCCCAAAGGATAAGTGGGTATAGGAAGTCATGTTGCTGATGTCTATCTAGTTCTAAATATCCTTGAAATTCTTCCATTTTAAATTTGAACAAGAAAAGAAATAGGTGAATTTTGGGATTATCAAATGATACATAGTACGATATAGTCAAAACAAGGTAGTTCTAAATATCGTTGAAATTCTTCCATTTTAAATTTGAACAAGAAAAGAAATAGGGGATTTATTGGGTTACCAAATGATACATAGTACAATACAATCAAAACAAGGTATTACGGTAAGAAAATATCTCGGAACAAGTAAGACTCTTCAATAGACTCTCTAGCCTCTTTTTTTTCATCTAATTGATTTATGTTCATTCTAGGGTAACAAGATGGATATAAGTCCCTTATTATTTCAATCCAATCACTCTTTTGATTTTGAATAATCTTTATCACTATACTGCCTTCTTCTACACATTTATCTCTACCCCATAATGGGTAATAGGTAATAATTAGGACTCATAAGAAATTTATAATCCACTCATGCGAAAAGTTTTTCCCGTATTAAGCACTAATATATTTTTAACATCTAATTAGATCGGGTAATCATTCAAAAATTAAGAATAGAAGCTCATTACTTTTTGTTTTCCTATAATTGGAACCGTAGTAGGGTTCTACCCATTTATTTACTCGACCAAATTCATTTATTTTATTACACGATAAGAATTCAAAAAATTTAAATAAGGTTTTGGACCTATTTGGTAAGAATGAAATATTCTCAGAATTATCCATTTATACGACATGCTGATTTTTCCATTTATTCCTTTCAGGATTAGTTGTGATCTTACAAACTCTACATATGGTATGGACGAATCTTTTGATACATACAAACAGTGGTGAAGCCAAGAATTGGAGGGGGGGAGGGGCGGGTTTAAATGGGTGTAAGGTTAAAAAAAAATGTAGACAACCAAATCCTTTTAGATAGTAGACAATAACAATGACGTTAATAATTTATTAATATTAATTACAAACTGCCACACTATGACGAACTTAGTGAAAATAAAATGAAATTCTTGTACTCTATGACGAATTTAATAATTGGGTACATACATGTGGTTTGGTCGATTGTACATATGTAATGGGTGCACAAGTACGTCGAATGTGTTAGTATAAACATATTGATGATGTGCAATTGTTTATTGAGACACATGGTTGATTGAAAAAAAAAAAACACTTTATCTACTAAAATGTAAGCCAATATTTATCTTGCTAGCATACGTAGTTCCAATTCCATATCAAAATTATTAAGAAAAATACAGCGTTGAAATCATTCAAAATCCCACGAGAAAGAAGAATAGAAGGATGTTAATGCTAAGGCTTCGACGATCACGTGCTACTAAATGACAAAACAATGCATGGTCCCTGCTATCACACCTTTTATTAGAAACCAAAACGCACCATTCTACTAAATTTTTTTTTCTTTGCCCAGGTCCAAACGAGGCATTTTGGCCTAGGTTTTGAAAATAGAAAATAGAAACACAGTAACGCTGCTGTTGTTGCAGAGCACCAAAAACCAGAGAACCAGAAGGGATTGCTCACTTCCGACGGGACCAGAAGGGCGGAACCATTGCTCCTGGGCTTGATTTTCGTCGAGGGGAGGGGCGGCCACCCCTCTTTGCTCTTATGTAACTTCACCACTGCATACAAATGTGTAAAGGATGATAGCTGCACTAAAAAGTTGAGTACTCTACTGTTGAGTTAGTAGCCCAAATAAAATAATTAGAATATGTAGATACAATCGGAATCTCAATAATAAAAAGAAAAGATTGAATTGCACAATGCAATCCAAACTAATCAAAACATTAAAATAGAAAAAAAAATTAACATTCTAATTTATTAGATTCTTAACATAGTAAAAATGAACAGATCCGATGAAAGAACAAAAAACTCTCAGATAAAAATAGGGATAATAACACATCATGACCCAGAATGTCCACCTAGACTTCAAATCGAGTTGTGCTGGTAGACACCAGAAATGTAATGAAGCCATAAAGTGTAGTGATGTGGAAAATGTGAGTAAATTTAAACCTAAAATTGTCTAATTGAAAGAGTGCGCATGTGAGTGGGAATGAACATATTTCACACGTGATTAGACCTGACATTCGTGTCATATTTTCCATGTTCGTGTCATACCTGATATCTTAAAGGGTCGTGTCATGTAGTACCTGTTAAAGTAAATAGATAATATGACTTGACCCGAAACCGACTCGTTTGTATTATCAGGTAATATGACTCGACCCGTTATCCGTTGAAGAAAATATATATTTTAAATTAATAAATAATGAGAATAAAAAACATAAGGGACGAAAAAAAACTAGAAAACATAATAGTAAATTAGTATATGCATACCACATTGTCACATAAATATTACTTCGAAACATAAAAAATATAAAATATTTGTCTTTCAAGTATTACATATTCCAAAATAAGAGTCTAATAAAAAAATATTAGTACATTACTATAGAATACCAAGTGTTCAAGGATATGTAGAATGAAGGGACTTGTATTTCAAGGTTAAGGAACCTTGCATGTTTATACATGCTTTCACATTTTTTGGACTTGTAGATTAATGATGATGAATTTTATTTATTTTGAACTCCCTTAAAAATACTATTCATGAAGGTTTGTATGGTTTTAAAAATTGAAACGACGTTGTACCCATACTCAAAGCGTAAAAGATGCGATCACGAGCCTTTGCATATGTTTCCACATTTTTCGCACTTATAAATTAGTTATTATAATTTTTTTAATGTGTTCGGTATTTTTAAATTACTTGATACTTTAATTTTAATGTGTTTTATAATTTTTTAATCTCGCTCTTTGCCTATGGTATACTATAAAAATAAATAAATAAAACTTAAATTTAAATTTACATAAAATAATAATACAGTAATAAATATTTATAGTATGTTATTTTAGTAGTTAAAAAAGAAATAAAATCATCAAAAAACTTTTTTTTTTCTAAGTGTGTTGAAACAAGTTATTCGTGTCACATTCGTGTAAACCTGTTAAGGACCCGTTATTAACGGGTTCTTATCGTGTGACCAGATAACGACCCGATTTGTTATCGTGTTGACCCAAAACTCATTATTTTCGTGTCATTTGCATGTCGTGTCAACGGATCATGTAAGAAATTGCTAGGTCTACATGTGATGGCAGAGCATAAGTAAAATATAGTAAAAGTAAGATAAGAATTATGCCAACAAGATACTCTCCTATACCCTTATTTGCCAAGAATCATTGCCACACGAAAACTCTACTACTAAACCTGGAGGGGCGAAAAACAAGGGTGATTGGGCCTAAAATAGAGCTTTAAAAAACTTGTTCGAAAACATATAACCTTCGCTGTAAAACAAGTTTAGTTTCCAAATATAGCATACTACGTATAGTATGAACACACTTACCGTAAACATTAATACTTCATAAATACAATAAATCATGATACTTCACATATAAAACATATGACATCCACTAATCACACTATCTCGCATAAATGAACATGTAATATTAGGCGCCCATCGACTTATACTGACACATGAGCTCATCAGAGGTATTCTAACATGAACATGACTGGATGTAATAATGATTTATGCTATAGTACTACAATCACGTGAACACTGGAGCTATGCGCATCACATACGAGTCCTAATTGCCTATATCAATCTAGGACAGGACTGACACCTACAATGGATCCAAAGTGAGCGTACATTATGATGTGAACATACACGTGAAGCCTGGCCCTGGCGGAGCGCTAACACCAATGTAGCACATGATGAGCAGATAACATAAATAAAATCATGCAGGGGTAAATCGGTAATTCATGTCGACATAATACTATTCATAACCATAACTATAATTAAGGCATCCCTTAGGATTTATAATGATTTCCTAATTCTCATCATTACAACATTTCTTATAAACGTTAATTTAACTATGGCTTCACATAGAAAATTCATTATTAGATGTATGTATGGAAACTAAACAAATACACACACACACACACACACACACACACACACACACATACACACACACTATATAAAAGAAAAAACCCCTCATAAATCATGTCGTCGGGTAGAACCTGCCTCGAGGGCGTCGAAGATCCTTGCAATGCATTTCATGTGAAAATAAAACCACTCACGTAAATATATAACGTACTAATGTAAATTCACATAATCGTACTAAGTACGGTTAATAAAGGAACATTTTTACACAATCGAATTTCAAAAAACAGAGGGCGGATTTGAAATCAGGGCATCAAAATGCCCTAAGAAGGGTCCCAATTAATTTTTGTAAAAAGTCAATGAAAAGTCAACAATCAACCTGAAAAAGTCAACTGAGTTGCCGAGGCGGTCAACTATGTTAAAACTTTGGAATTTCACTAAACGGATGTCAAAAATGAACCCGGGGCGTCGAAATTAACCTAGGAGGGTTTCCAAGAAAATTTTTAAAAGGTCAACGCAAGGAATATTTCGAGCAATATTCCAGATTCATTTCAGAAATAGGCCTGGTCGGATCCTGGGTTTGGATTCGGAAATGGGTTTTTGGATCTCGAGCTATGTTCGACCTTGATTCTTAACCATTTTCAATGAAACAAAAGTCAAAATGAAGCTCATGAGATAAGGAATTGAAATATACCAATCTAAGGTTGAGTCGTGATCAGAGTTTGGTCGAAAATGGCCTGCAAAACTCGGGCTCCTTATCGAAAAAACTGGGGAAAGCATCCCCGCGTGGTTTTTGTCCCTAAACCCTATAAACACAGGCCTATCTTGCTCGAAAAATCATGTTCTTGTTGGGAAATATGGAGATCGAGTTCGTAACCTTGGTTGTATTTCTGGGCTGGAACGCTGATAACCTTCATCGACGTGGCGAGATTTGATAGTGGCTTGAAGGTTTGGCTCGCCAGAGATGACAATTGGTGGTGGTTCGAGGTTGTTGCACCTTCTCAGTGCTTGCCGAGGAAGAAGGGAAAGAGATGAGAGCTTGAGAGATGGGAGTGGGGTGAGGTGGTAGAAAATGAAAAAATCTCCCAAGAAAATATTAAAAATAATAAGGGCATATCTAGAATAGTGAATTTATCAAAAATGTCCTCAGTAATCGGTGTTTCGTAGAATCTTCATTGTAGCTCTGAATTCGGTTCCGCTTGTGCCCACGTGTTCTTATCGTCGATTACTACAAGAATACCCTAAATAATGGGTCATACGTCTCACTATACGATGGTCAATGAAAATCAACATTCTTGCCTCTAGGGGCATTTTCGTCAATTCACTCTTTTAAAATTAATAAAATTATAAAATTAGGGATGGGTTGTTACAGATAAAGTAAAATACTTATAAATAGTTCATTGTCTCTTATGTCATCCATTAATTCTATATTATATATAGATTTTTATTGAGTTTAATCTTAATTAAAAAAAAGGCTTCTTGTATCACAAATAATACAAGAACCCATTATTTGAATGAAATAAAAGCTATGGGACAAAGATATAAATGGATCCTTTTATCCATGATCAGATTGTATTTAATTGATACACTGTTGTCAATATGAATGTTGAGAAAAGAATACAAAAGAAAAAACAATTTATACATATAACTAACAATTCCAATTTCAATTTGTTAGAATCATAAGAAAAAATATGGGAAAAAAAAAAACTAAGACCTTGTGTTGGATTGGAACTATATATAACATTTCTATACAACACAACATTGATACAATATTAGTGGAAAAATAAATTAAGTATAAAAAATGAGGTTTATTCACTATAATAAGCAAGTGACATTGACACATCCCGACCCGGAATGTCCATTAGGACTCCGAATTGAGCTGTGTTGGCCGACACCTGGAAGGTGAGGAAGCCATAAAATGTAGTGATGTGGAAAATGTGAATGAATTTAAACCTAAAAGTGCCTAAATACAAGAGTGCACTGTGAGAGGGAATGAACCCATTTCACGTGTGACGTCAGAGCATAAGTAAAGTACAATAGAGTGGATTGAGAATCAAACCGTCGAAGGTAATCTTCAATACCAAGATTTGCCACAAATCCTCGTCGATAAGAAAGCTCACCTATTAAAACTTGGAGGGGCAAAAAGAAACAAAGGTGAGTGGGCCTAAAAATGAAGTTTTAATAAAAACCTTTTGAAAACGTTATAACCCTCGCTGTAAAACCTGTATGGTTTCCAAAAAGTCATACTACGACATAGTATGAAATGAATTGCAAAACAATAGTAAATCCATAAATATTCCAAATCACTACATATCAGCAATAGTATAATAAAATCTGGTGTTCCTCAATCTATGCTGACACAGGAGTCGGAGTTTCCTAATGCAACCTGTACGACTCATGGGCAACCTGTACGACATGGTCGGAGTTTCCTTATTACTGCAACATGTACGATAGGGTCGGAGTTGCCTATTATTGCAACATGTACGACAGTGTCGGAGTTGCCTATTATTGCAACCTGTAAGACAAGGTTGGAGTTGCCTATTATTACAAACTGTACAACAAGGTCGGAGTTGCCTATAACATACATATAGTCATGCCATCACTCAATCATTTCAAATAACATCATAAACTCACCTGAACTTACTTGCGCGTCCCGCGTGCACCTTAGCACTTCAAAGCATTCACAACAATTATATGTAGGTAATATGGATATGGATATGCCATAACGCAATCTAAAACTCAACCATCTCATAATATTTAGAATATATATATATATATATATATATATATATATATATATATATATATGACATGGCATAAAGTGCATAAATAAATTTAAAAGCGTTTATGGAATTATCAATCATATATATACGACAAAAAGGAAAAGACCCACTCACCTAAGGTCCGCACTACAACTCCCTAACACGAATATCGAGGTGTCCCGACAATCATCGCCTAGAACAAATATCAAATAACTTCTCATAATTCTTATTGATAGAACATGAATATGACACACTGCGCAGCTACAACGTCAACAGTAGACCAGATATAAAGCCAAATGAGCATCGGATGGAAAGATAAACTGAATTGGATAATGATTAAATTAATTATAGAACACTGCCCAAACTTCAATACAAAAGGAAAATACGACTTTCATACCATTTTTATTTCCATCATCCAACTTTGAATCAAGTAAGACATCACCTTACATCTGCATATTGAAACTCCGAAGTTAAGCGAGTTCAGGTGAGAGCATTCCTAGGATGGATGACCCACGGGGAAGTTTTCGCGTGAGTTCCCAGAAACAAAACCGTGAGGGTGTGGTCGGGGCCCAAAGCGGACAATATCGTGATATGGTGGAGTCGAGCCCGAAATGTGGTGGGGGCTCGGGCCGGGATGTGACAATTAAGGCTTACAAAATCCACTCCCCTAGGCGATGTAGGATGATACAGGCATCCTTTGTGTTTTTCTATTTGTTCCTTGACTCGTTGACAGTAGTCTCAAATTTTGTATTTATAGACCTGATTACTTCATTTATTTATTATTTGTTCACTTAATCTTTTTTTTTTCTATTTTATATATCAATAAAGTTAGTATCAATAAAATCTAAATAGATTTTTGTTGTTATAAAAGACACTCTTTTATAGGAATAATATAAATAGAACAAAAGAGGAAATAGCAAAGAAACAAAAAATTTATATAAGGCTATATACAAATCATCCAATTTTTTTATTTTTTATTTTTTTTAAACTATCATGAACAGTTCCTGTAGGTTGAGCACCTTTTCAAGGACATATAGAATAGTAGGAACATTTAAATAGATTTGATTCTTTATCGGCATAAAAACCCACTTTATAAAGATCTCTTCCCTCTCGCCGGGATCTAACATCAATTGCAATGATTTGATAAAGGGCTTATTGGGATAGATGAATAATACTCCCCCTAGAAACATATAAGAAGTTTTCTCCTTGCACGGCTTGAGAAAATTGTAAATTATATCTATGTATAGTATCATAAAATCAAATAGATCCATAAAATCATCAAATTCTTTATATTATTGATTTTAGTTTAAGTACTTTTTCTTTCTCTCTCTCTCTCTCTCTCTCCCCCCCCCAAAAAAAAAGAAAAAAAAAAGGGGCTTTTAGATCTAGATCCAAAAATATAGGTGGTTTTTAGAAATGAGTCCAGTTATCTAATTACATGTTTTTATTTCTTTTATACTCATTTTATATATTTTTTAAATATTAAAAATCAATTAAAATCTTCTAATATTATGCATTTTTCAAATCCAAAAAATCTAATTAATATCTTATAAAAAATTAAAAAAAAAACTAATATACTAATATAAATAATCTACAAAACATTCTACCTTAACTCAATTAACAAATATATGAATGTTCTATATTATACCTGTAAGCGAGATATGAAGCCTAATTAAAAGGTAGGAAAAAAACATAATATACCTACAAGCAAGACACATTGACACATTTAGAGATGGTGATGGTGCAAATACATTCCGTGATTTTAACCCAACTCAAGCTAAAGAAACTTATTCAATGGTCATCGCTAATCGTTTTTGGTCCCAAATCTTTAGGGTTGCTTTTCCAATAAACGTTGGTTACATTTCTTTATGTTATTTTTACTAGTAACTAGTTTATGGATGAGTGCTCTTAGAGTAGTAGGTTTGGCTGTGACTGTACGTGCCTATGACTTCATTTTTTAGGAAATCCGCGCAGTGGAAGATCCCGAGCAGCTGAAGACTGAGACGGTTAGGCTAGAGGCTTCGCTTGTTCAGTGTCAGGCCGATTTCTACAAGTTGGGCAATGTAGATCGACTCTTTGGTAGGCCGTTTGACTTCGAGTTTGCCATATTTTAAAGAAAGTGAGGGAGGGTGAGGGGTCAGAATATGGGCTTACCAAAGTCTGAAGAAAGAAATGATGACCTGCAGTACGTCCGTATTGGTTTGCTCGAGGAGAACGAGCAGCTGAAGAGTGATACGGTTGGGCTAGAGGCTTCATTTGTTCAGTGTCAAGCCGATTTCTACAAGTTGGGCTATGTAGATCGACTTTTTGGTGGATTGGGATTGAGAACTAAGTATAGTTCTTCGGCATCATGCCTCTTTTAGGGGATCGGTCCTTATGCTTGGTCTTTGGCCTACTTTTGTTGTTGTACTGCTTTCCATCCTCCTTCTTTTAAACTATTGCCAATTCTTTTCAAGGCTGCTTGAGTGCCTTGTCTGCTTGCCAAGCCTTGTCCCAAAGTGTATGCTTCTCTGCCAGAGCGAATGAGTCTGGCAGATTTAGATCTTTTTCCATGATCAATTCTTCGATTAATGGGTGGTCTGTTGGGAGTCATTTTTGGAAGGCTGCAGTAGCTATCAAGTCGTTGCTTCCGACTATCTTCGCCTTCTCTGCTTTAAACATCTTCATATAATCACGAAGTGACTCCTTTGGGTTCCTCTTGATGTTGAATAGGTGGTCGAACTTCTTTTTGATCGAGCAATAAGATGAATATTCTTTTGTGAAAACCAAAGAAATTTTATTGAAACTTTGTATAGATTGCGGCGGTAGAATGTGGAACTAATCTTATGTCTCGCCTTGCAAAGTAGTGGCGAATATCTTGCACATGAGGGCGTCGTTGTTTCGGTAGAGGTTTGTCGCGTTACGGTAGTGTTTTAGGTCTATTTCCGGGTCTTCATCTCCCTTTAAAGAGGTGAAATGTGGCATGTTGAACTTGCGCATAGGTTTTGCCTGGTCGATCTCATCCATGAAAGGTGACCTACTTATGTTGGTTATGTCTCGTCGGAGTTCTTCGTCAGTAGTTTCGTTGCACTGGAAATTATGTAGTCGTTCGGTCAAGAGTCTCTCAACTTCTTCCTGAATTTGCCTCTGCTAGGGCAGCGGAGCTTTCAGCTACCCCTGGTCGTGACCTTCTAGTCTAGGCTGATTTTCTCTGTGCTTGGCTCGTCTATGCCGCAGTGCATGAGGAACGTTCCTGGTAGGCGAGCAGATTGTTCGCAAGCTACCAGTTGAACTTGAGTCGGATTGAGCGACTGCTTCTCTCTGTCTGCCGTGCTTATACTCTAATGTGAGGTAAAGAACGCTCATTGAGGGTTTAGCCTAACAGGGAGTGCACACTCTTCCGTGCGCTAAGACTAGAATATACACTATCTCTAGGACCTAGGCAAGAGTGTACACTGCTAGAACACTAAGTTTGTGGATGATCGATGGGCTATTTGCAGGGACACTACTGGAAAAGATTGTTATCTACTTTTGTCCTGCTTCGGGACACCTCGTCTTTGGCAATTTGCATCTCAGTGCACTGTAAAAATTGATTCACCAAGGTCGTATGTTGCATGAGGGCACTCGTTATTCCTACGACTTGTTCGGACTAGTGTTGTTTGTCATGCTGAATGGAAGAGCTTGGATGGTAGGTTTCTCCATGAGTGATAAAAGTGTAGTGGACTTCGTGTGCAAAATTTAAGCTGGGAAGGGTTAAATCTGCAGAAAATCGGGGCCAAAATACCCTTAGTTCAATCGTCGGTCCAAAAATATGAAGTCGGGACGGTTAACCCGATCTTAGACTGGTCAGATTTCCATGTGGACCATGGGATTGGGCTAGGTCGTGGAAATGGGTCAAGTCACATGCGGGCATGGTGCGGCACTAGAAGCGCATTGTACCTGGGCTGAGTGAGTTGTCGTTGCGGCTTAGGCCAGGTTGGTCTGGCTTGCTTGGCTTGGAGGTGAGCTAGGCTCACGCTGGCTTTGGGCTCGCAAGTATTGGATTAGCTGCATTGTAGCAGCTTGCTAGGCTGCTCCCTCGTGGGCCTGTTGCTCTGCAGCTGCTTATTAGGATGTACCTCGTGCAGCTACTATTGCTGCCTTGTGGGCCTACTAATATGCAGCTGCTTACTGGGCTGTTGCCTCGTGGGCTACAACTATTATTGTTTCACAGCCTCCCTGCCATAGAGCTTCAAAGAATTAAAAAATTCTAGGAATAAGAACATATGAAAAATTTACGTATGAACGAGAAATGAGAAACTTTGAATACGAGAGTCTTCTTCGAGTGTGTGAATCAAACTCTCAACGAAAGCACTAATTTGTGGATGTAGGTTTTCGTCGTCTCTTGCTTTGACGAAAATGCACCTGCAAAATAATAACAACTTTGGTTAATGCCAAAAGCGCCCACGATGAATGTTAAGGGGCTTTTAGCCAAAGAATCTTCGATGCCAAAGTTCGTATTCTGAAAAGAATGTATTTTTAGGAGTTGTAAGTGGCAAACGGGTTAGCATTTTAGTCGGATAAGTGGTGTATTTATAGGAGGGTGGCCAGCCCTTTGGATGGAGAATGGCTGGCCATATAAGGTGGAATTAAGTGAATTATTGCAAGATATTATGTGAAATAATATCTTGCAATTATCGTGGTAATTATTCCCAAATTAAATATGAAGTTTTAGAGGTTACCTTATTGAATAAAGTCAACGAGGGAGTGACGAGGGAAGTTTGAATAAATTTCATAAAGATCACCTTTGACTCTTCTTGATTGAACCGTTATTGTCCGTTGCATGTGCTTGAAAATTCCAGTATGCCTTGAGGGTAATATCATCTTTATTGTAAAAAAATTTCACGTGTCATCTCTATGTTTTTTGGATTATTTTTTGCTCCACACCATGAATTAGTAATGATAACTTGAAAGTTGCACAATCACATTAAAAAATTAGCGAAAAACCTCACAACTTAAATATCTAAACAAGAAATACAACCCAAGATCTAAACTCTAAAACTGGAAAAATTCTCGCGCAATTTTCACGAGTTGAATCCGTTTCTTTTCTCGCCCAATTTGTTATTGTAATCATGTGAGGATGATGTGACTAAATTTTCTTTTCTTGCTAAGAATAATTTCAAAATTTTTAAACTATAATATTTCAAGTCTTTCATCGGGAAGAAGAAAGGGTGAGGAAGGAGGAAAGGGAGAGAGAATAATATTAGTTTTTACCATTTAGTACTACGGCTAGTAGTATTCCTCTTTCTTTGTAAGTGAGAGGTCTTATGTTCGATTCTGGCCAAAGGTGAATTTGAACCATTATTGCTAGCCCATTGTGAGGCTAAATTTACTTCCTACCTGTTAGTGTAAAAAAAAATTTAATTCAATTTAATTTATGATTAGTTGTATTTGGTAGCACTGTTCTAAAAATTTTCGCCTAACGTTGCCTACATCGCGACTCTCACTTAGACAGAAAATCGATAACTTTTCATTTTGCATTTTATTTCTTTAATAAAATGTAAGAGACTTGTTGAGTACTTGGATGACACTCATTATATGCTTATTCCCCTGCTTTAGTATGTTCTAATAGTTTATAATCTATATGTTCACTTTATTTTGCAATTTATGATCTCAATACAATTATGTATTTTTTAAATATAAATAGGCACTTGTTTATACGATACATAGTAAATTTACTTAAATCCGCCTAGTCTGCCTAGGCCCCATCTAGTCACCTAGGGGTTAAGCCTAACCTGCTGCCCGACTAGTGCCTAGCGTCTTTTAGAACCTGGAATCCAGATTAAGTTAATTGGGAAGTGAAACTCCATGTGGGTGGAGAGTCCTTTTAGAATTGCTTTGGGGGCAAGTGTCCTAATTAGCATTTCTCAAAGGGTAATGCTAGGTAGACTAAATTCGCAAATTAAATGATGTGTCACTAATAAGAAATAAGCACATCAATCAACAATTAAGTAAGGGTAATGCTAGTGAGACAAAATTTGTAGACAAAATTTTTGTAAACTAAATGACATGGAAGTTAATGATAGGCTTATTACTTAAGCATTGATAAACATGCTCATTCCTATTAGTGACACATCATTTAGTTTGCAAATTTAGTCTTCCTTGCATTACTAAGGGTAATATTCCAATCATCAACTTCTATGTTGTTTTATCTGCAAATTTAGTCTTCCTAACATTACCCTTTCTCAAACAGGAAAGCAGAGTGATAAAATTGATACCATCCGTCCTTAACTTTTGTATGTTTAGTGCCCCAACTACCATTATACAAAAATGTTGAGGCTATGACGTAAACGATATAAGAAAGAAAAAAATGACTGAAAGTTATTATGTCATAACCACACACATCTAACTGGACATGAACTATAATTCCTCTTGTTTCGAACTTGCTTATAATTCAAACCACTTTATTACAAATCCGAGGATCATCTTCTGAAGTAGAGCATTGATTTAGTACAAGAATACAAACCATTATCAACAAGAAGCTAGGTCCATACCATGACCATGCATGAACCATAACATCTTATCGTAAACTAAATAAGCAAATACAAGTTTAAGCTAGCCAGCAAGCAAAGGTCTCCATCATACATCATGGCATGCCAAGCCACCTAATCTTGAGCAGCCATGGATTTAGCCTTCAAACGTTGCTTATGAGCCTCCGACGGTAATTTCACATCTGTTGCCAACCCTAGAGCCTCAAGAAATTTTATGATGTACCAAGTCACGTCAATCTGCCACCATTCGAGGCCATGTCGTGCTGAGTATTCAAAAGCATGGTGGTTATTGTGCCATCCTTCACCAAGTGCAACCAGCCCCAACCACCTATAGAAGTTCAAGATTATCCATAAATAAATACTTGTACGTACATGTATACAATATATATATATATATATGTTTGTATGTTAACATAAATTTCAAAATGAATATTTATCTCGCAACTATGAATATCCCTATAATATATACCAAAGGTTTTTTGAGAGATCGCCGGTGTTCCATGCTTGATATCCCCAAGTGTGTCCAGCCGAATTTACAAGGAAAGTGCTATGGAAAGCGACCACCATCCTCACGCCCTGAAATCATAAGGAACTTATTATTCAAACTTATGAGGGCTAGCTCTGTAGCTATATACATATATGCTCAAAGATGGAAAGAGAAAGAAAAAAAAAGGGAAAATAGAAATCTAGCTCTCTCACCATTGGCCAAACCACGAAGGGAAATCCACCGATGTAATATAGTATACATCCCAGGAGAAATGGATGTAAAAGGACTGTATGATGAAGAAACACATAGAATGGCTGCTTATTTATGTCTTCAACATTCCGAAGACCTCCGTACTGAAGATTAAACAAAACAAGTATTAGTATTTGTACCAAAGATATTCTACCACATAACATGTGAGGAAGTTATCAGCTTAGAGACTAAGAGAAAGTGTGTGGTTTACTCTTCCAAACCGAGAACGGCTGTCGAGAATCCAACCCATGTGACTAAACCAAAATCCTTTAAGTGGGCTGTGAGCGTCTTTCTCCGTATCGGTAAATTGGTGATGGTACCGGTGTGTGCTCACCCACTCAATCGGGCTACCCTGCAAACCATAAACACATCAAACGCAGCTTTTTCTCATTAACCTAATGCAGATCCTATTAAAAATGTATAGACCCTAAAAATATACAAAGAAGAAAGAAGAGAAAAATAACAAAAGTTGAAAAAGTGTTGTTATTGCTATGAGATGTTTTGACATACGTACCTGAACTGAGAGAACCCCACAATAGGCAAACAAGTACTCGAGCAGTTTTGGGAGCCTAAAGCTCCTATGAGCAAGGTTTCTATGGTAAGAAAGAGTTACTCCGAAACCAGTGACGAACAATAGCACAAACGCCACCCAAAATGCCGTCCATGTGAAGTAAAACGGTGCAAACAAACAAAGCACATGCGCACTCAGAAGCATACCAGCTGTGGCAATGTCAAGCAGATTCCATTCCCTACCCAAAAAATTTGCACAAGGAGTCTTAAGAAGGGTGACCCAAATCCTCAAAAGACCCATGATATTAAGGACGTCCCACGCAGCTTCTAATTCCACGGGCTTTTCTTGTAATTTTATGGATTGCCTTCTTTTCTTAAGGACGTTGTATTACACTTGTATGAGACAAGTGATTGTGGGATGGGAAAGTTGGCCATAACTTGGCCTTTTACTTATAGTGAATGAAATAATCTAATACGTAGCTACAAAATCATGATTGGTACGCGATATTATTAGGGCTTAGTTATTATTATTAGGGAAAGCTTGATATAAATCCAATTTTTTGAGCCAATAGTAGGAATAGTCCAGTTTATTAAAATAAGTCTAATTTGTTATATTTAATTATTTAATTATCAATAATTATCTGTTCAATGATAATATTTATTATAAAAATCAAATTGCTTCCCAATTATCTCTTTGCTTATTTCTTTTTATTTATTTTTTTGTTATTTCTCGTTCTTCCTCCTGCTTTAAAACCCATTTATAGATTTTATTTTTAACTTTTATAATCAACCTATATCATAAGTTAATTATATTTATCTACCTATATGACAGATTCTTTTTTTATAATCAACCTGTCACAGATTAATGTGTCTTACTATTGTTCACACCTTTGAAATCGCGATTCTGGTTTAAGTGTATCCTATGGTCTTTGAATTTAATTTCCTTTTATAGCTAGCAGGCCTCAGTACGGTTGGTGGGTGGTAGTTAAATTAGTAGGTAACTGACACTTTGATTCAGGTCCAAAAAATTCAGCTGTTTTTGAATTGGGTCCAATTTTATTTCATTTTCTATTACACCTGTTTTGCCCCTGGATGTGACATCCCACATCGCCCAGGGGAGTGATCCTTATATGTATATTCTCATCCTTACCTAGCACGAGGCCTTTTGGGAGGGAGTGATCCTTATATGTATATTCTCATCCCTACCTAGCACGAGGCCTTTTGGGAGCTCACTGGCTTCGGGTTCCATGGGAACTCCGAAGTTAAGCGAGAAGGGGGCTAGAGCAATCCCATGATGGGTGACCCACTGGGAAGTTGCTCGTGAGTTCCCAAAAACAAAACCGTGAGGGAATGGTAAGCCCAAAGCGGACAATATCGTGCTACGGTGGTGGAGCGGGCCCGGGAAGTCGTCCCGCCCGGGCCGGGATGTGACACTGGAATTTTTTTTTTTAATTCTTTAAATTTGAATTTTTAAAATTTGAATCTTCAAATACCTTTATCTACCCGTTTTTTAATTAAAAAGACATTATTACAAATCTTATAAGTTTATCAAAAATTAAAAGAAACATTGCTAGAGGTAGATAAGAAATTTGTGATGTAGGTAGAATCTATGATAGAGGTAGCCTATGAACAAAAACCTATTGTATAGATAGATAATACAAAATAATCTATGATACAGATAGACTACGAACAAAAACTTATTGTATAGGTAGATAACACAGTTAATTTGTGATATATAGGTAGATAAACACTAGAGAAAACTTGATATAAGTCCAATTTTTTGAGCCAATAGTAGGAATAGTCCAGTTTATTAAAATAAGTCTAATTTGTTATATTTAATTATTTAATTATCAATAATTATCTGTTCAATGATAATATTTATTATAAAAATCAAATTGCTTCCCAATTATCTCTTTGCTTATTTCTTTTTATTTATTTTTTTGTTATTTCTCGTTCTTCCTCCTGCTTTAAAACCCATTTATAGATTTTATTTTTAACTTTTATAATCAACCTATATCATAAGTTAATTATATTTATCTACCTATGTGACATCCCGTCCCGAAATTATCTAAAACGTGCGTGTGAAATGACATTTTTACCCCTAGTTCGTTTCGTTTACGCTTAGTGGCTGTTTTGGGTTGTGTTGGCATGTGTTGGGCCACACACACACCCTCTCACTCTCACTGTCTCTCTATCTTTTTTTCCCTGTCTCTCTCCCGTGCTCCCTTTCCTCTCCCTTTCAAACACATACGTACGGACGCACCAAGAACCCATCCAATCTTTGCAGATCGAGGGAACTAAACCCATATTCAAGCTCGTGGGGTTGAGAGGAGCACGATCGTACCATTTTCAGGTAAGAACTCCGACGTTTTCACGTCGATTTCACAAGGTCCGACTTGAGTACTATTCATGCAAAAATAATTTAGCACGTTTTTGGGATTTTGAATCTCGTAGGTGCCTTGGTGAGGTCCCAAGGAGCCTCGGAGTGCTTCGTTTGAAGGGTTTTGACGTCGGAATCACTGCGTTCGAAGTTGGCCGGAGTTGGGAGGTTTGGACAGGTATGATCGAGTAGCTTTTGACCCTCAAATGTAGTATATTTATGTTCTCCTAGTTCTAGGCGTCATTTTGGTACAAGAATCGTGAAAAATGGTTGAGAAACGCGAGAGAAATCAAGGTTTAAAGTTTTTCCAGTTTTCCGGCGCCGGCGACGTCACCGGAGGTTCGCCGAGGAAGGAGACGGAATATTCCTGACGCCGTTGACGGAATCCGTTAGAACTAACGGAATATTCCTCACGGCGTCAGTTGATGCTGTCAGCGTGCCAGGCATGTGCCTGCGCGTGGCCGTGCCTTGGCCGGCGCGTGGGGGCGCGTGCGGCGGAGAAATTTTTTTCTAAAAATATGGTTGTGATCCTGAGGTTGTGTAGAGCACGTTGGTATATTCATTTGTCCAATTTGAGCAATGTATGAGAAGTTATTACGAGAAGTTGGTTATGTGCTTTTAAATTAATGTTTTTGTAGTTATTTCGCATATAGGTGATACATATCCCGAGGACGAGCGTGGTTACTCGAGGCAAGGGGGCTACGACCCTTCCTCTTACCAGTGAGTGGGCTTTTGGTTTTCCGTATATACCTATATACTATATTTTCCCAGAAATTGAATTAATGTTTATTAGTTTATGCCATGCATTACATTCTCATTATTCATGCATCGTTGGTTATGTTAGTAGTTGCATATATATATATATATATATATATATATATATATATACATATGCATATTGGGTGCTGTGGACGCACAGGTAAGTGCCAGGTAAGTGTTATTCATATTTACATTCAGTGGTAGTTTGAGATGCTTAGAGAGCTCGTAACCTGCACCCCCGATGTTAGTGCTCCCACCCAGAGTAAGGCACAGTCCTTCACGTGATGTTCACCTCCCGCACCACACGCTCAGCTTGGATCCAAGTTAGGTGCACAGTTCTGTCGTACAGACCACATTAGGTGGTTCCGACTCGTAGGTGACCCGCGATTATTCGCACAGCCTTCACGTGATCGTAGCACTAGAGCGTATATATATGTTACACCCAGGCCTGTCGTACAGACCACTTTAGGTGGTTCCGACTCGTGGGCAGGTTTAGTATTAAGATTGAGATTTGAGCTCTATATGCAGCCGTACAGGTCACGTTAGGTGACTCCGGTTGGCAGTTTATATGTTATTGATATGATTTATACCTGAGCACTTGCATTTCCATTACGAGATTCTGACATGGCATATTCTTGAGCATGATTGGCATATCTATACATACGTATATGTTTATTTTTTGGGAAGTATACATGTTTTACGGCGAGGGGTTAGAATGTATTTTACTAAATGGTTTTAGAAAAGATTTGTTTTTGCCCACTCACGCTTTTGTTTTGCGCCCCTCCAGGTTTTAGTTGCTTAGCAGTTTCGGTGGTTTCCCAGAGGATTCTTCCGGCTTTTCTGACAGACACTCACCAGCGTAGGGTCACCTTCGGGTGTACTATTGTCGCATCTTTTATTTTGGACTGCTGTAGACTTGCTCTGAACTTGTGTCTCACATACGCTAGCACTTGTTTTAGTACTCTGTATGCTAGTTTTTAATTATTCGTACTTTTTATATTACTATTTCATTAGCTTCCGCACGTGCACATGGTTACGTCACCTCCGTGTGACGGCCAGCATGCCCTGATCTCGGTCGAGGTGTGTCAACCTATATGACATATTCTTTTTTTATAATCAACCTGTCACAGATTAATGTGTCTTACTGTTGTTCACACCTTTGAAATCGCGATTCTGGTTTAAGTGTATCCTATGGTCCGTGAATTTAATTTCCTTTATAGCTAGCAGGCCCAGTACGGTTGGTGGGTGGTAGTTAAATTAGTAGGTAACTGACACTTTGATTCAGGTCCAAAAAATTCAGCTGTTTTTGAATTGGGTCCAATTTTATTTCATTTTCTATTACACCTGTTTTGCCCCTGGAAATTTTTTTTTTAATTCTTTAAATTTGAATTTTTAAAATTTGAATCTTCAAATACCTTTATCTACCCGTTTTTTAATTAAAAAGACATTATTACAAATCTTATAAGTTTATCAAAAATTAAAAGAAACATTGCTAGAGGTAGATAAAAAATTTGTGATGTAGGTAGAATCTATGATAGAGGTAGCCTATGAACAAAAACCTATTGTATAGATAGATAATACAAAATAATCTATGATACAGATAGACTACGAACAAAAACTTATTGTATAGGTAGATAACACAGTTAATTTGTGATATATAGGTAGATAAACACTAGGGAAAACTTGATATAAGTCCAATTTTTTGAGCCAATAGTAGGAATAGTCCAGTTTATTAAAATAAGTCTAATTTGTTATATTTAATTATTTAATTATCAATAATTATTTGTTCAATGATAATATTTATTATAAAAATCAAATTGCTTCCCAATTATCTCTTTGCTTATTTCTTTTTATTTATTTTTTTGTTATTTCTCGTTCTTCCTCCTGCTTTAAAACCCATTTATAGATTTTATTTTTAACTTTTATAATCAACCTATATCATAAGTTAATTATATTTATCTACCTATATGATAGATTCTTTTTTTATAATTAACCTGTCACAGATTAATGTGTCTTACTGTTGTTCACACCTTTGAAATCGCGATTCTGGTTTAAGTGTATCCTATGGTCCTTGAATTTAATTTCCTTTATAGCTAGCAGGCCCCAGTACGGTTGGTGGGTGGTAGTTAAATTAGTAGGTAACTGACACTTTGATTCAGGTCCAAAAAATTCAGCTGTTTTTGAATTGGGTCCAATTTTATTTCATTTTCTATTACACCTGTTTTGCCGCTGGATTTTTTTTTTTTAATTCTTTAAATTTGAATTTTTAAAATTTGAATCTTCAAATACCTTTATCTACCCGTTTTTTAATTAAAAAGACATTATTACAAATCTTATAAGTTTATCAAAAATTAAAAGAAACATTGCTAGAGGTAGATAAAAAATTTGTGATGTAGGTAGAATCTATGATAGAGGTAGCCTATTGATAGGAGCATATTTAGGCAACTTAGTTGGCTTGTTCTTGTGCATTTACGTTGTTATTTCTTAGTTCTTTAAGTCTTTTAAGTTATTTTCGTATGTTTTCAGGTTCTAAGGGCTAAAGGAGCAAAGAAGTGCATTTTGGAGCCTTTCGGAGCACTTTTGGGCTAAGGATGGATAGCTTATGCTTGGAGCCAAAGTGTTGGACGAAATTGAAGGCTTTGTATGCACTTTAGGACATAAAACAAAGGGCCTAGCCCATTCTAACACCATTGTCGTGCATTCCCCTTCCACTCCTTCCAATTACAGCTTTCCCACTTCATCATTCAACCACATGCTCTCCCATTCATTCACTCTTTAATCATTCCATTCATGCACCCTTTAATCATTCACTCCCTAGCTGTTTTTCCATTCATTCCCTTCATTATTTCAGCCACCATCACATTATTCCAACCTTAGCCCCACACTTCCATATTCCCTAGCTGTCACATTCATTAACTCCCATTATTTCAGCCACCATGACATTATTCATTCATCAGCCACATGCTCTCCCTTTGTGTCGTGCATTCCCCTTCCATTTCCAGCTTATTCCCTCTTTAAACATTAAATCCCTAGCTGTCACTCCCATCATCATTGCGCCATATATTCTCCCATAAACCATGAGCCACATGCACTCTTAATCATTCATCCATTCTCTCCCATTTCTATATAAAGTCGTGCATTCCCCTTCCATTGGGGGATATAAATTCCCATTCAGCCGCAAGCACCACTGCAGCCACTCTCTCCATTGCCGTGCCCTCCAGCCACCATTCCAGCCACCATACAAACCTTCCAACCATCAAACACCCATCCACACTCAACCTACACACCTTGCCGTGCCTCTACACTCCCAAAAATCCATTCTACATCATCAAAACAGCCCATAAACCATCACTATCCAATCTGCCGCAAGCAAGGAAAAGGGATAGATTCACGCGATTGTTTGGCTCTTCATTTTGAGTTGTTGAACAATTTTAGGTGTATTCTATCTTATATTTCAATGTCTAATTCATGTAATCTTTGTTTTTCTTTGAGTATGATTGACTAAATTCGTTTTGGCTAAAGGTGTATTCGAAACCATGATTATATATGTGAAATAAGTTGATTACTTCCAGTTATCGTTGCATAAGTCGTGAATACAATTTGCTTAACCGTTTGATTTAGAACTTATTCTTGTATGTTGATTGAGAGTGCACACTTAATTTGCATGCTTGAATTTGGTGCTAGGATATAAGTTTGTTTCACCTAATCGTTATGAATTTATATTCACAAGTAGTGAAGGTTGCTAGTCACGATCATGTTAAGTAGATTCCTGGCAAGCGTATCATGCTTTTCATAGTTACAAATGCATTGTCGATGCTTATGATTTCCAAAGAACGTAATGATTCTAACTTGTATCTTTATCATGCTGTTCATATAGAGAACTTGTTAGGAATAATTTGTTTGCGATGCATATTCATCCAATTCAATGATTCTAGGGAAATCTGAAGGTTAATTTAAGCGGACCTAATTAACTTGGAGTGGCGAGGTTCATAACTTATTGAAGTGATAACTGGAAGTTGATTTACGTTGCATATATTTCATGTGTGGAGAAGAACCCCTTAGCTATTCCATCATCCATTGGTCTATCACAATTTGTCTTACAGTCTGTTTTCTTTACAATCTGTCCATTTAATTTAATTTCGTCCAAACACAATCCCCCCATATTTTGTTAAGTCTTAGTCATTCGTATTTGTTTTATTTTGTGTTTTTAAGTATTTGGAGTCTTGTGGACTTGTTTTGAGTTTTTGTTAAGTGAGTTAAGTGTTTTAAAGGTTAGTTTTATTTATTTGAGTCAGTTTAAAGTGTTTAGCACCCCTAGTTAATCCCCGGTTAGAACGATCCCTACTTACATCATTACTACAATTGTCACAAATAGGGTTTAATTTGTGTGTCACATTCGTAACGCATCACCTATGAACAAAAACCTATTGTATAGATAGATAATACAAAATAATCTATGATACAGATAGACTCCGAACAAAAACTTATTGTATAGGTAGATAACACAGTTAATTTGTGATATATAGGTAGATAAACACTAGGGAAAACTTGATATAAGTCCAATTTTTTTAGCCAATAGTAGGAATAGTCCAGTTTATTAAAATAAGTCTAATTTGTTATATTTAATTATTTAATTATCAATAATTATCTGTTCAATGATAATATTTATTATAAAAATCAAATTGCTTCCCAATTATCTCTTTGCTTATTTCTTTTTATTTATTTTTTTGTTATTTCTCGTTCTTCCTCCTGCTTTAAAACCCATTTATAGATTTTATTTTTAACTTTTATAATCAACCTATATCATAAGTTAATTATATTTATCTACCTATATGACATATTCTTTTTTTATAATCAACCTGTCACAGATTAATGTGTCTTACTGTTGTTCACACCTTTGAAATCGCGATTCTGGTTTAAGTGTATCCTATGGTCCTTGAATTTAATTTCCTTTATAGCTAGCAGGCCCCAGTACGGTTGGTGGGTGGTAGTTAAATTAGTAGGTAACTGACACTTTGATTCAGGTCCAAAAAATTCAGCTGTTTTTTAATTGGGTCCAATTTTATTTCATTTTCTATTACACCTGTTTTGCCCCTGGAATTTTTTTTTTAAATTCTTTAAATTTGAATTTTTAAAATTTGAATCTTCAAATACCTTTATCTACCCGTTTTTTAATTAAAAAGACATTATTACAAATCTTATAAGTTTATCAAAAATTAAAAGAAACATTGCTAGAGGTAGATAAAAAATTTGTGATGTAGGTAGAATCTATGATAGAGGTAGCCTATGAACAAAAACCTATTGTATAGATAGATAATACAAAATAATCTATGATACAGATAGACTACGAACAAAAACTTATTGTATAGGTAGATAACACAGTTAATTTGTGATATATAGGTAGATAAACACTAGGAAAACTTGATATAAGTCCAATTTTTTGAGCCAATAGTAGGAATAGTCCAGTTTATTAAAATAAGTCTAATTTGTTATATTTAATTATTTAATTATCAATAATTATCTGTTCAATGATAATATTTATTATAAAAATCAAATTGCTTCCCAATTATCTCTTTGCTTATTTCTTTTTATTTATTTTTTTGTTATTTCTCGTTCTTCCTCCTGCTTTAAAACCCATTTATAGATTTTATTTTTAACTTTTATAATCAACCTATATCATAAGTTAATTATATTTATCTACCTATATGACAGATTCTTTTTTTATAATCAACCTGTCACAGATTAATGTGTCTTACTGTTGTTCACACCTTTGAAATCGCGATTCTGGTTTAAGTGTATCCTATGGTCCTTGAATTTAATTTCCTTTATAGCTAGCAAGCCCCAGTACGGTTGGTGGGTGGTAGTTAAATTAGTAGGTAACTGACACTTTGATTCAGGTCCAAAAAATTCAGCTGTTTTTGAATTGGGTCCAATTTTATTTCATTTTCTATTACACCTGTTTTGCCCCTGGAATTTTTTTTTTAATTCTTTAAATTTGAATTTTTAAAATTTGAATCTTCAAATACCTTTATCTACCCGTTTTTTAATTAAAAAGACATTATTACAAATCTTATAAGTTTATCAAAAATTAAAAGAAACATTGCTGGAGGTAGATAAAAAATTTGTGATGTAGGTAGAATCTATGATAGAGGTAGCCTATGAACAAAAACCTATTGTATAGATAGATAATACAAAATAATCTATGATACAGATAGACTACGAACAAAAACTTATTGTATAGGTAGATAACACAGTTAATTTGTGATATATAGGTAGATAAACACTAGGGAAAACTTGATATAAGTCCAATTTTTTGAGCCAATAGTAGGAATAGTCCAGTTTATTAAAATAAGTCTACTTTGTTATATTTAATTATTTAATTATCAATAATTATCTGTTCAATGATAATATTTATTATAAAAATCAAATTGCTTCCCAATTATCTCTTTGCTTATTTCTTTTTATTTATTTTTTTGTTATTTCTCGTTCTTCCTCCTGCTTTAAAACCCATTTATAGATTTTATTTTTAACTTTTATAATCAACCTATATCATAAGTTAATTATATTTATCTACCTATATGACAGATTCTTTTTTTGTAATCAACCTATCACAGATTAATGTGTCTTACTTGTAGGTATGTTATGTTTTTTCTACCTTTTAATTAGGTTTCATATCTCACGTATAGGTATTATATACATTCATATATTTGTTACTTGAGTTAGGGTAGAATGTTTTCCATATAAATTTATGTTAGTATATTAGTTTTTTTATTATAAGATATTAAATATATTTTTTTGGAGTTGGAAAATGCATAATATTAAAAGATTTTAATTGATTTTTAATATTTTTAGAAAATATAAAATGAGTATAAAAGAAATAAAAACATATAATTAGATAACTGGACTCATTCCTAAAAATACTTTACGTTTTTGGACCTGGATCTAAAAGCCCCTATTTATTATAATTGTCCCACGCAAAATCATTATCAGGGTTTAATGAAAATTCATAGTCAGTTACCTACTAATTTAAATACCACCCACCAACCGTACTGGGGCCTGCTAGCTATAAAGGAAATTAAATTCAAGGACCATAAGGACCATAGGATACACTTAAACCATAATCGCGATTTCAAAGGTGTGAACAACAGTTTCCTTACGTTTT
The DNA here is from genome assembly GCF_041283825.1 of Pyrus communis. Lineage (NCBI taxonomy): Eukaryota > Viridiplantae > Streptophyta > Magnoliopsida > Rosales > Rosaceae > Pyrus > Pyrus communis. Next base: position 739,155 of record NC_142579.1, read on the forward strand.
TGGACCTGGATCTAAAAGCCCCTATTTATTATAATTGTCCCACGCAAAATCATTATCAGGGTTTAATGAAAATTCATAGTCAGTTAGCTACTAATTTAACTACCACGCACCAACCGTACTGGGGCCTACTAGCTATAAAGGAAATTAAATTCAAGGACCATAGGATACACTTAAACCAGATCGCGATTTCAAAGGTGTGAACAACAATTTCCGGATCATGCGTGGGAACGGAATGTGGTTCATTGGTTGAAAATTGAACAGCTGAAAATGATTCCATCAGAATGAGCTTAGGATGAAACCGAGACCATAAAGTATCCGTCACTTAATTAAAATGGTACCCGACCTGGATTCAAACCTTCTTGGGTTTAAACTGTACCCCTAACATCAACACTTTTCGTCTTAATTATGTAAGTCTTGTCCTCTTACAAAAACACTCCGTCTCATGCGTTTGCTCAAACATCATTGCCGTAAAAAACACCCTTCCCATTCGAAAACTTGTTTCCTGTCCCAAACCCAGTTATAGTTGGTATGTGCTTGTGTTGTCCGACCTCACATAAGTTCTAAACAACAATGAAGAAAATCAAGGGACTTTAGTTGGAGGCTGTGCAATGGGTTCCAAAGAAAAGACGTACTTTTCAATTCATTTGAGCTGGATTTAGACTGCTTCCGCCATAACCGTTTGTAGATGCAAATGTTAGAAATTTAATAATTTAAATAGTAGTATTAAATTTGGGGTAAATTACACTTTCATACCTCAGGTTTTGGGTCTATTTCAATTCTTTACAACATCTTCAAAACATTTCACTTTCATACCTTAAGTACTATTTTATTTCAAAATAATTTATCCGTTACATTTTGGCAGAGATGCAATGACATGGTCTTGTCCTGGATTTGGCAATCCGTGCAGGGCAACATTGCTCACAGTATACTCTACTACAAAACTGCGACAGCAGCATGGAGGGACTTTAAGGATCGATTCTCGCAAGGCAACGATTCCAGGATCTATCAGATTCGACAAGAAATTGCCGAACACCGACAAGGACAGCTATCTGTTTCAGATTATTACACAAAATTAAAAGCTCTTTGGGATGAATTAGCATCATATCATGAGCCCATTACTTGTGAATGCGAGGGATCCAAGGCACATGCAGACAGGGAAGAGAAAGAGAGAGTCATGCAGTTCTTAATAGGACTGAACGAGAATTACTCAACCATACGAGGCTCTATATTGATGACGAGCCCACTCCCGGATACACGACGAGTCCATGGATTGGTTCTTCAACACGAACGCCAATTGAATGTGGTGAATCGTCGTGAACCCACTGCCCATGCAATGCAAACCAGTCATTCGACAGCACCAAAATGAGGCTATGGTGCCAACAACCCTAATTCACGAAAGACTTTCAAATGCAGCTACTGTGACGGAGGACATCCAGTCGAATGTTGTTTTTTCCTTATTGGCTTCCTTAAAGGACACAAATGGCACGGGAAGAATGTGCAGCCCAGAAATAGGCGTGCACCTCCAGCCTCCAACAATGTTGAAACACTACCGTTGCCAGCTGCTCAGATTGACCCAACCAAAGCAACAACCTCCAACAATCAACCAACGTTCACAACCGAGGAATACCATCAACTCATGGCCCTTCTTCGCAATAAGACTGGTACCAATCTGCCACTTGTACATGCAACAGGTATCTATACACCCAACTGCAATTTTACACAACATGATCCGCGTTCAACATTGTATTGGATCGTGGATAGCGGGGCCACATATCATATTTCTCACTTATCACCCAGCCATAATCACACTAAAACCCAACATGATTTTGTTGGTTTACCAAATGGCGGACATGCTGCGATTGAATCCATTGGGTCTATTAAACTGTCACCCAAGATAACCCTTGATGAAGTTTTGCATGTACCACAATTTCGTGTGAATCTATTGTCTGTGAGTAAGTTGACTTGGGCATTGAAGTGTAATGTGATTTTCTACCCGGGTTTTTGTGTTGTGCAGGACATGGCTACAAAGAGGATGATTGGCCTGGGCAAGCAGTTTAATGGACTCTACTACCTCACTCCAACACAAAACCCTCATCTCACCCACCATGTCAACCGTACCTCGGTACTGTGGCACCAACGTCTTGGGCACCCATCCTCAACTCCTCTTCACTCTTTATCCCAGACCATTCCAGAAATTATTTTTGATTTTACACATGTTTGTGATGTTTGTCCTTTAGCAAAGCAAACTCGTTCATCTTTTGTTTCCAGTTCAATAAAATCAGTTGCACATTTTGATTTGATCTACTGTGATATTTGGGGGCCACACCAAATCCATACACCCTCTAGGGCACGTTACTTCCTCACCATTGTAGACGACTTTACTCGTTTCACATGGGTTCATCTCATGCGATTTAAATCAGACACACAAACCTTGTTGCACTCGTTTTTTTCTTGGGTCAAAACCCAGTTTAATCGTGACATTAAAACCCTCCGTGCAGACAATGGGGGATAATTCGTATCTCTGCGATCGGTTTTAGACACACATGGCACCCTCTTTCAACACACCTATGCCTACACCCCTCAACAGAACGGGGTCGTTGAACGCAAACACCGTCACATTTTGAATGTTGCCCGTGCCTTACGATTTCAAGCTAACCTACCCTTAAAGTTCTGGGGGGAGAGTGTACAAACTGCCTGTTACCTTATCAATTGCCTTCCAACACCCTTGCTTTCTCATCAATCTCCCTATGAACTCTTGCATGGGATACTACCTGTATACTCTCATCTTCGGGTTTTTGGGTGTTTATGCTATGCTGACCTCCCTCCATCACCCACTCCCTCACTTTCTCCTGACATCCCTCTTTCACCCCCCCGACACCACTTCCTCGCCAGCTTCTGCGCCGTCTCCTCCGCTACCCCTTCTTCCCCTTTGTCGCTCCGACCGCATTAAACATCCACATGCCCATCTTCGTGACTATTAGACCCATCATGCTACTTTGCTTCAGCCCAGCGCCATCTCTTCCACCATGTCCGGCACGCGCTATCCCCTTCAACGGTATGTTTCTTATTCTCGTCTCTCTCCTGCTCACCGTTCTTTTGTTCATAATGTCTCTCACTTGGTTGAATCAGCCTCTTATGAGCCGGCCCGCCATGACCCTCACTGGCTTGCAGCTATGAATTCTGAGATTGAAGCCCTTGAAGCCAATCACACCTGGACTATGGTTCATTTACCCCCTCACCAACGCCCCATTGGCTGTAAATGGGTCTTCAAAATCAAGTACCATTCCGACGGTACCATCGAACGCTACAAGGCTCGCCTTGTCGCCAAAGGGTTCACGCAGCGCGAAGGCATTGATTACAAAGAGACGTTCGCTCCCGTTGCTAAACTCATTACTGTCCGCTGTCTCTTGACCATTGCTGTTGTTCGCAGCTGGTCTCTTCACCAAATGGACGTCCAAAATGCTTTCCTTCACGGTGCACTGCATGAGGAAGTCTATATGTTACCGCCTCCTGGTTATTGTCGACAGGGGGAGACTATGGTTTGTCGACTTCACAAGTCATTATACGGACTCAAACAAGCATCTCGCAGCTGGTTCCAACGTTTTTCATCTACCATTCAAGAAATTGGCTTTCAACAGTCTCATGCGGATTACTCGTTATTCACTCAGGTTTGTGGACACTCTATTACTGTGGTGTTGCTCTACGTTGATGACATGATCATTGCAAGAAATGATAAGGAAGCCATTAGTCAACTCAAGCAATTTCTTAGTGGATGTTTTCGAATTAAAGACCTCGGACCATTAAAATATTTTCTTGGTGTCGAAGTTGCACGGTCCAAAGCTGGGATCTCCATTTGCCAACGAAAATATACCCTGGACATATTGGAGGAAGCTGGCTTGCTTGGCGTAAGACCTGCCAAGGTACCTATGGAACCTGATTTAGTGTTGACGACAACAGGTGGTGATGCCCTCAAGGACCCGACTCGATATCGACGTTTGGTTGGAAAATTGATCTATCTTACCATTACAAGGCTAGATATTACGTATGCAGTAAATAATCTCAGTCAGTTCATGCAAGAACCGACACTTCATCACCTTAAGGCAGTACATCGTCTTCTCCAATATCTGAAAGAAGCACCAGGACAAGGGTTACTATTTCCTACGGTGAATCAACTTAATTTGATTGGCTACTGTGATGCGGATTGGGCTAGATGTCCGATCACACGCCGATCAGTGACAGGTTTTTGTATCTTCCTTGGTAAATCACTTGTGCCGTGGAAAAGTAAAAAGCAAGTCACGGTGACAAGATCTTCAGCAGAAGCCGAGTATCGCTCCATGGTTGCAACCACTTGTGAGCTTACTTGGCTAAGGAACTTATTGAACGATTTGCGTGTAAACCATCCTGAGCCAGCAAGGTTGTTCTGCGACAATCAAGCTGCTCTACATATTGCAGCGAACCCTGTGTATCATGAACGAACCAAACACATAGAACTGGATTGTCATACTGTTCGTGAAAGGATTCAGAGGGGAGAGGTCAAGACCTCTCATGTGCACACGGGACGTCAAATATCAGACATGTTTACAAAGCCACTGAGAGCACCTATCTTCCATTCGCATCTTGGCAAGTTGGGTGTTATTGATATCCACACTCCAACTTGAGGGGGAGTGTTAAAGGAAATAAAATAGTCAACTAACATATATGGCTTGGAGTGATTGTAGGACACAATAAGAGGATTGGATTAATTATAGTGATTGGTTGTAATTAGCTTTCTTTTACCTAGAATAGCATCGCATCCTCGTATAAATCTCTACCTATGTACAGCTGCTATGATATACAAAAATATATTCATACAAACAATTTATACTTAGTTATTATTATTAGGGAAAACTTGATATAAGTCCAATTTTTTGAGCCAATAGTAGGAATAGTCCAGTTTATTAAAATAAGTCCAATTGTTATATTTAATTATTTAATTATCAATAATTATCTGTTCAATGATAATATTTATTATAAAAATCAAATTGCTTCCCAATTATCTCTTTGCTTATTTCTTTTTATTTATTTTTTTGTTATTTCTCGTTCTTCCTCCTGCTTTAAAACCCATTTATAGATTTTATTTTTAACTTTTATAATCAACCTATATCATAAGTTAATTATATTTATCTACCTATATGACAAATTCTTTTTTTATAATCAACCTGTCACAGATTAATGTGTCTTACTTGTAGGTATGTTATGTTTTTTCTACCTTTTAATTAGGTTTCATATCTCACGTATAGGTATTATATACATTCATATATTTGTTACTTGAGTTAGGGTAGAAAGTTTTCCAGATAAATTTATGTTAGTATATTAGTTTTTTTATTATAAGATATTAAATATATTTTTTTGGAGTTGGAAAATGCATAATATTAAAAGATTTTAATTGATTTTTAATATTTTTAGAAAATATAAAATGAGTATAAAAGAAATAAAAACATATAATTAGATAATTGGACTCATTCCTAAAAATACTTTATGTGGCAGCCACGTCAGCACTTAACGGATCTATGGATGGAAAATGTAACGGATATATTATTTTGAAATAAAATAGTACTTAAGGTATGAAAGTGAAATGTTTTGAAGATGTTGTAAGGAATTGAAATAGGCCCCAAATTTGAGGTATGAAAATGTAATTTACCCTATTATTAATATTTAAATATTAAATATTCAAGTGAATGGAAATTAAAATAGAAAAATGGGTTAGTCTTGAATTGGCTATATATACCTTTGGTATATATCAGTTGGAAAACGAAACGGTTTCCTCTAGCTTTTCCACAAGGTTGTGATATGACTGTTGAACAAAGATTGCATCCTTTGTCTTTTCAAAGCAAACACAACCTTTGAAAAGGGGGCATGTCGAAACCTATAAATAGACCACCAAGTCAAGCATTCTAGATATAGTTTTGCATCTAGAAATCAATTAAAAATTAGAGTAGTTTAGTATCTGATAATGAGAGAGTTTAAACACTTTTGGTTCGTTGTTCTTTGTGGAGCGGAATGCTACTTCAGCAAAAAGAAAGATTGTTGTATCCTGGGAGACATTTGCCAATGCAAACCTTGAGGCACCACTAAGGGCAATCTTGTCTTAAAGTTGTAGAATCAAATTCTGATCTCTTAAGGTTCTTCTATTCCTTGTTATTCTTGCATTTATAGAAATTTTATTGTGTATTATTTAATAGTTTATAATAAATTATATAGCAGTTTTTCAAAGCTTTTTCCAATTGCAAATTTCCACCTTCCCTTGATTGACGAATTTGCGGCTGCAAAATAATAACACCTAAAATTAAGGCCAAAAGCCTCACACGCCCATGACGAACCCGGGGAGGGGGGCTTTGGCCAAAGAATCTTCGATGCAAAAGTTAGAATTCTGAAAAGAATGTGTTTAGAAGTTTGCGGGTAGCAAAAGCCTCATGAATTTTGGAGATAAAGTGGGTATTTAAAGGAGAGAAGAGGAGTATGGGCCGGCCCTCTAGTGTTTAGGGGTGGCCGGCCCTAGGTGGTATTTTGGGTGAGAATATTCCAAGATATTTGTGTAAACAAATATCTTGGAGTAAGTTGGTAAATATCCTAAATAAATGGGATTAGGATTACTTACTTGAAAGAGGTATTCTCTGATTAGGAATGTATTTATGATAAGAATAAGGAATTATCCTATTATAAATACCTTCGACTTTTCCTACGGGCAGGGGTGTCTTGAGCAGTCATTGATCTCTGCCTGCTCTAACTCAGCTGCGCGTGGTGAATGAGATTGCTCCCTACTCATTTAATAGGGTTAGTCTTGTTTTTCTTGGGGAATAATCCATGTGTCAACTCCATGATTTTTGGGATTATTTTTGGCTCCATAAATGTCCCACACCTGTTGGGCTGCTTGTAGGAAATGGCAGAAGGTGTAGGAATCCAAAGTTGTAATGGAGTTTGTGTCTCAATTTGATGTAGCGACGACAATTGGTGGTGGTTCGAGGTTGTTGCACCTTCTCAGTGCTTGCCGAGGAAGAAGGGAAAGGGATGAGAGTTTGAGAGATGGGAGTGGGGTGAGGTGGTAGAAAATGAGAGGTCCAAGAGGATTGGGGGACACGAGATAGGTGGAGTGGGGATCCCACCAGATAGAAAGAAAAAGTAGAAAAAAATCTCCCAAGAAAATATTAAAAATAATAAGGGCATATCTAGAATAGTGAATTTATCAAAAATGTCCTCAGTAATCGGTAGAATCTTCATTGTAGCTCTGAATTCGGTTCCGCTTGTGCCCACGTGTTCTTATCGTCGATTACTACAAGAATACCCTAAATAATGGGTCATACGTCTCACTATGCGATGGTCAATGAAAATCAACATTCTTGCCTCTAGGGGCATTTTCGTCAATTCACTCTTTTAAAATTAATAAAATTATAAAATTAGGGATGGGTTGTTACAGATAAAGTAAAATACTTATAAATAGTTCATTGTCTCTTAGTGTTACTTTCATTGGTAGTATTAGCTTTACTAATGTGATTGAGTATTCATTAATTGATGAATACATGCAGGTGTAGGTATACGAAAAAGTTCCCCAACTTGAGAAGCCCTTACATTACTGCAAGATGGTAGATCCAGCAGCTGCACTAAGAATTTTATGGTGGAAGACAATGAAGAAGTAGTTGATCCACGAGCAACTGTAGTTGTTTATAATCGAGAGCCAAGAGGTATAAAATTTTGAACTGTATGACTAAAAGTGCATGTGTGTGAATATTGTGTGCGTGAGAAATGTATTTATGATGTGTGGCTTTAAATGGCAGGTTGTGGGGATTAGAAAAATTGTTCCAACTGAAGCGGAGAGGAACACAGAGTACTAGATGTGGGTGGACGATGCATATGTTGTGATTGTTGAGTACTTGATTATTGACACAAATGATATCGGTGATTTGAAAATGTAGTTGAAAAAGTTGAAGGTGTCATTCACACGGTTGGCCCATGAGAAGGATATATCAGACAGGAATTTGGTGAAGAAAGTGGAAGAGCTGTCAAGCGTGGTGGAGGAATTAAGGAGGGTAGTACAAGAAAAACTTGTGGAAGAGAATACCGAGGAAGAAGATGAAGGAAAAAATGATGTGGAAGAAAAAATTGAAGAAGAATGAGAAGATGAAGAAGAATGAGAACATGAAAAGGGATGACGAAGCACAAGATGAAAAAGCAAAAGAAGAGGAAGGAGATAAATAAGTGGAAACAAAAGAAGGCCATGGTGGTTAAATTGGCAGTAATGTAAAAACTATTGTAGAAGAAGAAGAAATTAAAAAAAGAAAATTAAAAAAAAAAAAAAAGGTAGAAGAAGATGATGGTGGTGAAAAAGGGGTCAAGAAAAAAATGGTTTAGAGGGAGGGAAGGAAAAACCAGTGGGTAAGGAGGGGAATCAAGAGTAGGAATTAAGGGACAATGACAAAATGAGGGAAGGCGAGGGATCAAGAGGGGAAGAGGTAATGGGAGCTGTGGAGGAAAAGGGTTGGAATGAGTTCGTAGAGACTGTTGATTTGGCCAGTCCCTCAAATGTATGAGCAAAGGTGGGTGGTTTAGTTGGAGAACCGGCAACGGAGAAGTGTGAAGATGTCAAGGGTTCGGATGATGACGATATAATTGTAAAACAACCAATATAATAAAAGTGAAAAATATTTTTTATTGGAAAGTAAAAGTAATTAAAAACCCACGAAAAAATTTCCATCAGTTGCTTGCAGTTGTATTTGGTTATCCCCTCAATCCTTCTCTTCAAATATTTCTTTTTTTTCTAGGATGCAAAAGATTATTCACTGATCTCTCTCTATAAATTTGGTTTCAATTGAGTGGTCTGGTAGTTGCATTTGGTTACTCCACGAAATCTTTCTCTCCAAATTCATTTTTTCTTCTAGGGCACAAAACATTCCTTTGTTAATCTCTGTCTACATATTTGGTTTCAATTTTTAGGTGTCTATGGATTTTGATGACTTGCTAGATGGTGACGAGATGGACTCATGTGATGATGTGAATAAAGCAAAAAATAAAAAGGGAAGAGGTCCAACAATGGTAGATTATAACGTTGTGTCAAAGGCCAAACAAATTGGTGTTCAATTTAATGGCTAAGGACAACATTTAGGTGCTGGATCAGTGAGTTTGAGTTCATCGATAGGGATCCTTGCGAGATAAATTATGGGCTGTTGTGAAGGTAAAATGTGTAGTTGCAGATGTGCTCTTATTTTCTAACTATTTTGTTCTTTTATATTACATATAAAATATCAATTTACTTTTTGATGTTAATAAAGATTCATGGTTAATGCAACAAAAATATGATTTAGCAGCCTACCGTAAGAAGACAATATTAACACAAATGTCTGGGTGTTGGTCATGTATATGCATTCTGTTTAGTGTTGTTGTCTAGTCAAAATTGCTCGCTGCTTTCCAGCTAGCTAGGCATGCAAATTAAGAGCTACCCACATAGGTTTCCTGACAGCTTTATGCTGATGGTCAGATCTCAGCCCTTAATATTTTCTGATCAATTTGTAATATGACAAGTGTTCTTAGTTGGTAAGTAAAACAAATTGATGCTTTTAGGGAGCTAGGGTTCCTTTTCAATTGGGTTTTTGCTAGTGCATATTGTTTAGAGAGAGATATAGTATTTATGCTTCCACCTTTTTCCTCCCCCTTATTTATGAAACCCTAGTTGCAAAACTAAGTTCATGCATTAAACACCCAATCATTGTATATTAGGGTTACATTGTTTAAGGTTTTGCATTAAGTTCTTGGTCTAGTTTTAAGCTTTAAATCCATTTTTAGACCAAGCTTTTGGATTCAAGTTAGATTCTTCTTTCAACTGTTTAACTGGAGAATATGATTGGTCATTTGAATAGATTTTATATGTATATCATAAATCATATCATTTCGTGATTTGAGTTGATATCTGTACCATAAGGTGAAGAGCTCAAGTGGAGCTGCCACTTCGTGAAGACCAAAGGAGTTCATCTTACGTAAGGTAAGGTTGCACAAAGGTAAAACTGTTTAATAGATAGGGATCTAGGAATTGAGCTTGTGTGGTCCTAGTATGAACCTGGGTTACACTTTCAGGTATGATGCCCAAACATATGTCAGTAAGTGTAATCGAGAGCTTAGAGACTGACTACGAAATGCCATCACTTGGAAAAATGGATTTGGCTGTTAAAGATGCATCAAAGCTTTTCTGCTACTGCCACGTTTGTGTTGTTTGCTAAAAAGGAGGAAACTGCTTAAGTTTGATTTCTCAGCTGTCGTAGATGGAGCAATCAAGGATGTAGCTGCCAAGATCGAAGCTGCTATAGAAGAAGTGTCAGATAAGTAAACTATTAAGTAAAAAGTGGTTGCTGAAGGCAGGATGGCTACTAGAGAGCCCACGGTCATCCAAGCAGCTAAATGAGTAGTCTGCTCTATTTAGCTTATGTCATATTCTGGTGATCTTCGTATAATTTTATCAATTTCTATTTGCTAGAAATTTAATAAACTACTTTCTTCGCTTTACTCTATCTTCGTTTTTCTTTAAACTTTGCTTGCTTAAAGCGTCATGAAAAACTTTTAGCCATAGAACTGTTGGTTGGGCATGCTGCTTTGAAAAAAGTTGATGATCCAACAGAGTCACTATGCTCGTGAATTTTGGCTTCTTAGGGCATCGAGTTGTTGAGTTTGCCATCGGTTGTTGCCTTTTAACCATTTGTTGCTTAACTGATCTTCAAGTATTCGATCTTTTGAGTTGTGTAGCCTGCATCACAACATGATAAAGATTCGTAGAATATGAAAATTATTTAACTAATCACATCAAAATGAGTAGTTGTGTGGAAATACATAGGCAGTTTACCCCCTTCCTTTGAAGAGTATACCTAAATGGGTTTAAAGAATTAGTTTACCCTCTCGCACTAGATAGCATACCCAAATGGGTATCGGGAAATTAGTTCACTCTCTCATGCTGGAGAGAATATCCAGATAGATGTTGGCGAATTAGTTTACCCATTCGCCCTAGAGAGCTTACCCCGAAAGGCGTCGAGGGTATTAGTTTACCCTCTAGCACTAGAGAGCATACCCAGATGGATGTCGGGGAATTAATGTACCCTCTCGCACTGAAGAGCTTATCCATATGGGTGTCAGGGAATTACTTTACATTTTCGCGCTGAAAAGTTATGGGTGGTCAGCTGAGAATCTGAATGGATTGCAAGCTTCTTCACCGTTAAGTCTTTTGCTAGCAGGGGTTGGGGCCGGAAGCCAGAAGCTGGGAGCCGAATAGCGGGTAAACACAGATATAAGCACGGAGCTGGGGCCAGCTTGGGTCAAGTTGTGCGCAACAGGAAAAATTGAACCACTAAGTCTGCGGCGCTCGGCTACTGGTGATGTGCTGCTCCAGTATTGAATCATCTAGGGTGATAAGAACAAGACCTACCCCTGGTTCTTGGTGGTAAGGTTGTGTGTCATTTTGGTACCCGTCTACCCCCGGCCCGTCATTAGGCTGAGTTACTGTATTTGTAGGAACAGAAGTAATCTTTGAATTTGCTAGTGTATATGGGGTGGTTCCATCTGCTCGATCTTGTCAATAAAAGGTGAGCTGTTCATATAGGCTACGTCTTTTTTGAGTGCTACGTCAGTGGTCTTAATGCACTAAAATCCGCGTAATCGCTTAGTGATGAGTTTCTCTATTTCTTCTTGAATTTGCCTCTGCTAGGGCAGTAGAGCTTCTGTCTGCCCCCGGTCATGACCTGTTGGTCTAGGATGTTATTCCCTATGCTCGGTTCGTCTATCCCGCGGCTGTGGTGCATGTGGTCCATTCCTGGCAGGTGAGTAAGTTACTTGTAAGTTGCGGGTTGAACTTAAGCCAGATTAGGTAACTACTTCTCTCTGTCCGTCATGCTGCCTATTCCGATGTGAGGTAGAGGATGCTCCTTGCGGGCCTAGCCACGAATAAACACTTAGCTTGGAAGGTTGTACATGTTAATTATGGGAGTGTGGTCCCAACGGTGAAAGTATGCTTGTCTGTGGGCCTAGTCGGGAGTGCACACTTCTACGCTCTTAAGACAAGAGCATACGCTAGCCCGAGAGCCCAGGCGGGAGTGTATGCTGCTTGAACACTCGATTCATGGCTAGTGAAGGGGCTATTTGCCAGGATGCTGCTTAAAAGGGTCGTTGTCTGCCTTTGTCCTATTTCGGGAGACCTCGTCTAAGGCACACTGTAAAAGCTTATTGACCAAAGTCGTCTGTTATGCGAGGGCGCTTGTTAACTCTTTGACTTGTTAGGGCAAGTGTTGTTCGCTACGCAGGATGGAAGAGTTTGGATAGTAGGTTTCTTTATGGGTGGTAAAAGTGTAATGGACTCCAAGTGTAAAATTTGAGCCAGGATGGGTCAAATCTGCAGAAAATAGGGGTGAAAATACCCATGGTTCAATCGTCGGTCCAGAATTCTGAAGTCGAGATGGTTGGCGTGCATCATATCACACTATTTCATTCATCTCAATACGCTTCGTTTCCCACTTGTAACACAACAGGGTTACCTTGGGCAGTGTAGGAACTACGAGTCCAAACACACTTTGGTAAGGAATTTGACCTAGATTGTAATTTTGGTTTCAGTTCTACATTGTCATTTAATCAATGGAACACGGCAAGAAGAGGGAAAGAGGAGGTGCGGCATAGAGAGAGAAGAGAGAGACGTGTAATTGTGAGGTGCGTTCTATTCCACCTCATAGTGCCTTTTTTTATAGTAGTAGGAAAGGTTAATTCCTTACCCATTTAGGATTACAACCCTAATATGATAATATCTAGTCTAAGAGATATGGTAGAATCCCATAAGGATATCATAGTTATGTTAGGATTTATACAATCACATTCCTAATCCAATAGGACTGCAACATACACAATAATAACTAATAGAGTAATATCAAGTTATCATGAGAAATAGTAAGTTTATCGTGTAATGTAATGGGGGAATGAATTTGAATTCTTTTATGCCATTACAGAACTTTGCATATGTCGGGTGGAAGTATTTCATGAGTAATTTAGAGATCACATGCCATTGGAAAGAACATACTTCCCGTGCAGCAGATTGTCTATCATCTACGGCTATGGCATTGCCCAGCAATAGCAACAACGTGCAGTACAACTATGCAAGCGTGTTCTTTTCAACTCCTGTATGGTGCTTGCTTTCTCAAAGCTGCCAAGGCTGGAGCGCTAGAGGGGAGATGGATGAACTTCCCTCAAGGACTCTGGAGGAAGCATTGGCATGGGGAAAACGGAAAACCTAGCTCCTCCTTCAGAGGGACTGGCAGGCAATTTGAACTTGTATTTTCTGAGAAGGGTCACTTGAGAAGTTTGAGAGCATCTCCGAATCAGTCCTAATTATTAAGAGAAGATTTCAAGTTCAACGATATTCTCAAGTGGTCTTAGGCATGGAAGTACATATTGCGCAAGTATCCCATCAATGAAGCGTTAAACGAAGAATTGTGAAGACACGTAGGATGCGTCTATTAACGAAGAATCGGAGTAAGTAGAATAAACAAGAATCGGAGGAAGTAGGATAAACAAAAATTGGAGTAAGTAGGAATCGGGGTAATCAGGAATTGGAGTAACACATGACTCGGAGTAAGTAGCAATCAGGGTAAACAAGAATCGGAGTAAACATGACTCGGAGTTGGACGTTCCAATTAAAATGTTACTGTCATGAATGAAAATAGAGCTAATTCTCATTGAAACTATTTACAATTTTTCAGAACTGGAATCAAAATCAATTTTTATTACCAAAATCCCTTTTTATAGAATAAATCAATTGTGTTTATTTTTTTCCTTTTATCTAAATTAATTTTGTTAATTAAGCAACCTACACAATGTTTCAATTGAAATAGATTGTCTCACTGTATTGAACAAAATCACATATTATTATGGTGTTTTTTATTTTTTACGTTCTCATAGAAGGAGAAGTTGTGAGTTAAGAAGAAGAAGGAAAGGTTCTATGTAATAAGAAGTTAGATTGATAGGAAGATATAAGAAGTTAGATTGATAGGAAGATACTCGTGTGTTTATAATTAAACTTTCTTAACGAGACCAAATAAAATAAATAACAAAAAGATAAAAAGCTAAAAAAGGAAGAAAAGTAAAAGTCCAGCAACTACTTAAGAAGCGACATGCGTGCCCAAATGAATCCTCAAGATCAAACTTGGAACTATATATGCATGCTCATTTATAGAAATATAATTGTTCCTTCGCCAAGAAACTTATTAGCTTGTGATGTCTTTTTCAAGTCTAACTTAGACATCAAAGTATCATTGGCTCACACCACACGGTGTATAAAGGTTTTACCTGTATTTTCTTTATTGGTTACAAAAGTATTCCAAAGTAATTTTAAGCTTGCGTATAATTTTTTTTTTTTTTTGAACAAACGATATTATCTACATTAAAGGGAAAGGGTGGGCTTAGCCTCACAATGAGCTAGTAATAATGTGGTTCAAATTTGTCTTTGGCAAGAATCGAACCTAAGACATTTCACTTACAAGTGAAGAGGAATACTACTAGATCGTAGCACTAAGTGGCCTAAGCTTACGTGTAATTCATTCTCCACACTATTTCTTCTCTTCTATGCTTGTGTGGAAATTTTTACTTGTACATTTCCTACACATAATTCACACAAGATAAATCTTAGTAAATGATAATTGGATTAAGTATCTAAATCTCCCAACCTTTTAGTGTAATTTCAAATTGGTCTTAACCTTTTTAAACATTCTAAATAAGTATCCAACTTATTGAAAATGCCACATCCGTTAAATTCCAATTAAATTTCAATTAAATTAACTAAGGCTTACTATACCTCCAACATCAATAGAAAGTCATGGAAACATGGCCTCCACCAACTAACAGTCACTAGCACCCTCTTCAGGCCATCACCTCTAAACCCAACGCATAACCACAACATCACCCTACAACTCAAGCCGCCAACATCAAGAAAAAGGTCATGGAGGTTGCTGAAATGGTATGAACTGCCATGATGTGGCTACCACCATCTTCACTTCCTACAAAGAAGAACTAAAAGGAAATTATATGAGTAGAAACAAACCCCTTGAAACCCTATCTAAATTCTTAACCCTCTTCTTTGTTAGGAAGTTTTCCAATCTTCATTTTGTTTTTCATTTTATTCCTGAATTTGTTTATTAATTAGTATTTTTTTCATCTTCATGTCTATTATTTTAGTATCCAAGTAAGCAAATAAGTGGAATCCCATTGTCACATGTACATTTAATGAGAAAATTAATTGAGACTTTTCAGATGCAATATTTTCAATAAGTTGGACACTTCTTTGGAATGTTTGAAAATGTTGAGACCAATTTGGAATGACACTAAAATGTTGGGAAGTTTTAGGTACTTAATCCATAATAATTTGGTTACAATTAATATTGGCGTAATGTGATTGTGTAAATCCTAAATAGAGAGATAAGTTGGGAAATCCTTTGGGATCTAAAAGATATTTCCTATTAGACTTTGTATTACTTTTATTTTTTGGTAAATTACACAAAACTACCTCAACTATGGATCGAACCACAATCTCATAGCTCATGTTTTAAACATAGCGATGTCATACCTCAACTTATGAATTTGTTGTAATGTCAAACCTCCATTAAATTTTCTGTCAGTTTGACTGTTAAATGATGACTTGGCAATAATGGGACCCACTCATAATTTAAAAATTAAATAAGTGAAGAATTTTTTATCTGAAACAATTAAAATTATTAAAAACCCTATCTCTCCTTGTGTCTCTCTCCCTTTTCTTCTCTCTCGTCACTTCTTGACTACGATAAGTCCTTTGTCATGGAAGCCACCTGAACTCGAGATCCGGCTACTATATGAGCTTCCTGTCGGAGATTCTTGGATATGGCGTCGTGAGAAACTGAAGCGGCGTAATCGCCATCGCCGTTACTGATGTGGTTGCCGTTACTGCTGGAATCGAGGGCACTAGGGATTTTGGAGTAGTGGAAGGCATCGTTCTGGGGAAGGAGGAGGAACTCGATGGAGTCGGGGGATGAGATCTTTTCGGTGAGGTAGTCTGCACATCTTCTCTTTTTCCTTCTCTCCTTCGTATAGCGTGTATTCTCCACCGATGCCCAAAAATCATTTTACCCATAACATCATGGGTTTAAATTAAAAATTAAATCTTAATTTTCTCCGGTAGAGAAATAGTCTAGTGTTTTGGTCCAATGGCTATGAAAGTTTTGTGGGATTTGAATCCCACTCCGGTAACTCGTAAATCTCACTAGTACAAAAAAGACTTTGTGCGACGCAGGACCTTCGTCACGCAAAGTCAAAAAAACGTCGCTCAAAAATTAGCCCAACAAACCTTCGTCGCGCATCCACCGTCGCGCCAAGGCAATGAAAGCAGGGTTTGCGTGACAAAGAAGTGACCTGTGTCGCGCGAAACCACTTTGTGCGACGTAATACCTACGTTGCGCAAAACCACTTTGCGCGATGTAGGTCACTTCTTCGTCGCGCAAACCCTTCCTTTTTTTTTCAAAAAAAAATTTATTTAATTTTTAATAAATATTGTAATTAAATTCTAAACAATAATTAATAAACCAAGAAAAAGTATTTAACTATAAAATATATGAAAATGTACATACAAGATGTCCGAACAAAAAGGAAAAAACTATTAGTCTTCTAGGTTTAATACATCATGCTACTGAGTATCGGCTGGGTGAAGTGGCTGGGAAGCCGAAGGTGGAGCAAGATCAGGTGCTGGCATCGGGATTTGGAGGTCGGACATCGCTAAGGCCTAAACAATCATATTCATCATCTCGTCCTGGGCCCTAATGTGCTCGCCCTAGGCCTCAAGCTAACCTTTTAGGGTTGTCACTTCCTCCTTCAAGGAATTGACATCTCCTATAGACGATCTGGAAGATGAGGCACCCGTCTCACGAACCTCCGCCTTCCCCATACATCGAACAACCTTGCCATGACGACAACCTAACTTTTGATTCAGGACCTCAGTCACGATTTGAAGACCTGCATCCTCGGGTACAATGACATCCTTGATCGGGGTCTTCGGGGGAAGCTGCGATGTTGCTTCTTGGAGAACAGTAGTGCTCTTTTCCACCATAGCACCCTGTAATAATAAAGAAAAAACATATAATGTTTAATAACAAAATATAAATAATATTTGAACGATTCATAAAAATAAGAATAATAACAATTACATATACTTACATGAAGTTGCTCAGTGTTCTCATTGCCGGGTCGAACGTAAACGTCCTTGAACACGTCAATCAGTGGGAACTTAGAACCCTTCTGAAGAAAAAAAAAATTAAGAAAATTTTATTAATCAATAATAAAAAAATTAATTGTATAAAATTTAAAAATTAATATACTTTTACCTCATGTCGTGCCTCAAGCCTATACGAAAAGGGCTTCGAACCAGAATAGTGGAGAAATGTCTTTGAGTCCCGAGCTTTCTTGCCAGCAATAGATTTCTTCTATTAAACATACAATATACATGTTAGTGCGACTATTTGAAAGAAATTATTAAAAAAAGCTTAAAAAAATAACAAAAACAGTAAATTATTATTAAAGTATTATGTACATACCACAAATTTTGGGTCCGTAAAATGTTTGCAGAGCCACTCCCAATCCTCAGGCTGGTCCTTCAACTCAATTGGGCAACCCTCTAGGCGAGCAAGCTCCGGATCATCTCATAACTGAAAATACTTGTGAAAAGCGCTCTTCCAATCTTTGTACCGGTTTGCTAAGGTCTCCTCTAAGTAGGCATTGACCTGAGGGGATATGTGTTGAAGATTAAAATTGACCTACAAATATGAAAAACAATAAAATAATATTAAGATATAATATACTTTGGTTTATAACATTTGTAAACGAAATTTAAAAAAAAATGATAAAGGTTAAAAATTAATATACTAACTGACAACTTGTCTCGCACCAGTTTCTTCATCTCCTCGGGAATTTGTGCCCAACACTCCCACTACATGGGATAACAATTTAGAATAACATAACCATAGCTAGTAACGATCCTGCTATGCGGCTGTGAGGTAGCCGCTCCATGATGTCGCAAGTCATACGCAATCTTGATCAAGAAGGCGGACATACGTACGGCATGTGCCTCCTTTAGCATTCGATTAGGCCCCCTAGTATTTTTTTTGGCTGCGCAAAAAAACTTAAATGGTAAAAACCCTAAGCCTAAGCTTAAATTTGTACAGAAAATTTGGCAAAACCTCCCCTAACAGTATATCATTTCCCAAAACCTTAAAACAGTAATTCACAACCCGTAACACATTTTCACAATCCAGCAAATTTTCACAATCATAAAAATAATAATTTTAAAATGAAAAAAAAAATACAACATGGTGAGAATTAGAAAAAACTACCTGGTTGGGAGGCCCCACCCTCGACTTTGGAGGACAAGGAAGCATGATTAGAAGATTCCAGCTCGCGGCGGCATTGGTGAGGCCGCCGTGCACTGAGGGGCTGAACCGACACTGATGATGTTGATGATACAAGCACCTGTGATGCTGTAGGAGTAGCCTCAGTAAGGGGAGTAGGCTCCCCAATCAATGGAGCACTCACTCCTGGAGCAGTAGATGCTGATAAAGCAGGAGCCGCATTGGACACACTCCGACAACAAGTGATCAACTGCGACATCTATACACTTTTTGAACCATAAAATATAACATTAGAGATGAAAGTGTAAAACAGAAATTGGTGAGGATTCTAGATGCCCATATAAAATTTCAAAATTAATATACTTTTACCTCACGTCGTGCCTCAAGCCTATACGAAAAGGGCTTTGAACCAAGGCAACACGATTGATTAAAAAGAGTCAAATTGTAATTGTAACATATATTACATGCACTATTTTAAATGCATTTTCTTGAACTAATAAGGAGACACATGCAGAGATAAAAAAGGAAATGTTCAGTTATTACGTAAATATATAGAGCTCTATATACATATCGAGCATCACCGACAAATAGCAGTACAATAATCGAGTCCGAGAAAATGGTTTTTGTAAGCAATAAGGCCACTCCAACAACAATTGTAAATATTGGTTAAATATCACATCTCCCAGACTCCATCAGTCAAGTCACAGCTGCATCCATGATACTCACAAGTATAATTGTGCACATTATTTTTCTATACTAAAACCCAAAAGTCAGTGTACTGTTCACGGACAGTGGAGTGTCGAAAATGCCCTCCGTTTGGTTTTCCAGCAAGCTTTTCTCTTTGTTGCACAGTTAAATGACGGCATTGCCCTTCTAGGCCACGCGTGACTCCAATTCATTTGCCCAGCCCACGTGTTGATCATCGTAGGTTGTTGCGTTTCCCCTATATTCTTCCCACTTACGTTTGCTTCCAATATTAGTCTCTGTTTTTCTATCACTTTTAGACCTCACTTTCTTTCCCTTTCAAACCCTTGCTTCCGTTGGTCGCGAATTTGTGTTCTGTCGCTCTCAAATCCCGCTTTTTGTCGTTCTCGGCTCTTGGTTTGCTCAGAGAGCACCGAATCAGTGTAAGGTTGTTCAACTTTTCAGTTTTCTTTGGTTCAAAACTGCGGGTTTGATTTTGTTACATATAAAAATATCAAAAGTTAAATCTTTGTTTGTGTGAATTTTTTAACCCAGATCGTGTTATGGGTTTTGTTCATTGGCCTTTTTGAGATTTATGATTTGGTTTTTTTGGTTGATTCGTTTGTTTTGCAAGTTTCATTTATACAGAGACAAGGACAACTTGGCCACTGCACCATTTCTCGGCACTTGAGGGTAAGATTTAGCTGGTGAGGTGGTGGATTGCAAAGCTGTAATGAGATCTTAGCTTTATTTTTAATCAACGAATTTGGAAGCATCTTTATATGTTTAGTTTGCTATCTTCTGTTTCGGTTGGATTTTAGGCACTGGAAATTATGAGTTGTTTTGGGTATGGTTTCCTGCCTCTGCTGCTTCCTGATTCTGTCTCTGTTTGTTATTTGGTTTGCTAGAATTTGTGGTTTTGTCCGTAAATCTTGAAAAAAATTTGGGCTAAGCAGAGGAACCAATTCAGGTCTCAGTCATGCTCCCTTCAATCGTAATTTTATACAATACAAAAGCATTATAATTTAGAAAAATGTTAATCGCTGTTTGTTAGCAAACTCTATGAGTTGGACTGCTCCCTAAACAGATAGTGAACCAGCTTAATTTTTCATTAAAATCACAAGCTTTGATATCTGAGTCTGCCATATTAGTATCATTCATTAGTTTTTAATCCCATTAATTATATTTTGAACATGTTTATTTTTCATACAACAATAGTTATAAACATGTGAATTCTTTTACATCTGAAAAAATAAGAAACTGATCGGGTTTCTGATTTTCCAAGCCTGGTTTATTCTGCATCAGGTACACTTCTGGGCATCATTACGGGTGTCAATTTCTTTAGAACTCATGGATAAGTAGTTTCGCGATATCAGTTGATGGACTCCGTAAGTGAATTCAATTATAGTTTTCTTAGCTGAGTTGATATCTTATCCACTGCACTGTCGACCTTCTTTTCTTTTGAGAAGATTTGTTTTCTATTGAATTACTAATAAAAATAACTGGGGAAGGAAATTGAGAAAGAAAAAAAAACAGCTTTTCTTGGATATGTTTGTGGAGATTGTCTTTAGTATTTACTCCTTTTGGTATGTTGTGATTACATGCAAATACAGATTATATGTCAATATTGTGGGGTTATAACACATCGGTTTTGGAAAGCATCATTTTGCGTTGTGAATTCTGAATTCTGTGTTTAATTTGCCTTTTGTGTTTTGAATTTGAATTTGTAGTCTGATTATGATGTCAATGCAGACTGTCTACTATCAATCAGATACTAGACTATGCCTTCAATCAATTGAGAAAAGTCAGTTCATTTGCAGACTGCCTGGTTATGAGTTTACTTTTAACTATCTGGTAATTTGCAACCAAGTTTTCTTTTTCAACTTATGCTCAGTTTACTATTCTTCTGCAGCTTATTTTTTCATAGATTCAGTCTTCAGTAGATGGCTGAGGAATTTCCACATGCAGCACTGTATCAAATTATCATTGATCATAGGGTATGGCATTGTAAGATCATCTTCTGTTCACTTTGATCAAATTTTTATCGACTTTTTTTTTGTCTTTTATTTTTATAATTATGATTTATTTCTTATTTTGCCTCTAGTTTAGTTGACTTAAGCTTTGTTTATTATCTCTGCAGTACGAAGAAGGCCTTATTAGTGTAATGAGAGAGTCCAATATCAACTAGACGGTAAGTGATCCATTCTTTTTGTTTTTTGTTTTTAATCCAATGTCCATACATAGTGTAATTTTTACCATATGTTTGACCTTTGTTTTTAAATTAAAATCCACCAATTTGGTTGTGGTTTGTTCCATGATAATTGTATAAAGATGATCTTGACATTACATAGTTTGGGAATTAGACTAAGCAATTTGATCAATCTGAGTAAATATATTTTAGTTTTTCTTATGTTTTAACTGTTAAGATAGAAAATTAATGGATCATTTACATAAAACTCACAAATTATGAGTGTGTTATTGCATATGTCCATATTGCTCCTAAATATTAATCAATCAGTATAATTTGTTTTTGGAAAACTAAGTTTAATCCTGGATGGGAGGTAGGTAGGGATTAATTTTGAGAATCGTTACCCTATGAGGATATTCACAGTTAATGGTGAAAGTTATTTTATTTTTTAAATTATCTCATGAATAAATCTGTTGAGGGAGATGATAGTTTTCTTAAAAATAGCAACAGAAGGGAAAATGGATATTGAATTTTTGGGTGGTTGTTTCTGCATTTTCATCTTTCTGATTTTTTCCTTTGTTGTGTGCTAACTCTGTTAGCGAAGTAACATTTACAATTACTTTGGGCGGTTCTATACTAAATTGGAGGAAAAGATACATGCAAAGGAGATGGAGAAGAATAATTTGCAAGCCAAGTATGAGATGGTATTCCAATAGTGTGGAAGAAAAGAGCACCATCGCCACAAAAGCCAGCTTTTCATGGGAAGATTCAACAGGGACAATGTGTGAGAACCAAAGAATCTTTGCTTTGTTGTATCCTTTTTAGTTTGATTGATATCTGATTGATTCCGTAAACCCAAAAATGAAATCTAATTATTTCTATGTTTTGATGGGTGGAAATGGTCAGGATTTCAACTGCGTTGGAGCATAAGAGGAAGAGAGATGAGTTAGACCCGATATCGTGGTGTTCAGTAACTCAGCTGGTAAGTTTTGGCATTTGAAAATTTAGTTGTTTTTGTTGTTGGTTATATTTATTTGTCAAAGTAATGATTTTGGTTTCATGGTCAAGGTTTTATGAGTATGACCATGATGGATCAAAAGCTAGGGATCTTGAATTGGCAATTGGAATTAAAGTCTTAATACATGGTAAGTTTTTTTTTATTTTTTTTTATTTTTTATATTTCTGCTGCAAAGTTTTTGATTTTCTCATTTTTTTTATACAGAAAATTCCATTTGAAAAGAGTAGGTTGGTTAAATACAAGTTTTCCATACGAATTAGAGGACTTATGTAGTGCTGATGTGGGTATTTTGATCTTCCGTTATAGGAGTGAAGAAACCGGTTGGATTAATCATCATCTTATTTTGATCAAATTGCATATGGGAACTGAATCATCATGACATTGGAATTCAAGTTTCTGTTTCTATCAATGCAGGCTATTTCTAATCACCAAATTAATTATGTTTGTTGAAATTTTTGGAATAATATTTTTCTAAAGCCTGATTAACCTCGCTGAAAAGCAGTTGCACATGAAATCATTCACTTTACATGTACAATTACACTCAACTCAGCCAATAACTTTAACAATCTTGCTGATTTTGACCATGCTATTTTACGGATCTGCCAATTGACTTTCTTCTTTACACTTCATCATGGTTATCTCATAACGATTGTCTAACACTTGAATCTTTTGTTTGCAGAAAATTTTTGGGCATTTTGCACAAGTAATTGGAGCTGCTGCAAAATTTTAACACTGACATGGATGGAGGGTATAGAAATTTAATGGAGAGTGAGTAAATTGGCTAATTAAAATAATTTAAGTGACAGTGATCAAAAAGTTCAGTAGCAAATTGACAGAATAGTCTTTTGAATTGATTAACCATCTACTTAGAGATGCATTAACAAACATCTGCATGCACATGCATTTAGGTTGAAGCAAACTATGTTATCACTTGATTGAAATCATCTATGTACATCGATAAACTTTTAATTAGCACATGATTGATATGGGTATATAGACCCAACATCTTTAGCTATATGTTATAGTTTGACATAAAAATTGAATGTATCCGTTTTAAATCTTTCAATCATGTTATTCAATTGATACCATAAATTGCCATAATTTTTAAACTCTGTGGAAAGGAATTTACATGCAACATGATCAAAATGACTCTATAAACTGCTTATAAAATATCTTTTCAAATACATAAGCAAAAAGAGTGATGGTTCTCACCACGTCTTTACCATTGTCCCATTTTTTAGCTATTATAAAGTCTATGAATTGCTAATGGGTTTACCTTTTTCATGGAATTTTCAGAATTTTGGGTCGTTGGAGGAAGAATTTGGCTGCTTGACATTTTGAGGTATATGCTTTTGTTTTGATTTCTTCAGTTTGATAGTTAATTTACACCAATGCTTTTGTTTCTATTTGGATTTTTGAAAGTTTAGGGCTGTTGTTGAATCATGATAATATTTATCCAAATAGAGGTTAAGTCAATTTGATAATATCACGATAATTGATGGTTATGAAACGTTAATATAATAAATTGATGCTTTGGTTGGTCTAGAATGGTGGTTCACCCAAGACACTCATGATAATACGTGGAAATCCCATTGCATAAAGATAGAAAATCATATGAACATTCAGATAGTTGCTTTACAGGCAATATGATTGCCCTTCATTTTCAAGTTTTTTGAAGTTAAAAAAAAAAAAAAAAAAAAAAAAAAAAAACTACATTGACCAAGAAAAAGAATTTATATGACTATATTGTTTGAAACCGATAAGTACGTAATTTATATTCTTATTTGAGCAATGGAGTTCTCAACTAAGTGATTCTTGACAGGGTCTTAGAAATATGATCAGTTTGTCAAGAGTTTCATAGAGAGCTCTTTTGTTTCTCTTTGCAACCACTGCGAGAGTGCAATTAAAATTTAATCAAAATACCTTCACATTCATAATCCCAAAAGTGACTTCATGAGATGAAATTAAGTGACCTAATTATGTGCGAACCTCCAATTAAATGAATGAAATATTCGATGTGGATCGAAAGCGAAACCGAAACCAAAACCAAAATGAAACAAACAACAGCAACTGGCGAAGTTTTTAAAAGTGTAATTTGGATTTATAAATAAATTTTCTGTTCAAATTTTGTTATTGTGATTTTGGAGAAACTCTTTCTTTAATCTACTTATGTTGTGGGATTTCAAAGTTGAAAACCATTTGCTTTCAATCTTTTGGAACAATTTAGCTTTGGTAGGTAACAGAACAGATAAATTTCTAGAGGATATAAAAATGTTTGCTTTGCTGAGATTGTTCTGTTTAAATTAATCAATTTTATAGTGCACTTTGAAACCTAAGTCATCGATCTGTTAGTTTCAATTTAAACACTTTTGGAAACTTAGAGATACATTTATTAGTTCAATTAGTTAATTCCTACTAAGATTCTTGCAAAACGCTTTTGTTATGCTGTAGTTAAAACACTTTTTAGGGTTGTAAATAGATTTTCACATGATGTAAATAAGATTGTTTTAATGATTTGGAGAATATGGAGAAAAGTCATTCCAAACTTAAAATTCAATGGTAGTTTATTGGTGTAAATTATGTTACTCTCATTAATTTTTCTGTCATTTTTTGGAGTGCCTAAATTTTGACTGTTGTTTAGCTTGGATAAAGCTCAAGGCTTATAACTAAGTTTGCTATTTATTTTGTTTGATGCATTTCCAGTCTTTGTAGCTGACACAACTACATCACCTCCAAAGTTGCAGACAAGGATTGCAAGGTTTTTTCTATCCTTTGGTATTCATTGATTGAGTTTGTTTGCAGTTGAAAATGCTGTCTTATATACTCGAATGTGTTGTTCGTTGTTTCTGATGTTAATCGTTTTTTTTTTATCAAATTTAAAAACTCTGGTTTGTATTTTTTAGTATTGTTTTAGCATTTTGGCCTAATGGGTTTGGTTGCATCTAATTGCAAACCCTTCAATTTCCCATGATTTAGTAGTTCACCAAGTAATTATGTTTATACATACTCTAATTATTATTTTTTTCCAACATGTGTTCATATAGCTGAAAATAAAAAATCAGCTGATTATATTAGATTAAACTTTGGTAGTCGTTCAAACATAATTATTCCTGCAATTTGTAATCCCGCAACAACGCGCGAGCATTATTATCTAGTTCTTAACTAAGTTTACAACTCAAACACTCACTAATTATGTGGCAGTTAACTAAATGATATTTACTCATATAGCTTCAGCCTGAATTAGAAATATATAGAGCTAGTTGATTGCAATTAAAAGAGTGTAGAACATAAAAAATTGTGCCAAATGCTTATTAGTTTTTTCTGTTCGTATCTTTGTTAGTGCCAAAAGCTTAATTGTGCCAAAAGCTTATTTGTTTTGCAATTAAAATGAGAATTTGATGATGTTACACTATGTTTGGATGAAGAAATTTAATATTACTAAGGAATTTTAAAATGACGGGATTTTATGTTCTAGAATTTGTGAATTTTCTTGTTTGGTTAACCAAAAAAACAATGAAATTGAATACGGAATTTGTTATTTTTAAACTCTCAATCATAGAAATTGGGAAATGACATCTATTTATATGGAATTTAAACTTAGGAATTGGAGGTTCCAAATTCCAAGGTTTTTTCTACGCAGAAATTCTAAATTTCTATATTTATGAATCTAAACAAGGGAATTGATGCATGTCAATTTACAAATTATGACTTTAATCCAAATTCCAAGTTTATTTTCCTCATCCAACCATAGTGTTAGAGAAAATTTAAACATTCATAGAACAAATTCAACAGACCACAAATCATATCCAAATCAAGAAAGCAAAATGATATCCAGATTTCTCTAAACAACCGCAGCTTGTTCTTTCCAACAGACAAATTGGGTGCAGAGGCAAAATTTTCAAAGCATATCATAGAAAAGTACCTCCTTTAGAATTAAAGAAATTTGAAAGGCAGCAGAAGTTTAGTTCAATTGTTGCCGGCTTCGGAAAAGTTAAATACAGAAAGCGCTTTCTGCAGAAGTTCGAATCCGGTCCGTTGTTCAACCATGTTGCAACTCCAAAACATAGATAGGAATCCCACAACAGATTGACATGGAGGCCTATGAAGCAATGTAAGCAAATATCAAGAACTTGATGCGAAATCACGAAAAACTAGCAAGCAAGCCATTACAACATTGAAACTAAGCACACAGTTACTGCGTTGGGTTGGCACAGTTCAACAGCTACACATTTGGGTATAGATTAAAGCAAATTATAAATGCGAAATCGAAATTGAACATTATATTTGGGTGAAAAATCACCTAGACAAATCTTTTCAAAGGCTATAAACGAAAAATCACGATTTAACAGTAGTTTAAACTCCGATTTTGATGATTTTTTACAGCTACACTCTTTAAACCTATATGAAGACAATGAACTAATTCGATCGTCAATTTAAAACATTTACATAAGTGGATACACACAAAAAAAGGCAATGCAAGAATCCCAAAAGAAAAGCAAAAAAAATAAAAATAAACTTTGCGCGACGCGTAAAGTTTTTTTTTGTTTTTTTTTTTTTTTTTTTAGCCCTTCTCCGCATATAAACTCCACGATGCCACACAGTCCGACGCAAATATAATTCTTTTCTATTTTTAAGTGAAAACACTTCTAAATTCTAATACATCAAACAAAGTCCGACGCTAACATAAAAAATTTCTATTTTGAAGTGAAAACACTCTTCTAATTCTAATCCAGTAAACAAAGTCCAACGCCAATATAAAATTTTTTTATTTTCAACTGAAAACACTCTTCTGAACTCTAATACAATATACAAATGCAATGCAGGCTTTTGTAGCAATGAATAAAAAAGTAATTGCCAGGTATCGAACCTGATATAATCGCAACTTTGTCATACGTCCCACCGGAAACATCAGCACGCAACACAACCTTAACCTGCAATCCCCATTTGCGAAATTCCGAAAATCAAATAAATTAATTTTACACATAAAGCTACGGCATTGACAAATTAACACAGACGAACAGAGCAGAAGGAAACAAAAAGGACCTGACGGAAACCATCCAAGTACTGCAGCCCAGGATACGTTTCGACAAGCCCTTCGATGAACTCAGTCACCACATCTGCAATCACCAATACGAAAAATTTACAACTCTCTCAGTGAAAAAAAATCAATTTCTCTTCGCATTTCATCTGATTTACAATTCCATTTCATTCTAAAAGCCATCAACAAGGAAAGATTCATTTTTACAACGGAAAATAAAATTCAAAGCTT
Organism: Pyrus communis; assembly: GCF_041283825.1. Classification (NCBI taxonomy): domain Eukaryota; kingdom Viridiplantae; phylum Streptophyta; class Magnoliopsida; order Rosales; family Rosaceae; genus Pyrus; species Pyrus communis. The sequence continues at coordinate 766,727 of NC_142579.1, forward strand.
TCAATCTCTACATGTTCCTTGAGTCTTGTCTAAAAAAAACAAACAGATGCACTAAATCAAAAGAAAAAGAAGTCATCAAAAAATAAATGAAATTTTGAAAAGTAGCAAAATTGGGTTTAAATGGTTCTTCTGGCAATTGGGTTTTCTCAGTTTTGAGTGAAGTGTTGGAATTGGAGTGATAAGTGTGATCAGGGCGGCTATGGAGGTCTGTAGGTGAGGGAGAGGGTTGGGATGTCTGTATTTTTCCCTGTTCTGTTCTGGCTTTTGACTTGTGTTAGAATAAATGATAGAAGGACAATAATTTATGGTTTCACTTTGCTCGACGCAGGTGAGCCTTCGTCGTGCAAAACAACTTTGTGTGACGCCAGCCTTCGTCGCGCAAAGCAATTTTGCACGACGAAGACCCACTTGTGTCGCGCAAAGCTGTTTTGCGTGACGAAGGCCCACCTGCGTTGCGCAAAGTTGGGAAAAAGACGGTAAAGATCCTTGATTTAGGGCCAAAATCTTTCGCAAGGCACAGAAGCGTCGCGTAAATGGCTTTTGCCCAACGGAATTTTGCTTGACAAAGGATGGCGTCGTGCAAAACTATTTTGCATGACGCCACCTTCGTCGCACAAAGTCCGTTGCGCAAAAGCCATTTGTGCGACGTTTTGTGTTCAGCGTCGCGCAAACACACTTTGTGCGATAAAATTTGCTCCATCGCACAAATTGATTTTCGCACTAGTGTCTATTGGGATTTTAAGGGTTTGTAAATTTTTATTTGTGAGATTTGGGAATCGCGGCTTGCTTGTAATTGCCGAATCCAAATTCAATGCACAGTTTTGGGATAAAAAATGGGGTCTGCACTTTCTTGTGATTTTTTGACTTGGGTTTTATTTTTATTTTTTTCTAGAAAAAAATTATATGCTTTGGTTTATTTGGTTGCTCGGAAAATGTGATAGGGGGGTAACGGAGTATTGGGGATGAAGGGGGAGGAAGGGTTGCGGCTGAGAGAGTTGTTTTTTTAATTGATTTTAATTATAAATAAAAAAAATTAATAATTAATTAATTTTTTATTCCAATTGTCAAAGGAGTGGGCTCTACTCATGCCATGTCATCATTTAACAGTCAAAATTGATAGAAAATTTAACGGATGTCTAACATTACAACGAATTCATAAGTTGAGGTATGACATTGCAATATTTAAAACATGAGGTATGAAATTGTGGTTCGATCCATGGTTGAAGTAGTTTTGTGTAATTTACCTTCTTTTTTTTTTTATTCGAGTGATAGCGTTAATAAGTTAAATGTTAAATGTTGGAAGCAAATTATTTTGTCCCTCTTATTATTATAAATAAAGAATTAAGCATGAAAAATATCAACACAAATCCTCGCGCCCTTTTATTTTCTTTACCGTCTCTCTCCCTTCTTCTTTCTCTCTAAATTTTAGATCACAACAAATTTATGTTTTTTTATAGGAAAGAAAATTTATGTTGGCAACTGTAAATTATATAAAATTAATAAAACAAAGAACAAGATTTTATAGAGACAAATAACTTGACATCCATGGATGCTTGAGTAATAAAATTTCCAAACACTGCATCCCCTTCCCCCCATCTTCTCTCATCAACTCAAAATCTCAATTTTCCGATCTTAAAATTCGGTACTTGTTGAACAATTACTAGCGCTCATTCAAAAGCCATGGAACTTGTTGTAAGTATTAGACTGAAGTGGATAATTTTCAAAACTGATGGGCTGTTTGGAAAAGATGAGTTCGACTCGATGATCGACTTTTGTAGCTTTGATCCAAACTCATATACGATAATAGTATACTATTAAAACAAAAACAAAAAAAATATTTAGCATGATACTTTAGCATTTTTGGTTGTTGATATGAGATGCTACATACACAAACGAAACAAGATTCTAAGCCAAAAAGAATCTAACCAAATTGAACACCATAAACTTGATAAAACACGAGTAGGTATATCTCATGTCATAATACAATTAGAAGAATACTAAAAAAGTATATTTCTCTCTAATCATATGACATGTAGTGTATCGACTTAAATTCCAGATAAACAGAAAAATCTCTTCATTTCAAAGGTGGGATGGTGTGAAGCGGAAGCAACAAAATTGATGGTGCAATGACGTTTAAGCCTGTTGCGTATGGAGTTGCCACACAAAACAAATATTTCAATATTATCATATTTTATATATGCAATTCAACATAGCTAAGAAGAATTTCTAAACATCTAGAGAGAAAAAATTTGAATAAAGAGTGAAGAATGATGATCGAACAAGGCACGTAACAATCAAAATTATGGTTGATATGATTGTTTTTTTGCTTAATTATGTACATATATGTGACTTCAATTTCGATTGGCTTTGAAATTTCAGCAAAGTCGATTCCTCAACCATCAGAATCAGTCCAACGGTTATTATTTCAACCATGGCGGCTTCCAGAACTTCTCTTTGCTTCCGATGTTCAATGACATTAGCACAAAGTTTGTTTTATTTTTTTTCTTTTAAAAAAAAAATGAATTTCAATTTTTAATAACGTAATTTAGAAATATCTTAATTTGGAAAGCAACTTTGTTGATATGTAATTAATTCATTAATAAACTCAACGCTCTCAAAATGTACCTCTATTATGGTTTGACTATTCTAAATCTGTACACGTATGTAAAACAATATAGCAAACAAGGCATATATTGCAAACTAGACCATGACTTACGATGGTTGTCAGGGAGAGATTGAAATGTTTTTGTGAGTCTTCTTAATTTCCGAAATGATAGACTAGCATGATTAGGCCACCAGCTGATCACCTTTATTTATAAACATTGCAGGAGATGCAAAATGAAACATAAGATGTCCCAATGCAAAAAGTAAATGTTTTTAACAACTTTATCAACGAGAGTTTTGACAGTCTATATCATTTTTTATCATCAGATCGAAAATCTAATCCAATTGTTAAAGAGGTGATCTCAAATAATGCCCCCAAGTCGAAGAAAAAGATGAATTATTAATGCCCACTTTTTTTGACATGCTGCAACTTTTTTATTCTTCTTCTAATTGTTGGATAAAACAAATCAAAGAAGAATCAATGACCATAATTAAGAGCAAGTGTGCATAATTCACTCCCACAAAAAAAAATGTGTATATGTAATACAAGTCAAATTTACAAGAATACTTTTGCAACGAGCCATTAACCTACCTATAACAAGCCACAATTTAAAGTTCAACATATTTACAAAGAGGCTTATACAATGCCCCCTTACTCAGTTACAACAAATCAAAACGGAACACATTAGTACAACCTCACCATAACATATCGTTCTCGTATTCATGTGAGTCAATTATATGACCTCCTCTAACCTAGTGGAGACTTGTTCATGTGGTTATGTGCTAGTTCCTTAGATATTAGTTCTCCCTCTCGTATATATGCACATTCCACAGTTGACCTTCGGTTCAAAACGAAGTTACCCTTTAACTTTTGACTTTCAATTTTGCAGTTAGCAGTTTAACTGTCAAGAAATGAGATCAAACACCGAATCCAAATGTAATCTTTTAAATTCAAATCTTTTTATATATGGAAAGTTATATAGTGCTCCATCAGGAAAGGATGTAGAGTAAAACAAACCGCCCTGACCAGAATGCACATATGAATTTGTATTTTCTCTCACAAATTTAAAACAAACAATAATTATTCTTATTTTCTCACAAATCCAAAAGAAATCCTCCAAAAAAATCCATCCAATTTCTCTCAACCGAAAAATAAACCATAAGCAAATGACGAGGCTTTATTCTAGTGGCAGAAAGTAATAATGTGTATGCATTTTGGTGCGGCTTCGATCTTCACTAGTCCCCTCCTCCTACATGTGACAATTTACCACTAACGCTATCGTCTGTAAACAAAAATTAAAAAAAAATAAAAAGTCCAATCATACGGTCTGAAATTGAAACTCCATGATTCTTACCATGTTTTGTCAACTTAGCCATGGAAAAACTAAAAGGAGGAAAATTATTTTTTCCATGAATTTCCAATGAAGCTTCTCCTGGGAATGAATTGTTTCGTATATAATTACAAACTTTCCTTAATTAATGGGAACGCCAACATATTGATAATTCAACACTTCCTTTTCTTCCTCAACAATTCATTTCTCCCAACCTTTTTTTTCATTTCTCTTTATTAATTGTTTCTTACAAAACAAGTGATGTTCTAATCTCTCTCTCTCTCTCTCTCTCTCTCTCTCTCATCAAGTGTTCATAGGAAGAAGAGGCTGCTGGTTTTGATGGAGAAATCGCGGGTTGCCGGAAGGTGCCATAATCAACCCTGGTTTGTCCTCCTAATTGCTTCATTTCTTTTAGTCTTCGTGTTGCTTTTATCCGACTATTCAGCTCTAAGCGCCGGAAGAAATACTCAACAGGTCACCTATTTTATCACCAACTTTGCAAACGTAATAGTCAACCAAGATAATTCCACCTCTCTTCCATATCATGATCATTCTACTCCAATATCATCCACTCAAACCGAGATTTGGCTCACGCTTAATGTCACGAATTCGAGTACTAGTAAAGCTATTCCTGCACAGTTTTTTGGCCATGGCAGAGAGGAAAATCATAGCGTCGAGTCTGTTGTCATTAGTAATCCACCACCAGTACAACCGATATCTCCACCACCAGTACAACCGATATCTCCACCACCAGTACAACCGATATCTAATGAGATTGGGAAGAATAACTCTGATGTTGATTCGTGCTCCGGGCAATATATTTATGTTTATGATCTTCCTAGGAGGTTCAACCAGGACTTGCTCAAGAATTGCCATTCACTCGTGAGATGGATTGACATGTGCTCCCACTTGTCAAACATGGGACTTGGTCCAAGAATTCACAATTCTAAAGGAAAACTAGTGGGAAATGGTTGGTTTGCTACAAACCAGTTTTCATTGGAAGTTATTTTTCATAACAGGATGAAGCAGTACAGGTGTTTAACCAATGATTCGTCGTTGGCCTCTGCGATATTTGTACCCTTTTATGCCGGCCTTGATGTGGGACGATACCTCTGGGACTACAGCACGTCGGTGAGAGATGCCTCTCCTCTTGAATTGGTGAAGTGGCTTTCGCGTAGGCCCGAATGGAAAGCAATGTGGGGGAGAGACCATTTCTTAGTTGGAGGGAGGATTGCTTGGGATTTCAGGAGGCTGACAGACAACAACTCCGATTGGGGTTCCAAGCTCATGTTTTTGCCCGAATCCAAGAATATGACATTGTTGTCTATCGAATCGGGCTCCTGGAACAATGAGCAGGCAATACCATACCCAACATACTTCCATCCCTCAAAGGACAGTGAGGTGTTCGAGTGGCAGAGAAGAATGAGAAACCGAAAAAGGCGGTACCTCTTCTCTTTCGCTGGTGCACCAAGGTCCGATTCGAAAGACAATATTCGAGATACGATTATAAACCAATGCCGGTCTTCAGCCACATGCAAACTTGTAAGCTGCTACAATGGTGCAAAAAAGTGCGACGACCCTCTAAACGTAATGAAGGTGTTTGAAGCATCAGTTTTTTGCCTGCAGCCTTCGGGAGACTCATACACGCGTCGATCAACGTTTGATTCCATCTTGGCAGGCTGCATTCCAGTTTTCTTCCATCCGGGTTCCGCCTACGTGCAATACTTGTGGCATTTCCCCAACACCCCATCTAAATACTCCGTGTTCATATCCGAAAACGATATCAAGGATCAAAAGGCGATCATCAACGAGACGTTGCTTCGAATTCCGAAGCATCAAGTGATAGCAATGAGAAAGGAGGTTATAAGATTGATTCCGAGAGTAATATATGCAAATCCAATGGCACCTAGATTGGAGACAGTTGAAGATGCATTTGACATAGCGGTTAAAGGAATGCTTGACAAGGTAGAGAAAATTAGGAGGGACATGAAAGAGGGCAAGGATCCTGGCGTCGCTTTTTCAGAACTAAACGGTAGAAAATTTGATATGCCTGCTGGTTGACTTTTTGCAGTTTTTTCTTGGAATGTGTCCTTCATTACAATGTAAATATGTAAAGATTTCTTTATGGATTATGGAATTTTTTTTATTAAGATGCTTTCTCAAACATTATTTGTTAGAAAATTTGGTTTTGCCCAATAATTTTTGTGAAACTTTAGGTCGAAGTTGGGCACTATCAAGAGCTCAAGGTAGGGCTGGGCCAAGCCCAATTTTGAAGGGACCAGACCGGATTTGGGTTTAAAAGAAACGGGTCGAGCCGGAGCGGGTACAACCAATTTTGAAACAGAAACCAAACCTAACCCGGCCCGTTTGAAATGGGTCCACGGGTCCTTTTTTTTTTCTTCTTCTTCGTCGACCGAGTCAAGAGCGCTTATAATCGATCGAGTCGCACCAGATTAGGCAGTCACCAGCCAAGTTTGGAGCCTCGTGACTCGTGTGGTGGCTGCTGTGATGTTGATGCAATCGATTCGAGGGGTGGCAGGGAGAAAGAAAACCCTAAAGTTCTCTAAATCTAAGATGTCATCGAGGACTTGAGGAGGACAATCAAGGTTGCTGGCCCATCGTGGTGGTCATCAGGGCCCAGACTCGCGACAGCGGTGATGTCGGGGTGGTGGAGGAGATGACTGATGGAAAGTGGCGGAGTGTGGGTGGAAGAACTGTGGAGGGGATGACGCACGTGAGAGAGAATCGATCGAGGACTCGAGTGATAGACAGAGAAGAGAATCGGTGGTGTTGTGGTGGGGTGGTGATGGTCGTGACAGCAGTGATGGGTGACAATGGTGGTGAATCGGTGGTGTCATGGTGGTCTGCATTCGGTGATGTCGGCGAGGAGAGATGGGTGACGATGGTAGTAAGCCCACATGGGCCATTGCCTTGTGTATCGTGGCTGTTTGGGCTGGGTCACTCGAAGAAGAGAAACAAATCCCATCTAGAATCCAAATTCCATTCATTCCATTTTAGAAAACGGGTCGGCCCGGGGCTCTGTGCTTCTATAGACTTGAACTCGCCCCACCCCGTTTCTTCTTTAGAAAAATTAGACCTGGCCCGTACTCGTCCCGACCCACAGTTCCTAGACCCGTTTGCCCACCCCCAGCTCAAGACCTATATGGAGAATTTGAATAAGAACTGCTGAGTGACAAGTAATGATCTACAAAATGAAATTAAAGATGATAAAATGAAATTAATGCATAGTGTGAACTTTGAAAAGACGATAGGAAAATTGTGATAAGTATGTGAGACTATTTTCTTACCCACCATGTGGGTTTAGAATGAGCTTTCACTTGGCAACCATTTATGGCTACTCGCGAAAATTATGTGGGTTCCTATTCATATGGGTTGCGGATATTATGATACGGGTATTTAATTACGAAACCATACAATACAAAAGTTGAGTTATAAACTTAGAATTTTTGGAATCAATACATAAGATTCAGATTATAAACTTGGAAATATTCGTATTCAATAATATTTGGTATGTAGTCCAATATCCGTGGATAATGCCCTTGCATCCCAAATACAAAACTCCCCCTGCTCTTAATAATAATAAATTAAAAATAAAAAAAATTGGAGTCGGATTGGAATGTTTAATGGCGGAATCGAAAATTTCAATTCAACTCCTGTGGGGATTGGGCCGAGCATAAAATGGATTAAAAATAACCAGACGGAGGGCTGAAAATGGGCCGGATGTAGCCTAAAGTGAAAAATGACCCGACCCGTAATCGCTTTAGTCATTTTTCAGTCGCAACAAAAACCCTAGCTATATCAGTATATCGTCTCTTGCTCCCTTACTTCTCTCTCGGAAGAACGCTCCGCCTCACAGGTCTCTCTCACTTTCTGTTTGTTTCTCGAGAAAATTGAGGTCAAAATTCTTCTCTTCGCATCTACCAATTTTTTTCCACTGTAATGCTGATAACAAAGTTTGGGTTTTTTATTGGCTTTGCATATTTCAGATCTAAAGTCTGAGCGAAACGTTTTTCTGGAACAGCCATGGCTCTGGTGAGTTTTAGTTTGTTTCTTCTGATCTTCCAATCTCAGTTCTCGTCTCCGATTGCACTGTAGTCCAATTCTTCTCATCGTTCACAGTTGTCGATTTGTGTTTCAATTGCATCTCAAAAGTTCGTAATTCAGTGATCGTATGCGTTTGGTTTGACCAATGGCGGGTGTAGATTTGGTTGATGATGATACAGTTCAATTTTAGATGTTCTTATACTGATCTGTTTTCGAAATTAGATTTGATTTTCGGGTTGACCTGATATTATTGATAAAATACCAGAAAACCCATTTGAACTTCAGCAATTTTTAGGGATTTGTTCTGCTTTAGTTCACTGACATCATGTTCGGATAAAGAAATTTAAGATTACTAAGGAATTTTAAAATGATGGTAATTGAAATGACGGGATTTTATTTTCTAGAATTTGTGAATTTTCTTATTTGGTTAACCTAAAAAAAACAATGGAATTGAATACAGAATTTGTTATTTTTAGCCTCTTAGATTCTCAATCATAGAAATTGGGAAATGACACCTATTTATATGGAATTTAAACTTGGGAATTGGAGGTCGCAAATTCCAAGTTTTTTTTCCACGCAGAAATTCTAAATTTCGATGTTTATGAATCCAAACAAAGGAATTGGTGCATGTCAATTTATAAATTTTGACTTTTACCCAAATTCCAAGTTTATTTTCGTCATCCAAACATAGTGAATGTTCAAACCTGTTTTAAGTTTTTTTTATATGATTCGTGGGTGTGATTTGGTTTCGACTATTATGTTATTGGCATCAATTTTGGTATCTTTGTTTACTAATAAGGTTGGTATTGTTTACTTTTCAGGTTTTGCACGCAGGGAAGACAAACAAAAATGGTTACAAGGTGCTCATTGCTGCAGAGTATACTGGTGTGAAAGTTGAACTTGCACCTAACTTTGAGATGGGTGTCTCAAACAAAACTCCTGAATATTTGAAGTTAAACCCTATTGGGAAGGTAGACTTTTGTTTTCTCATTATATACATGCTTAAGGAAATTTTGATTTGATTTTATGTATTAAAGAATCTATGTATAATTTCAGGTTCCGCTGTTGGTAACACCGGATGGTCCCATTTTTGAGAGTAACGCTATTGCTCGCTATGGTAAGACTATCAAATTATATTTATGCATTTTTATTGTTGTATTGGAAGTTAACTATGTTTTTGTGTTGCTTCAGTTGCACGCTTGAAAGCTGATAATCCTCTGTATGGTTCTTCTCTGATTGATTATGTAAGAAACTCTTATCCGTCTGTTATTTTTCCATGTGTAAACCTAAAGGCTTAAGTGCACCTCCCCTTTTCTGTTTCATCATTTTTCCTGGTCCTGGTGAAATAAGATTTTTGTTATGCTTACCATTGTATGTTATTCTTCAGGCCCATATCGAGCAATGGATTGATTTTGGAAGCATGGAGATTGATGCTAACATAAGCAAGTGGTACTATCCAAGACTGGGATATGGCGTGTACCTTCCTCCAGTGAGTTGCATAATCTTGATTCTTTGTCTTTTTATATTCCCAATTTAGGTAGCATTTTTTTTACGATTTGATTGCTTAAAGTGTGCTTATTTTGTTTATTCTTTTAGGAACCATGGAAATCGATCATTTATCATAGAGACAAGATTAGATATATATTTTGTTTAGTTAGTAGCGTCACATTGTGAAGATTAATGGAATATGATAAATTTTTTTAATACCAGTTGCACTCTTTTTAAGGCTAGTTACAACGGATCCTGTTAGTTGTTATGGTCAGATATACAATCATGTCAAATACATTGGTTGAAATGGTCAACACGAATTTGGTTGTGACACTTGACTAAAGTGAAATATATTATTCTTTCCCTGGTTTACAGTGCACAATCTATGTTGTTTATGATTCCCTCGTTCCTTCCAGCTACCTCGATGGTTCATTGGAGTCTTTATAACATTTTCTGTATATTCTAATTAGGCTGAGGAAGCTGCAATTTCTGCATTGAAGAGAGCACTAGGTGCCTTGAACACCCATATTGCTTCGAACACATACCTAGTTGGGCATTCTGTAACCCTTGCTGACATTGTTGTCGTATGCAATTTGTACGTGGGGTTCACTAAGGTCATGACTAAGAGCTTCACTTCAGAGTTTCCGCATGTTGAAAGATACTTCTGGACCCTGGTCAATCAACCGAACTTCAAAAAGGTACTGGGTGATGTCGAGCAGGCTGTTTCAGTTCAACCAGTTGTATCTGCAAAGAAGCCTGCCCAGCCTGCTAAAGGCAAGGTGAAGGAGGAGCCCAAGAAAGAAGCCAAAAAAGAGCCGGCAAAACCCAAAGCAGAAGCTGCTGAGGAAGTGGAAGAGGCTCCAAAGCCAAAACCCAAGAATCCTCTTGATCTGCTTCCCCCAAGTAAGATGGTTTTGGATGACTGGAAGAGACTGTACTCTAACACAAAGAGCAACTTCCGAGAGGTTGCTATTAAAGGTAATTATCCCAATGCTTGGTCTTTCTGGAATGTAGGAAGTCAAAAATACCAGTTGAGTTTGATAACTGTAAATTGATGCATACGCCTTTGTTTATTGCAGGATTCTGGGACATGTACGACCCTGAAGGATACTCTCTTTGGTTCTGTGAGTACAAGTACAATGATGAGAATACAGTTTCCTTTGTGACACTGAACAAGGTGGGTGGATTCCTTCAGCGGATGGATCTGGCCCGCAAGTATGCCTTTGGGAAGATGCTTGTGATTGGCTCAGAGGCACCATTCAAGGTGAAGGGGCTGTGGCTCTTCCGTGGGCAAGAAATTCCCAAATTCGTGATGGATGAGTGCTACGACATGGAGCTCTACAGCTGGACAAAGGTTGACATTTCAGATGAAAACCAAAAGGAGCGTGTCAACCAGATGATCGAAGACCAGGAGCCGTTCGAGGGAGAGGCTCTTTTGGACGCCAAGTGCTTCAAGTGAAAATGTCTAAATTCCTTCACCGGAAAGGGGTGTGTTTTTGGTCGGTCTGATCTTTTTTTGTTAGGGTTTCTTTCTGTGAGTGACCAAGTATAACTTATAATCCATGTTGTTGCAATTTAATTTTGGAGAATGGTTTAGACATAAAATTCCTTGTGATAGCGACATCTAATGCTCATTTTTATTGTGATTTGATTTCGTTACCTACCATTCAATTTTAATCTAAACGACGGGATCATGGGATCTAGTCATTGGATCGGTTTGCTCAAAGGCCACAAACTATTGAGGACCGCGATAATATGCCGAGTATGATACCAAATCTCTTTGTCAGAAAAGTTAAAATCCCGCTCATGGTGTGGGGTGGGGAGCAAATTTTGATAAAATAACCATTAGAATTGTTACACCGTCCGTCCCTTTGTCCGTCAAACTATCAAGTTAGCTACTGTTTTTGGGGCACTTGGTGGAGGATTTTTACTAACATGGACGCCAAATTGATTCGATAAGGTCAGTTTTCATGTTTTTCTATATATTGAAGTATGAGAATTTGTAAAAGACTTGCAAGTTAGTTGGTTAAGAGTTCTCACTTATTTAAGGTCTCGATTTTGTTTTCCCTCCATCAGTATCTTGTATGGAAAGAGTGAGTTCTCTCTTTTGGTTAACTCTTTATTTGTATGACATCTGTTAACAAATTAGATAGAAGTTAGAAGACTAAACCACTGCTGATGAGTCATTCTTAAACTATAGTATATTTCACCCTATTCTTAATTGGATTTTATATATGTTTTTGGGGAGAATGTTGATACTTTCTTTATGTTTAGATTATAGGTCAAGCGAAATCTGCTTTGCTCGAAAAGTGACGAAATGATGAAATTTTGAAGTGATTATAATTTTGGAGCAGAGCTTCACCCAATAGCACTCGCACAACAAAAGAAACAAATATAGAAAGAATTATAGTGATTAATTTTCTCTCTATACAAAGCTCAAAACAATTGCAACAACTACAACTTTGATGGGTGGTTGCTAACAAAATGGGGGCAGCAGCTCAGCTCTCTTCTCTTCTTGCAAATAGAGGTTGTCGGCAGCTTCTAATCTCTCCCTCTCTTTCTGCTTCAAAACCAAAAGGGCAGCAGCTTCTTGCAATATACCCTAGCCACAACAAATGGCTTTCACATGGGCCGGATAAAAAAAATGCCCCATAATTTGGCCATAATTCAACAGCAACTGCAGGGACTCCGACGCCAGGAAATGTAGAATCTCCACAACAATAAAATTAAGGGGTGGAAGTTGAATGCCCCGGGAATGAGTCTTTACAGGCTTCTATTGCTGGTCCAGACGGTCCTCGGTTCCTTTGAAGAAACCTCTGGTGCGTCAATGGAGATCCGAATAACTTCACCTCGCATTTCTCATGGCCAAAGCCAGGACCAACCGCACGCTCCATGGCTCTCCGCATTACCTGGAGTACAAGTTATGAAACATAAACATTGAATAAGAATTTCAATAGGGCTGCACTATCTACTATCTTTTCTTCTGTCTTCTTTGAATTCGACGAATAAGAACGCAGCCGTGAGTTTGCTATTGGATTGTACTTCTGTTAGTAAATTTATTCTCTTTAGATGCAGATTTGTACTCAACAGCTGAAGAATATATGGATCGAATGGTAAGAAACGTAGGTAAAGCATATGTATGCAATTACTTTGAGCTCTTTATACGCAGAATATATAGATTTGTACGTACTTTGAGATCTTTATATGGATAGAATTTCGATCGGATCACTCACCTTTGCATCAAATCCCCAATGAAGATGTAGGAACGATTCACTTTGGGGGGTCGGTCTTCGTCCTGTCCTGAAATGACTTTGGAACAGCTTCCTTAGGTAATAGATTGTCCCACATAGATGCATTGCTGCAACAGATTTTTTCGCACGTATAAACTGCAGCATAAATGTTCGTTCGAATGTTAAGACATTAAATACATATAATTCACTTCAAAGACATCAATCCCCGGAACAAGTAACCTGGCTAAAAGCCCCGCCCAAGTCAATCCGCCGATACCACTCCCAATGACTACAACATCAGACCCTTCCCTACTCCACAAGAAGTTCACTTCACTCGTATTCAAAAAAAACATTGAAACGGGAAGCAATTCAGTTTTTGCTCCAACTCCAGCTAGAGTGACCAAAATAATACATAGAGCTAAGAGCTAGCTAATGGCACATAAACTACTTGGATACAAAATTTACTAGTACTAGAGCAATCACTCATTCTATATCATGGAATGACACCCAAACTCAGCCAGAGTTCATCAACCGCATTGAGCATATGCATCCATTTGTTTGACACCAAGAAGCCAGTAAGTAATATAATTATTAGTGCAATTTAGAAACTAATCAGTAATCATAATATTATTTTAACATAAAATTATTTATTTATTAATCATGATCCGCGCCTAAAGAAGAGGACCTTGACCTACCGTCCAACCATATATTGGACGCACTACTGTACATGAATAATCATGACGTTGTATTGGAAAGCGATTGGCCTTATATGGACAACCCAATCAACGTAAGAAGTAATCAAACACCTTCAAATTCAAATATTTACAAATATGCTAATTAAATTATTGAACCTTTTTCAATTCTACTTTCAAAGACATGGCTTAAAAATCCGATTTGGAGATTACGGGATACTAAGGGCCCAACACGAAATAATTTAAAAACTCAGTACACTGACCTCAATAATTTGAGGACTTGCTATGCACTAATTCGATTTTAGGTATGCAGGTTAGGCTGTATGGCAAGTCCTCTAATTATTGGAGTGGATGTACTGAGTTTTTGAATAATTTTGTGTTGGGCCCTTAGTATCCTGTAATTACAATCCGAATTTTTAAGACATGTCTATGAAAGGAGAAATGAAAAATGTTTAAAAAATTTAATTAGCATATTAATAAATATTTGAATTTAAAGGTGTTTAGCTAGTTCTTACGTTGATTGGGTTGTCCACGTAAGGCCCGTTGCTTTCCAATACAACGTCATGATTCTTCATGTACAGTAAGTGCATATAGTCGTAGGTTAAGATCCTCTTCATTGGGCGCGCAAGAACCTTTGGGACACAACCCACATGATGTTGTGGGGATTAAAATCCAAATTCTGGTGTTCAAATGATACACAACTTGGAAGCACTGGGTGATGTTACTGACCAACAATCACCTAAATTGGCATCATGATTAATAATGATTAATTTTATGTTAAAAAGATATTATGAATTACTAATTAGTTTTTAAATTACACTAATAATTATGTTACTGGATTTTTGGTGTCGAACAACTGGACGCATATGCTCAATAAAGTTGACGAACTCTTGTTTGCCATCCTCATGTCTAAAATTAGATTAAATGCAAAAAAAGAGATTAAATCCAAAAAAAGATTACCGATTAGCTAGCAATTCTGATAATAAAAGAAAGTGAAAATCCACTTGTTACCTTAGCTACTTTAGAGTACTTTTAACCAAAATATCCTCTCTCGCCACTGAATACTCAGTATATTAGTATTTCTTTTCATTCAGAGTTCTTAGGTTCAATTCTCATCAAAGACGAATTTGTACCACATTATTACTAGTCCATTGTGAGGCTTAACCTACTCCCCCACCCCCTAAGTGAAAATACTATTGTTTGTTAAAAAAAATGACATCTTTCTCAAAAGTGGGAATCTGCTACCTATGTTTTTACACAATATTTATTGGAAATATATGCAAATAATATAAAGGAATTCAGTTAGGATCATTTCTTGTGAAATTAATGAATTCCAGATCGCAATCTCATTCCTACGAACCGTTGCATGAACATCGAACGTTGCCAAAAAGAGGATTTAGTTGCATCTAACCCAACTAGACTGCCTATAAACACAAGGATCAAACCATCGTAAATTAGTAGCCTCCTAATTCTAGGGCAAGATGATACCCTAGATGCTACACTATAAAAGAAAAAAGATTACTGAGAAGGGAGAGAATGAGAGCTTTCTTTCCTCTCTAGAGCTAAAGACAAATTGTTCTTCTTGGTGTGTTTTCTCCTTTCTCCAAAGCCTCATTATATAGCGGTTAGGAGGGAAAGAGAAAAAAGAAATGTGGGACAAAAGACTAAAAAACAAAATACCTTATTCTGAATCATTAATATTGGTGGTTTATATATTATAAATATCATATAAATTCTAAATGTTGTCCCAAAATTAACGTTAAACTGTGAGTCCATAGAGAGTTAGAGTCCATAAATAATCTCACTGAGAGATTCCATTTCTCATTACTACCTATTTCTTAGAATTTATGGGTGTGGAAACGCATCTTCCATGGCTTCCGATAAGTCTTCCATATGAATGTATTTACTGCTACTTCCCAGCACACGTCCGAGAGCCATGGATACATATCTACTTCAGAGAGTAAAATTGGAGACGGGAGAAGGATGAAAACAAAGGAGAGGGGAAGTGTGAACCTGCCCTAAAAAAGCTTTGGACATGTTTTTTGCAGAAGAGTTGTGGTCTGTACCTCTTTTGGGTTGGAATAATAATATTATTTGAATACAAAACTTAACACATTGTTGATATGAAAAATAAACGATATTTTAGAGTATTAAATAACCCACCACTTATAGGCCTTGATTGAACAACCGTTAAATGAGAGATCTAACTCATAAACATTGCAGCCTCACTCTTACTGATCATCTAAAATAAATTATTGTGTCGTTATATGTATTACTACATCAATTGAGTGATCCTCACCTTCTAAGTTTTCAACATGTCCTCGTTCTATGTAGGATTTGTTGGAGTATGAGTGTGATTCATACAGTTTGGTAATAATCCTTGTTGTCTCAAATTGCCATAAAGAAGTCTTAATATGTTTATGAGAGTTAATTCAACTTTTGTTTGGATTGAAACTCTGTGTTAATAAGTTTAAGAATAGAACTCGTATAAGGATTTGGTCTTGTATTCCTTGTAGGATTATTATAGGGTAATCCAGATTTTGTAAGTTCTTTCTTGTGCTAATATCGTTTGGTAGATTGTCTCCTATACTAATTATAATAGGAGAATCAGTTGGGGACATTCGATACATATAGGTGTGTGTATATATATGAACATTAGTCACTGCTCTTACAATATCTTTGTTTATCTCGTTCCAGAGACCTATTATTTAGAAAGCAATTGTGTTTTGCTAAAGAGGAGAAGGTTAATAGTTCCAAAGCTGCATTGGCTTCTTCTTCTACATCGAATTCTGCTGGTATGTTTTCTTCTTGTCCTTGCACTGCAAATTTGTTCTTGTGCTTCGTGATTTAATAGCATATCTATGATCTATAGACCGTGTTGAGTATTTGTCTTACAAGATCTTTTTGTACAATTGGAATCAAAACTCCATTTCTACCATGTAAACAAACTAGAGGAGAATACAAACAACCTTCTCACAATGACCATCATTTATAGTTTTTTACTTTAATTTTTACACTGCAACAGTCTAATTTGTAAAAGATCAACTATATAAAATAATCAACCAAATCAAAAATTGTTCTTTATCCTCTTGAATAACCGTTATATAATTATGAATTAAAATAAATTTTCGCGTAAATTATTTTCAAAATATGACCTAAAATAACCAGTTCGAATCATTTCACAACTAGAGATAGACTTCAAGTCAAGATAAAAAAGAATCGAACATTGTGCAACTAGTAATATGGAAAATACGTGGATCATACGGAAAGAAAACAACATTTTTGTTGTTATTCAAATTTAAAAAAATAAAATAAAAAAAAAAAAGAAGGAAAAAACACAAAAAGCGTGGTTGGTCAAAGGGGAGCGATCTCTCCAAACTTTGAGAGAGCGAAAGTTTCAGAGACGCAGAGTTTTGGAGAGATGAGTGAATTTTCTGGTTGCAGATCGCCGACTTTGTTTCTATTATTCGCTTCAATTTCTCTGCAATTCTTTCCAGGTTCAATTTCAAAATCATTATGCATCAATTATGTTGATATATATATATATATATATATATATATATATATATATATATATTTGTTTTGTATATCACAAAGCAAACGAATTTTACTTTATTTTATTGGATTATTTTGCTAGTATATTTGGTAATTGAATTATCTCTGTTTGTTGCTTTCTGGGTCCGTTTCAAATCACTTGTTTGGTTTCTGAGAAAAAGAAAGTTCCAAGTTTGTGTTTTTTCTGTTGTTAATTAGCTAAAAACCTACCTTAACCAAACCCAAGTTAGTCATTGTTTGTTTAATCTTGTCCTGATTTTGTTTCCCCGCAAAAGGAAATGCTTATGTTTAAATTTGAAATTTGAGATTAAGAAAAAAAAATCCGAATTTTGGTTTTCTTTTTGCAACATTGTCTTGTTATGTATACTTTCTTGTTGCCAACTTTGAAGTGGATTGTGTATCTGGGTTATCTGTTTTTATGGAATCCAAGTATCGTAGCTGGATTTTCGAATGTAATCGTAGCGGAAATCTGTGGTTGAGTGTAGTGTGGGTTAGAACCTTTGGAAAATGAACAAAAGAGAAAATGTACATATTTTGCAACATCTCACTCTCAAGTTTGAGTACTTGCTTTGGTAGCTGCAAATTAATTATGTTTTAAGATTCTTGGCGGTGAAGCATCCCTTAAGCATCGCATGATTTAATTGAAGTTCTAGTACTTTAAGTCTTGAAATTAGACCTTACGATAGACTAGATCCTTGCTTCTCATAGAACGCGCCTTTATGTGCCATGAGGGGATTAGATGAACAGATGAAGGAATGAGATGTGATGCTTCTTGATAATGTGATATGTATATGATTAATTTTTTTCTCATGTTACCACGATAAGATCTATTAACTTTTGGTCCTTTTCGTTCAGGCTTTTCTGATGATTCATCTAGTTCCAAAGATGGTAAAAAATCTGAGAGTCGTTCTACTTCCAGCCACACTGGGTCTACATTGGTCATCATATTCCTTGGACTTGTAGTAGTTGCGTTGTTCTCCTTTTTCCTTTTCAAGCTATGGCAAAAGAAGAAACGAGACGAACAGTATGCTCGCCTTTTGAAGTTGTTTGAAGAGGACGATGAGCTTGAGCTCGAACTCGGTCTTCGGGATTGATGTACTGTTCGTTTACATTCAAGGTGTGCCTCCAAGCCTTTTTTTCTTCTTCTTTTCAACGTGCAAACTATTATTTCCTTCTTTTGAAAATTGTTTTAGATTTTCTACTCTTTAATTAGTAGGGTGTCAGAATACTAAGAAACTACTTAGAGCATTTTAATTGAGAGATGCAAATTTACATTTGTACTTACAATTTCCAGCAAGATGGGTATTATTTTACAACCCCTTAAAATTCACCAATTGGAGGGCTTTCTGGCCAACAAGAACTGTAAAATGCACACCCCCCAAAACATTTTGCATCTTCCATTGGAGATGCTCTTAAAGATATCAAAATTGACATCAATCTTTTATAGGAACACCAACGGTATGGTGGGAATTCTAAAGATGTGTTTAGGGAAGAGTAAGAGTTATTAATAGTGTATTGTAAAAGGGAAAGACCACTTTGTGTACAGAAGCCTATATGGATCAATATAAAGTGAGATAATATCAGTTTCTAATCTTCCGTTGTTTTCATTTAGAAATCTAGACTCTGATGGTTTTTTGAGTATCATTTTCCTTTTTACTTGTGTTTTGAATCTTGATCATACTCTAATTTATGTAGATGATCTACCAAAATTTTTGCGAGCATTTTGACCAAAGAAAAAAATTGCGAGTATTTATCAAATCCTTGAGATATCCATCGCTTACTGTATCCTGGTTCAGTTTGGAAAGTCAGTCGGTTTATGGTATTTCTCCATATGGTTAGTTCTATCTATATGATTATTGGTTGATGAATTATTTCCTAATGAGGGAATTTTCTTCTTTGTTTTTGCAGGGTTGAATGGATTTTGTATTTGAAAAACTCTCTCCTAACCAAAATGGAAGTTTGGTGTCTGGGGTTGAGGTTAGATAATTTCTGTCAATTGTGACATTTGTAATCATATCTTCAAATGTAATCTTATCCTTTTATATTTCGTTTTGTTTTTGGGTATGATATCATACCATATTTGAGCTAAAGAAAGGATACTATTTCATATGGAACGCTGAGGTTCACAGTCAGTGTGTATAAATGACCTTGATTTTGAATTCACCTGCTTGATTGACATCAAAGTCTTAGTAAGTTGTCTGAATCTTGATATAATTTAAGCCAACGGTAAGTCTAGTAAGCCATTAGTGCCATCTGCATTCAATTAGTTACCTTTTGAAGGGTTCATTGTCGAGGTTATATGAAAATGACGGCAATACAATTTGCGGGGTCAGGCTGTCTTTCTCAATACAAAAAATATTGAGAACTTAGTCATCTGGATCTAGATAGTGGTATCGTTTCTAATGTTTCAAAGATACTTGTTTTCTTTTTGTCATTGTTTGATTTTCATGTTGATCTGCTTTTAGAAAAATTTGATATTACAAGATTTCGGGCAAATCTGTTTATCTTACAGGTGATTTGCCACTTACCAGCACAGTGGTAAGCTTTACGTGCGATCATTTCATGAGTTCCATGATGATCCCGTTTACTTGTAGGGGAAATCAGATACTAGGCAGGTTGGAGCCAAGTATTTATAACGTAGAGATATCTTTTTATTATTTTTGAATTATAACCGGCGCAGTTGTCCATGTTTTAGCAATGCATTCTGTGTGTTGTATCTGTTCTTCACCCAAAATTCGGGGCTTATGCTGCCTTTACTTTAGGAAAAGTAATTCAGTTGTGGTTCGTTCTTGAACTTTTTGAACGGTTTGTAGAATTTTGCTATTTTAGTTTGGGAGTGTGAGCTGTGAATGTCCATGTAGGACCTTCGAACCCGTAATTTCTGTTTTAGAACTCATATATGATTGTCTTGATGTTTCCTCCCGCTCACTCCAGTCTCTCCCTTTCTATGTCTTATGATCTTTAAGGTATCTCTAAACTTATATTGCCTTGTCTTTAAAGTAAAGATCGAAGAAGGTGCCGGAACCGTTAATTCAAAACCCTGTTTCTGTGACTGAACACTGCTTCCAACGATGCTTGATGAGCACCCGAAAGAAATGTAGAGTCCGTTGTTTCGTGTGTTGTAGATGGGCGTCACAGTAGCACATAATGGAAGGTTTGGTTTGCAATTAGCGTTGTGGTTGTTGAGATGAGACTTAAATGTGTTGGTGGGTCCTACCTTATTAGCTGCGAAAAGGACAAATGGATTCGACATTACAAACCATAATTTAAATACTTAGAAAACCCATGAATTGGACTGATTAGGTGAAATACTTTATTCAATTCTCGTTCTCTCTTCCCATTTCAAGTAAATATGTACGAATTTCATTCCTTTTTTTTTTTTTTTTTTTTTACAAACAATACCGTTAGTGAGTTATGTAGTTGGTTGTCAGGGGAGAGAGGATTCCCTAGGGATCGAACCTGCATCATAGTGCACTTGCTTGGCAACTGTAGTAAAGCGTCATTTATTGTATAAATTTCATTCTATTCCTTAACAATTAACATAAACGAAACATACTTTTATCACAAATGATATCACTAACATAAGCTACACTAAGAAAAAAGAAGAGTTTGAACTCGAGACATAGTGGGTTGAAAAAAATAGAGGTTATATCTATCAAAATAATCCACCACTTGCAACGTAACGTTGACAAATAACAATGCTAACGGGGAAAAGTGAATACAGTGAAGCCAAAACAGAGTGACACTAATTAGAAACTCAACTGAACTTTTTATTTTTATTGCAAACAATTGCACAACATATGCATACAAAAACAAAACTAAAACTAGTCAATGGGTAGCATTTTGCCTAGTACAAGATGCTGGAATATGATCACAGAAAGATTCAAACGACGGCCTACAAGCTAGAGGCTATAAGCTACAATATAACTAAAGAATAGTAATGTGTTCGCTATCAATGGGATAACACACGAAAGAATATATTACCGTGGACGTTGAAGGCATGTCGCACGGAACTAGTGAAGCTGTTGACCCGTCTGAGAGGCCGGAAGAAGGGCTCGAAATCAGTTCATCAGTTTGTCAATAATGCCTCCCAATGTGTTGGAAGTCAAAACTTCGACAAGTCAGATGTGAATGTTTCTGTGATTAAACCACTCGCGATCAGCATATTTTGAGGATTTTATTATTTTCCTGTCTTGGCTCGTTTCATCCCTGTACTGTTGAAGGGCGACAGGCTCGGGCTTAGACTTGGGCTCATACTAGGGCTCTCTTCCCTCAGTGTACCGTTTAGCATAGCCAATTCTCTAAGTTGTTGCTTCTTATAGTGATCGAAGGACTCGTCCTGCAAGAGACGGGTTAAAACTTGTCCAAGAAAATGAATTAAGAGTCAAAACTACATGATCTATACTATTCATACCACAGGCTTCAGAAGGTTATCTAGTATTGCCACTGCATGATCCAACCGAGCATTGATTTTATCCTCCGGAAATTCAGCCTCCACCAACACATGCAACGGCTCATTAAGATGTTCATATCCAGGCTTATCTTTTAATTTCTCTTCCTGAATAAAAACAATGTACACGGCGCATCATGAAAATCAGAGTCAGTACAAATATGTAAGGAGCCAAATGATATCACTGAAACCTAAAATTTGACAAGGATACATGAGTATTTTTCAGACAAATAACTCTTCAATGAAGTTTGAAAGTCGATACTCCGCCTTCCATTTTTAGTATACAATGCCATTCAGAAAAATGTCCAACTTATTTGTCATTCAAATGTTGAGACCACAAAAATATAAGGATAAAAGGTTAGGCAAGCGAATTCAAGATAAGATATACAAGAGTAATCAGGTAAAACCCCAGCCGAAGATAAAAGGATAACAAAAGAATAAAGAATAATCAGGTACAATCCCAGTTGAGGATGATAAGAAAATCAGTAATTTCCTAGCTACCTCCATCTACGTCATTTTCGATAGATCAAGTTGTTTGCAGTGAGTTGCAGTACGAACTTTTTTCATGACTAAATGGAGATTATTACTATATAGAGTATCACTATGACGAGGTTTCACTGTACTATCTTTTTACTTCAACCAACAACAATAAATATATACATCTAACCTACCAAAACAACAATGCAAAATATCTAAGGACAACTGTAATCAGAACAAGAAATTATTTCTAAGTTTCTAATTGATTCGCTAGGATTCCCATATTTGAAAACTTCATGAGCATTGTAGCATTGAAATACGTAAAAACAAAAAAGGAAACACACATTGCCACTAGATGAACATGGATAAGAGCTATCTATGCCATCACCCACAATTTGATATGTCCTTGTTTAGAAGTTTGCAGGTGGCACACAAAAACATAAGATATCTACGAACTTAGTTTTAACGAGCCAAACTCCACCGTAAATCGGAAAAAAAAAATCTTTTGTAGAATGCATGGATTGATTCCTCTAAAACGAATATGGATGAGCAAATTAGGAATTAATTTTTCATGCAACCATGCCATTGCCAACTAACTACTCCAAAAAATATTAACACTACCTTTACAGAATCCTTCACAGAGCCCCGGCCTCGGATGTACACCCTACACTCTGTCATGGCTTCAACTCTTTTTAAGGAGTTCCCACGTGGTCCCAAAATTCGGCCAACAAAATTGTACTGCCAAGTTTGGAGTGAAAAATTGTTAATTAAAACAAAAAGGTTGAAAATCAACCCTATACAAATCATAACCGCTTCCTTTCTTACATGTGGATATTTGTCAACCGGAACATCAAGTCTAATAACTCTCTTTACAATAGGGGTGGCTGGAATTCCTTGCGCCCCAGGCCAGCCCATAGAAGGAGATTGGAACGGGGCCATTCTCTGGATATGTCCATTGTCCTATGGGAGAAATCATCATGAATGAAGATTCACACATACAAACAACATAAGACATGAGCAAAACCTAAACTCTCCTCCCACTAAATCATACACCATCAAAGAGTTTTATTCAGCTACGGGTAGATGATTGAACTACAAATGGGGGAGTTGTTTCAACAGTAACATATTGGAATTTGGCTTGGATGGCCACCAAAACATTACAAACTGGACCACAGCTCCGGCATAGTGTCTCACAGGCTTCTCAAACATGCATAAAAATCCAAAATCTCATCTTACATTTCAAGAAATGAAGGTTATACTGTCACACATGCAAGAAAATACTACGCCCTTGTATGCTTCTAATACTCTGGAAAAAAAAAAAAATTAAACAATGATATTGAATCCAAGCCACAACAAGTATGGTAAAAATGTCAAACAAATTACAAAATACGCATAGCCTACATCTATATCTAGCATTACCTCCATGTGTGTTCCTGGCCATCCCTCCAAATCCATTGGTCTACCATTCGCGTTTTGACTTAATGACCTAAATGGACTGTCATGCTCAAATCTCTCATGATCTGCAAGAGTTTGATTGAAGCCTGATACTCGTCTGATCTCTGTCATGGCATCAAAAAAGTATATTGTTTATGGGTTAAAAGATAAAAAGGTGGTCAAAACTTATTTTCAACAACAAAAAAAGTTAGTTCACAAGAGAGAACAAAATTTAATGTGACGTAAAATTTAGAAGTGGGCTACATAGGGGAAAAACATTAGATAGAAATTTCATCTAACCATGATTTAGAAGTCTGCTACATTGGGGAAATATTTGCAGGAATGGTCCCAACTTTTGCTTCTCTGCCAGTAGTTCAGCCAAATATCTGCCATTACACCAGCCAAATCATGTGTCAACTCCTAGCATACTTCAAAAAGCAGTATTATGTAGTGCCCCCTACTAGTTGACATTCCAAAAGTGAAGTGTATTAATGTAATTTGAGAAAGAATATTATCACAACGTTGTTTGAATGATTGTTTTTACGAACTCAATTGAAGTATTACTGGAAAATGGTCATGATTTCAAAGGGAATGAGCAACATGCTCAAACATCGTCACTTCATCTTCACTTGTATGCAGGAAGTGAGATGTGCATCAATGATTCAGAAAAGTACGAACATCATTACAATGGACAAGATGACTGGAAGCCAACATAATAAAGAACATTAATATGACTAAAAGGATAAAAGCAGCCCCTCCAGCCAGTAAAAGAACAGCAAAACAAAAAGAAGAGTTTCTCTGAACTTTGAACAGTCTAAAATCCACAAAGACGACTGTGATTGAAATTTGTCCCCAAACTCCACTCCCTCCCAACAGTAAAAAATCTTTCTATATCTTTCTTACCCTTCCTCCCAAAGCACTACAATCACACCACAACTCCATAAAACTTCTTATGTGAACCGTCAACCCTTGAACTTCCTCATTAAAAATTGCAAAACAACTTTCTGGTATAACCCAACTTTCACTCAACATCTCCGCCACAACCAAACGCAACTGGGTAATGACAAAAAATAGGTTCAATACTTTTTGCCACACACTTGCGCATCATACACCAGTGAGCAGAGACATTAGGTTTACAGCATTCAACCATGTCACAAGTGTTTCACCTTATAGTGATCCATATGTTTCACTCAAACATTATACACCAGTCAGGAGAGACAGATACTAGGTGTCTAGCTTTCAACCATGTCACACATGTTTCATCTAACCATTACAAATGGACAAGTGGGGTCTGGGGACTATCTGACACAATAACAGCAATATGTATAACAACAGCAGTGATTTGGGTTCCACTTAAAAGATGAGAGAAAAAGCAGGTGAGCATGAAAGTAGGTTTAAAACTATGTCTCACAACTTTCACCTGCCATGCTAACAACACTTTTCCACTGAAGAGCATGATCGCATCAAAAGAATGAGTGGGTTTGTCTTTTTCCTTTTATGCTTTGATTCAATATTTAGAAATATATAGCACTATGTATGATATGAAAGCAGCGGATGGGAAGTGAAATAAGAATTTGTCTGGTTAAAGCCCAATTTGCAAGCACTCAAATTACCCTTTGAAGCTTATCCATGTTAACAAGTTCCTGAGAATTACTTTGTTCGATATTCAATGGGGTTCGCTGGCTATAGAGATCAATTAATGGCATTTAAAATATAAAATAAAAAATAAATAAATAAAAGAAGTCACTTTTGTCTGAAATGTATGCAAAATCAACTTCCCAAACGCACGTACGAAAGTAGCAATCAATTTTTTTCTTGATTGGTATAACAAATTGACTATTTATGGCATTTAAACAATATTTCTACTTCAAATAAAGTCCGAAATTCCTTCGCAAGACATATCAATAAAAACATAAACATTTAATCTTGAACAGTAAAAGAAACCAGCAATCTAGATATAATTTATCACATTTCAGGAAGATAAAAAAGTAGTTAAATTACAAGGTAAAGTGAAATGTCTGCAAGAACAATCTCCCAAATATGAAATCATTTACTAGCTCCCTTTAGATATTTTTCCATCTGAAACTGAAAATCAAATGGGGTTTATGTAATTAACTCCCAAAAACTCATGGGGCATGCTCGAGGACTCGAAAGTTCATAGAGCAGTACTATCTTAATCCTACTAAAGATACTAGAGGAAATATAAGGACTGAAACCCAAATACATCAGAAAAGCATAGGACAGCCACATATATGGGATAAAACACATAATCCCTTGAAAACTAAAGTATTTTCTATGAAAGACAAAATTAATAGAACAGCCATCGATGTATAATGTATTTATGATAAAACCACCACTCACACCGACAGAAAATGTCAAGTACATATCACTGATAAACTATCAACAAGGAACCGAAATGAGATCGAATTAACAGGTAAAACATTAAATATTAAGCAAATTACTGACCTCTCTCGGTCTGCAGGGAGAGAAGACCTGCGTGGAGAAGCATGGACTCCAGGAGGTGGGTACTGGAAGTAACTTCCAGGAGGGATTCTCTCCCCCATACCACAGGGACTACTGTCCATGTCAAAGAACCCACAACAGAAATGAACAAAACCACTTCAGAAAACGCAGAAAAAATGGCATATCACTATATAAAGGTCAAATGAGCAAACCCAGTTGAGAAAAACACCGATAAAGCAATACCTTCACAAGAAAATTGAACCCACTTTGAAGAAAACACGCAGCACCCAATAGAACAACACACAACCCAGCAAGAAAAAAAATACCATGTACTTACAGATAGAGAGGCTTACCGGACGGGAAGGAGAGACGAGGGAGGTGGGGGCAGAGAGATTCAAATCTTTTCTGCCCCTTATTGGAGGTGGGGATTGGTGCGAGAGAGAGAGAACAAAGAGGCAATCCCTACTACACCACCAGTCTCAATGATCCCTTCCTTGTATTTATATTCAATCAAATCTCACTCGTTTTAGTTTTCCCTTTTTTTTTTCTTTTTTTTTTTTTTTTTTGGGCCACTGCTGTATTATTTTTGTTGTGCCGCCCGCCTGATCCGCTGCCGCACGTTGGGGTTAGCTGTTAGCATGGTTTAAAAACCTCGGACTTAGGAGAGATTTTTTTAATCTGATGGAAAGACGGCTCGATATATTAGTGTCATAATATAATTGTAATAGCACTTGAAAAAAATATGGAGTGTTGAAAGTAAACCTGAGCACTTGTATTATAATACTTGAACTGTTTTTTCCCGCACACTTAGAACACATTTTTTTTTGGTAATCACTTAGAGCATATTTAATTTAATTTGATATTAACAAGAACTAATATTAAATGTCTTACTTACTGAACTTATTCTTTATACAACTAATCACTTTTATTTTTTTTTTAGAATAAACAATATTATTTATACTAAAATGGATGAGTTTTGCCTCAGAATGAGTTAGCAATAATATGGATATATTTACTTACAGGTGAAAATGAATACCATTAGATCATAGTACTAAGTGACACATTAATATTTTACTTAGTTTCAAATTCAAGCTCCAATACTTGTTAAATACATAATTATATCGTAATTTCTCTCAAATTTTCCAAATATTTAATACTCTCAATTTTTTCCAAATCAATTGCATATTTGTATCTTATTTTAACGCATTATTGTTACAAAACTAAACAAAAAATGATAAAGAGAAATGAGTAGAAGTGAGTATAGTAATGATAATCTTTACCAAATTGAAATAAAACCAAACCGAAATTGAAGAATTGAACCAAACTGAAATTTATTAGTTCGGTTTCAATTTAGTTGTTTAAAAATTAAACTGAACCAAAATAGGCAAAACGTACCCTTAACTATAGAAGGCTATTCCCTCCGAGCATAAGCAAATTACTAGAAGTTGGAGGTTTTTAAGTTGAAGTGTTGAAGTGTTGAAGTGTAGAAGATGGTTTGGTTTTCGGTTTTGTTAAAAACTGAATAAAACCGAAACAATTTTCTCATCTTTTTAATGTAAAAAATATCGTTTTGTTTTAAAATAAAAATAAAAAAATAAAAAAAACCGAAACCTCCCCGTAAAATTAGGAGTCTAAACGGTGCGTCCTACGTTATTACTTCCATATGTCACGCGCCAACACGCCCACGTATGCATACATATATGACTTCTTCGCACAAAACCCAGAGAGAAGGACAGAGGAGAGGGGGAGGAGACCTGAAAGCGCAAAACGCAACCGTTTCCAACTCACTCTTGCGTCTGTAGCTTTTCCGTGCATGGCGATTGGTGAATTTGGGCTTTCAATTAAGAATTAGGGTTCTTCAGAAGCCAATAAGATGTAGTTTAACGGACAATTTTTCGTGTATTTTCGAAGCAATTTGCGAAAATCGCTCGAGTCTGCTGCGAAGCTTTTTTCTAGGGTTTTTAGTTTTTGGAAGGGGAGATGATGAAGGGCCAGTTGGATCGTACAAAGGTGGTGCTGCGACACTTGCCGCCTTCGATTTCGCAAGCTGCGCTTGTGGAACAAATCGACGGTTTCTTTGCTGGCCGCTACAGTTGGGTCGCTTTTCGTCCGGGCAAGAAGAGGTTAGGGGTTTCTGTCAATTTTTTTATTGGTTCTACTTGAAATACAACTTCTTTTGCTGTTTTACGTGTCGGTTTGGCTTTGTTTTCGTCATTTTGTTGATGGGTTAGCATAATTATTCCGTAGAAATTGAGTACCATAGGTTCATGCTACTTGGAATGTGGACTTTGTATCGGATGGGAATGTTGGGTGGGTTCTTCTGATCGCTCCTGTGATCGTCATTAACATGGATTTGCAATTGAAATATGTCTTTTGATCTTCTATTTTGTGCTCTTGAAGGTCATTGATGAATGTAATTTATTGCAAAGTCAGAAATTTTATTGTTGCCATTATCTGTTTAAGATTTTTCACATTTCAGTTTGCATGGTTCGGATTGCATAGTTTTTCATAGCTACTGGGTCATCTCCAGGTTCTTGCATTTATATTTTAGTCCAAGGAAATGTTTCCAGTATTGGTGGTATCTCAAGAATCCTTTATTCCGGCTGTTGCTTGTTTCTGTGGCTTTGTTTCCTACTTTTGTTTGATAATTCTGGGCTCCTTGTTCTAATGTTGAAACTTCCTTTCATGGCTTAAATTGTAATTGTAATAGCATAATGACTAGCCACATTTGAATTAAGTGTTTGAAACTTTGAATGTTCGGCTGGATAGAAGATTAGCTAATTTTCTTTTCTTGAATTAATTTTTCAGCCAAAAGAATCAGTCGTATTCTAGAGCCTACATTGATTTGAAGAGGCCAGAGGATGTATTCGAGTTTGCTGAATTCTTTGACGGTCATCTGTTTGTTAATGAGAAGGGTACTGTTTGAGCATGCATTTGCAGATTTATCATACACATCAATTCTCTTGCTGGAAGTCTTGTTGAAATATATCTTTATTCAGCTTATACGCATGTTTGTTTTTTAAATTACATTTATTCTTTCTGTTGCTAAGACGCACTCCAAACTCAGGGTGGTGAGCAAGTTTTTTCTTGTGCTTTACTTGCAGCTCAAGAAATATAAACGCTGAATTTTTTATTTTTTTAGAAGACTTAACATGCCGTTCTCATGTTTTTGTCTTTGTTTATATTCTATTTGTCTCAGGAACCTTTCACAATTTTTATATGAGACATGGAATTTAAACGTATTTATTTTCCATTTTCAGGTGGTCAATTTAAAGTTATTGTTGAGTATGCTCCATCACAACGTGTTCCAGAACATTGGTCTAAGAAGGATGGTCGTGAAGGAACCATATTCAGAGGTAATAATTTAACATTTAACATTCATTTAAATAAAAATTCGACAGCTTGTTTTGTTGCATGTGGACTTATATATACAATCATTTTCCTGTTAGTAAGTACAAGTATTTACTTGATGAACATCTAGATCCCGAGTATCTGGAGTTTCTTGAATTTATTGCAAAGCCTGCTGAGAATCTTCCAAGTGCAGAGTTACAATTGGAGAGAAGAGAAGCAGAACGATCTGGTTAGTCAGACAGATCTCTTAATATAATATAAGCTTGGAGCTTGTAATTATAGACAACAAAGAAAATTCCGAAAACTCAAAATTCTCATAGTGCATTCTTTTAAATGGTTCACTTTTCTTATTTTTTAAAGGTGCTGGAAAGGATGCTCCTATAGTTACACCATTAATGGACTTTGTTCGTCAAAAAAGGGCTGCCAAGGCTGGATCTCGGGTATTTTATGGATTATATTACTGAAAACTAGGAGACAATTGATTAGTGGAAATTCATATTTTCAATATGATTTTCAATTATTGCATTTTAGTGCTGTTGGGAGCTGTTAAAATTGAATTTTAGATAATGATTGATGACTTTCTAAGCATACTTCTTGTTTGTTGACAGAGGTTACTGTCTAATGGTAAAGCAAGCACAAGAGCTGGTGTATCATCTGCTCGAAGTCCTACTTTACCTATGACCAAACGAGGTTCTGAGAGGAAAAAGAATTCTGCCTCAATGGTACTTATTTTTTTATGCATATGAAGTTCACATAGGGCAACGCCAGTTTATGAAATCACTATATATTCTGTTATATTTTTCCTGAATAACTGTTTGAGTGGTAAATCTCACTCTTAGCCTCCCATTGATCAGAATTGAGAACTATTGATCTAGAACACCCAGTGATTGATCGGAATTGAGAACTGTTGATCTAGAACACCCAGTGATTCACGACCTCCACCTTCTTTGGAATCCTTTTCATTCCCCACATCATCTTGGAAATCCTGGTTAACATGGGCATAAGTTTCAAATTATAGATCATCTCTCTTCTCAGTGCTTGTGTGAAACTCTACCTTCATGTTCAAATATGACGAAGGCTGGTAGATATTTATGTTTAACAATGGTTCACTAGGAGTTCGACATTTGCATTGGCCAGACTTTTCCATATAATCGAATTGAGGGGTTGATATGTCTCAACTTTTAACCTTTGGAGTTCCCCAGGAATTGAACAAATACTTTCAGCAATGGTAACCCCCTTTTTTATTTATGTTTTTTGAAAGCTATAATACCATGAATTCAATAGTGCTAGTACTCATATATGCAACATTGTAGTTATTATATTTGATCAATGTTATTGTTATCATATGTCATTGTTCAAAAAATAGAAGATATGAAACTTGTAAGGGTAATTGCTTTTTTAACTTTTGGGTATGGGTTGTATATCCAAAATTTGAATAATTTTGTTGGTTCTCTGCATTACTTCTGGTATTAAAAGGTATCGTACTAAATGTAGAATCCATGGCTTATCCTCTTCCAGCTGGACCATTTTCATCTTATTCATTGGGTTTTGCATTATTCTGTTTTCTTGTAGTTGGCCAGCCTATGGTGTTTTCTTAGTTTTTCAATTTTTGCAGTTCCTAGTTCCGTATTTGTCTCGTAATTTATAATTGATTGCATGTCAAATATTTTGTTTATGGTTGTTAATAGGGTCTGTCTGATTTGCAGTATGTTGTGAGGGATGCTAGAAAGAACACCGGTGACAAAAACAAGTCAACACATATATTGGTACCCAAGCGCGAGGATCAGCAACCTTCCAAGAAGTCTGCCACTTTGGCATCTGCAGTTGGAACCGAATTGTTGGAAGATAGTGGTATGTCGTTTGATTGTTTGAGAGTATTTGCTGACGACTATGCATTGTTTGCCCCTAGTACCTTCACTCACATGTAATGACTCACTGGTTTTCTTCGTCTGCGAAGTGGAGTTATCACTTTTGATGGCTCTTTTAAATGTACTTTGACGTCAAAGTTCTTTTCCCTTTCATTCTTATGCCTCTTGTGATTTTGTGATTATGTTGCAGAACTATAGTTTTAGGAATGGACTTTGTGCCTTTGGTCATTTACAGAATTTAAGGTTTTAAATTTCGTCGAGTTTTAAACTTTGGTCTTAGTTCGGCTATAATCTTGATTTGGTTGCAGAAAATGCTTTCATAGCTAAGAATTTTTTTTGGTAATTTTCATTGTTTCAGTTAATTTTCATGTTAGCTTGATATTGTTTTAAGTTTTAGTTGGAGAATATCGACACAGTTCTGCATTTGCAAGCTTCTTCTTTGCATCCTTTCACATTTGAGTTTGTAGGTTTTTTCCTCCCTCCTATCGTTCCCTTTTTTTAGTATTGTCCGTATTCCATTTTCTGGTACTGGATTGTTATTGTTGTATGGTATTTTCTTTTATTGATGTCCCCACCCCCAAAACCTTCTTTTGCGGTTGTTTCCTGAATTCTGGTATGCCTTTTTCTTCTGACAGTGAGTTGGTTTCAGTTTTGATCTTTAAGTACTTACCACTATTTCAGGAGTTTCTGGTGCTGATGCTGGGAAAAAGAAAGTCTTGCTTGTGAAAGGGAAAGAGAAGGAGATATCTCATGTACACCTCCTCCTTCCTGCTTGATCCTGATCTCATTTACTATTGGTTATCTTTTTCTCTACATATATTAATTTTCAATGGTGGGCCGGGAGGGCTTATTTATGTTTTATTATGTGGTTCTATCAATATGCCAAAAGATGCCAGTTAAAACTTACATACTAGTTAACTTGTTGCACTTTTTGTACAGCATGATATAATTTAACGCTATATTCAGTTGTGATAGTGGCTATAGGTGCATATACTGTAGTGGTAAAGACATGCATGTACATACTATTATATTGTTTATTGAGCGCATGTTTCTGTGGAAAAGATCTAGATGCAACTATGTATTAATTTGCATATTTTAAGCATTATGTTATGTAAAATAAACATTTAGCTTCTGAAAAATGGTCATCAAATAAATCACGAAGTGCAACTTTTTGTTTGCGTATTAAGACTGGTTGAAGATGCACACTGAGAGATGTGGTCTCTTTGACTTCTGTTCATGTCTATCACTCCTTGTGCAGGTGCCGCCAAACATGTCACAGCAGCAGAGTTCATATTCTAAAAACATAGGTGGTTCAATTGCACTGAATCAGAACCCGCGTCGTCATGATAATGGAAGGATTATAAAAGGCATACTTCTGAACAAGGAGGCACGTCAAAGTCAGTCTTCTGGGATTCACTCAGGGCAGCAAATCCAGAGTTCGAGTTCAGATAGGGACAAACAATTTCCTCGATCGCAACATGTGCAATTGATTTTAAAGGATACAAATGGGGCTCCAGATCATAAGATAGTTGGGAATGACTTGCATGATATTTATAGTGAGAAGCAGGAGAAACGGACAAGAAATAAGGACAGACCTGATCGTGGTGTATGGACGCCTCTTAATCGTTTAGATGGATCATCTGCAAGTGATGAGTCTTTCTCATCTGCTTTTCAACCGGATCACTCACTTTTAGATTCTTCAGAAGGTGCGACTCCTATTCAAAGAAAACTTTGTTTTCGGGTTATAGTGCATCAATGTTTATGTTCCTTTCCATGAATAATTGAAAATAATATGGACATAGGTAAGAAAATACTATTGTTGAAACGTTGAAGAGCTTATCAGGCATAATTTTTCATGATAAAAAAAATTCCTGTGTAGGGTTCTTATATTAAATACTACAAGTGGGAATTTAAAACCCAGCTATTAGATATCTGCGTAAGTTCCAAAAACACAATTATGGACAAAAATTCTAACATCTCTATGTTGGTAAAATTGAAGAGGAACAATTTTTTGTGAAACTTCAAATGCTGTTTATTTGATCGATTATCTACTATTTTGACTATAAAAAAACTAGTTAAATATAGGTTCATAAGGGCGCCCCACTTTCTAAATATAGTGCAGGCTGTGCAGCTTACATGCTTACTCATAAATTGTTGTAGTGACTAGTGACTGATTGGATTGTGTCAAATTTCCACTTGTAATACTTCCAACACAGGATAATGTGGGGGAGGTTTAGGTAATAGGGTACAATGCATGTGATATGTATCTTACATTAGCTTTTGTATGTAGGTGATATTCTCAAGCCTAAATTTTTGTGGTGCTATTGAAATTTTGACCAAACACAGGCAATGGCAGTTTTATGCCATTATTATTCCGGGATCAAAATTTGGGTTCTTATGACTTTAAATGATGTTTCTATATGACTAGCAAATGTTTTGCACATTAAAGCACCTCCGCATTTGCGCGATCTATTTATGCATCTTTAGCTAGGCAGGAGCTTGGTGCATTTTTCTTAATGTAGTAATAACAAATACTAATACTTAATGCAGGCTCTCATAAACATCATGGTCGCCGTGGAGCAAAACATGTTAAGGAACTTGATGGCTCACCAGTTGCAGGTGAAGGAAAACATTCGAAGAGAGGCTATGGCTCCCACGAGGTGCATGAAGTCTGTTTTTAGCATGCTGCTTTACTTGTTTTCACTATCTTGTCTTTTGCTCATTCTGTAATAGGCTTTTAAACTTTTACTTTGATGTGTCTGCAGAAACAAGTGTGGATTCAGAAGTCGAGTTCTGGTTCCTAAGGATTTATTTTTTCTTAAACTGGTAAGCACTTATTTTGGATCAGTTTTATATCCACATCATCTGAATTATTCTGATCATCAACTAAATTATCCTGCTTTCATTATTTTCTATGCTATGTATAATTGATATTAGTCACTAAAAGGCCATACAAGTCGATTGAAAAAGAGTGATACCTGTTAATGATAAGAGAGAAACTAACTTAGGTGGTAGGAATATATGCATTATAGACCTCTAAAAGGTAGAGCAGTGAAAGTAGAAGGTAAAAGGTAAAACACCACGAGACAGATCAAAACTAACATGTGATTCATTTGCAATACGGATGGCTCTTTTTTTATTCTTTTTAATTAATTAGTTATTGCTTTTGATAAAAAAAATAATAATAATTAGGTATTGCTCTGAGTCTTCTAATTGTTTAGTGACCGGCAAGTAGGGAATTAACTGTTTAATGAACTATTTTTGAGAAATTAAATTTCTTGTGTGTTATAATGACTCTTTTGGACACCAATATAGGACAGTTAAAAATTAAATGAGATCAATTGTCATCTATTATGAATTGGGGTACCCTAATGCACTATATGAAGTTTCTTGTTTTGTTCTTATGGCTTTCATTTGAGATTCCCGGAGTCTTTCACTTGCATTGGTATGTTGTGACAATCACTATTGCCAGCACTGCCGAAGATGCTATTTTTATATTGACTATGGAAACTGCTAGCTATGCTACCATTTTCTAGAACTACTGCGTGCACAACTGCATTAGTTTGCCATCAAAGCCTAGCATTTCATTTTGAAGTTCTCTCTTTCCAGACGCTTCTCCCTCCTGCAGTATTGTTGAATCCATGCATGATCTACCAGCATTGAAAATAACATATAGATATTGTGTTACATGTATGATGGGTAATTAAGAAATCCACGTATGCATGATTAGTATATATTGCAAGAAATAGAGAAAAGAGGAAATCGACGCTTCTGATAAGAGGCTTAAATGGGGATTTGTCTTCTTATAAACGACTTAAATTGGTTTCTGTTTGTGACTTTGTAGTTTGATGTGTGGCTACTTGAACCTTGAGAGCGAATTACCAAAAAAAACGAGAAAAAGAGAACCTTCATAGTGAGGCTATAGCAGCGCCCTGAAGCTGTCTGTTTTTGCCGGACAGATTACCAGGTGTAAACAAAAAGCTTCGGCAGCAAAGATGTTCCTTTTGGGAAAGCCATAAAGAAACCGGTATATAAAGATAATGTGTTTTGAAGAAACTGCCAAGTTTGGTGGTGACGATATGGAAATAGGAGGGGAAAGGAAGAATAATAAAAGTCATCAGAGTATATAACACAGTTTTCATCTCGGTGCCCCACCAATGGGTTCCTCTCAGAAGAGTTACAGACAGTCATTGTCGCCCTTCACTGGTTATCGGGATATCTATGTTATAGATGGTTGTCATCCATTAGTAAAACTGTAAATATAGAAGCGGAGCACTATATACAGATTCATGGTTTCATTATTTCTTGTATGCTATTGCCTTGTTGCGAGCAGTCTAGCATCTGGAACCAGGTATATTGTGTAAAGGCCCCGGGGTTTTCGCCGATACCCTTTTGCAGTTGATGGCCGGGCGAGTGACTGATTGATTGAGTCTGTTTTGTCGGTGTGTCACCTTGTTTTAACGGATGAGACATCGCTCTGAGTGAGATTGTATACAGGTCGTGGTAGTGTTTAATTGCCAGAACATAGTTTGTGTTCTCTCTCTCTCTCTCTCTCTCTCTTTCTCTCTCTCTCTCTCTCTCTCTCTATGTATATATATATATATATATATATATATATATATATCTGCTGTTATATTGAATACAGGTTTCTGTAGTTTGTGCTTTAATTACTGGAATGTAGTTTGTGTCGCCATCTCTCGTTGTACCGTTGGGGAAAAAACTCAAAAAATGGCCTCCAGTGGTCCATTCTTGCCAAGGCAAGTGCCCGGTGAAGACCGACCACCGGGCCGAGGGAGCTTTAGGGCATGCGTGATGGCACAGAGTTGGAATGCAACGTTGATGATTGGAATTATATATTTCAAATCCTATGTATGCATGCTGTAGCTATAGGGTTTTCGAATTGTATATTTCAAAAACACTAGAAAGTAGAAACATTTATGTTCAGGTTTGCTTTTTCAAAAAGCACTTATGCTCAGAAGCCTTGTAGATACAGTAAAACGCTTCTATTAAATATTGAAGTCATTTATCATAAGCATTTTTGGCGAGGACTTCACTTTCAAACACTCATATCATTCAGGCTTAGAGAAGTATACAAACCGAACTACGTACATTTTGTACGACTAAATGCATACACGGATTTGTTAATAATACGTCTCTATAACGATCAAAGCCAATTGGGACTGTGAAGCTGCAGAAATTAACAAACCCTACGTCGCAGCCTTACAAGGGAATAAAAGTGACTCCTCATCATTTTTCACGTTCTCTAGCGTCACCAAGAAACCCTAGCCTAAACATGTCGAGTTCGACAAAAACAGAGTGAAAAATATTCCTACCCTAGTAAGCTTTTTATTATTTATTGCTTCCTCAACAAAACCGACATTCCGGATGTAGGTAAGTTTTCCTTTCACGAGAGAAAATTGATAAAAATGCAGAATTAGATCAAGTCGGATTCAGAAAACACGTGACAATGTGGCAATATGAATCTTTCTGCATGCAACATAGTTTTTAGTTTTTTTTTTTTTTTTTTTTTTTTTGAAGATTGTGCACTTTGACATTCACAAATGAATCATTTCGGAGAAAGTCTTAATTGTCGTCGGTTTGGTTTTTTTAGTGTCTCTTCAGTTCTATTTTCAAATAAAATTTTGTACCATGTCCTTCACTTAAAAAGTTTGGAGAGGGGGATTGGGAAAGCATATCAAGAAACTCTGTGATTTCCAAGACTCGCTCCAGCCCAAGTTGCAAGCCACGCACAGAAATACTTCGCTCGGAAGCGCATGCTCAGAGAAAGGATGAGCAGATCAAGGGCAATCATCCATGATATTATTACGACAACTGTTGACAATGGAAGTGTCTTGTCTCACCAGCAGCAGCTGCCAATTACCGCGGCACAACAGAATAAAACATCTGCACCAAGCGCAGCCACCATGGTAGGAGGAGGAGGAGGTGGACCGCAGTCAGTGAAGCACAGGCCTCAGCCGCACATACAGAAAAAGCTGGGACTAAACTGTGTAATATCAACACTCTTCTTGTGCCGTGTCAAATTAAGGACTGCATGCAGCTGTGATTGTTTGGTAGCTTCAATGCCTTCAGTTTCTTCGCTTGAAATAATTACTGGCTTTATTGCTAAAAGATGCTTATAGTATCAGGTTTATTTAAATCACAGCTGGAAGTATAAGCCTACAAGGTTCATACTATTTACATTCTCCCAAGGACGCGTAAGCTCGAAGGAAAATGATTTTCACACTCCCATTTTCTTCACTTACACTCCTTGCTTGTCTATGTTCCTTGATTGATCGTTGATGCATTCAATCTTGCGACCAAACATGAGAGGGTATGAAGCTGCAGAAATTAACAAACCCAACAAGCATGCTGATAGTGTATAAATTAACATATCAAATTCGTTTCCGTTATGGTTTCTCAAAACTTTATTGATCTGCCGAGACTAGTGAAACGTAGCATAAGTAACATGTCATTATGTTTCTCAGTACCATATCATGATCTGAATTACAAGAAAATAAACAAACACTAGGACATGTTCCACGGTTCCTTCCAAACATGTATTAATTTACTGCGTTGCTTATGATTAATCACTTGTAATTTATGTTATGTGGAGAACCGTGGAGCGTGCGGCATGGTGCTGGCTTTAGCCGATCGAGAGAAATGCGAGGTGAAGTTAGTCTGATCTCCATTGACACCAGAGGTTTCTTCGAAGGAACCGAGGAACGGATTGACCAGCAATACAAGCCCGCCGGTAAAGACTCTTTCCCGGGGCCTTCAACTTCCATCCCTCAGCTATATATTGTTGTGGAGATTCTATATTTCCCGGCATCGGAGTCCCTGCGGTTGCTGCTAGTGGTGCGATTGTAGCCAACTCACTAGTTTCTGTGTCTCAACTCCGAACTTCTTGATGCCATTGGAATTTGAAATGAAAATTTGAGGCTGCTTAAAATGACTGTTTCGGAAACTATTTTTTGGATCGATTTTGATATTGGGATGCCTGCTGGAAATGAAATGGATCGAAATAATCGAAAAATTATAATTTCAACATGATAAGACGCGGAGTGTGAAGTCAAAGTACATGTCTGTCTTCTTCTACGTTCGTTTGCCTTGGATGAAAATAAGGGGACGCGGAGAGTTACGTTTGCATGCTGTCCATAAAAGTACTTTAGATGATTGACTTTTAGGGCATGCTTTTTCAAGTAGTTTGCCTTGTGGGCCTCTTCTTGGGACTTATCCTAATTGTTTGAGATTTAGTCCTTGAAATGTCATTTTTGGTTCATTCAGTTAGTCTTGAAGTAATTTTAAGTTGCCGGAATATTTGAATTCGAGATTTTTTCAAACATTTGATTTAAGCGTGGGACCTTTATGATTGAAGAATTGTATCTACGATGATTATGTAACTATTGAGTAATGATGTTTTTATCAACATGTATGGCCTCTTTTTTCTTCACCGGTATTTATTTCATGTGATTTTACTCCGATAAGATTTTTTCTAAAGACCATTTCCTCTTAACATGCCTGCTACAACGTACAGGAAAAAAAAAATTACAAATATGAAGGGCAAAAGCAGTTTTTCTTTTTTCCATTTAAAAATATATTAGACAAATTAAATTTGTAATATAAGACTTGGGTTGTTAATAAGTCAAGTAAAACTGAATATCACTTTGCTCAAACTTGAATTGTTCAATTTTTTTTCGAACTCAAACGAGCCTAACTCAAGAGAACTTAAAAAATAAAAATCAATACCAAGCTCAATTGCTTCGGGCTAATAGTGCGCTCTTGCAAACAAGAATTTTCAAATTTATCAAGACACATTTTCATTGTGGAATACATTAAACAGAAAACATATAACACAAAAGATTCAAACATAGTTGTTGGCACAAAGTCAGCCGATGCTTCTTCCCAAGATATAGTCATTGCTTCTTCTTTAGGAAAAAAAATTTACGACACGTAAGCTTTTTATCTCTGCGCAGCATTGCTCCGTCATACTTTCGTCCATTGCGAAAAATTCCCTACTACTACCTTCTTATAAAGGTTTAAGACTCAGTACTTGTAATTTACAAGTGAAATTAAATATTAATAGACCGTAATAATAACCGACAGAAGACAAACAAAATTAAAAGTATTAGAATCATATTATATTCCCCTCCTCATGTTTTTAGATAAAGAAGAGCAATGGAAAGCAAAAATGAACCTCCACTTGTCCTTAACCCCTTATTATTCTTTCTTTGTCTTTAAACAAGAACCCAAAGCTGTCGTCAACTACTTGTTCGTACTCCTGACTCACTCACTACTCAAACAAACTCACTGCAAAAGTAATTTAAAAAAAAAAAGAGAATAAAGCCTCATCAAAAAGTAGATTGAATTTTCTCGCAGTAATAACAGTAATCCGATCACTCTCTCCGATCGAATTCTTCTCCTTCCCAAATTTTCTGCTCAAATCTCAAAAATTCCAGGAGCGGAGCGGAGTTTAAAATGCGCGAGCTCTGCTTCCAGGCCTCCCCGAAACGCTTGCAGGTCAGTCGTCCGAACCGATCCGTTTTTCTGGATTTCGGATGTATTGCGTTTGAAAATGCCGAGAATTTATTGTTTTGTTGGAGTCCGATTGATTTCGGAGGATCGGCGGTGGTTTTTAAATTTGTATTTGTATTTGGTGCTTAATTTAAAAAATTGGAGTGAGTTTGGTGTGGATCTGAGCTAAATTAAGTAATTGATTGACTCTGCAATTTTTTTAATTTTTCATTTGAATTTTGTTTCAGCAATTTCAGCTCAATTTCTATGTTTTATGAATTTTAATTTTAATTAATGCTTTTGTGGAAAGAAATTTGAATTTTTTATTATTTTTATGTTGTTTAATAGAAAGATAGGTGCTTGGATGGGAGTGGACGCAGGAGCAGGGTGCGAGGAGGGGAAGGAGTAGCATCGTTTGCTGTGCTGCAGTAGTGAAGTGATCAGACGTCGGTATGGCATCTGCTAGCCTAGGGAATGGTGGAGTTGGCAGTTCAAGGTCTGTGAATGGCTTCAAGAGTTCGTCTAGTTCGGTTGATTGGCTGGGGAGGGAGATGCTCGAGATGAGCTTGCGGGACAAGCCAGATCGTGATGACGATAGAGTATGCCGTGTTCGTTCTAAACTGTTCGAATATAATGTGAAATTTTTGCGTTAACTGTCATTTGTTGCGACTATCACATAACGAAATGGTGGCCCTTTACATTGCCACAAGCAACTGATGAGCAAAATGGTTCTCAAGCATTTTGGTCTAGATTAAGGCCCCGCTCTAGTTGAATGCGACTTGTTTTGACTAGAATTTGGTGTTTTTTGACAGTCCTTACTATTTCTTTTGTTGTAGGATAGCGAACCGGATGTAATTGATGGAGCGGGTGCTGAAACAGGTCGTGTAATACGAACGACTGTTGGTGGTCGAAGTGGTCAATCTAGGCAGGTTGGACAAGATTCTATTTTTCTTCAAATTTAATCTAGTAATGGTATTGCAAATCAGAAGCAGTGATTTCCTATAACTCGGTGACTTACATTTTGTTTCTTTGTCTCGTTTCTACAGACAGTAAGCTATATTTCAGAACATGTGGTTGGAACTGGTTCTTTTGGGGTTGTTTTCCAGGTAGGTAGAACTATATACTTTGCTCAATAGAATCTACCTGATTTTCCAATGAATTACATTGTTGATAAAACTTTAACTTCTTTGCGCAGGCGAAATGTAGAGAAACTGGAGAGATTGTTGCTATCAAGAAGGTGCTCCAAGACAAGCGCTACAAGAACAGGGAGTTACAGATTATGCAGATGTTGGATCATCCAAACATTGTTGCCCTAAAGCATTGCTTCTTCTCAACCACAGACAAAGAAGAGGTTTACTTGAACCTTGTACTTGAATTTGTTCCTGAAACGGTGAACCGCATTGCGAGGAACTATAGTAGGATCAGCCAGCGAATGCCCATAACATATGTTAAACTTTATACCTATCAGGTATGAATTTGGCTTCATTTTTACTTTCTCCGTCTTTTGGTTTAATTGTAATGAACACAATCTAAGGCTTCTCTTTTTCAACTTTGTTGTGGTGCAGATATGCAGGGCACTTGCTTATATACATAATTGTATTGGAATCTGTCACCGTGATATCAAGCCTCAGAACTTACTTGTAAGATTTTTTTTTTCTTCCTAAGGAACTGGGAGCTCCTGTATGACAAAATATGTGATTGACACCATTGCAAGTTATCTGTCTGACCAATAACCTGGTCTACTAAGCAGAGCCATTGATTGCTTTTACTAGTCAACTCTCATGTATGTGTCAAATTGGTGCAATACCTTTGTTATTTAGATGGTAATAGTGTTTTCAGAGTCGAAGGCATAATATGAGGCGTTTTGTTGCTTTTTGAACTACCATAAGCTTTCCGTGTTTTCCCATAAATATTGTAATTAAGTTAGACTTTATTTAAATCAAGCAGTGCTTAGGGAGTTAGGGTAATGCTGCACATGCACAATGTAGTTCTTGTGACAACATGCTGCTCTAATGATTACAGGATCAATACTTAGTAGCTGGTAGACTTTGAACCTTCCATGTATATCTCTATTTGTGTTTTGTGTGTGTCTAAGTTTCCACACCGTGCTGCTTCTGCGCCTCTATTTTATGTACCTCGAGTCCTCCAATTTCAGAAATTCCCTGCAGTGTTATAGATAACATTCTCATCAAGCTATCTCATATGATATCCTTCAATTTCAATAAGAAAGTAGTTTGATGCGTAACTTTTAGAATTCATGGATTTGGGGTGATTTTAGTGATTGCAGTTTCTCTTCTTCCTTTGAGGATTAGATATTAGTTCTCTTAGAGCCTATATTATATTGAGCATTTTGGTGTCTATGGAAAGGACTTGATTTTTATTTCTTAAAGGGCGTAAATAGGAAGTTACTACCCTTCCTTATCAGTTTGTAAGGCTGTATTATCATTGTCAGCCTAGCAAGCTTAAAAGAAAGTTGGTCAAATACCATAACCAAGAAATTAATAAAGAAACAAGATAGATAGTATTGAATAACTTGGGGCACATTTTGTGGAAGTTTGAACATTCTTGTTGGGCACGTTCCGCATTGTCTTTCAATAATTTGAGCCATCCACTTTTTAGGCCCCACTCTAAGAATTTATCTGATCACAATGCCTAAATTGTATTCAATTTGTCTAATGTTCAAGGAGTATCCTCGGAAGGGTCTGAGAAAGTAGAGGATTCGATTCATTGGACTACATTGCAGGATGGCCTCTACAAGGATGTCTACGCTTTTCTTAAAATGCCGGCCTCCTCTTTGAATAATTTTTCTACATCTATATGTGTCTGTCTATACTCTGCCATTCACCTTTTGTTGTTCATGTTCTAATGCTTCATGTCATTCAGGTGAATCCACACACGCATCAGCTGAAACTTTGTGATTTTGGGAGTGCAAAAGTGTTGGTGAGTTTTGCACTCCATCCTTTTTACTGATGAAGGTGTCTTATGGTCTTGTTATCTAATTTCATTGCTTACATGGCTGTTCCATTTGTGTTTATCAGGTGAAAGGAGAACCAAATGTTTCTTACATCTGCTCAAGATATTATCGTGCTCCAGAATTGATATTTGGTGCCACTGAGTACACAACAGCTATTGATATATGGTCTACAGGTTGTGTGATGGCTGAATTACTTCTTGGCCAGGTGATTTGGTACTCAAATATGCGAATACTTGCTGTTTTTGTTACTCTTGTCCTTAAAAATACTTAATATTGTCTAGCCAAATTCTCTTGCAGCCCTTGTTTCCTGGCGAAAGTGGAGTGGACCAACTAGTTGAGATAATTAAGGTGAGGATGTCAATCTAGTTCTGTGTAGATTGCCATTTTGTATTTATTTAGCGAACTTTGAATATCGAATTAAAACTGTAAAACAAAACCATCGGGGTTGAGTATATGAGTTCGCTTTGACTCTTTTTGGGTTGATTTTGGTCATCCTAGGTTCAATCAACTATTATAAACTGTTACTCCTTAGAATGTCATCATTTTTTTTGGTGGTGAAATCTTCTATGATTTAAAAGTCTACAGTTCTCTAGTCTTTAAGAAGCTGTTGTTTTCATGTTTTCAAATTTCCACAATTATGAAAAGAGGAATGAATAGACATACGGTTAATTATACATTTTTGTGCAGGTTTTGGGGACTCCAACCAGGGAAGAGATAAAGTGCATGAATCCAAACTATACTGAATTTAAATTCCCACAGATAAAGCCTCATCCGTGGCACAAGGTGTGTCTTTGCGCGTACTCTTATATTATTCTTAGATGTATGCTTGTGACTTCAAATTTTATTTTATAGATCAAGCCATGATGTATTGCTAGACCTTAAATTGTATTATTGCACTGATATGTGTACAATGTCATCGTCAAACCTAGCATGAAAAATGCTCCTGCTGTTGCTAATTCAGAAAGTAGTCATTATGAGTGAAATACTAGTAGTAATTTGATTAATCCTTTGTACTGAGACTAGGGTAAATTTTTTTATTTGGTTGGTGTCCTTAGCAGGCCACTCCCAAGTTTTGTTAAATTAGGACTGTACTCAGTAGATTGCTAAGAGAAATGTTGCTGTTTAGTTATGAAGAATCTTCACAATGGTTTTGATAAGTGATTACACTGATTGCTAAAGTAAATAGAATTTTTTACACTTAAGTATAGTGTTTTCCAAGAACATGTTAAAGGACAGGAAAAAAAATGTCATTAAATTGATGACCTGCCGTAATGGGATATAGCCTGAGAGAGCTGATTGATGAATGAAGATTTGTAGGCTCTAACTAGTAAAGCATGGCGTTTTTCATTTTGAGTTTCGTTGGCTTCTTTGGTTGAGCTAGGGATGATTTGCACCATGTAAAC
The DNA here is from genome assembly GCF_041283825.1 of Pyrus communis. Lineage (NCBI taxonomy): Eukaryota > Viridiplantae > Streptophyta > Magnoliopsida > Rosales > Rosaceae > Pyrus > Pyrus communis. The sequence continues at coordinate 810,623 of NC_142579.1, forward strand.
ATGCGAAGAAAGAAAAAGAAAATATTTTAAGGTGATGTCCTAATCCTATCATGTAAGAGCATCTCCAATCATGCTCTATATTTTCAAGTCAAATTTAACTGAAAAGACTAGAAAGTTATCTTAGGAGGTACCTAGAAAATTTCTACTCCAAACATATTGTCTAATTTGGGAAGTCATAGTAACTATGAACCAATACAAACAGAGTTTATATTTGAAAAGTAATCAATGCTAGGAGATCCTTTCTCCCTCCCCAAATTTAGGAGTTCTTAGAGGATTTGCTATGCTGGGAGCAGGGTAGGGAGTGTCTTGGAGATGAATTTTTTCCAAAGTCTCCCTAATTTTTAGCGAGGAGCTCATTTAGGGAACCCATTGGAGATGCTCTAAGGATATAGTCTACGTGGAACTGATTGGTGACTGAAAATTGAGTAACTTTAAGTATTGTAAGCTGGGCTTTGATGAGTTTGAGTTTTCCTGGCTTCTTTGGTCAAGTTAGGGATGACTTGTCACTGTATGTTGCATTTCTCATGTATCTAACAAGGCATATAAAATCCGATGAAAGTACATCAATAGAAATTATAAAGTTGTTTCAGGTTGGATGTATGAACTCTTGGTATGTGACTAGTGCCTTGTCCAGTGGAATCTGCTTCAGAGATTAATGCACTGTCTATTTGTGATGTGTTTGGATGAGACTTTTTAAGGTATAATTGGGTGGTGATTAGGGGCATGATGGTGTGAACTGATATGAACCTTTGTATCGTTTAGTTTCTAATATATTTAAGGTGAGTGGGCGTGCAAAAATAATGTATATGTGGAGCTGGCAAAGTGGGGTTGGCAATTTGCATGGAGATGGAGACTATTATTCATAGATTTTTAATTAAGAAATCATGAGGTCATGACATATAGGTGTTGAAGGTTGAAAATTCTGTATGGGGCCAAGGCTTGCATTAATAATTTATTTATAGCTTGGGAACCCTACGTTTTTTATCCAGAAGTCGACATTTATAACTTTCTTGAGTGTCATTCGGATGGTCAAATAAACTCGTGAAAAGTAACTGCTTAATCATGAATCTTTGACTGCCTTAACACGTATTCCGCCACATTATATTATCCCATGCAGAACGCAGTATGCCTGTTCCTGTTGATGTGGTATTTATATCCATCTCATATGTAGCTTTCATCATTATTGCTGTTGTTCATTTCGGTTGTGATAAGCTGTTGCTCTAAATAGGAATTTATTGATCATGGAGATTAACCATGATATTCTTGTCATGTTGCAGGTATTCCAAAAACGCTTACCCCCAGAGGCAGTAGATCTTGTTTGTAGGTTTTTCCAGTATTCCCCGAACCTGCGATGTACTGCTGTAAGTATGACTTTCAATTTTAGTTTCCTTCAGTAAAAAAGAAAGAAAACAATTCAGCGCTAATTACTTTATTGCTTTGGTTTTGCAGTTGGAAGCTTGCATTCACCCTTTCTTTGATGAATTGAGAGACCCAAATACTCGTCTTCCTAATGGTCGCCCTCTTCCTCCTCTATTCAACTTTAACCCCCAGGGTGAGTTTGATTTGAATCCTTTACATAAAAACATGGGAGTTTTAACAAAATGCCTGCGGTACTGTTCACTTTAACGAAAAACCACATTTTTACACTAAAAAGTCAATCCTGGTACTGTTCAATTTACCCTTTATTTTGTCCTTATTGTTAAAACTCAAAGTTTTCAAGCCCTTTTCATTAGTTTTCCTTAAAAACATAGTACCATTTCACTTTTCTAGAAATTTTTGTGGAGATTGCTGCCATTGGCTTCATGGTGATTATGATAATTGCAAGTTCTTTAATCTAATGTGAATAAAAAGGCTCGATTATGTCCTTTTTTATTCTTATTCTACAAACGTGCAGTTTTGCATTCACCAGAATTTTTTACATTTGGTTTCCATGTTTCTAATGCTCCTTTTATGCTTCATTATATTCTCTTTGATAGAGCTTCAAGGAATTCCAACAGACATAGTCAACCGACTTATTCCAGAGCATGCCCGTAAGCAGAACTTATTCATGGCTTTGCATACCTAGCAACTTCCACGAGCGTCTGTTGCTTCTGCATACCATCACAACTCCAGTATGTTCCTGTATCAACATATGTAAAATCTCTCTTACCTTTTCACTTGTCATCGTGTGTCCTGTGATTGCGAGTAGTACGAGTGTTGCAACTGTTTGCGAAACAAGTTAGGAAAATCCGAAGATTTAAGTTTGCATGCGGATAGAGGTAGTTTTGTATGCTTATTTGAAGACCAAATATAGATAATATCTATGTTACTGCGACTCCCACTGCGAGGAATATGAGATAAAGACCGGTAATATGTATACGCCAAGAGTTTCTTTTTTCTTTCTTCCTTCCCTTGGTGTATGGTTGAACGCCCTTTTTGTCTACTATAATTTGTTTAATTTTTTGACTCAATCTTTGTGCTTTCAATCTGAACAATGTGAATCTCGCGTTTCCTGAGTTACGTTGATGCTGTGTTTCCTCAAACCAAAACGATAATTAGTTTCTACACGTGATCTTCGTTCTTGATTTTTAATACGAATGAAGTGCTTACGAGATGGACAGAACGGAGCATGTACTCTTCACAATGAGTACAGCCTTGGACTGTTCGAATTTGATCATGTACTCTTCACAATGAGCTTTGATACCGGAAACTCAGCTATTTACACAACATTGCGCCCTCCTCTCGTCTGGAGAAGGGATACTTTTTTGAAGTGCTAAAAGCAGCTCGAGAGAGAAAACGTGGATGTGCTTTTGGCTTCTTTATCTGCTTCCATGAGAAGGCCGTTTGGATTTTGAGGAGCATTTAGGAGAGATAGTAATGGGGGAAGGAAGCATGGCAATTGCAAAGGAACGCGATGATTTTCTTTACTTGTACAAATTATGTACGTGTATATTTCTCTTTTGACTTGTAAGGTGACGAGAGAGATACATGCATATACAACGTCTTTATACAAAACACCAAAAAATCACACACAAGACTGGAGCCCCTAGGTTACAGATGAAAGTTACGTATATTTGAATCGGGCGAAAGAAATGAGGAAATCGCCTTAACTACATTTTTGGTGCGTTAGAGACAAACCCATACATTTAGTGTTGAACTTATTAAGTTTGGGTAGCAAATTTTAACACTTCTCTCAATCCTTTAAAATCCAAATCGATTATTTTAATTTTTTCTGCCCTAGTCATAAAATTAAGTCTAGTGATTTTAGGTTCAAATATTGTGAATGGCGAATTCGATACCAAATTAAGCTGCCTATTATGTGACTTTACCGAACTCTCTCTCCCTTTAGTGTAAAAATATTGATGTACTAAAAAAAAATCTCATTTAATTTACTTTTTAAATTTCTTGTTTCTTTAATTAGTTCGAGCGCCTTAAACCCTCAGTCCTTGGAAAATGACACAAACACCCAAAACCCCCCAAACCCATCGTCATCTTTATTCTTCCTTCCAATTTAAATTTGCGCGCAGGATAGATTCTCTGATTTGCGGAACACAAAAGGGGAGAAAACAGACAGGACACATAGATTCTCTGATTCCTAGGAAACAATGGGTTGTACGACGTTGGACCTCGCCGGAGCTGTTTCTCTCAAACTCAACAACAACACCCACTTCCTCCGCTGCTCTCCGAAGCCCTTCCTCGCCTCTGTGGGGTCCATCCGCTCTCGCCGCCATCCCAACGGCTCCCCATCCACCCTTCTCACTTTTCGTGTTCACAAATCACCGCCGTCCCTTTCCCTTCGCGCCCAATCCGCCACTGTTGCTCCTGGTACTTCCGGCAAAAAATAAAAACACCCCTCTCATATTTTACTTCGTTTGATTTTTACTTTCATTCAAATTTTCATGCTTTCTGGTTAATCATATCTGATTTTTGGTGTTTTATTTTTTTAGAAATTAATTCATATGTATTTCTCAGTTTTATTTTTTATTGAAAAAAAATTTAAAATTGCAACTATCATTACTTTAGTGGAATATGGAAATATCTATATAGGGGACGGATCTATGAATGATTGATGAATCTTGTTCTAAAAGATTGATAGTTCGAATCGTTGAAATATATTACAGAGTGGGCAAGAAAAAAACTTGCGTCAAAAGTTTGTGTAAAGAAGTGGTGCCACGGACCCACGCCATACATATATGTGTATGCAATGCATGAAAGTTTAATTATGTTTGTGTATATATATATTTGGTGTAGATAACTATATAGGTAGGAATGTATGTGTATAATGATTTAGCGTTGCTTGTTGATGCTACAGTAGAGCGGGTGGTGGTTTTGGTGATTGGGGGCGGGGGAAGGGAACACGCTCTTTGCTACGCATTGACGCGATCCCCTTCTTGTGATACTGTCTTTTGTGCCCCTGGCAATCCCGGAATTTCCACCTCTGGGGATGCCAATTGTATTTCAGACCTCGACATCTCTGATAGCTCAGCTGTCATTTCATTCTGCCGCAAATGGGGTGTGGGGCTTGTCGTTGTTGGACCGGAGGCCCCTCTTGTTGCTGGTCTCGTAAATGATCTGCTTGAGGTTGGAATCCATGCTTTCGGCCCTTCATCCGAGGCTGCTGCTTTGGAAGGGTCCAAGAACTTTATGAAAAGTTTGTGCGACAAGTATGGAATACCTACTGCTAAGGTTTGTATTACGTTTGATATTATGTTATAAAAGGGTGTTGTTAACTTCAAATATTGCTTGCTTATGATCATTAGAACTCGCAAATGATAATGAAAAACGATTGGCATTGCCTTTTCAGTTCTTGTGTCGTTATTTTCATAAAAACAAGAGTTAACTAATGAATTGATTAATTGATGCAGTATCAAACGTTTACAGACCCATCTGCTGCAAAACAATATATACAAGACCAAGGGGTGCCTATTGTCGTTAAAGCTGATGGATTGGCTGCTGGGAAAGGAGTTATTGTTGCTATGACTTTGAACGAGGCTTTTGATGCTGTTGAATCAATGTTAGTAAAAGGTTCTTTTGGGTCTGCTGGTTGTCGTGTCATTGTTGAGGAATATCTGGAAGGAGAAGAAGCGTCTTTCTTTGCACTGGTGGATGGAGAGAATGCTATTCCTCTGGAATCTGCTCAGGACCATAAACGTGTTGGGGATGGCGATACGGGGCCTAATACTGGTGGAATGGGTGCATACTCACCAGCCCCCATCCTAACTAAAGAACTTGAAGATTTAGTCATGAAATCCATCATTTACCCCACAGTGAAAGGCATGTCAGCCGAGGGCTGCAAGTTTGTTGGGGTTTTATATGCTGGACTCATGATAGAAAAAAAGTCTGGCTTACCTAAACTGATAGAGTACAATGTACGTTTTGGCGATCCAGAGTGTCAGGTCAGTAAACAGATCACTAGTAGATACCTATATAAATGATTCATTTGTTCATTTTAAATGCGGAGGATTAGGATTTACTTGAAATCTCACACAATCGTTGTTTAATGCATGTCATGTTGCTTTTACCATTTGGGAAGTCTTTATCAACAATTTTTTGCTAATTTTACAGCCAACAATTTAGGTTCAGTAGTTGAAGGGTGGTTTATGTCTGTCTCTCGTTCTTTCCAAATCCTTTTCTTTTAATTGAAGGAATGGGTTGCGGAATGAGTTGATGAAAATTTGAATTTATCTTAGTCTACCTATTAGGTTGGTGTGGGAATGATAGTATGGAAGTTTGGAACTTAGGCATGGAAATTGGGTATTTTTTCCATCTTATTCAGATCGTGTTGCTGTTGAATAACATGTTAACAACAATTTTCGGTGCTTCTTTGGCTTAATGATAAACAGGTTTTAATGGTTCGCTTGGAGTCTGATCTGGCACAAGTTCTACTTGCAGCTTGTAGAGGACAGTTAAGTGAGGTGTCGTTGAACTGGTCGACTGGGTCAGCCATGGTGGTGGTAATGGCAAGAAAGGGGTACCCAGGTTCATATGAGAAGGGAAGTGTGATCCGTAACCTTGATGAAGCAGAAGCTGTTGCCCCATCTGTTAAGGTATTTCATGCTGGAACTGCACTGGATTTAGATGGCAATTTCATTGCTGCTGGGGGACGTGTTCTTGGGGTGACCGCCAAGGGAATAGATCTCAAAGAGGCATGCGATCGGGCATATCAAGGGGTTGAACAAATTAATTGGCCGGGAGGGTTCTACCGCCGTGATATTGGCTGGAGAGCCCTTCCTCTTCCTCAGAAACAATTTGTGAGAGGAGGTTAAACATTTGTACTAAAAAAGAGAGAATTCAGAGTTTCTATTCAAATTGCAGGTGTATGACATTCAGGACCATAAATGTGAGTTATTACCAACAGTTAATAGGGAAGCTTATATATCTCACCATCACACGTCCATATATCACATATGTTGTGAGCTTGGCAAGCCAATTCATGCAATCTCCCATTGTTGATCATCTTCACATTGTTAAGAGAATTTTGTGCTATCTCAAGGGTTCAATAGGGCAAGGAATCATCATGCATAAGAATAAGTCCACTGCAATTAGTGGTTTCACGGATGTAGATTGGGCTGGGAATGCTCTTGATAGAAAATCTACCACATGCTATTGTACGTTTTTGGGGGGCAATCTTGTTACTTGGAAGAGCAAGAAGCAATAAGTAATTGCTCGTTCTAGCACAGAGGTTGAATATCAAGCCATGATAGCCACTGCTTGTGAACTTATTTGGCTTAAAGGGCTTCTTTCAAATTTAGGGTTTCCTACTCCGTCCTTTATGTCCCTTATATGCGAAAATCAAGCAGCCATGCACATCGCTGTTAACCCTGTGTTTCATGAAAGAACCAAACATATCAAAGTAGACTGCCATTTCATTAGAGCTCAAGTTCAAACTCAAGTCATACGGACCATCTTCACACGAAGCCATGATCAACTGGCATATCTCTTTACCAAGGCATTGACATCAGCTCCGTTTTTTCGTTTTTTGGGCAAGCTTGGCTCAATTAACCTCCTCAATCCAGCTTGAGGGGCAGTGTTGAAGGAATGAAGTGTGTCCCGATGGGTTTAGGGTAAGCTACTATGGGTGTATCTCTATCTCTATGGTAACCTTAAGCCCATACTTGTTGTAAATCAGTTTTTCCTTAATTTAAGGGAAGTGGCTGATTAGTGTAAAGTAGATAAAGCCTTTCCTTAATCTAAGGAAGCCTTTCCTTAATCTAAGGAAGGTGACTGATTGGGTGAAGTAGGTTAGCTCTAGTTGGCTGTGATAGACAACCCTCTCTTTCTTCCTGTTAGTCAGCTACTTGCTGCAGCTAACTTCCCGGTCCTCTTCTTTCCTCCCTCTCTCATATATACCTTGTCTCTTGTACATTACACAGATATAAAAAAATACATTGAAACTTAAAGCTAGAAAATCCACATGTTTGTTTCCAGTTTCAATGTATTGGTTTGGATTGTTCATCTCCATTGCTTTTTCAGCCGCTGTTCTTTTTCTTGTCTACTTGCACGAGTTATGTGGTTTATGAACACCATATGGTTTCGAGCATATCTTTGCACGCTTCTCATTACGTAGCACAAATTTGTATATGTTTATAGATTAATGTTCCGGATTGCTAGTTTGGCCGTTACTTTGATAGGTTGTTTGACTGGTGGTTGCATGTTCTTGTACGGAAATTACGCATGGAGATTGAGTTTTTTTTTTTGTTATTTTTTTTTTATTCAGACCATGTTGGTGTTGAATAACATGTCAACAACAATTTTTGGTGCTTGTTTGGCTTAATGATAAACAGGTTTTAATGGTTTCTATAATTCTGAATATAAGTACATACAATCCTTGTTCCATAAGGAAACAATAAAGGACGTAAATATATCATTCCTAAAATATGACTCTAATATTTACACAATATTTACATTCATTTTCTCCTAAATATTGACTCACACCAATACTTCCCGTCAAGTTGGTGCATAGATATCACATATGCCTAACTTGATAAGTGAGTCATCAAAGCTCCTACCACACATGGCATGAGTAAGAACATTTGCCAGTTGCTCTTTCGAGTTCACGAACGGTATTGACACAATTTTTTTCTCAAGCTTATCTTTAATAAAGTGTCGATCAACCTCAACATGCTTCGTCCTATCATGCTGTACTGGATTCTCTGCTATTTCTCTTGCCGACTTATTGTCACAATACAATTTCATCGCCTCTTTTTGCTTGAACCCGAGACCGCAAAGCAACTTTCGTAACCAAATGATCTCACATACTCCATACGCCATGCCTCTGTACTCGGCTTCCGTGGAAGACCTTGACACCACCTTCTGTTTCTTACTTTGCCAAGTAACCAAATTTCCTCCAACAAATGTAAATACCCAGACGTAGAATGCCTATCAGTCACATTACTTGCCTAATCAGCATCAGTAAATCCCTCGATCCTTATATGACCATGACGTTCATATGATTACCCTTTCCCCGGAGTAAACTTTCAATACGCCAAAATCCACATAACTCCAGCCATATGATCCACAGTTGCTGAGTACATAAACTGACTCACCACACTTACTGCACATGCAATACCTAGACGGGTGTGGGCCAAATAAATTAGTCTACCTACCAGTCTCTGATACCTGCCTTTGTTAACCGGTTTCTGACCTGGATAAATACCTAAATAATGCTTCTCTACAATAGGAGTGTCCACAGGTTTACATCCAAGCGAGTGACTCTGGTAATATCCATTCCTTCTCATGACTTGAGTAAATATACCAAACCATGCACGAGGTGATTGGTTAAGTCTATAAAGTGACTTTCATAATCGACACACTCCGGTTCTCCCTCCGACATTATACCCTAGAGGAAAATCCATATATACCTTCTTCCAAATGCCCATGAAGAAAATCATTCTATACGTCAAATTGTTTCAGTGGCCAATCCAAATTTGCAGCTAATGAGATAAGAATACGTACCGTATTTATCTTGAATACTGGAGAAAAAGTTTCCTGGTAATCAACACCATGTTTGAGTATATCTTTTTGCTACTAACCTTACTTTATACCTGTCTATCGATCCATCGACCTTGTATTTAATTGTAAAGACCCATCTAGATCCATTTGGGTTTTTTTCCTTTCGGTAGTTCCATTACTTTCCATATATCATTCTTATGTTTTGCCTTCATCTCTTCATCCATTGTAGCCACCCATTTAGGATCCCTCAAGGCCTCCTCAACTCGGGTTGGTACTTGGATCATTTCCACATTATTTCCATGCTCAGCGTTTAGGTGCAAGGTTCTTGCATGACACATAATTTGCTATTGGATACTTCACTTTTCCTTTGGCAGAAAACCTGTCAGGAGAAACACCAAAATTTTACCTTGGCAGCAACTTATATGTACTTACAACATCATTTGGATTAGTTACATGAGCATCTATAATACTGACCTTAGGGATATTCAGAAAAGACACATTGGATGGCACTATCTAGCTAGATAGAGAAGGTGATGTGGGCTTGGCAAGAGTCAATTCATCCCCTGGTGTACTTGATTTGGCAACAACCTGCTGCTATACTTGTAGACATCGAAATTTCGGTGAAATGAATGTTAACCAATAATTAAAATTTCAACGCTCACGTGTCACATAAATTTTACATGTAGCGTGTGACTCAACGAAAAATCAAAATAAATTGGAAAGGTCATCAAATAGGACACGTGTCAATATCTGGCAGAAATGATTTATTTCATCTGATTATTTAAATCCAAAAATCAAGTTTTGGAATTCTATAAATAGGAAGCCAAGGCATTCATTTGAAGGGAGAAAGAAAGGAAGAAAGAAAGAAAGAAAGGAGTTTACATCACACCAAAACCTTGAAGCCTTGAAACTCTAAAGCTCTCAAGCAAAATCCCGAAGGATCAAGAAAACACTCTTCGTTCTTCGTCAAATCCTCCTTCAAGATCAAGCCCCAACGGCCCTTGAAGAACTTCCACCAACTCAAGATCAAGCCCCGACGGCCCTTGAGGAAAGTGTTCATCGTTCATCATCCATTCATCCTAAGATCAAGCCCCAACGGCCCTTTGGATCAACAACCTCAACAAATCCACACATACACTCAGTCTTCAAGATTAGGCCCAAAAGCCCTTGAAGATCCGCTCATCCATCAACAACCTCAAGACATCTGTTCAGTCTTCAAGATCAAGCCCCGACGGCCCTTGAAGAGAAGTGTTCATCGTTCATCATCCGTTCATCCTAAGATCAAGCCCCAACGGCCCTTTGGATCAACAACCTCAACAAATCCACACATCCAATCAGTCTTCAAGATTAGGCCCAAAAGCCCTTGAAGATCCGCTCATCCATCAACCTTCAAGATCAAGCCCAAAAGCCCTTGAAGATCCGTTCATCAACTGTTCATCCCTAGATCAAGCCCCGACGGCCCTTTGGATCAACAGCTCATCCACAAACCTACACCCTACGAAGATAGAATCAGAGGATCAAATTACAAAGAGATTGTAACCCCAAAATCATTAAACTTAAAATATATTTTGTACGCGTTATTCTTGTTTCTTGTTTCAAGAACTTTTCGTGTTTACAAATTTGGCACGCCCGGTGGGACTTTCTCTACCTCTCATCTCTGTCCCCGTTCAAGATATTCAAGCACAGTCCATGGCTTCAAACAAAGAACAAGTCATGACTATCGGCACTACCTCCATTGAAAAACAGCTGGTTAAGATGAAGGAAACAATTGCAAGGCTGATAAAGACTGCAGAGGAGAAAAACTTGCAAACCGCCGGACTCATCAACCGTCTGGAGGCGCAACATGGTGTCTTAGTGAAACCAAGCTCTCTTCCAACTAAGAGGACCGAAGAAGGCTTCAACCCAAATGCCTACGAACTCATGTCAAAGGCTAGGCATGACTTTGCTTCCTCTTCAAATCTTGGAAAGAAGGTTTCAAACACCGTCAACGACAAAGATCGCGACCTCACCGAGACTCGAAAGAAGTTGAAGGAGCATGATTATGGAGTTGACAACAACAAAGCTGGACTTGGCTTCACATCAAATGCACCCGTGAAGATTTCAAGCAAAGTGAAGAAAGCTAGCGCTCAACACATCAGCGTGAGCATTGAACAAGACCAAGAAGAGCCTAAACCCTCCCCTCGGACGTCGGTCTTCAATAGGATGAGCCATTCAAGCTCCAGAACTTCAGTGCTTAATCGCATTGGTGCTCAAGACCGAACCTCTGTCTTCAATAGGCTTAACGCGCCGACATCCCGAAGCTCTGTTTTTGAAAGGTTGTTAAAACCTAAGAAACAAAGCAACACAGTTATCTCTCCTCTGCGACGATCAGCTTCAGAAAGGTTTGAAGATAATGGGAAGCCTTTTGGAAAGAGGAAGACAACCCCAAAGGGAGAAAAGCTCGATGGGTTAGGAGAAAAAGACGACGCTCGAAGCTTGATTCCTTCAAGGATGGAGCGCCAAGCAATCCTAGAGGTCGACACAAAAGGACCACTGAAGGTAAGGAGGCGCATCATCGTCCACACTGGTAAATCTTCATGCCAACAAACCCAAGAGAATGGCACTGAAGAGGAGATCCAAGATGTTTTCTACATCACGGTTCAAGAAGGTAAAGAAGACGAAAGCCCGAGGAAATACTCAGAGTCCCTACTCTCCGACCCTGATCCAAGCGGCAGTACAACCATGCAAGTCATGACCACTGGAGCAACTTCAATCGAGGAGCAGCTAGCTCAGATGAATGAAGCAATCGCAAAGCTCACACGGACTGTGGAAGAAAAAGACTTGCAGATTGCCGCACTTGTCAACCAACTAGATGCGCTGCCCGACGTGAAAGTCGACCTAAATATTGGCCTATTAAAGAAAGAAGACGACGAAGAAGAGGAGCCACCAGTGGAGAAAGTTGAAGAGAAGCCGAAGCTAGACCAAGCAACGGCATTCATGGAATCTCTCTCTATCCAGCAGCTACAGGAGATGATCGCAAGCACTGTCAAGACACAGTACGAAGGAAGCTCGCATGACTCCGTACTGTACTCAAAGCCTTACTCCAAGAAGATTGATGCTTTGAAGATGCCAAGGGGTTATCAACCCCCAAAATTCATGCAGTTCGATGGAAAAGGCAACCCGAAGCAACATGTCGCCCATTTCATTGAAACTTGCAACAATGCTGGGACAGAAGGAGACTACCTCGTCAAACAGTTCGTGTGTTCGCTGAAAAGTAACGCTTTTGACTGGTACACTGACCTCGAACCTGAGTCTATCAACAGTTGGGACCAGCTAGAAAGGGAATTCCTCAACCGTTTCTACAGCACTCGTCGTACTGTAAGCATGCTAGAGCTGACCAGTACGAAACAGTGGAAAGATGAACCTGTCATCGACTACATAAATAGATGGCGCTCCTTAAGTCTGGATTGTAAAGATCGGCTTTTCGAAACCTCTGCCATTGAGATGTGCGTTCAAGGCATGCAGTGGGGACTACACTACATCCTTCAAGGCATCAAACCACGAACATTTGAGGAGTTAGCCACCCGCGCCCATGATATGGAGTTAAGCATCACCCGTCATGGGAAGAAAGAACAGATCGCCGACTACAAGAATGACAAAGTTTTGGGGCCAAAGGTGGATAAGGCTGCGTGGAAACCCACCAAGGAAGCAATGACGCTCAACACAACTCCAGTCAAAACCCATACACGAGGCAAGGCGATTCAAACCGAAGCTTTTCGTGATCAAGAGATACGTAGACGCACTTTGAAGGAGCTTGAGGAGAAGACTTATCCATTCCCCGACTCTGACGTGGTTGCCATGTTAGATGACTTGCTGGAAAAAAAGGTGATCGACCTACCTGAGTGTAAAAGGCCAGAAGATATGAACCGTACTGACAGTCCAAGGTACTGTAAATTCCACCGCTTCATTAGTCATCCGACAGAAAAGTGCTTTGTGCTAAAAGATCTCATCATGAAGTTGGCTCAGAAAGGGATCATCGAGCTAGATCTTAATGATGTGGTGAAGTCAAACTATACCACCGTCACTTCTGGCTCTTTGAACTCAAAATCTTCACCTCAACCGTTGGGGGCATGCTCCAAAACCATGTCAGTCAAGTCAAGTGAAGATGAAGGATGGATTCATGTCACTCCAAAGAAAATGTACAAGAAACATAGGTCTCCTCCACAAGTTCACCAATCGGAAAGGGGGCAAAGCAGCTACCGTCAACCTTCAAAGCTACATGAAAGTGTTGAGGATGATGAAGTTATGACACAAAGATCGTCCGTTGCCATCACGATGCGCGATTTCTTCCCAAAAGACTTCTTCAATCACTCAGTCAAGACTCCTTGCTATGAAGATTGCAAGGAATGCCTCTCTAAGATCGCTTGACAGCAACAATCAAAAGCTCCTCGTTCGCACGAGCCTAAAAGGCGACAATCAAAGGCTCCTCGTTCGCACGAGCCTAAAAGGTGACAATCAAACGCTCCTGGCCCGCAAGAGCATAAACTGTGTACGGCAAAATCATCATCAAAACCATCACCCATGTGAACTACGTTATGACTTGATCTCTTCGTTGGAAGAGTACGTAGGCAACTTGAAACTTCAAAACTTCAAGTACAGTCACATCAAAATAAATAAATAAATGTTTCATTAAAGAAAGTCAATTTTATTACAAAAGAAAAGAAAAAAAAAATACATATGTTACAATGTATTAGAAAAAATATATATATTCTCTATCAAAAAAAAATAAAATAAAATAAAATAAAATAAAATAAAATAAAAATAAAAAAAATAATAAAAAAATAAAAAAAATAAAAAATACATGTTAAAGTGGGTTTGCACCCATGCCAACTCAAAGAAACAGAAGTTGAAGTCCACAAAAAGAGGAGCCCAAATCCAAGCCCAAGCCAGTGAGCCCAGCTACAAATGCCAGACCCGGGCCCGGCTCTCAAAGCCCGATCTGCGTGTGCTCCTTCATCCATCCCTTCGACTTGCAGTTCTCCATAACATAGGTCACGGCCCATTCTTCCAGCCCACATTCCTCGTCAACGCTGCACAGAAAATAAGACCTCCAGATAAGCATCAAATGAGGAAGCCCAGAACACTCCAACCCCTCTCTGCTTTCCTTCTTCTGTTCTTGCTTTCGCCGGCAAAATCTCACCTTCCATTCACCACCATAGCAGGCCAGCTCAAAAGGGTACCGAGATTTCGCGCATGAAATCGGGTTTCAAGATCCGGATCTTCGCAGCAATGGTTGCAGAGCCTTGGATTTTGAAGATGGGTAACCAGGTAAGCTCCAATCTGAAGCACGCTCTTCCTTTTCAACCTTCGAAAAAATCAGCAGTTCCCAAATCTCAACCCGCCGCCGGCGCCAAAACCCAGAAGCAGACCGTTGGCATTCTCTCCTTCGAGGTCGCCAATGTCATGTCCAAGACCGTCCATCTCCACAAGTCTCTCACCGACTCCGAGATCTCGAAGCTCAAAAACGAGATCTTGAAGTCCGAGGGAGTGCTCAACCTGGTCTCCGCCAACAAGGCCTATCTTCTCGAGCTCGCCATGGCGGAGAAGCTGGAGGAGCTGAACCGGGTCGCCGCCGTCGTGGGGAGGCTCGGGAAGCGGTGCGTCGAGCCGGCTCTGCAGGGGTTCGAGCATGTCTATGCCGACCTCGTTAATGGGGTCATTGATATGAAGGAGTTGGGGTTTTTTGGTAAAAGACATGGAGGGTATGGTGAGAAAAAATGGAGAGGTATGTCAATGCTACTTCCAATTTGTACAGCGAAATGGAGGTTTTGAATGAGTTGGAGCAGGCCACCAAGAAATTTCAGCACAATCAGCACGAGGAGAGCAAGAGGAGCTCTTACAGCGCCAACGGGAAATTGTACTCGGGGCATTCCCAAATCGCTGCCGCTGAGGATAACAACAGCAGCCACAGGGACACCAGTAAAACCAAAAACTGTCCTGCTCTGCTTCTGGGTCGCTTCGAAATCGGCAAGCTCTTCGTCCATGCTCACCCTTCTGGCATCGACGCCCCTAAGATCTCTTTTGCCGCGAAAGAGCTCCATGCAGCAGAATGGAAAGGAGACTTACTTGCAGTGGGTGTCTCAGAGAAAGATTTGGCGAAAGATGAGAACTCCAAGTTTCAAAATTCAGTATTGAAGAAGCTAGATTCCCATTTGGGTGGTCTATTGGCTGAAGCATCTTCTGAGGAAGACTTCACCGGAAAGTCTGGCCAGTCAACAATTGTTAGGCTTCCGGGTCTTGGCTCGAAGAGGGTCGGCTTGTTTGGGTTTGGCCAATCTGCTTCGTCTACAGAGGCTTTCCGAGGTCTTGGTAAGACAGCAGCAGCAGCAGCAAAGGCTGTTCAAGCCGGTGACATTGCTATCGTGCTTGCCTATTCAGAGGGGATTTCTGCAAAAAAAAAAAAAAAAATTTATATATATATAATACTGCTTCTGCAATAGCTTCTGGAACTGTGCTGGGGATATATAAAGATAATAGGTACAAATCAGAGTCAAAGAAATCAGTTCTAAAATCTGTTGACGTTCTGGGTCTCAGAACTGGACCTGAAGTAGAGAAAAAGCTCAAGTATGCTGAAGATGTTACTTCTGGAATAATTTTTGGGAAAGAGCTAGTAAATTCACCTGCCCATGTTGTCAGGCACTGCTGCTGTTGCAGATGCGCAATTCAATCTGCAGTCGCAGTTGTTGGGCTCGCCGAGACAAAAAGGCGGTCTGGTCCAAGGTTCCCAATTTCATCAAGAGAGTGAATCAGGGGCAGGGCCAACTTAGGCAACAATTGGCCCAACAAAATTCACTCACCTCTGCACAGGTTCTGAGCTTGCCTCTCTTCAAGCGGTTGACTTCCGCCATGAAATCTGGAGATCTGAGCTTGGAGATGGTGGAGACGTGTTTGATGCATTATGCTAAGAAGTACATTCCTGGAATTTCGAGAACGAATCGAAAGCCTTCGTCTTCTTCCTCAGGCGTCGCCATCGCCACTACCGCCGCCGCATCGTCGGGTTTAGCTTCGAGAGTCAGCAGAGAGAACTTTTGGAGATCATCATCTCCAATCTTCCATTGGAGAAGAGCTCCAGACCTTCGACCGTGACCCGATTCCTCTTCGGGCTTTTGCGAACCGCCAACATACTCAACGCCTCCGATGCCTGCAAGGCCGCCTTGGAGAAGAAGATCGCAAAGCTCACTCCGGCCACCATGATCAAAATCAACGAAGAGCTTCATTGACCGCTGTCAAACGACTAGCCGGTCTTCAAACTCGACGCCTTACACTCTGCCTCAAGATCTGGCTGTTTCTGCACCTCTGCCATGGCTGCTGCCTTTGAATGTGATCAACAAAATCAAAGTTTGTCAACTCACACCCAAAGATCTCATCCGTCTGCTTGCCTCTGCTGCTGCCTTTGAATGTGATTGACAAAATCAAAGTTTGTCAACTCACACCCAAAGATCTCCTCCGTCTTCTCTCGAACTCGGCCTGGGTTTTCACCCACAAACCTAGCCTTGCAGAGCACCATATATATAAATTAAAAAAAAAAATAATAATAATAATAAATAAAATAAAAAAAGATGATGCATGCTACTATTAGCAAGCCAAAACAAAAAGGAAAAGTGGTAGAAATGATGGTGTCGTGGGGAAAGCAAATGTCCAAAATATATATATATATATAAAATATTATAAAAAAAAAAAATCTATCTTGGTGGATCAGTACCACCGAAAGCAAAGAAAAAAATATAATAAAAAAAAAAGATCTATCTTGGTGGATCAGTACCACCGAAAGCAATAAGAAAAAAAATAACAATAAAAAAAAAGAGGATCTTGGTGCACCGGCACCATGTGGAAAAAAATAATATATATATATGCACTCTATTTAGCACATTACGCTAAATAAAATAAGGTTTATTTATTGATATCTCTGATAAATTACAGATATGTGCTTACACATGAAAAAAAAAAAAAAAAAAAAAAAAAAAAACAAGATTGGAGCTTTCACAAAGGATGTTCACGTGAAGCCCCATTATTTGGCAAAACTCTCGGAGCGGAAGGCATCGGAGCGGGAGGCATCGAAGATAGAGCATTCGAGGCCTCAATACTTGGCCAAACGCTGGAAGACCCAGGAAAAATGTGCCTCTGGAGGAAAGACGAAAACCTTTGACGGTCACTTTGAATCCGACCTTCAGACTCTTGCAGCTCATCAAGCTTTCTCTTCATGCCCGTCGAATAGTTGTTTGCAAGCACGTGCAAACTTCTATTCTCATACTTCAGCTGCTTGATCTCTTGCTTGAGACTTTCCACCTCCGCCATCAAGGATTCAACTTGGCGGGAGCGAGCAAGTAGGCGTTGGCCCATGTTGGACACAGAGCCTGCGCACTGAACACTGAGAGCGAGGGACTCTTGAACGGCCAACTCATCGGACCGTCTTGAAAGCAGCCGACTATCTTCAGGAGTGAGGAGGTTCCTAGCTACTATCGTAGCTGTTGTTGCGTCCTTCATCACAGAGTCTTCACCTGTAAGAGGACCGTTAGAAGATAAAAAAAGAAGGGCACCATACATTACCTTGACGGGGCACAACCGGATCGCTGCTGAGACTCAAATCTAAGCAAAGGTTCGATGAGTTAGTCATTTTTCAAAGGTGTTCAAAGAGAAGGGATAAAAAATTTCAAAGGGTCGGAGACAATTTTTCAAGAATGGGCAATCTTCAGAGTGTGAATGTTGGGGTGATCAATACCGCTCTATAAAAAGCCAAGCGACACGACCACCGATTCAAAAATCCGGATTTTCCAGCGTGAAGTTCGGCGACGCGTTCGCGGCTTTTCAGAAAACGCGTTCAACTTTGTCAAAAGATATCTGACAAAGTCGAGAACACGTGGAGGCCATCATCGCAACTACACGTCTTTAGCCGACAGGCGCAAAGTTCGACAATGCTTTCTCTGCTTTTCAGAAAACGCGTGCAACTTTGTCAAAAGTGGCGCTCGTTCAGAAATCGAAGAGGCGTCGTTCAGAAATCGAAGAGGCGTCGTTCAGATATCGAAGAGACGTCTGTCGACAAGGGTAAAAGAACAAGACCACCACTTGCTATTAAAAAATCCCTATATGTGTCGACCTTCGTCTCTTATGGCAAGGCAGACCTGAAGAAAATGCCCAACTCTTCCTCACCTCTGAGGGCGCACTCCCAGCAAACCCTCTCGAAATACACAACTCTTCTTCTTCCTTTGAGAAAACCTATTCAACCTTTGAAGATACCAGATGCCTGGAGTACAGATGACCCAGGAGGAAACGATAGATTGAAGCATGTGCTGATTCATTCACCGCTTCTTCAAAAGCAAAGGTATCTCATATCATCAAGGGCGAAAGCAAAGGTATCTCATATCATGCTTTTTCCCTATCTTTTCTTTTGCCCTTGTTCTCACCTGCCAAGACAAGGACAGAGGAAGCAATATGTCGGAACCTCCACTCAAACCAGTTGTCACCAAGGAGTGAAGCACCATTTAAATGCAAAGGTTGCATTTAACTCCTGCATCGGAGGACAAATACTACAAGAAAAGATGCTAAACCTGCATAAGGAAATACCACTTCTGCAAAGGGGAGCAAGTAAGGCAAGTGAAAATGATACATCGAAGCATGTGGAGACAAGCATAACAAATATATGTGCTGATTCATTTGCTGCTTCTTCGAAAGCAAAGGTATCTCATATCATGCTTTTTCCCTGTCTTTTCCTTTGTCTTTGTTATTACTCGCATGGCAAAGTGAAAGAGAGCAGTCAGCGGCACTTGGAGTCAGTCTTCCGATCTGGAACCGACTACCTGGAATCTATTCCTGATTGCTTACCTAGTATTGCTCTCGAGTAGTCATCTTCAACGGTTGATACACTGCCAGAGAAGGGACAAGGAAACTTCAATCTTTCCAACCCTCTTCAATACGAATTGGAAAGATTGAACAAAGAAACAGGTCAGCACCTCCACCTTGTACTTGCCTGCCATATCCTGAAACCGCTCGTAGACCTTCGGGGGGAGACCAAAAGAATCCTGCTGCCCAGTTCAAGAGTAGCACAAAGGAAAATCAACGAGCGGAGGAGACCAGAAGAATCCTCCAGCCCAGTTCAAGATCAAGCCTCAATGGCCCTTGAAGAAATCACAAGTCCGATTCAAAATCAAGTGTTCACCACCCTTGAATCAAATTCAACTCCATATAAAAGGAGCAAGTTCAGACATGTGGAGGAGACCAGAAGAATCCTCCAGCCCAGTTCAAGATCAAGCCTCAATGGCCCTTGAAGAAATCACAAGTCCGATTCAAAATCAAGTGTTCACCACCCTTGAATCAAATTCAACTCCATATAAAAGGAGCAAGTTCAGACATGTGGAGGAGACCAGAAGAATCCTCCAGCCCAGTTCAAGATCAAGCCTCAATGGCCCTTGAAGAAATCACAAGTCCGATTCAAAATCAAGTGTTCACCACCCTTGAATCAAATTCAACTTCATATAAAAGGAGCAAGTTCAGACCTTCGGAGGAGACCAAAAGAATCCTCCAGCCCAGTTCAAGAGTAGCACAAAGGAAAATCAACGATTGGAGGAAACCAGAAAATCTTCCAGTCGAACTCAAGATCAAGCATCGATGGCCCTTGAAGAAATTTCCAGCTCAATTCAAGATCAAGCCTCGACGGCCCTTGGGTTGACATCTACATTAAGGGACTTCAAAACGCATCTTCTACACGTGACAAGCACATGTCAACGACGCGCCTTGAAGTGGGGGCATTTGTAGACATCGAAATTTCGGTGAAATGAATGTTAACCAATAATTAAAATTTCAACGCTCACGTGTCACATAAATTTTACATGTAGCATGTGACTCAACGAAAAATCAAAATAAATTGGAAAGGTCATCAAATAGGACACGTGTCAATATCTGGCAGAAATGATTTATTTCATCTGATTATTTAAATCCAAAAATCAAGTTTTGGAATTCTATAAATAGGAAGCCAAGGCATTCATTTGAAGGGAGAAAGAAAGGAAGAAAGAAAGAAAGAAAGGAGTTTACATCACACCAAAACCTTGAAGCCTTGAAACTCTAAAGCTCTCAAGCAAAATCCCGAAGGATCAAGAAAACACTCTTCGTTCTTCGTCAAATCCTCCTTCAAGATCAAGCCCCAACGGCCCTTGAAGAACTTCCACCAACTCAAGATCAAGCCCCAACGGCCCTTGAGGAAAGTGTTCATCGTTCATCATCCATTCATCCTAAGATCAAGCCCCAACGGCCCTTTGGATCAACAACCTCAACAAATCCACACATACACTCAGTCTTCAAGATTAGGCCCAAAAGCCCTTGAAGATCCGCTCATCCATCAACAACCTCAAGACATCTGTTCAGTCTTCAAGATCAAGCCCCGACGGCCCTTGAAGAGAAGTGTTCATCGTTCATCATCCGTTCATCCTAAGATCAAGCCCCAACGGCCCTTTGGATCAACAACCTCAACAAATCCACACATCCAATCAGTCTTCAAGATTAGGCCCAAAAGCCCTTGAAGATCCGCTCATCCATCAACCTTCAAGATCAAGCCCAAAAGCCCTTGAAGATCCGTTCATCAACTGTTCATCCCTAGATCAAGCCCCGACGGCCCTTTGGATCAACAGCTCATCCACAAACCTACACCCTACGAAGATAGAATCAGAGGATCAAATTACAAAGAGATTGTAACCCCAAAATCATTAAACACAAAAATATATTTTGTACGCGTTATTCTTGTTTCTTGTTTCAAGAACTTTTCGTGTTTACAATACTGTTATAGTTTCCTACGTAAAAACTTGTCGACGGTCTGCATCAGTCTCGGCAGGGAGCAGCTAAAGGCTAATATCATTCTCGGCATTTTCTTGCCGAGACACTATTGCCCCATTTTTATTATTTTCTTCAACACAGGCTCCCCCTAAAGTACATATCACATTTTCTGGTACCTATAACCACCCAAAGTCACCTTAATCACCACTGGCGTTCTCACCGTGATGATTTGAAGGTGATGAGATCAGAGAATAAAAATACTCAGATTAAAAAAAAGTAACATCCATTATCACATACATTTGTCGAGTTTCAAGATGGTAGCACTTATACCTTTTCTGTTGGGAGGCAAAACCAACAAAGACACAATGAAGGGCACATGGATCCAATTTGCTACGATGAATCTTATGAATATGAACATTTGCTACACATCCAAAAACACAAGGAGTAAGATTATTGGTGGATACTACGGGAACATGTTCCGTCAACACTTGAAGAGATGTATGAAATTCCACAACCCAAGATGGCATACGATTAATCACACACACAACATAGGTAATGGCTTCAGGCCAAAACCGTTTAGGCATGGACGCACCAATGAGCAAGGCACAAGCAGTTTTCAAGATATGATGATTTTTTCTTTCAGCAACCCCATTTTATTGTGGAGTACGAGGACAAGTAGTTTCATGGAGAATTCCTTGATCCCGAAGAAAGCCAGCCAATTCAGAACTAATATATTCCCCTCCATTATCAAATCGGAGAACTTTAATAATAGAGGAATATTGTGTTGTAATCTTTTGAGAGAATGACCAAAACACCATACTAACATCGATTTTATTTTTCATCACATATATCTAAGTCATACGGGTGTAGTCATCAACAAAGGTAACAAACCATTTAATTTCGGAAAGAGTACTAATGGGAGAAGGTCCCCAAACATCATAGTGCAAAAAATCAAACGGAAACAATCTTTTATTCATACTAGGAGAAAATGAAGCATGATGGCTCTTCACGAGAATACATACTTCACAATGTAAGTTTGATCGTTTTATTTCATGAAATAAATTAGGTAACATACGCCTTAAATAACCAAATGAAGCATGTCCTAACTGACGATGCAGTAACCAAACTTCTTGCAAATTATTGGTACGGGATGCTCGAAATGCATTAGCTCTGCCAGGAATGACGTCATCCACATAATACAAACCCTCTCTCTTACTACCATGCCTAATTATCTCCTTGGTCTGAATATCCTAAAGAAAATAAAAGAGTGGATACATGAGTACAACACAATCTAGTTGCTCAATAACTTGAGGAATAAATAACAAATTATGAGACAACGATAGAACAAGTAAGCAATGATGAAGGGAGAGGGCCGGTGTGAGATCCACGATATCAGCCCCAAAACCGGTGCAGTGGTGCCATTTATCGTTGCTACACACTTCCAATGAGTCGTTGTCATACAAGTAAACAAATTTTTATCAAAGGTCATATGGTCGTTACACCAGAGTCCAGAAGCCAACCTGTATAATGTTCAGTGTCGGAGGTTAAAAAAACACACCCTATAATACTTGTATTAGATGATGATTCACCGGGATTAGTCTTAGTCAACAAGCTTTGACTCAGATCTCCAGGGGTAGGCTTGGCTTCCTTGGTACTAGGTGCGGCTGAGGCAATGGATGCATGGCTCCCACTTGCTCTTTTATCAGCTCCCTTATTTGCACGTAACTTTTTCTTGCCATACCGCCTTAAGATCGACATAGTACACACCAATAGGATGCTCTTCCTAACGAAGTCGAAATGACTTTACCTTTAACTCATAAATCTGAGAAATATCATAACCATCATAATATGTCCAAGCAACTTCTTACCATACTTCTTTAGCGGTACAAAGATGGAGGAAAAACCCCATGATGGTAGGATCCATGGAATTAATCAACCATCATTTCACAATTGCAGTCCCAGTTTCTCATGTTTCATATTCAGCTCTTTCTTCCTTGAGTTCCTTGATACTCGCTGTCACGAACCTTTTCTTACCATGTTCAGTAATATGCATCTCCAATACTTTGGACCAAAGAGGATAATTTGATCCATTGAGTTTTATGGTATTTGGTACGTTTGAAGCATCATTATGTATAACTACATGGCTCATAAAGGAATTGTTGGTGGTTGAACCACCCTCCAACTTCAGCCATGAGTTTTCTTCGACACTAGCCATTGCGACAACACACATAAGCAGCAATAAATACCACATCAATCTCGGCTCCCTGCATGGATGCATCGAAGAACAAAAAAAATGTAGATTTTTTTTTTTTTTAGCACGACAGCAGCAGCATGGTGGGATTTTCTTCTAGGGTTACTACTCAGCTAGGACGCCAAATAGAAATATACGACTTAATTTTCATGTATTTCATAATTTTGAACATAAGTACATACAATCCTTGTTCCATAAGGAAACAATAAAGGACAGAAATATATCCTTCCTAAAACATGACCCTAATATTTACACAATATTTCATTCATTTTCTCCTAAATATTGACTCACGCCAATAATTCAAACCATGTTGGTGTTGAATAACATGTCAACAACACTTTTTGGTGCTTGTTTGGCTTACACCCACCAAGAAAAATTATTTGTTTTGGTTCGACCTGTAATCATATATGAAATAGCATCCCACCAAGAAAAAGTATTTATTTTGGTTCGACCCGTAATCATATATGAAATAATGGATGGTATAAATTTAGCAACTGTTTTCCCCCATGATCCATTGCGAGAAAGGGATAATCTAGAACTTAGGGTTATAAATTATATACTTTATGAAAATGGTAAACCAATTATGGGAATTTCTGGCACAAGTATTCAATTAGTTCGGACCTATTTACTACCAAGATAAAAAAAATTCTTCTCCTCTTCCTTTATTGAAGTACGTGCAAATGGTCTGATTCAAGATTTCCTAAAGAATCAACTTAGTGAAATTCCATACTTCGTATATCTGAAAAAGGAATGATCCGTTAGGTTTGGGATATGCAAATGATATTTTAACGAGCTAGAAGGATTTGAGTTAAGTCACACTATGATAGTTTTTATTTTTTATTTTTTTTTAATACAATGATATATTACACTAAGGGGAGGGGGAGTTCGGCTAAGCCACACAATGGACAACTTAATTTGGTATCAAATTTGCCATCCACGAGATTCAACCCTAAGACCTCTCACTTACAAGTGAAGAAGAATAACACCAAACTGTAGTACTAAGTGGCTAAGTCACACTATGAGTTAGACATAATAATGTGGTATCATACTTATTATATACAAGAATCAAACCTTAGAAATCTTGAGTGAAAAAAATATCATTAAGCTATAATACCATTGTTGTAAAATTGAGGATATGTGTACAGTGGAACATAAAGTAAATAAGACACAATATTTATGAGGTTTGGTAAGTGTGCCTACGTTCTCAGGACAATAGTAGTACTTTCTTTCATTATCTGAAATAAAAGGAGTACAAAATAACTCTCCTTATTTTCTCTATTCTCTCTAACCTAGCTCACTGGTATTTTCTCATGCATAGCTTTTTTTTCTTTTCTCTCTTCCTTTCTTCTTTTCTTTCCTTTCCTCCGTATCTTTCTCTCTTATATTGTTTTCATACATTGCATATGCTCTTTATATAGAACACTTACCATGTAAAAGTCCACAATCCCAAATGTTGAATGTTGAAATTCTATACACCAAAATAGTAAATAACAAAACTTTCTTTGACTTCCATTCTTCAATTTCACATGTTTGTTCATGTGTGTGAAGTCAAGACTTTTAGGTTTGGCTTTCCTTGTCAAATATTGTAATTGAAACTCATACATGCTCAATATAGCTTTAGGATATACTCTGTTTATGGGCTTCTGTTGTTGGAGTAAATGTTCAACATGTGGCAAATTTCACCTTAAAAGGTTTGTTCATGCATGTGCATTTCATATCTATATTTGTGTTGCATTTTGTCTAGTTTGATTGTCTAGTCAGTTTTGTGCGCTCACTTCCAGCTCTCTAGGCACACAAATTAAGACAGGCTACATGGGCCGACTGACACCTTTCTGCTGGTGGTCAATTTCAGGCCATTGATCTGCTTAGATTTCTTTTGCAGCTGATAATTGTCCTTGGGACAAATTGGCTGATGGAAAATCAAATTTCCTTGGGTAGATTTATTCCCTAGGGTTTCAGTTTGTTTTTTAAGGGTTTAGAATTTATTTTAAAGTGAGAGAGTTGCCTTAAAGGCTTTAAGCTTGCCTCTTCTCTATTTATGAAACCCTAACTGCCAAACCTTCTTCATGCATTAAACACCAATCATTAGGAAGTAGGTTTGCATTGTTTTCATGGTCTTACATTAAGTTTCAAATCCTTATATAGACCTGTTTTAGGATTCACATCAGTTTCCTCCTTCAAATATAGACCTGTTTCAAATATTTGACTGGAGAAACTAACTGGTCATTGAATTCAGATTTTACAGAACCATCATTTTCATATCATTTGCATTAGTTGTGTTGGTTCTCAATGCCACAAGGTGATAAGCTTAGGAGGAGCTGCCAGTTCGTGAAGATCGTGGGAGTCCATCTCGTGTAAGGTAAGGTTGCATAAAGGTAAAGCTGCTCCATAGATAGGGTTCTAGGAATTGAGCTTTGTGTGGATCTTTATATGAATCTTTGTTTACACTAGTGGATTGGACTCACTAGTGAGTCCTTGGTTTTTTAACCTAGAGGTGGATTTTTCCAGCCAAAAACTCCTTGTGTTGTTTATTGTTATTCTTGCTAACATATCTTGTTATTTTGCATGTTACACATTGACTTTAGGTTTGCAAAGAGATATGTGCTGTTAACTAAGTTTAGTTGTACACTGAACTAGACCTTTGTTAACTAGAGTTAAGTTGGTAAAACAGGTATAGTTGTTTATTCTCTATTTTGGTAAACTAAAAAATTTGATCTTAGTTGATTGGTGATGCTGACTAGTCAGTTAAGCATAAATTTTAAATTGCAAGATATTCCGAATGGTACCAATTTCAATTGATATCAGGGCGTTGTTTTAGATATACATATAGTAATTTTTGGGAGTGACTGATATTGGGTGGAATCTCACCATGGATCGTGAACATGTTGCTGCCTTTTGCAATTTTCCTCCATACTTTGATGGAACTAATTATGCTGCATGGAGTGAAAAATTTCAAATCTTTTTGGAAGCTCAAGACTTAGTTGCAGTTAACTATCTTACCTTAGAATGGAGGGCATCGTCAAGAAATGTTAATGGTGAATCAGTGATTAAGCCCAAGGATGAATGGGTTCAAGGAGAAATTTCTTCTGCCATGGCAAATAGGAAAGCAAGAAATGCTATTGTTTCTGCCATTTCGTCTAATCAGTTTGCTCATGTTCATTATTGTTTAACTTCCAAACAAGCTTGAGACATGCTCATAATACTTCATGAAGGTGACAAACAAGTAAGAGTTCTAAAGTTCCAGATGACCCTTTCAAAATTTGAGGATTTGACATTGCTCGAGTATGAGACTTTCTCGGATTTCTATGAGAAAGTTGAAATGTTAACAAATGAAGCCTTGGGGTTAGGGAAGCCTATTGATGAAACAACAGTTGTTCAAAAGATCTTGAGATGCTTGCCCAAGAGATTTCAAGTAAAGAAGGCTACCATTGAAGAGTTTCAGGACTTAAATGAGATCAAGCTTGGAAAATTGGTGGGGAAACTCATCACCTACGAAATGGAGCTTGACATAGATGAAAGTGACTCCAAGAAGAGAAAAGAAGTGGCCCTTCAAGGTGTTAAGAGCTGTGAGGTTGTTGGTGATGTGTGTAGACAAGCCTTAGAAGATGAGCTTGCCTTATTCGACAAACAATTTAGAAGAATTCTAAAAAACAAAGGAAAAGATTCTAAATGGGTTGGTGAGTCATCCAACAGTTGGGAGAAACAATATGCTGGAGTGAAGCACAAAGGTCGCTAGAAAAGTTGACAAAGGTTTGTCGAAGGTACCTAGTCCCTGTTTTGCATGTGAGGGAAGTGGGCACCATGCTGCTAAATGTGCTAGCACCAAATTCCTTAGACAAAAGCGTGAAAAAGCAATGATGGCTATCTGGAGTGATAATGATGATCAAGAGTCTGTCTTGTCTTACAAGTCATCAAAAGATGAAGAAAATATTGTTGCTTTTGTTGCTCCAATACAAGAAGTGTCTCCAAGTGATGATGATATTGTACTAAATGACAGTGAGGAGATGACTTATGATGAATTATGCATTAAGTAAGATACTCTCTTTGATGAGATCTATACTACAAAAGTGGAGAAGATGGAGCTGACTAAGAAGATTGTTAAGTTGCAAAAGGAAAACAAGTCTCTTCGTCTAGTCAGATTTGAATTGGATGAAAAAATTGGTTATCTTAAGATCCGTGTCAGGGAACTAAATAGGAAGGAGTCTAATTTCAATGATAAAGATGAGAAAGATGATGATAATTTCTGGTCTTGAAGTTCAAGTTCAAAGCTTGATGGTAGCTCATGAAAACTTGATGAATCAAATTCATGTGTTGAAGACAAATAATGTGTTGTATCATGAGGCTAACCAGACCAACTAATTGAATTGAATGAGGCAAATGATAAAGTTATTCGTCTTACCATTAGGGCTGAAAAAATTGACAAGATGCTCAGTGTTGAGAAACCACATGGTGACAAACGTGGTCTTGGATATGTAGAAGGTGCTTAAGCTCAATGACCACAAAATCAAAGTTTGTGAAAGAATCTATTCCTATAATATCTAAAGTCAATTCAAGTTCAAAAACTAGATTTATTGCCACATGTCATCACTGTGGTGAATTGGACCACATTCGATTGAAGTGCAATAAACTCTACTCTGTGAAGAATGATACATTGAAGAATCAAGTAGACCAACTAGTCACTGAAGTGAACAGAATTGCACAACTTGTGCAGTCATCCAGTTTGGGAAGTATGAAGCCTTGGTCCAAATGGACTCAGAAAGTCTCCAATCGATGTTTGGTTGTCCTCAACGCACTATCTACCACCAAACCAAATGTGTGGTATCTCGATAGTGGGTGTTCTCGTCACATGTTTGGGGGACAAGGATGCCTTCCTATCTATTTCACCTTTCAATGGTGGAGGTATTGGTGTTGTTTTTGGTAGTGGAGATAAGTCCCAAATCACTACAAAGGGGTTTGTAAATATTTCTGGTCTACCAATATTTCTGGTCTACCTCAGCTTAAGAATGTTAGTTGTGTGGAAGGTTTGAAATCAAGTCTCTTTTAGCATTAGCCAACTATGTGATGAAGTGGCAGATGAAGTTTGCTTCTCCAAGAAAGGCTGTTGAATTATGGATGAATCATGGAAAGAATATTATGGTTATTCTAAGATTTGGTGTCAGTTGTTACATTCTTGATGCTTCAATGGTTGGTGATTCCTCAAAGTGCAACAATGCAATTGATGATGCTATTGTGTTGTGGCATAGAAGACTTGGGCATGTTAACTTCAAAGATTTTCATAAGTTGTCTATTCGTGAAGTTGTAAGGGGTTTACCTCATCTTTCAGTGTCAGTGTCTAATTCCTATGTTTGTGGACCTTGTTAGTTGAGAAAGCAGACCAAAGTAGCTCACAAAAGGTTAAATGATATTGCAACCTCCAAGACTCTATAATTGGTGCATATGGACTTTGTTGACCTAATCTAGACACTATCTATTGGAGGGAAAAAGTATAGTCTTGTAATCGTGGATGACTTCTCTAGGTATACTTGGGTGTGTTTCTTGAGGAAAAATTAGATACTTTTCAAAGTTCTTCACCGTGTATTAAGTAATGATGAATGAATCTCTATCCAGTCGTCCCTCTCTTGTTAGAATTAGAACTGATCATGATACTGAATTTGAGAATACTCCATTTGATGAATTTTGTTCTACTCATAGCATCAAACATGAATTTTCTGCTCTTATCACTCCTCAACAAAATTGTTGAAAGGAAAAATCGTGTTCTAATTGAGATGACTAGGGTTATGTTGAATAACAAGAATCTAGCAAAGCACTTTTGGGCTAAAGCCTGAAGCTATGGGCATTACATGTTACATCTCAAATCGTGTGTTTCTTAGGCCATGAATTGATGTGACTCTTGATGAATTTTGGAGAGGTAAAAAGCCAATAAAGAAGCACTTTAGAGTTTTTGGTAGTATTTGCTACATTCTGAGAGATCAGAAACATCTAGTCAATTTTACCACAAAGAGTGATGAAAGAATCTTTCTGGGATACTCCAACACAAGCCGAGCTTATAGAGTTTACAATCTTCGAACAAATACCATCATGGAATCCATAAATGTCAAAGTTGATAACTCCATTGTTCATCCTGCTCTTGATGTTGAAAATGATGATTTGTTTTCTCCTCTCTTGAAGGATAACGGTGATGTTTCTGTTGAGTCAGATGAGTTATCAGAAAGTGACATAGAGAGTGAATCTAGTTCTGAGCAAGATTCCCATATCATGTTCAAGGACAAGCCAAAGTGGGCTAGAAGTCATCGAGATGATGAAATAGTGGGTCCTGTTGACAAGGTTGTTAGAACTCGAAGGCAAATTGCTGATGAAGTTGCCAATATGCTATGTGTCACAAATTGAGCCTAAATATATTAAAGATGTTTTAGCTGATGAGGAATGAATTTTGGCCATGCAAGAAGAGCAGAATCAATTTGAAAGGAATAAAGTCTGGTTACTTGTTGATCGTTCATTGAGTACTAATGTCATTGACACCAAATGGATTTACAAGAACAAGTCTAATGAGTCAGGAAATGTGATAAAAAAATAAGGGCAGACTTATTGCTTAAGGATACTCTCAACTGAAGGTGTTGATTTTGATGAAACATTCGCTTCTGTTGCTCATCTTGAATATGTCAAACTTTTTTGTGCTATTGCATGCCATTTAAAGTTCAAACTATTTCAAATGGATGTCAAAATCGTATTCCTTAATGGATATCTTAATGAAGAGGTCTATGTGGAATAACCAAAGGGCTTTAAAGATTCTCATAGGCCAAATGAGGTGTACAAATTGAGGAAGGCCTTATGGTCTTAAACAAGCCCCACATGCATGGTATGACAGATTATCTTATCATCTTCTTGGTCATGGTTACACACGTGGCTCAGTTGACAATACACTTTTTGTGAAGCATGTGAAATCTCATGTTGTGATTGCTCAAGTATATGTGGATGATATTGTTGTAAGATCCACCTTTGATTCTCTTGTGAAGCAGTTCATTGATATGATGACCAGTGAGTTTGAAATGAGCCTTGTTGGTGAACTATACTACTTTCTTGAACAAGAAAATGATGACATTTTCGTCTCTCAAGCCAAGTATGCCAAGAATCTGGTGAAGAAATTTGGTCTTGAAGGATCAAGGGTTGCAAGATCACCAATGAGTATGTGTGCCAAAATTCACAAGGACTTGAGTGACAAGGATGTTGACCAAACCTTGTATACAAGCATGATTAGAAGCCTACTCTATTTGACTGCAAGTAGACCGGATATTGCCCTTGCAGTTCGGGTGTGTGCTCGCTTTCAAAGTTGTCATAAGAAGTCTCATTTACTAGCAGTCAAGAGGGTTATTAAGTATGTGACACCACTGATTATGGACTTCAATATACTCATGACACCAACACAATTTTAAAATGTGGGAAGTCAAAATAAATTAATGATTTTGCTTATGTGGAGCCCAGTCAGTGGATTTTATTCAAAGAAAAAACTATGTCAAGTTTGAAGTAAAGAAAAATCATTTTTAAGGGATAAAGTCATATTTTCAGTTATTATTACATAATAATATCCATTGAACATTATACAAGTCTCAAACCTAAATAAGTACGTGCTCGATTGAATCCAGCGGTATAACCCTATAATAATATCGATTATTCTGTCGTCCAACGGGCATGGGATGCTTGCATTTTATTTCCTCGTGGTCGGTCGGTCCACATTTAATACAATACATGCTTGGCAATAACACGACATTTGATGGAGGGCGCCGAATTACCACAATAGACATCATAGTACATGAAAACAAGAGATACAAACTTCATCACAAAGATTCAAAGCCTTTACATTTGATACATAACATGTGTTGAATTGCTTGCTCTTGATACTTTGGTCACCTAAGACTACGAGATATATGCTTCTTTTCGTTTCACGCTGTGTTTCGGCTAAAACTATATTAAGGGTGCTTTTGTTATCCATTTTCTGTCCATTTGTTTATACAAAAACATGGTTCAGCATTGTATAAAGTGTGTTAATGTTGTAGTGAAGCATGTATTACAAAGGCTTCTCTTTTTTCTTTTTTCTTTTTCCTTATGTTTTCCAGATGTTCTAGGTTTTTTTAAGACATTGCAAAACGAACAAGTCGAAGAAGTGCCATAATGTCATTTATGTTAAGACAAGTTTAGAATTGTTGTGTTTAAAAAAAAAAAAAAAAAAAAACTGATTTTTATCGTGCTTTAAGAATAAACTCACTTTCATCAAGTTCATTTTAAAAGAAATTAAAATAAACGTACGAGTCTTCCCCAAACCATGTTAAAGTAGCTACTGTTGATTTGGATTGATGTCCGAGCACAGGAACTGTCTATGAGAATGATTACAAAGTTGTTTTCCATTATAAGGCCACTCAAATTAAAACCACTAAACATGCAAAGAAAGACTCAAAATTAAAAACAAGCAACCGTTGTCCATCAGCCTGAGTTGCTGATCCTACATACATAGGCTTTAACAGCAGAAATGGCTTTTGAAATAGCTTCCGTCTCTCCAGACAAGTCTACTTAATTAAGAGCAACTCCACCGTTGCAAAGGCACCCCTCTTCCCCAGGGCTATTCACTATTTAATCCACTCAATGAACAGTAACTGCCTTTAATGAACAGTAAATGTCTTTTGCATCTCCACCCCTACATTGAATAACCCTGACAATAGGTAATAAAATATTAGTAATTTTTTTATTTATAATTAATATTATATTATTTACTTTGTATAAATTAATATTATATTATTAATTTATCTCTCCCACTCCGATTCCTTGTGGGTTTTTTCCTACTTCCCTCATAACCCTGTCAATCGATCTGCTCCCGGAGAAGAATCAACCGTCACCGCCCCCATGTTTCTATTCGACTGGTTCTACGGCATCCTCGCCTCCCTCGGGTTGTGGCAGAAGGAGGCCAAGATTCTGTTTTTGGGCCTCGACAATGCTGGCAAGACGTCACCGCCCCTATGTTTCTATTCGACTGGTTCTACGGCATCCTCGCCTCCCTCGGGTTGTGGCAGAAGGAGGCCAAGATTCTGTTTTTGGGCCTCGACAATGCTGGCAAGACGACTCGACCATTCTCCACATGCTGAAGGATGAGGTTTGACTCTCTTTCTCTCCCTCCTCAAATCGAATAGTACCCAGACGAGGTTTGACTCTCTTTCTCTCCTTCCTTGAATCGAATAGTACCCAGAAATGTAGAGGAGAAAATGGCTGACGTCGCCCAGACGTCAGCCTTATGTCACGTGGCCTCGGGCTCTCGGGCTGGCAACTCCTACCGGGCCTCTCCCTCGGGTCCACTTGGATTTCATCGGCAGCACACGCCGGACCTCCCCACTCGGGCTCTCTGGCCCTGTTTGAGAGCCAGTCCATCAAGCAAATCACCACGGTGGAACTGCTCTAACCATGTTTGCAAAGCAAAGCACGCACACAAATCGAATGTTTAAAACTACTAATCGACTAACAATTTTTCAATGTACTTGGAATATGACCATGTGACCATTCATATTTCACCCAAATTACAAGATGTTCGTATATGAACTGTGTTTCAGATAAATTAACGGTTGCCTCATCAGTCATATAGGCATTGATGCAGTGCATAAGGGGGGTTTTATTCAACAAGGTTTTAAATATTTTGGTATTTGGCCATTCCATCAATAATTAATTGAAATTCATGTATATTATAATGATTACAAAGTCATATCCCCTCGATCCATTTCAGAATTGTATTATTAATTATTCAACACGCATTGCATACTACGAAACAAGTCCATTTCAGAATTGAGTGATGTTTCAATCAATCATGTGCAATTCTTCAAACAATTAACCCTACGCACACGCTCATTTTTAAGGCCACTCAAATACTTTGGTCGTATTACATCCATTCCACCAAGTATGCTGACGTGGAAGGGTAATTTAGTAACTTCATTATAGCTGGCACTTAGACTGCCATTCTCTATGGTCATATGAAAGAATGTAGATTTTTAGTTTCAAAGTATTTCTATTTCATAGAAGTTCTGAATGTACAAGTCAATATATGTAGACCAAAAAACGTAAATGGTTACAGGCAACCATCTTTACATGAATCAAGAAAAAGAAAAGAAATGATGGCCGGCAAGGAAAAGAGAAAGTTGGTGTGAAATAAGGAAAAGAGAAAGCCTTGAAACAAGGAAGAAAGTTGGTGTGAAACAAGGAAAAGAGAAATGGTGGCCGGCAAGGAAAAGAAAAGGGAAAAAGAAAGGTTGGTTTGGTTCCAACAAAGGAAAGACTTTGAATTTAAAGAGAATCTTTGATCATAGTCATGAAGTACAGGAGAATACTGAAAATAAAAAAAGGAAGTGTCAATTAAGCATCATTCAGCTAGCAGATATATAAGCTCTTTAGTCTTTGAAGAAAAAATTTGAAGACAAATTGCCAAATTGCATTTAAAGTATGTTTATAAGAGACAAAGACATTGACTTGGAGTAAGTTTATTTATTGAGGACTCCAAAGTCATGAAACAGCTGGAAAGACTTTTCCATGGTCTGAACCATGGAGATGTCAATTTCTTGTGGAAAACAGAACATTCTGCAAGTCCTGTATTTGTGTTCTTCTCTCCCACCCCTTTTTATTTGTGCAGGTCGAATTAATTTTGAATAGCTAGTGAAGGGATTGTAAATAAGCCCTAGAAGTAGACTATAATATGTACACAAAATTGTACAGAGGCCATGAGATCTTTATCTTTTCATAAAGTACGTGCTCGATTGAATCCAGCAGCTTAACCGTATAACAATATCGATTATTCTGTCGTCCAACGGGCATGCGATGCTTCTTGCATTCTATTTCATAACAGGACAATCCCTGGCAATAACACAACATTTGATGGAGAGCGCCGAATTACTACAATAGACTTCATCGTGCATCAAAACAAAAGATACAAAACTTTATCACAAGAGATTCAAGGCCTTTACATATGATAACATGTGGTGAATTGCTTGCTCTTGATATTTTGGTCACCTGAGACTATGAGATATATGCTTCTTTTCTGTGTTTTGCGCTGTGTTTCGGTTAAAACTATAATAAGTGTGCTTATTGTAATCTAGTTTCTGTTCGTTTGTTTGTACAATTACATGATTCGTTATAGTGTAACATGTATTTCAAAGACTTCTCCTTTTTTTTTCCTTGTGGTTTCCACATGTTCTAGGATTTTGTATGACATTGTAGAGACGAACAAGTCGAAGATGTGCCTTACTGTCATTTGTATGAGGGCCGGTTTGGGATTATTGTACATTAAAAATAAATAAATAAATAAATAAATAAATAAAAACTGTTTTTGTTGTGCTTTAAGAATAAACTCACTTTCATCATCAAGTTCATTTTTCCTGACCAAAAAAAAAAATTCATCAAAATTCATTTTGTTTCATAAATTTAATTTTATTTCATTAAATTCAACAAGCGTATAAAATGCATGAAAACCGACTTGATCAAGCGTACGTATGAAAAACTCCAAAGTCCTCCCCAAACCATGAGAATGATTACAAAGTTGTTTCCCCTCAATCCCTATAACACGCTTTGCATACTATGAACAAGTCCATTTCAAAATTAAATGATTCTTCAATCAATTAACCCAAACGGCACACGCCCATTAGAAGGCCAATCAAACTTTGAGACTTTGACTAGTAAACGAAGTGAATTGACAAATTAATGGCAAGTCATGAAAAAAACCACTAAACACGCAAAAAAAGACACAAAATTAAAAGCAAGCCAACTGTTGTCCATCAGCCTCAGTTGCTAGTCCTACCTACATAGGCTTTAAGACCATAAATGGCATTTGCAATAGCTTCTGTCCCTCCAGACACGTTTAGTTAATTAACCACCATGTTTGCGAAGCTCGCACACAAATTGAATGTCTAAAACTACTGACCGACCAACAATTTTTTAGTGTACTTGGAATACGACCACATGGTCGTACTATATTCCACCGAAATTATAAGACGTACATATATAAACTGTGTTTCAAATAAATTAATGGTTGCCTCATCAGTCATATCAGCATTGATGCAGTGCATAAGAGGGTTTATTCAACAAGGTTTTTGATATTATGTTGTTTAACCATTCCATCAATAACTAATTGAATTTATGCATATTAGGCTATGGTTTAATGTTTTTGTGGTAATTTGGCATCTTGTAAGTTGTGTTTTAATTAGGTGGCTGGGTGGGGTATTGGTCATTTTTATTAAATATGCTTTAGTGGCTTAGAAAGTTGTATTTATTTTTTAAATTTTAAATTATTATTATTATTTTTTAAAACGACATTATCTATACTAAGAGAATGGATGGATTAGTCTCATAATAGGCTAGCAATAATGTGGTTCAAACTCTCCTTTAGCGAAAACCGAACCTAGACCTCTCAATTACAAGTGAAGATGAATACTACTAGACCGTACTACTAAATAGTGGCTTAGAAAGTTGTATTAAGATTGATGAAAATGTTTTGGCAGACTAGTATATTAGGGCTTAGGAAGTTGTATTGAAAGGTGGCACTTAAGAGTGCCGTTCTCTATGGTCATATGAAAGAAAGACACCGACTTTAAAGAAAACCCTTGATCATAGTCATGAAATACAGGAGAGTACTGAAAATAAAAAAAGAGAGTGTCAATTAGCATCATTCAGCTAGCAGTTCTGCAAGCTCCTAGTCTTTGCAGAAAAAAAAAAAAAAAAAAAATTGAAGACAAATTGCCAAATTGCAATTAACTTTTATATATATATATATATATATATATATAAGAGACAAAGATTTTGACTTCGAGTAGTTAATTTATGGAAGACTTCAAAGTCATAAAAAAAATATATATATATATATTTATTGGAAAAACCTTTCCATGGTCTGAGCTATGAATATGTCAATTTCTGTAGCAAATAAATTTCTTTCCTTTGCCATGGTAGTTTTGTTTAGATTAATCAATGTTATACCAAGATGCATTTATTAGCTCAAATTTATACACCGCTAGAAAGTTAATTTGTAATCCCCCAGTAACGCGCGAACATTACTATCTAATTCATCCAATACAGTAACAGAATGCATAAGTTGGAATTTCATCTTCAAAGATAAGAAACAAAGACTTTGACACATAAAAATAAGTAAATAAAAAACTGCAGACTTTTGCAAAAAGTTCTTTCCCTTTCATTGAAGGCAATTGGCAAACAAGGCCAATACATGTCTATGTCGAGATTTAAAGAGAATCTTTGATCATAGTCATATGAAATACAGGGGAATACTAAAAATAAAAAAGAAAGTGTCAATTGAGCATCATTCAGCTAGCAGGTCATTAAGCTCTTAGACTTTGAAGAAAAAAATTTGAAGACAAATTTCCAAATTGCATTTAATGTGTGTATTATAAAAGACAGAGACATTGACTTGGAGTAAGTTAATTTCTGGAGGACTCCAAAGTCATCAAACAAAACATTAGTTGGAAAGACTTTTCCATGGTCTGAACCATGAAGATGTCAATTTATTGTGGAAAACAGAACATTCTGCAAGTCCTGTATTTTTGTTCTTCTCTCCCACCCTTTTTTCTTTCTGCAGGTCGAATTAATTTGAATAGCTAGTGAATGGCATTATAAATAAACCCTAGAACTAGACTATAATATGTACACAAAATTGAACAGAGGCCATGATATCTTTATCTTTTCACAAAGTATGCTCTCTGGCTTACTGCCTTATCTTATTCATACCTCTTCTTTCATCGCCAAGTCACGTTGCTTTTGCTACTACTGAAGCAAAAGCACTTCTCAAATGGAAAGCCACCTTTCAAAACCAAACCCATCTCCAAAATCTCACCTCTTGGACTTACTCTCCCAATGATAATGGCACCACCAATTCTTCAAGCAATTCCAAAACGCAAGTACCTCCATGCTTCTGGACAGGTATTTCATGCAATGCTGCAGGAAGTGTCATTGCAATAAACCTTACCAATTCCAATATACAAGGTACGCTACATGATTTTTCATTCATGTCCTTCCCCAATCTTGAATACCTCAACCTTGGCGTCAATAATTTCTTTGATACCATTCCACCTCAGATCAGTTCCCTTTCGAAACTCAACAATCTCAATCTCTCTAACAATCGGTTTTTTGGGAGTATTCCACAAGAGATAGGGAACTTGAAGTCTCTTACGGACCTAGATTTGTCTGAGAATCAACTTAGCGGTTCAATCCCAATATCTGTAGGTGATCTCACAAACCTTACCTACCTTCATCTTTGCAAAAATAATATTTCTGGTTCTATTCCTAAAGAGATAGGTAACTTGAAATCTCTTGTGTGTCTCTACTTGTATAAGAATCAGCTCCGTGGTTCAATTCCAACATCCGTAGGTGATCTTGCAAACCTTACCCGGCTCTATCTCTACAAAAATAATCTTTCTGGCTCTATTCCTAAAGAGATAGGTAACTTAAAATCTCTTGCAAAACTTGGTCTGTGTGAAAATCAGCTCAATGGTTCAATCCCAACATCCGTTGGAGATCTCACAAACCTTACCCTGCTCTATCTCTACAAAAATAATCTTTCTGGTTCTATTCCTAAAGAGATAGGTAACTTAAAATCTCTTGCAAAACTTGATCTGAGTGAAAATCAGCTCAATGATTCAATCCCAACATCCGTTGGAGATCTCACAAACCTTACCTTTCTCAATCTCTTTAAAAATAATCTTTCTGGTTCAATTCCTGCTTCAATTGGTAACATGACCAACTTGGAATCTTTATACCTAAATGTGAACCAACTCTTTGGCCCCATCCCACAAGAGATAGAGAACTTAAAGAATTTGACTGCTCTAATATTGCATGATAACCATTTTTCTGGTTATGTACCCCAAAATATTTGCAGCAGTGGACTCCTCAAAAACTTTTCAATATCCAATAACCATTTGACTGGTCAAATCCCCAAAAGCTTGAAAATCTGCACAAGCTTATTCAGAGTTCGTCTTGATGGAAACAAGTTGACAGGAAATATGTCTGAAGACTTTGGGGTCTATCCAAATCTTTATTTTATGGATATAAGCCACAATAACTTCTACGGGGAAATCTTACAAACTTGGGGACAATGCCCGCAATTAGAAACCCTACTAATTGCGGGAAACAACCTTACTGGTAACATACCTCCTGATATTGTCAATGCACAAAAACTTCATGAGCTAGATCTTTCTTCAAATCACTTAGTTGGGGCGATTCCGAAGGGATTCAGGAGAATGACTTCTTTGCTGAAGTTGACGTTGAATGGAAATCAACTTTCAGGCCCTATATCATCGGAATTTGGATCACTAATTAATCTTGAATATCTTGACTTGTCATCAAACAAATTCAACGGGTTAGTTCCTACCAATCTAGGTGCCTTTCTCAGACTGCACCATCTGAATTTAAGCAACAACAACTTTTCTCAAGGAATTCCACCTGAATTGGGGAAGTTAGTTCAGTTGAACGAACTTGATTTAAGTTACAACTCACTTGAAGGTAGTATACCACCAGAAATCACCAATATGGAGAGTTTGGAGATGCTCAATCTTTCCCACAACAATCTTTCGGGTTTCATACCATCAAGTATCGAAGGCATGCTCAGCTTATTGTATGTTGACATATCTTACAATGAATTGGAAGGTCCTCTTCCCAACAACAAAGCGTTTCAAGAAGCTCCCCCACAAGCTGTACAAGGGAACAAAGGATTGTGCGGCAATATTACATCTTTGCAACCCTGTACGCATGGCTCAAGAAAGAACCACAAGTGGGTATTTGTAATCTCATTCACCCTTCTATCAGCAGTTTTCCTTCTTTGTGCTTCCTTTACAATTGTCTTCGTAGTGGAAAGAAAGAAGAAACATCGGGATAAAGGAGAAAAAAATATGCATGAAGAAGTATCGTTTTCAATTTTGAATTTTGATGGAATGTCAATGTATGAGGAAATCATAAGGGCGACCGAAAACTTTGATTCCATATATTGCATCGGGAGCGGAGGACAAGGAAGTGTCTACAAAGCAAACTTGTCATCAACCATCATAGTGGCTGTGAAGAAACTCCATCACTTGTGGGATGGCGAGAAGAACTTGGAGGCAGGATTCTTGAATGAAATAAAAGCAATGACAGAGGTAAGACACCGGAACATTGTGAAGTTTTATGGTTTCTGTTTGCACCACAGACACTCTTTCTTGGTGTGCGAGTTTCTTGAAAGAGGTAGCCTGGCTAAAATTTTGAGCGAAGATGAAAAAGCTAAAGAAGTGGGATGGAGAAAAAGGGTGAATATTGTTAACGGTGTAGCTAATGCCTTAGCATATATGCACCACGACGTTGTGCCACCAATTGTTCACCGGGATATATCAAGCAAGAACATTTTGCTGGATTTTGAATATGAGGCCTTGGTTTCAGACTTTGGCACTGCTAAGTTTCTGAATCGAGACTCAACTAATTGGACTGCTGTTGCAGGCACATGTGGATATATTGCACCAGGTATAATTGTTCTCTGTTCTATATATTCTTTTGTTTTTTTCTTTTAGACCAATGATTCTGACATCTTGCATAAATTTCTTAATTTATTCTAGGATAACTTTGTTCTGAATATTATTCCTTTTCGTCTATAGGCAGGAGTTACATTTTGATTTGGAATTGAACTCTGAGATTGTGTACAAGATAATTTGGTTGTTACTAGTGATCCAGAATCTGCTTGCTTTATATTAAAATTAATTGGTGATCCAAAAAAATTTCTTGTCCATTTTTCTTCATGATGACAAAATGTTCTAAACATTGAAGTCTTATATATTTTATTATACCCATACTAATGATCCCACTGCTATGAGATTATTCTGAGCAGAGCTTGCATATACAATGGAAGTGAATGATAAATGCGATGTTTATAGCTTTGGAGTGGTCGCATTGGAAATAATTATGGGGAGGCATCCCGAAGATATTTTCTCTTCACTCTCAACAATGCCTTATTCATTCTCGTCATCATCATCTGCGTTACTAGCCCATCAAATAACAATTGTGGATGTTCTGGACCAACGCATTTTGCCTCCAACGCATCAAGAAGCAGGGGAAGTTCTCTCTCTTGTGAAGATTGCGTTTTCATGCTTGCATCCCAGTCCGCAATCTCGTCCAACAATGAAACAAGCTTCTCAACTCCTCTCAACACAGAAGCTGCATTTGTCGAAGCCATTACATATGATAACCTACGGTGAATTGCTTACACTTGATCCTTTAACTGCATGAGAATCAGAGAAAGTGGGTATTTCCTATAAATAAGTTCTCCCTACCTTGAGTCTTCCCTTTAGAAGAAAGTTTCTTTGTAGATGTTTCCGTTATTGTAATTTATTTCATGCACTTGTTTGCATGGTTTGAAATTTCAGATACTCTGTACATGTTCTGACAAAGAGTACCCAAATTGCATTGCCAATTTAATTGAACCTGTTGTCATCATATGATGAATGAATCTCAACATCGGATGATTAGAGTTAGCCTGATTGAGCTATGCGCTGCAATTTCGAAGACATGGCGATATGTAAAGTTAAAGCAAGTAAAAAATCTGGAGAAGTATGCTGAAGGAAACAAAGAGAAATATTAGTCAGTACATTAATAAACCCTTTTTCGGTTTTGCAAATGTAGAATAAGACCGATGTGAGTTTTATCCTTTTCTCTGAGATATCACATCAGGGAATTAAGGGGCCTTAATTTCCCTCAAAATCATGTTTCTCTTAACAAAAGAAAAATAGTAAGTGAAGTGTTCTCACAAGTATGGTAGCCTATAGTTTCACATTCAGATTCCTTCAAATGAAAAATCAAGGCCGGAGGTAAAGATTCGTGTTTGTACGATTTCTCTAATGCACAACAGAAAAGGTAAAAAAGCCAAATCACAGAACAATGAACTATCACAAGCACGCTCCTAAGTCAATACAAAAATTGATTAGTAGTACTATGTTCATGTGCAAAACATGGTTTTGCTATCGATGAATAGCACAACTAGCACTGAAAACCCATGACACATAAAGATACCAAGCGATGGAAGATGGAGGATGAAGCAGAAAGAAGAGTGAGAGAAACAAATGGAGTTCGAGAAAAGAGGAAGAAGGAAAGATAAATTAAATGCTTATCCTAGGGAGGAAAGGGGTTTAAAGCAGTTGCCGTGAAGGAATAGGGGAATACTCAGCGTTTCCTTCTGGTGATGAGACGTGCAGGGGAAACAAGGGCACACATCATCATGACTCTAGTTGCTGCCACATGGGAATGGGAAAAGTCCCATCTGGAAGGCCACATTTGAAAATGTCTTGGGCTTGAGTTTGATTA
Source organism: Pyrus communis (assembly GCF_041283825.1). Lineage (NCBI taxonomy): Eukaryota > Viridiplantae > Streptophyta > Magnoliopsida > Rosales > Rosaceae > Pyrus > Pyrus communis. Next base: position 851,943 of record NC_142579.1, read on the forward strand.
TTCAGCCTATTCAAGGTTTCTCATCGCCCGGATAATCGAGAGGGCTACTGTTGAGGCCCAAAAAATGTCACATGCAAGTCCAATCAAGTCTCCAGGCTCAATTGTTATACAAGCTTCAAGTCAAGCCCAAATACATGTAAAGGTGCGAAATCGAGAAAGGAATATATTCACAATCATGTCATGCTATGGTAATTAAACCAAACATTTATATAAATCATGCCATGTCCATGCATATTCGTCATGCCAAGCTTTATCATGGTAACCACTATTCACGCTAAAATAAGCCCAAGTCACATGTCTAAGGCTTGTCAAGTGAATTGGTGTGGATAGTTACTAAAGTTTATCGGGCATGTGTAAAGTCAAGATTGTGGAAGACTTTCAACTACTTACGAGCCCAAAGATCCAAGCCCATAACCTTTAAAGTCCACATGGGCAAGCTCAAAAGAGAACAGACTTAGTTTACCTCTTTCCCTAACAAGCCAACCAATCTAGTTAGGAAGGAACCAAACTCTAAGACCTAAGATCATTTAAAAGGCCAGCAGAGCAAGCATTTAATGAGGAGGGAGGCTGACTTTGCCTTCCTAACACGCGCATAAGATCGACGCCTCAAAGGCAAGAGATGCGTTACTAGAAGTAACACTTGTGGAATGCTGACCTGGGAAAACAACACATGGGGAAGAAGGCGCGATGAGGAATCAAAGGGCTCCCTAAGTGCAAAAAAAAAATTCATCAAAATTCATTTTGTTTCATAAATTTAATTTTATTTCATTAAATTCAACAAGCGTATAAAATGCATGAAAACCGACTTGATCAAGCGTACGTATGAAAAACTCCAAAGTCCTCCCCAAACCATGAGAATGATTACAAAGTTGTTTCCCCTCAATCCCTATAACACGCTTTGCATACTACGAACAAGTCCATTTCAGAATTAAATGATTCTTCAATCAATTAACCCAACGGGCACACGCCCATTAGAAGGCCAATCAAACTTTGAGACTTTGAGTAGTAAACGAAGTGAATTGACAAATTAATGGCAAGTCATGAGAAAAACCACTAAACACGCAAAAAAAGACACAAAATTAAAAGCAAGCCAACTGTTGTCCATCAGCCTCAGTTGCTAGTCCTACCTACATAGGCTTTAAGACCATAAATGGCGTTTGCAATAGCTTCTGTCCCTCCAGACACGTTTAGTTAATTAACCACCATGTTTGCGAAGCTCGCACACAAATTGAATGTCTAAAACTACTGATCGACCAACAATTTTTTAGTGTACTTGGAATATGACCATGTGGTCGTACTATATTCCACCGAAATTATAAGACGTACATATATAAACTGTGTTTCAAATAAATTAATGGTTGCCTCATCAGTCATATCAGCATTGATGCAGTGCAAAAGAGGGTTTATTCAACAAGGTTTTTGATATTATGGTGTTTAACCATTCCGTCAATAATTAATTGAATTTATGCATATTAGGCTATGGTTTAATGTTTTTGTAGTAATTTGGCATCTTGTAAGTTGTGTTTTAATTAGCCGGCTGGGTGGGGTATTGGTAATTTTTATTAAATATGCTTTAGTGGCTTAGAAAGTTGTATTTATTTTATAAATTATAAATTTTTATTATTTTTTTTAAAACAATATTATCTACACTAGGAGAAGGGGTGGACTTAGCCTCATAATAAGCTACCAATAATGTGGTTCAAACTCTCCTTTAGCGAAAACCGAACCTAGACCTCTCACTTACAAGTGAAGATGAATACCACTAGACCGTACTACTAAGTAGTGGCTTAAAAAGTTGTATTAAGATTGATGAAAATGTTTTGGCAGACTAGTATATTAGGGCTTAGGAAGTTGTATTGAAAGGTGGCACTTAGAGTGCCATTCTCTATGGTCATATGAAAGAAAGACACTGACTTTAAAGAGAACCCTTGATCATAGTCATGAAATACAGGAGAGTACTGAAAATAGAAAAAGAAAGTGTTAATTAGCATCATTCAGCTAGCAGTTCTGTAAGCTCCTAGTCTTTGAAGAAAAAAAATTGAAGACAAATTGCCAAATTGCATTTAACTTATATATATAAGAGACAAAGATTTTGACTTCGAGTAGTTAATTTATGGCAGACTTAAACGTCATAAAAAAAATATTTATTGGAAAAACCTTTCCATGGTCTGAGCCATGAATACGTCAATTTCTGTAGCAAATAAATTTCTTTCCTTTGCCGTGGTAGTTTTGTTTAGATTAATCAATGTTATACCAAGATGTATTTATTAGCTCAAATTTATATACTGCTAGAAAGTTTATTTATAATCGCGCAGCAATGCGCGGATATTACTATCTAGTTCATCCAATACAGTAACAAAATGCATAAGTTGGAATTTCATCTTCAAAGATAAGAAACAAAGACTTTGACTCGTAAAAATAAGTAAATAAAAAACTGCAAACTTTTGCAAAAAGTTCCTTCCCTTCCCTTTCACTGAAGGTAGTTGGCAAACAAGGCCAATACATGTCTATGTCGAGATTTAAAGAGAATCTTTGATCATAGTCATATGAAATACAGGGGAATACTAAAAATAAAAAAGAAAGTGTCAATTGAGCATCATTCAGCTAGCAGGTCATTAAGCTCTTAGACTTTGAAGAAAAAAAATTTGAAGACAAATTTCCAAATTGCATTTAACGTGTGTATTATAAAAGACAGAGACATTGACTTGGAGTAAGTTAATTTATGGAGTACTCCAAAGTCATGAAACAAAACATTAGTTGGAAAGACTTTTCCATGATCTGAACCATGAAGATGTCAATTTATTGTGGAAAACAGAACATTCTGCAAGTCCTGTATTTTTGTTCTTCTCTCCCACCCTTTTTTCTTTGCGCAGGTCGAATTAATTTGAATAGCTAGTGAATGGCATTATAAATAAACCCTAGAACTAGACTATAATATGTACACAAAATTGACAGAGGCCATGATATCTTTATCTTTTCACAAAGTATGTTCTCTGGCTTACTGCCTTATCTTATTCATACCTCTTCTTTCATTGCCAAGTCACGTTGCTTTTGCTACTACTGAAGCAGAAGCACTTCTCAAATGGAAAGCCACCTTTCAAAACCAAACCCATCTCCAAAATCTCGCCTCTTGGACTTACTCTCCCAGTAATAATGGCACCACCAATTCTTCAAGAAATTCCAAATCGCAAGTACCTCCATGCTTCTGGACGGGTATTTCATGCAATGTTGCAGGAAGTGTCATTTCGATAAACCTTACCAATTCCAATATACAAGGTACGCTACATGATTTTTCATTCATGTCCTTCCCCAATCTTGAATACCTCAACCTCGGTGTCAATAATTTCTTTGATACCATTCCACGTCATATCAGTTCCCTTTCGAAACTCAACAATCTCAATCTCTGTAACAATCGGTTTTTTGGAAGTATTCCAAAAGAGATAGGGAACTTGAAGTCTCTTATGGACCGAGATTTGTCTAAGAATCAACTTAGTGGTTCAATCCCAACATCCATAGGTGATCTCACAAACCTTACCCAGCTCTCTCTCTCCAAAAATAATCTTTCTGGTTCTATTCCTGAAGAGATAGGTAACTTAAAATCTCTTGCAAACCTTGATCTGAGTGAAAATCAGATCAATGGTTCAATCCCAACATCTGTTGGAGATCTCACAAACCTTACCTTTCTCCATCTCTTTGCAAATAATCTTTCTGGTTCTATTCCTAAGGAGATAGGTAATTTAAAATCTCTTGCAACCCTTGATATGAGTGAAAATCAGCTCAGTGGTTCAATCCCAACATTCGTAGGAAATCTCACAAACCTTATCTATCTCACTCTCTTTGAAAATAATCTTTCTGGTTCTATTCCTAAAGAGATAGGTAACTTGAAATCTGTTGTGTGGCTCTACTTGCATAAGAATCAGCTCAGTGGTTCAATCCCAACATCCATAGGTGATCTCACAAACCTTACCCATCTCCTTCTCTTCAAAAACAATTTTTCTGGTTTTATTCCTAAAGAGATAGGTAACTTAAAATCTCTTGCACACCTTGATCTGAGTGAAAATCAGCTCAATGCTTCAATCCCAACATCCTTAAGAGATCTAACAAGCCTTACCATTCTCAATATCTTCAGAAATAATCTTTCTGGTTCAATCCCAACATTCATAGGAGATCTCACAAACCTTACTGATCTCCGTCTCTTCGAAAATAATCTTTCTGGTTCAATTCCTGCTTCAATTGGTAACCTGACAAACTTGGAGTCCTTATTCCTAAGTGTGAACCAACTCTCTGGCCCCATCCCGCAAGAGATAGTGAACTTGAAGAATTTGATTGTTCTAATGTTGTATAATAACCATTTTTCTGGTTATGTACCCCAAAATATTTGCAGCAGTGGACTCCTCAGAAACTTTTCAATATCCAATAACCATTTGACTGGTCCAATCCCCAAAAGCTTGAAAATCTGCACCAGCTTAGTGAGAGTCCATCTTGAAGGAAACAAGTTGACAGGAAACATATCTGAAGACTTTGGGGTTTATCCAAATCTTTATTTTATGGATATGAGCCACAATAACTTCTATGGGGAAATCTCACAAACTTGGGGACAATGCCCACAATTGGAAACCCTACTAATTGCGGGAAACAACCTTACTGGTAGCATACCTCCTGATATTGCCAATGCACAAAAACTTCATGAGCTAGATCTTTCTTCAAATCGCTTAGTTGGGGCGATTCCGAATGGATTCAGGAGAATGACTTCTTTGTTGAAGTTGATGTTGAATGGAAATCAACTTTCAGGCCCTATATCATTGGAATTTGGATCACTAATTGATCTTGAATATCTTGACTTGTCATCAAACAAATTCAACGGGTTAGTTCCTAGCAATCTAGGTGCCTTTCTCAGACTACACCATCTGAATTTAAGCAACAACAACTTTTCTGAACAAATTCCACCTGAATTGGGGAAGTTAGTTCAGTTGAACGACCTTGATTTAAGTTACAACTCACTTGAAGGTAGTATACCACCAGAAATCGCCAATATGGAGAGTTTGGAGACGCTTAATCTTTCCCACAACAATCTTTCAGGTTTCGTACCATCAAGTATTGAAGGTATGCTCGGCTTATCGTATGTTGACATATCTTACAATGAATTGGAAGGTCCTCTTCCCAACAACAAAGCATTTCAAGAAGCTCCCCCAGAAGTTGTACAAGGGAACAAAGGATTGTGCGGCAATATTACATCTTTGCAACCCTGTACGCATGGCTCAAGAAAGAACCACAAGTGGGTATTTGTAATCTCATTCACCCTTCTATCAGCAGTCTTCCTTCTTTGTGCTTTCTTTACAATTGTCTTCGTAGTGGAAAGAAAGAAGAAGCATCGGTATAAAGGAGAAAAAAACATGCATGAAGAAGTATCGTTTTCAGTTTTGAATTTTGATGGAATATCAATGTATGAGGAAATCATAAGGGCGACCGAAGACTTTGATTCCACATATTGCATCGGGAGGGGAGGACAAGGAAGCGTCTATAAAGCAAACTTGTCATCTACCATCACAGTGGCTGTGAAGAAACTCCATCAGTTGAGGGATGGCGAGAAGAACTTGGAAGAGGGATTCTTGAATGAAATAAGAGCACTGACAGAGGTAAGACACCGGAACATCGTGAAGCTTTATGGTTTCTGTTTGCACCACCGACACTCGTTCTTGGTGTGCGAGTTTCTTGAAAGAGGTAGCCTGGCTAAAATTTTGAGCGAAGATGAAAAAGCTAAAGAAGTGGGATGGAGAAAAAGGGTGAATATTGTTAATGGTGTAGCTTATGCCTTAGCATATATGCACCACGACGTTGTGCCACCAATTGTTCACCGGGATATATCAAGCAAGAACATTTTACTGAATTTTGAATATGAGGCCTTGGTTTCAGACTTTGGCACTGCTAAGTTTTTGAATCGAGACTCAACTAATTGGACTGCTGTTGCAGGCACATATGGATATATTGCACCAGGTATAATTGTTCTCTGTTCTATATATTCTTTTGTTTTTTTCTTTTAGACCAATGATTCTGACATCTTGCATAAATTTCTTAGTTTATTCTGGGATAACTTTGTTCTAAACACTATTCCTTTTCGTCAATAGGCAGGAGTTACATTTTGATTTGGAATAGAACTCTGATATTATGTACAAGATCATTTGGTTGTTACTAGTGATCCAGAATTTGCTTGCTTTATATTAAGATTAATTGGTGATCCAAAAAAATTTCTCGTCCATTTTTCTTCATGATGACAAAATGTTCTTAACATTGAAGTCTTATATAGTTTATTATACCCATACTAATTATCCCACTGCTATGAGCTTATTTTGAGCAGAGCTTGCATATACAATGGAAGTGAATGATAAATGCGATGTTTATAGCTTTGGAGTGGTCGCATTGGAAATAATTATGGGGAGGCATCCTGAAGATTTTTTCTCATCATTCTCAACAATGCCTTATTCGTTCTCATCATTATCATCTGCGTTACTAGCCCATCAAATGCCAATTGTGGATGTTTTGGACCAACGCATTTTGCCTCCAACGCATCAAGAAGCAGGGGAAGTTCTCTCTCTTGTGAAGATTGCGCTTTCATGCTTGCATCCTAGTCCGCAATCTCGTCCAACAATGAAACAAGTTTCTCAACTCCTCTCAACTCAGAAGCTACATTTGTCAAAGCCATTACGTATGATAACCTACGGTGAGTTGCTTACACTGGATCCTTTAACTGCATGAGAATCAGAGAACGTGGGTAGTTCCTATAAATAAGTTCTCCCTACGTCGAGTCTTCCCTTTGGAAGAAAGTTTCTTTGTAGATGTTTCCGTTATTGTAATTTATTTCATGCACTTGTTTGCTATGACTCTTTGTACTTTCACGTACTTGTTTGCATGGTTTGAAATTTTAGATACTCTGTACATGTTCTGACAAAGAGTACCCAAATTGCATTGCCAATTTAATTGAACATGTTGTCATCATATGATGAATGAATCTCAATATCGGATGATTTGAGTTAGCCTGATTGAGTTGTGCGCTGCAATTTCGAAGACATGGCGATATGTAAAGTTAAGGCAAGTAAAAAATCTGGAGAAGTATGCTGAAGGAAACAAAATGAAATATTAGTCAGTACACTAATAAACCCTTTTTCGGTTTTGCAAATGTAGAAGAAGACCAGTGTGAGTTTTATCCTTTTCTCTAAGATATCACATCAGGGAATTAATGGGCCTCAATTTCCCTCAAAATCATGTTTCTCTTAACAAAAGAAAAATAGTAAGTGAAGTGTTCCCTATAGTTTCACATTCAGATTCCTTCAAATGCAAAATCAAGGCCGGAGGTAAAGATTCGTGTTTGCACAGTTTCTCTAATGCACAACAGAAAAGGTGAAAAAGCCAAATCACAGAGCAGTGAATAATCATAAGCACGCTCCTAAGTCAATACAAAAATTAATTAGTAGTATAGATACATTGTTTTCCATGTTCATGTGCAAAACATGGTTTTGCTATCGATGAATAGCACAACTAGCATTGAAAACCCAGGACACGCGATGGAAGATGGAGGATGAAGCAGAAAGAAGAGTGTGAGAAACAAATGGAGTTAGAGAAAAGAGGAAGAAGGAAAGACAAATTAAATGCTTATCCTAGGAAGGAAAGGGGTTTAAAGCAGTTGCCGTGAAGGAATGGGGGAATACCCAGCGTTTCCTTCTTGTGATGAGACATGAAGGGGAAACAAGGGCGCACATCATCACGACGCTAGTTGTTGCAACACGGGAATGGGAAAAGTCCCATCTAGAAGGCCACATTTAAAAATGTCTTGGGCTTGAGTTTGATTATTCAGCCTATTCAAGGTTTCTCATCCCAAAAAATGTCACATGCAAGCCCAATCAAGTCGCAAGGCCCAATTGTTATACAAGCTTCAAGTCAAGCCCAAATACATGTAAAGGTGCGAAATCGAGAAAGGAATATATTCACAATCATGCCATGCTACGGTAATTAAACTAGACATTTATATAAATCATGCCATGCCCATGCATATTCGTCATGCCAAGCTTTATCATGGTAACCACTATTCACGCTAAAATAAGCCCAAGTCACATGTCTGGGGCTTGTCAAGTGAATTGTGGTGTGGATAGTTACTGAAGTTTATAGAGCCTGTGTAGAGTCAAGATTGTGGAAGACTTTCAACTGCTTAGGAGCCCAAAGATCCAAGCCCATAACCTTTGAAGTCCACATGGGCAAGCTCGAAAGAGAACATACTTAGTTTACCTATTTCCCTAGCAAGCCAACCAATCTAGTTAGGAAGGAACCAAACTCTAAGACCTAAGATCACGTAAAAGGCTAGCAGAGCAAGCATGTAATGAGGAGGGAGGCTAACTTTGCCTTCCTAACTTGCGCATAAGATCAATGCCTCAAAGACAGGAAATGCGTTACTAAAAGTAACACTTGTGGAAGATTGACCCGGGAAAACAGCGCATGGGGAAGAAGGCGCGAGGAGGGATCAAAGGGCTCCCTAAGTGCAAAAGAGAGATCAAAGGGCTAGAGGAGGGGGTCCAAGAACACAATACATGCCAGAGAGAGAAAGAACGTTAGAAGGTGCTGCACCAAACTAAGGAAATCACTCCCTAAGTGGAAACATCCTTGAAACCTCAAGAATCATCACCCCTGCAAGCTTAGTGTTTTCTATAGCTTTTCCTCTGAATATCCCAGCCATTAGGAGCCTTGTTACCACCCCAGAAAACTTAGATTATCCAACCTAGATCATCATGCATCCTTGCAAACTCTCTCTCTCTCTCTCTCTCTCTCTCTCTCTCTCTCTCTCATGCTAAACTAATAAACTTCTAGCTTTCACATCACACTTCTCTTCATCAAGTCATTATAACATCCACATACTAATAATCCCATTGCTATGAGCTTATTCTAAGCAGAGCTTGCATATACAGTGGAATTGAACGAAAAATGTGATGTTTATAGCTTTCGAGTGGTCGCATAGTCATGGGGAGGCATCCCAGAGATATGTTCTCATCATTCTCATCAATTTTTTCTTCGTCCTCGTCGTCATCGTCATCTGCATTACCAGCCCATCAAATGCCGATCGTGGATGTTCTGGACCAACGCATATCGCCTCCAACGCATCAAGAAGCAGGGGAAGTTCTCTCTCTTGTGAGGATTGCGTTTTCCTGCTTGCATCCCAGTCCGCAATCTCGTCCAACAATGAAACAAGTTTCTCAACTCCTCTCAACGAAGAAGTTGCATTTGTCGAAGCCATTGCATATGATAACCTGCAGTGAATTGCTTACTCTCGATCCTTTGACTGGCTGAGAATCAGAGAGTGGGTAATTCCTATAAATAAGTTGCCCTCTGTCGAGTCTTCTTTTTAGAAGAAAGTTTGTTTATAGATGTTTCCCTTACTGTGATTTATTTCATGCACTTTTTTGCTATGACTCTATATACTTTCATGCACTTGTCCATTGTACATCGTAAGTTAACGTTCAAAAGGATGAATTTGCTTAGGGACATTCATTGTTCCTTGTTTAATTCAATTCACCTGAAATAATATCTCTAGTAATTATAATTCGTGTTGGGGCACATAAATGCTGCTCAAAGAAAGGCGATCCGAAAAACTTATGCTGATGCATGCCTATGGAGAATATTATCCGAAAATATTACCAGTAACTTTGAGGTAAGTTTAGGAATGCTCTTTCTTTTTGCATACTTTGACTGAATGCTTTTCATAAACTGGTAAAATGGTTCAACCAAGGCACGCTTAATCTTTGGCTAATTATCTTTTGGGAGGAAGCAATTGCGTGGTTGGAATGACTGACGTATTCGGTTTCTGAAGTTTTCTTAATCAGAGGGTTGTACTGCTTTGGACACTTGATCCTCCTGAATGGCACGTAATTTTGGCCAATGACGCAGAACACATGAACTAATTTTGGCAAGGCAAGCTTATCACTTTCGTTATAAAATTGCCATTTGTATGTGTGTATGAATGAATGTCCGTGCTGTCTTTTAAAAAAAATTCACACTTTCCAGAAACTAACGTATGGAAGATGTGCCATATATACTGCCAGTTGTATTAATCACTTGTCAGATTATGTATTCAAATGTGGCACACAATTGTGCTCTCCTTAACATTACTCGTCTATTTGATAACCATTTCGTTTTCTATTTTTAGTTTTTATTTTTGTGTTTGAAAAGGAAATACATGTAAAAGTAATGTGGGATATATAAGTGCAACAACCCGTCCTGATTTTATCGGAACGAAAGGAGTATTTTCGTGAAATTGCACCTTGGATTAAATCTTTTTCTTTTAAAATTGTTTTTGGGTGTTACCAAAATTTAACACTTAATTTCATAAATGTCATTTTTTAATAAAATCTTTCAAATATATCAAAAAACTCACTTAAATAGACGTAAATATCCTCAAAATAAAAACCAAATAAATATAGGGGCAAAACCCTCACTCCCATTGTTGAGAGCAGCATTTTCGCACACTCACCCTATTGTTTAGTTTTGATTGGTTTGGGAGGTCTGGAATAATTCAGAACTTGCTAATCGGAATTACAGATTATTTAGATTTGTGGGTAATAGAAGCAAGAATTAAATTGGAACGATCCTATTGTGAAAACTGTTATTGTTTTAAATCTCTATTCTCCAACAAATTTAAGAGAAATTCGTAAGCATAATATAATTGAAATTTGATTTCAATGAGTTAGAAACCTCAAATAATATCATGTTTACTAAGATGTTTGTACAAAGCATATTCTACCGAGACGATATTGTATCAACGGTAGCGATTCAGTTGCAGACATGGGCGGCAAATTTTCAAGTGCGTACTCAATTAGTTGATTGTTGAACAACACCCGCAATTGCTCCACGACATTTACCAACTCCCATCGCCACCTCGCACTTTGTACAACAGTGTAGAGTAGATCTATTCAAGTGCTTTGGATTTCATGGGTATTTAGGTCTATTCACATGAATTTTTTGCTATATTTGAAAGTTTTTATAAAATGTGACATATATGAAATTTGATGTTAAATTTTGGTTACTATTGATAAATACTCCCCCCGGCCCCTCTTCCCTCTTCTCTTTTTGGACCCATGAGTCCTCACTCCTCTTCCCTTCTATTTTTCTGAAAAAGCTCTCTCTCTCTAAACTCCATCTCGACTCTCTCTATCTCTCAGCCTTCTCCGAGGGCTTTTCTCACCAACAAACAACCCAACAACAGCATCAACATCTCCATTAACACCCTAGTGAGCTTTGAATCGAAGGAGAACACCTTGAATCCCTTTCTTCCTCTCGGCCTACACTGTTCACCGAAGTTCTCCGGCCAGTTTTCTCCTCCGACGACGATGGTAAGCCTTGAACCTTGTCCAAAAGTTGTAGATCATGTCTTAGTGTATGTTTGGAAGTGGTTTTAAGAAGTTTTATCGATGTTTGGATGTAGGAACCTCACGGGGGAAAACTTCCCCAGTTTTCTGGCGAGCACGGCCCCTTTTGAGGCAATTTCCAACCAAACCATGATGAGTTAGCCAACGTGCAAGGTATCAACCTCTTCGTCTCACTGAGTACTGTAACTTTCATTTTCTTTTCACTCAAATTCGTTAAGTATTGAAGAAGTTATATTCATTTGAATCTTACCTAGTTTCAGACGACCTCCGCGGCTTTCGAGGTGTTTTCCAACCAAACCACAGCGAGTTAGTGGCAAAGCCAAAAATTTTCAGGAGGAGGGGCGAAATTTAAAAAATTTGTGGTCTCGAAAAAATGTGAACATTCATTCAAGGTCTAAGTCCAAGATTTGCAAGAAGATTATTTGAATTACCTGTAACATTCATAGGAGAATTTGCACTAATTGAAATATTCAAAAGAGGATTTGGACTACTCAAAATAGTTGAAGGAGGGTTTGAACAACAATATTATTTGAAGGATGATTTAGCACCGTTTCTTGTTGTATTGTCCTATTACTTAACTATATAATTAGCAAAATTTTAAAAGATGTTAAGCTCTAGTCGGGCAATGGACATGACTTTACACTTAGGCGAGGATCTAGGCAAATTTGAATAAATTTATTATATACCTTATAAATAATTGTCTATTTATTATATAGCTTATAATATCCATAAAACATTGATTATAAAACATAAAATATATAAAAACATTGACAAATTTTCTTTATTATTTTGTTGAATTTGATGGTAAGAGGAAAAAAAAACAAATAATTACGAGTTTGTAATATTTTACAAATTATTTTTTGAAGCTCGTATAAATTTATAATGAATTTTAAGATAAATAAAAGTGTTAAACAAGTGGCTTAAAAAATATTAAAAGAGTGGTCAAATTAATTGAACAATAATTAAAAAATAAAACAAATTCCAATATAGATCAGCAATAGTAGGTTAGGTGGCGCAAATTGATTGGCCAATATTAAAAAAAAACAAATTGTACTCTGAAAGGTCACGCGGGGTGGGATGGGAAAGAGAAAGTCTCTCTTCTTCCTTTCTCTTCTTCTTCGTTAGAACCAAACCAGAACTTCATTTCCAGTTTCCAGAAGCTGCAAAATGCAGATCTTCGTTCCTCCTTTCTTTGGCCTAGGTTTTTTTTTTTTTTGGAAAAAAAGAGAGCCCGCGATCAGCCTGTGCTGCAATAGAGCAGGGAAACCCAAAAGGCCAAAAAATCAGATGGAATTTCATCACTTCTGATGAGATCAAAGGGACGGAACCACTGCTCCTGGGCTTGATTTCCCGCGAGAGGAGGGGCGGCCGCCACTCCTCGCCCTCATGTACCTTTGCCACTAGAATGAGGGGGTTTCAAACGCAAAAACCATGAGTAGAAACCCAACACTCTATCCTAGGATATTGGACCACATGCAACGTTTCTAGGGTTAAATATGACCAATTTCATTCATGTTTTGCTCACCACCCTAGTCTAGAAATTTAATCATTTACCATAATCAAGGGGATATCTTAGAGGTGGCAAATCAATATATTGGGTTGTTAATAGATACTCATTAAAAGTCTAAGACTCATTTAGTTTTATTTCATCTTATACCATTATCACCACTACTAATCTCACCATCACCATCACTCCAAGAACACAAAATATTTTTTACCACCCTTAAGTTGAGGTGGTGCCCATCACCTAGTGGTGACAAATCAATTCTTTGGGTTATTAATGGGTACTCGTTAAGATTCATTTAATTTGATATTATCATAATATAGAAGTGAGATTGATAGTGATGATGATGTTGTAAAGTAAAATCAATCTAAATTAAGTAGCCAGGAGGGTTGTACCGCCGTGGTATATTGGCTGGAGAGCCCTTCCTTTTCCTCGGAGACAATTCGTTAAAAAGGAGTAAAACTGAAAAAATAAAAAATAAAAAGAAAGAGGGAGTATATTCTGAAGAAAAAAAAGCTGAATTTTAGAAAATAGAAGTTGTCAAGTTTTTTTTTTATATTTACTATGAGTTTTATGTGTTATTCCCTTCATGTATTTCATCAATTATTATTTTATATATTAATTGGGCCTTAAAGGATTTTAAGAAAAATTATTATCTTCTGCATTTAGTGAAGTTATTATCTTACTACACTAGTAAGAGTTGGGACCGGAAAAATTTATTATTTAATCGAAGTTATTATGTAATAAAACATTCATTCATAGAGGTTTTACTGTAGCACAAAATGAAAATTACATTTTCGTCAAAATGTCCGCTAAAATACAGGATAAAAATGCATTTTCATGTCTACAAGTTCAATTGACATTTTTCCAATTAAAAGTTGTCATGTGTCTGTGAATATTTTAAAATAAAAAATATCACCAAAAAATTGCTCATAGCTGCCAATATTCTTAATCAACTGGTTATAAGTAATTCGTTGTTTTTTCTCTTTCTAAGTGATTTTTTCAGCTTTTGCTTGTACAGAATGTAAACCCAAGCCCAACGCCTTTAAAACAACAAACATCAACCAAAAAACTAAAACGAAAATTAATAAAAATAATTTGAAAATTTTAAATTTTAAAGTAAATAGTATTAAAATTTTTTAATGTTAAAATTTGATTTTTTTTGTTAGAAACTTTTTCTTAAAGTACCCAAAAATAAAACAGAAAAACCTTTAACCTAAAGCCCGCCTCCTTCTTCCTCCTCCTCCTCCACTTTCAGACTCCCAGTCTGCATCTTTACACTTCTCCAGGTAAAGGTAAACCATACTCTCTCTCTCTCTCCTGTAATTAGTGGTGATTTTTGTTACTTTTTCTGCTTTAATTGTTATCATGGCATGACAATGTCGGCTGCCTTCAAGTTATGCCTTTTGCTTGCTCTCTCGTGAACCCTAAATTTCTGTTTGTTTGCTGGGAAAATACTGAATTTAAAAGAAACTATAGCTCCATTAGACTTGGATTTTGCACCCGTGAGTTTATTTGGGAATACTTTCGTTCTCTGCAGTCTGCACTCCTGTAAATGTTGTCAATTTCTTGTAATTTTGTTATAAAGTCAATTTCTTGCAATTGGTATATACATTTTTCCCAAAATTAAATCCTTCAATTTCATTTCAATTGTGATTAGTAACATATTATTGAATTCGCAGCAGCGAAATGGGGGCGAAGGCGAAAAAGGCGATGAAAAAGCAATTGAGCAAAGCCTCTGCTCAATTATCAGCTTCTTCTCACAAAAATAAAGAAGCTGCTGCTACTGCTACTGTAACTGTTACTGCTTCTACCGCTGCTGATTTCTTGGTAATGCTTAATGTAATCCTAGTTATTTATTTATTTTTCCTTTCTCGTCTGGTTGTGTTATTTATTGTTTTGGTGGTGATTTTATGTCGAAAGCCATTAGAAGGTGGTCCAGCTCGTAAGCTCCCCGAGGAAAAGCCCAAGGAGGATATTTGTACAGTTTTATACATTGGTCGGATACCTCACGGCTTCTATGAGAAGGAAATGGAAGGTGTGCGATAGAGATTGTCAAATTTGATGTACTTGAATGAACAATGTTTATAATTTGTGCTCAAGGTTATTGCTATGTTTGTAATTTTACGCCTGTGAAAACCGCTGATTAGATGTTTTTCACAGGATTTTTTGGGCAATTTGGTTCGATTAAGAGATTAAGAATTGCGCGTAACAAAAAGGTTAGGCTGTACCACAACCAGATCACTATATATATGTTTTCTGTGATGATTCTAATTTGTGTCTTTCATAGCATTTTCTTATCTGATTAGCGGTTAACTAGCATCTGTAGTCTGCCACAAGAACTTTGACTGGTACCACATGCCAGATCAACTACACAACTATTTCTAACAAGTGAAATTGCAGTCTTTCTAAAAGTTTGGTTGATGAGCCATGAACTGGATAAAGTTTTTTTTAAATGGAATTAAATTGGGCATGTAGCTTTCAAATCTTGATCTGGCAAGTGTACTAATTATTGGGCAGGTTGAAACTCAAATGAGGTTCGCCACTGTGGAAATCTTCAGTTTGATATTAGGGACCTAGGCTGAAAAATAATCATGGAAAAAAGAATTAGATATTTTGGAGTGAAAGTAGTACTCCTAGGGTGATCAGCCTTGATGAAAATCAAGGTAGTGCTCCAAGAGGGATAAAGTTTGAAGAGAGTTTGTAAAAAAATTTGTTTTTCACCTTACAAATTCCAACGGTATCTTATAAAAAATAAAGATACATAGGGTTAAAACCTTTAAGATAGTTTAAGATTAGGAAGATCAAGTGTTTTAAGAAATTAATCCCCTAGAGGATAAAGTGTATCAAGATGTTATATTTACATAGAAAATAATCTCTCTGTATATATATTTAATCTATACTCCAAATCATTACAATTATCATACCTTGCTCATCGATGGCGTCTCATTTGGAAGGAGTGAAAAAAATATGCATTGACTGATGACTTGACGACGTATTTTGTTCCCTGCAACTGAAGATAAATATAGTATTTATCACTCTTGAACGTAACTCCGCAACACCTTCTTTCCTTCCGGACTTGTGATTATTTGCAGATTAAAGATCCTCTTGTTCATTTAGTATGCAGTATCATAGTTACAGGAATTATACCGCAACACCTTCTTTCCTTCCGGACTTGTGATTATTTGCAGATTAAAGATCCTCTTGTTCATTTAGTATGCAGTATCATAGTTACAGGAATTATTATGTTTTTCACAGATTTTAACTCGTTTTTCCCTTTCATCTTATGTTAAATAGACAGGAAAATCGAAGCATTTTGGCTTCATTGAGTTTGAAGACCCTGAGGTTGTATTCATTTTCTTAGAATTTATTATCTAAAATCCTGTTCTTCTCTACAATGTTTCCTTTTTTGTGGTGCTAACACTACCTTCCTTGTTTGCAGGTGGCAAAAGTTGTAGCTGACACTATGCATAACTATTTGTTGTTCGAACACGTGTTGCAAGTCCATCTTATTCCTCCACAGAAAGTTCACCCGAAATTGTAAGTAATTATTTGTTTATCTTTTATGATATGAGAGTTTGGCATCCAAGATATTTTTCTCATAGTAAATCCAAATATGTATTTTGTGGTTAAGCTGTTCAATGGTTGCTTAAAATTGCTATCATACAACTCGTTCATCTGTGTGCTTTGAGTCCCGAGTGGTAATAATTTCGCGTTCATTTCTGTGTCACTTAAAATTGAGAACAGTGGAAAACTATAGATAGGAATGGAGGGAAAGGATGAAAGAGTTAAGGGGAACTTTTATTGTAGGTAAAGTTCTCATGGTTTAAATTCGATAATTGAAAAATAGATCAGTCATCAAGCTAGAGGAGGGAAAAGGTAGGGCCAGGTATCAGTGGTTGAATTGTACGGTGTTTGCATTGGTAGATTGACTTAACAAGTACATAGATAATAAATCCAATATGACATATACGAACTCTAGTACTACTGGATTAGAGTGACTGTGACATGTATGAAATTCGAGTTGGCTTGTCATTGCCAAAACTAAAAGTGGATGTCTTTTGTAATGGTCTCAATAATTTGAACGTATCTATCAACAACCATGCCAATTTTTCTAGTGGGTGTTTGGTGATGATAAAGCCATGGAGTGATGGTACTAGAAGTTGTTCAATTGGTAGTTGGTCTCTTTAAAATATTGTAGAGTTAAATATTATTGGTACTCCTACCAAAATACAATTCTAACTTTGGAAAAACGGGTTGGTTTTCCCCTTACTAATCAATTTTATAGCTATAAATGCTCATCATTTGTGTTTTGCTTACTTTTAGATGGAAGGGTTTCAACTACCGAGTCAGACCCGAGAACTGGGTTCAAATTGAGCGGAAGAGGCATGACAAGGTAGTCATTGCGGACGTGAAAGCAACCTCTAGCAAGTTTTCTCATTTGACGATACCCAAAAGACCTGCAAGGACTTTCAGTCTTTAACTTTTTCCTCTTTGGGTGGTCATTTTTCAGGAAAGAACGGTGGAAGAGCTCAAGAAGTTAATGGAGAAGATTATGAAGAGAGATCTGAAGCGTCAAAAGAAAATTGAGGCCGCTGGTATTGATTATAAATGCCCAGAAATTGTAAGAATCTGGTCCTGTTTACGGTTGTATATATTCTTTTCACTATTAGAAGCTTGTTCTTAATTGGTTTTTATTTTTTTTTTTGGTTTTATATTGAAGCGATGTTACTTAAACATTTCTTCGTACATCCATTTTTCAAGGTTGATTTAGTAGTTAAATTGTACATGTATTTGGTTCTTGGCAGGTGGGTGGTAGTGAAGAACCTGCTCCAAAGAAAAGGAAGACCGACCGGAAGAAGGTATGTCATGTTCTTGTTTGTACCATTTTCTGGAAGATAAAACATATGTAGTCATCTCTTCTCATCTCATCTCTTCTATGGCAGGTTGTTTCGAAATGATGAAGCGCTCACGCTCGTCTCTGTCCACCCCTTCCGCTGGGAACAAGGCAGTTATGGATTTCTGGAGAATTTGGGCTTGAGTTTTGAATCTTACCTAACAAATATAACCTCTTGTAGTTTTTTTTTTTTACGACCTTTTTCATCACTCTTCATGTAATGTAATCGTGCATTGTATATTGACAAGTGTTTTACTGTCGTTCAGCATTACGTGGTCAGACGTGGTTTTCGGTCACTCATTTGGTATCATAGGAACGGATAATCGGCATACTCGCACGCTAGTGTCGTGACACATCCTACTTACGGCCTTATGGCCAAATGATCGAACCGATCAAGCACTCCCCCAAAGATCATGCATGAACCAAATCGAATTGAATGTGCGTGTGAAGTTTTGTAGTATGTTTCCACGGAAGGCCACGGAAATGGCCTCCGGCCTCCCAGTGGAGTCCCCCTTTCTCTTGTTTACACCATCATTATAGACACCAAATTAACAAGAGGCAACAGAGAGATACCAATGGCACGACGATGAGGATGACAACAGAAGATAGACGCGTCATGGATCGCTAAATTTTATCTTTTGTGTGTGTTGTGCACGCGAATTCCACGCATATTACCTTGGATCTTTTATGACAAACTTCTCTCTTTCGTTCACTTCTCCCTAAAAAATCAAATGTTGATCGACTAAATCCTAAAGTTTTGACCTCAAATGAAATACCAGAGGAATAATAGTTACGTCCTTCGTCACTCTAACGAATATGGGAAGCAAAAGAATAACAATTTCTCGCAAAGGCTACTATAAGATGTTAGTATGAATAACATGTGTTATGATACAACTGTTGGTGATGACATATATATAAATGCGATACCAAATGCTTGTAATGCATGAAGATACGCTTAATATGGTGTTTTATAGGTCACAATCTTGAACTCGAATCACAGAAAAGGAAACAAAAAGGAAAGGTTTCAAAATCATCTAGTCATGGAAGCTGTGCACCTCATTCCGAAAGAATCACGAGTTTATCCACCCACAAGATACATTTCCCCCTAGAGGTATTTTCGTGCAAGAGCACGAACTTTTGTATCAAAATGTGATGACGCAATTCGCGAACCAGGCAGGTACAGGGGATTCAGAAGAGTCTGCAAATTCACAAACATCTTATGAGTCAATGATCGGTTCATGTGTTTGTGTTATGAAATGGAAATTGTGTAATGAGAAGCCTTCGTATCTTAATGCATGTATTTAATTTATTCGGAGCTATTAGAGCGGGATCCACTTTTTGGGGAATATGAGTCGAAGCAATAACAAGAATATTTCTAGTGGAACATAGTGTGAAATGGAAATGGAAACTGTTTAATGAAATAATTAACAGTGTTTAGACACATCTCAAGATTCTGTGAAATGACAAACTAATTTCCTTATTTGGATTCACCAGAAAAGGAAAGACAAAAACTCGGTATTTAGATTTCATGAATCCTAACTTTAAAATCTACCTCAATCCCAACATCTGAAGATGAGGGAGACAGAGAAAAAAAGGCATAACCATCACCATAACCACCATTAACACCACCACCCACCGTCATTGCCCCCACCATTTATACCACCATGCCACCACTTTACCACTAGCACCATCACCACTACTAACATAAACTTTATGCAACCGCCGTCACCACCGTCCATTTACAAATAATTGATACCTCCATACACAACTTTGAATTTCGTAGTTAAATCTCATCATGTAGGTGAGCCAAACAAGAAATGTTACAAATGCTATAACTTATCCCGTGTTTTTAAATGTCATCGATTTGAAATTTTAGCACTCTTAAACTCCCACAACCAAATGCACTATAAGAGTTAAGGCTTGGGAAAACTATTTACCCACAGAACCCATGCTTAAGCTTCTCCACCAAGTCACATTGACAGAAATCTTAAAAGTTTTATTAAAAGACGAGACTTGTGCTGGAAGGCTCTTAGGTTTGAAGATAGGATACTGGATACCACCCCAAATTGCATTCAATTTGTTATAAATAGGCAAAAGTTAGATAGATAACCTTTGCTAAGAATAAGGACGAAGCGGGTGCAAAATATCACACTGTTTTAGTTCGTAACTATAACTATAACACAAAAGAATTGCAGATAAAAAAGGAAAAAATAGATACTGATATTATTGCTTTCAGTTTTTTTTTCTCTTTCAATTGTTGTGTATTGATCACCAATGGAATGCTCTATTTATAGAACCACATCTGTGAAGATTTACAAAAAATAAAAAATCACACCCGTGACATTACACTTTTAGAAAAAGCATCACACAACAAACTATTCTCTACTATTCACTACTATTCCCAAGTCTACCTTATTCGTCCACCAATTTTACAACATTCCTCCTTGGATGCCCACATATCAACATCAGTTGCCTTATTAAAATCTTACTTGGAAAAAGCTAATGGGAAAAAACCATACAACAGTAACAAAGCATTTTCTCACTAAGTAGGGTCGGCTATATGAATCCTAAAACGCCATTGCACTCGGTTCTGTGTCATGTCCTCCGTTAGATCCAAGTACTCTAAATTTTTTTAGAGTCTCTTCCAAAATTTTCCTAGGTCTTCCTCTACCCCTTCGATCTTGGACCTCTGTCTCGTAGTCACATCTTCTAACCGGAGCGTATGTAGGCCTCCTTTGCACATGTCCAAACTACCGTAACTGATTTTCTCTCATCTTTCCTTTACTTTCGGCTACTCCTACTTTACTTCGGATATCCTCATTCCTGATCTTATCATTTCTTGTGTGCCTACACATCTAACGGAGCATCATCATCTCCGTTACACTCATTTTATGTATGTGTTGATGCTTCAATGTCCAACATTTCGTGTCATACAGCATCATCTGCCTTATTACCTTCTTATAAAAAATTTCTTTGAGCTTCAGTGGCATACGACGGTCACACAACACGCCGGATTCACTCTTCTACTTCATCCATCTAGCTTGTATTCTATGATTGAGATCTTCACCTAATTCTCCGTTCTTTTGCAAAATAGATCATAGATAGCAAAAGCGATCGCTCTTTGGTACTTTCATATAACGATCGTCTTAATTTGATTGAGAGCACACCTCGTGGTTTGTTAGTCGTTTCAGGCAACTTAAGTCCTTGTGGGACTTTCATATCTATGTCAGTATCTAATTCTCCATATAGTTAAACAGTGACGACATCCATAGGTCACATGTCAAGTTTTTCTGAAACCACCAAACTTATTAAGTAACGGAATGTAATTGCGTCCATTACAGGAGATTGTCTAATTATCAACTTCCCTTCAAAACAAGCCTGCAAGGGGTTATCATTTGAAATAGCAATGTGTATGCTCAATAATAGATGTCCATTAGAGTTGGTAATGATTCTACAAATCATAGTGGATCCTAAATGACCCAGACAGTCATGTCAAAGCATATAAATTTTTGAATCAATGAACTTCTGATCCCCAACAGTATGTACTTCAATTATCTTTATGTATGTATAATACAATCCACTCGATAAACCATTCAACTTCTCTAATATACACTTCTGGGTATCATTGGAGGTAATGCATAGATATTCCATATTTTCTGCACTTTTCGTTTCAGTGTGGTATCCATTTAAATGTATGTCTTTAAAACTCAACAAATCTCGAGTAGATCAAGTAGCATACAATGCATTTTGTATGGATAATATTGTTCCATTTGGTAACATGATCTGAGCTTTTCCTAAGTCTTCAATTACATCTGATTGACGTAATATTGTTGTTAGCATCAAACTTGAGATATATTTTCAATCTCGAAGTATTGTATGCATGATTACGATATCTGCAAGACAAACACATCCGCCATTGCTCTTGTTTTGAGAATAACGATCGTTTTTATCCATGCTTTCTGAGTAAGGGAATCACAGTTAAAAACAGTTTAAAGGAAATTGAAATGTCACTTTTATTGAATTGAAATGTGAGCTTTAAACTGCAAGTTCATATTAATAAAAGTATATCAAACATAAATGATTCAATCGGACCGATACACTTCATTCCTTCTTTCCACAATGAAGTCTAAAACATCCAAGTAGGTTGTGTTCAATTACCTTGATAAATCGAACACTGGATCACGTATATCCATTGGTTTAGCCTGGTCGAGGAAATTGGTTTTGACACCCTTCTCATGCTTGATATAGGTCCACCAAATATTTTGGAGTACGACAGTTACGTGTGTCCAGTGTCCATTGCTACCACACTTATGGCAAACTCCTTCAAGATTTTCAGAAGTCTTATTCATATGAATTTTGCCTTTGTGGTGATTTACATGCTTGAAGCTAAGGCCTGAATTATGTCTTGGAACCTGATTGTGAAATTGAACACCATGATTCTTGTTTTTCTCATTCCACCGGCCTCGCTTATGGACACATCCTCGCTTGTAATTATCGCCACGAAAGGATGTGGTATTCACTTCAAGGGAAACAACATTCATTTCTGGAAATGATGTCGATCCAGTAGGTTAGGACTGATGATTCTTCATCAGAAGCTCATTGTTTTGTTTAGCCACAAGGAGCACATATATCAGCTGGTTGTACTTGGTAAAACCTCGCTCTCTATACTGTTGCTGCATAAACACGTTGAAGTCATGAAAGGTGCTGAATGTTTTTTCCATCATATTTTCCTCAGTGATGATTTCCCCACAAAGCTTCATATGGAGCTAATTCTGAATATTGCAGAATTATACTCAGTCACCAACTTGAAATCTTGGATTCTTAGGTGAGTCCACTCATAACAAGCCCTTGGAAGAATCGTTTTTTGGTGATTGTATCTATTTCTCAGTGCCTTCTAGAGGGCTAATGGATTTTCAACCGTTAGGTACTCGCTCTTCAGTCTTTCATCAAGGTGATGATGGATAAAGATCATGGCATTCGCCCGATCTTGAGAAGATGCACTGTTCTCCTTGATGGTTTCTTCAAGATTTCCGACCTCTAGATGGATCTTGATATCTACTACTCAGGTAAGATAGTTCTTCCCGGTAATGTACAGGGCAACAAAATCAAGTTTTGCCAAGTTCACCATTTTCTTTTCTAAAAGAAAAATGAGATGTGCAAGAATTTGGAATAATATGTATTTTGGAGGAATATAGTGTTAGAACTTCTGGTTCTTATAAATTTTTCATTTTGATTTTCATGTCAAAATGAAACTTCATACTCGAGATTTATATGATTAATGAGGAGGGCGATTGTACCGCACCTCTCATTGAAACAATATAGCATAAGATAGGTGATTGTACCGCACCACTCAAGCAGCAGGAAAATTTAAATATGTAGAGTAAGGTGAGCGATTATGTTGCACCACCTAAAATTGTAGTAAAATTAAATCTGCAGTTCAAGATGGATGATGATACTGCACCATCTTCAATCGCAGTAAAATTAACATAAATAAACATTGAGTTAGTAATCAGGAGCTACATCAAACAAGAAACCAAAGATATAAGCACTTGTTATATTGAGCACCAGAAGCATGCATGGTGTTAGTAGTTTTCCGCGAGGGTACATTCAACAAGTGAGGCAGAAAAGGAAGAAGAATAGGAAAATCCTTGAAGGAAGCATTTTTCAACGAATGAAGTGGAGAACTTTTCAGGGTTAGAGAGTCATGCTGATAACGTGTTATAAATTGACAAAAGTTAGAGAGAACCTTTGCTAAGGATAGGGACGAATCAGATGCAAAATATCACATTTTTTTGTTTCGTAACTATAATACAAAATAATTGCAGATAAAAAAAGGAAATGAGGGACTGATATTATTACTTTCAATTATTTTCTCTTTCAATTGATGTGTATTGATCACTCACAAATTGCTCTATTTATAGAGCCACATCCGTGAAGGTTTACATAAAATGAAAAGACAAACCCGTGACATTACAAAAAGCATCACACAGCAAATTATTCCCTACTATTTCCAAATCTACCTTACTTTGTGGGCATTTATTCATCCACCAATTTTACTACACCTTGGAAATAATTTTGTTTGATAATGTACACACTTGTGCTGTTAATCTTTTGACACATGTATACAAATTTGCATGTTCTTTCTAAGCAATATTTGCACAATCCTGAGTATTGTTTTTCGTCTAATATGTGTTCCAAGTCCCTCTATGACTAGCAAAATTTTCCATTTTATTGGTACAGAAATGCTTAGGAGACAAAAAAATGAGACTCTATGTTCTTTCTGCCACTTCACAGTTTAACGTGAATTCTCGTACCAACATATTATAATATGAATTATGTTGTAAAATCGGTGGATAAATGAATGCCCACATAGTAAGGTAAACTTGGAAATAGTAGGAAATAGTTTGTTGTGTGGTACTTTTTCTGAAAGTGCAATGTCACGGGTGTTGTTTGGTTTGTCACGAGTGTGACTTTTCATTTTATGTAAATCTTCACAGATATGACTCTATAAATAGAGCACTCTGTGGGTGATCAATACACAGTAATCGAAAGAGAAAAAAACTGAAAGTAATAATATCAGTATCCCTCATTTCCTCTTTTTATCTACAATCCATTTCTGTTATAGTTACGAAACAAAACAGTATAATATTTTGTACTCGCTTCGTCCCTGTCTTTAGCAAAGGTTATCTCTCTAACTTTTACTTATTTATAACACGTTATCAGCACGACTCTCTAATCCTAAAGAGTTCTCATCTCCATTCGCTGAAAAATGCTTCCTCCAAGGATTTTCCTGTTCTTGTTCCTCTTCTGCCTCACCTGCTGAATGAATGTATCATCACGAAGAACTACTAGCATCATGCCTGCTTCTAGTTCTCAATATAACAATTACTTATATCTTTGATTTCATGTTGGTGTAACTCCTGATTATTAACCTAATGTTTATTTATGTTAATTTTACTGTGATCAAAGATGGTGCGGTATCATTGCCCATCTTGAACAGCAGATTTAAGTTTACTGTAATTTTAGGTGGTGCGGTACAATCGCTCATCTCATGCTATATTGTTTCAATGAAAGGTGCGGTACAATCATCCTCATTAATCATATAAATCTCGAGCTTAAAATTTCAAACGTAAAAATTTTGTAAGAATCAGAAGTTCTAACACTATATTCCTCTATAATACATATTATTGCAAATTCTTACACATCTCATTTTTTTTTTTTTTAAATGACGAACTTATCAAAGCTTCATTTTGTTGTCTTGAACATTATCGAAAAGAACTACCTTACCTAGGTAGTGGATACCAAGATTCATCTGGAGGTAGAGAATATTGGATAAACCATCAAGAAGGAGAACATTGTATCTTTTCAAGATCGGACGAAGGTCATGATCTTTATATATCGCCACCTTGATGAAGGATTGAAGATCCATGAGCCCTTTGGAAGGCACTAAGAAATAGATACAATCACCGGAAAACGATGATTCTTCCAATGGCTCGTTATGAGAGGACTCACCTAAAGATCTAAAATTTCAAGTTGGTGGCTAAGTACAGTTCTGCAATGTTCAGAATTAGCTCCTAAATGAAGCTTATATGGGAAACCATCGTTGAGGAAGATATGTTGGAAAAGACTTTCAGCACCTTTCATGCCTCCAACGTGCTCCTGCAACAGCAATATAGAGAACGAAACTTTACTGAGTACAACCAGCTGATATATGTGCTTCTTGTGGCTGAAGAAAACAATGACCTTCTAATGAAGAATCATTAGTCCCGATCTATCAGCACCATTCCCAAAAATGAATGTTGTTTCTCTTGAAGTAAATACCACATCCTCTCATGGCAATAATTACAAACAAAGACGTGGCTACAAGCAAGGTCAGTGGAATGAGAAAGGCAAGAATTATGATGTCCAGTTTCACAACCAGATTCCAAGGCATAATTCAGGCCCGAACTTCAAGAATGCAAAGCGCCACAAAAGCTCTCCTAGAAATCCTGAAGGAATTTGCCATAAGTGCGGTGGCAATGAACACTGAGTGCGTAACTGTCATACCCCAAAATATCTGGTGGACCTATATCAAGCCTCCCTCAAGGAGAAAGTTGTTGAAACCAATTTCATCGACCAGACTAAACTGATAGATATACTTGATCCAATGTTTGATTTATCAGGGTAATTGAACACAACACACCTGGATGTCTCAGACTTCATTGTGGAAAGAGGGAATGAAGTGTATCGGTCCAATTGAATCATTTATGTTTGATGTACTCTTATTATTATGAACTTGTAGTTTAAAGTTCGCATTTCAATTCAATAAAAGTGGCATTTCAATTTCCTTTGAACTTTCAGAAAAAAAAAATGTCCTTGATGAGACACATGTCCCTGAAGAGACGGAAGTACATGAAAGCAAAGAAATCTCCATAAATTATGCATGTACTAACGAATTGTGGGATCGAAATAAAATAACCATCGACAACATGTTTGCATTCGCAGTAGCGACTGAAATCATATTAAACGATGATATTGAGCCCTGCTCTATTGATGAATGCAAACAGAAACAAGATTGACCTAAGTGGAAAGATGCAATTCAGGCAGAATTAAATTCCTTAGAAAGGCGAAGTGTTTTTGGACCGGCAATCCAAACCCTGCCTGATGTCAATCCCGTCAGTTACAAATAGGTATTCACAAGAAAACGCAACGAGAAAAACGAGATTGCAAACACTGTTAATGGTAATACACAAATGAAAACGAAGTTATTCATATTTGGACTTAATACAAGGTTGCCAAACGTGTACCTCCATGATGCAGGATTTAGAATGACACACGTGTATATTTTGTCTATATATTTGCCTTTCAGTGATATTGCCAGTGAATCTCTACTCTCTAACTTCTAAGACTATTCACCTATTCATATTTCAATCCCTTGCTTTGTTTTGGTTCCCAATGCATTTATAGTTCCAGAGAAACACTGAACTATAAATAGTCTTCAAAAAACAGAGATTCTGAACTATGCATTCTATATGAATCAAATTGATTTGGGTGCCTAGGCACTGTAACTACGTGCTTTCTAATGAGAGCTAGCCCTTTTACTAAGCAACAATAATTAAAATTTAGCTATCCAACTTCTACTTTTCCTAATTACAAAACGCATAGCAGAAAATACATAGTTCACCTCTATTCATCTCATGCCATCCCAAGGCTACAAGATCAGAAGTATAGAGTGTAGATGACATAGGGATTCCACAAAGAACACATCAAACATTAAGAACCTGCGGAATTGTAAAAATGAACTTTAAATAAAGGGTTGATGGTATGTAGTGACTTACTTTGATATAAAGCTCATGAACCTCTTGGAAGAAGCTCTTGATTCCATCATCGTTACGAGAGTCATGAAGTAGCATAAGTCGTGTATGTATGCATAGTTAAAGAAAATGTCAAACTGGAAACTGTAAGCTACCTAACAAAGTACAAATAGGCACAAAACGAGGAGACCCTTCACTCAGCCTTGACAACTATGGCAACAGCAATGAATTTGGAAATTGAAGACAACATAAGTATATATATTTGGCATCGTAGTTATGACATCTGCTGACATTATCACTGTTATAAGTTAAAGATACTTTCTCGATTTAAAAAAACGAAGGAGATGCCCAAGAACCGGCACAGAAAATAACACATCATCAATAAACATACAATTCTAAGATAGATGGAGTTGACACAAATATTTGAACTGAAAATATGAAGGATATGACCAGCCGTAACATAGACGGAAACCACCAGATCATTAAAGCGATCGATTGCCTTCAAGTACCTGCACCGAAAATGTCACAAAGGTCAATAATATGCGTAAACGAGTCAAGGAGAGGAGCATAGAGGGTACAGAAAAAAGTGGCTGGCTCACATGGCACTGGTAGTCCAGGCAAGGTCCTGCACAATATCGAGAGCAGCATGTAATATGAACTGATGCAACTGAGCAGCATCTTCTCTCTGTGTCAAACCAACACCCATTACCCATCTGAGTACTTAGCCATACAAACACAAATATTCTGATGAATTTACAAATCATTAACTACATTGCCTAGCGCGAATGTGTTCCGCTGTACACCCGAGTTTGAATCCCCCTCCCCGCAGTTTAGATTACTTAAATAATCATTAAACAAACATAACAGAAATTGAATCATTAAACAAAAATAACAGAAATTGAATCATTAACCAAAAATAACAGAAATTGAAGCAAGCATTGTCGATGCAGAGATTGCCAAGAAATGAAGAAACCCACTTTAATTAATTGAAAATTCGATTTAAGTTGATGAGATTTCGAGAGAAATAATTTGATTGATTGTCACGAGGAATCAAGCAATGGAAATCAGAAATTGAAAGGGAAAGAGAGAAAGAACGATACTTTGGCGGCGGATCCGACTTCAGCTTCGTAAATAGGGATGTCGTTTCTGCTGACGATGATGAAACACGCCGTCGTCGCCATCTGATCTCCCTCGCTTTCTCTCTGCTTTTTTTTTTTCCAGCGAAATGGCCTCCGACGACGACTGTCACTGAGATGATGAAATGGTTAGGGGTATTTTTGTCAAAAATCGTATTCTCCAAATGGCAGGCTGAATAGAATCTGGCTAAAAAGAATGAAAGCCCAATTGGCCCAAGGAGTGTGCACATGAAGCAAGTCCGGCAGAGATTTTTTTAATGTGCCGGAAACACAGAATGATACGTCATAGGTCATTATACAAGTGGAGAAGTTTTTTTTTCAAGTATCCTTCCACTTATATAATGACATGGCGTACGGACCTGCACAAGTAAAGCTAAAGATCATCACCTTTCTTGTTTGTGAGTAGGTGATGTTCCGGCATACTAAAAAACTCACCAATTCCGGAAGCCGAAGTGGAAACACGGGTCCATCGGCATAAATACCATCATGGCAATGTATTCGTGTCACACAAGTTGGTCTCCTGATTCAGCCACCAAAACTACACATGCCACGGCTAGTATTGGGGAACAGTGGCTTTCAACAACATAACAAGCTGCTAGCATTTGGGAAACGTTAACTCATAGGAAGTAACAAATGAGCAAGGGCTAGGATTCAAGCCCACTGTAGCCAACAGACTAAAGCTCGGCGCATTGCTTGCCACGGTGGCGGAACAGATTCCATGGCTGTGGTGGATGTTCCCCCCCAGAGGAAGAGGCCTTTGCTAAGCATAGGGCAGGACGAGACCGGCTCACTAGGGCAATCATGGAAGAGCACACACAAGCACACAACAAGAGCAGTGGTGCCAAGCAAAACTTTGTGGATGCGTCACTTGTATTGCAAGACAAGTATGACCTTAGTGAGGACACTATTATTGGACTTCTTTGGGTGAGTGGTAATATTTGGTATCAGTAAATGATTTCCACACTCTTTTATCCGCTTGTGGCTAGTCTTCCTCTTATATTTGGTCACATGATTGAATAAATCAACGATGAAACAAGGAACAAAAAAAAAAAACTGAGAAGTGAGGAAGGAGAAAATGAGAGTCAAAAGTATAGAATGACCTAATTGTTTCTTTTTTTGCATGACATGATTACAACGGGTATGGACACCACATCCATTCACATGATTGAATAAATCAACGATGAATCAAGGAACAAAAAACAAACTGAGAAGTGAGGAAAGAGAAAATGAGAGTAAAAAGTATAGAATGACCTAATTGTTTTTTTTTTTTTTGCATGACATGATTACAACGGGTATGGACACCACATCCATTTTCAATTGGATGTGCCATGGCTGAGTTCATCAAGTACCCAAGGGTGCAACAAAAGACACGAGAGGAGTTAGATCGGGTCATCGAATTCGAACGGGTCACGACCGAAGTCGATTTCTCAAGCCTGCCTTATTTACAATGTGTAGCAAAAGAAGCGCTACGGTTGCACCCACCAACACCACTACTGTTCCCTCGTCGAGCCAATGCAAACGTCAAGATTGGTAGCTTCGACACACCCAAGGGTTCAACTAAAGATTCGTCGAGGAGGAAGTTGGCATGAGCCTGAAGCTCCTGGTGGTGAGGAAGACGACAACAAATGTATAGACGCAATGGAAATTGATTGAAGGCGTCCATGAGCAACACTGTTCATGTATGAATACAAAGATTTGCTAAATTTAAGAAGATGAGAATTAAGAGTACTCGAGTAGAGACTGACCAAGACCCAACCCGTATGGAACATGTTCTTGGCTTCAAGTACTTTAAATGATGAAATTAACTCCTTTCTTTTAAGGAAGACTAACATAATTTCTATTTGGACTGTAATTGTTAACAAAGTTCTAGTGTACACTCGTTCAGAACTTGTGCTTTTAAAATTCAAAAAAACAAAAATAAAAAAACTTCTACTCATAAGCGCTTCTATTAAAAGCACACTGAAATTTTTATTGAAAATACTAGTTTTTTTTTTTTTTTTGGGGGAAAAATGGGGCTAAAAGTCCAACCAAAACTATTCAATAATAAGACATCCCAAATTGATCTTCACTAACAAAACTAATGGAACAAAAAGTAATATTATCAAAATAAAAATTACCTAAATCTAAAGTAAAATTATAATTAGCCAAACTATCCACCACAAAAAAAAAAAAAAAAAAAAAAATCTTTATAGACGTGCTGAAGTTCGCAATGCTAAATTTTGGTAACAACTCTCAACATGTCAATACAAGGGAACCCAAATGATTCCTTCTATAAACTTGCAACACCAAAGAACTTGAAGTGCGACACACATCAAGTGCTTTTTTGAACCTACAATACTTCTTACCTTTTTCTGTTTATCCAGTAACATCATCACCAACCTTTGATTCCTTCATCCCTACGCAGAGCTTGATGAAGTCCCTACCATCGATTCTAGCTTTACCAACCGCCATCCAACAAAATATAAGTATACAAAAAGAAAGATAAAAAAGTCTTCACCAACCGCCATAACCCAATAACTTCCTTCCCCACACCGTACTCAGCCACGAACCACATCAATCAATAATAAACGGATTAGCAATCCAACCTTACCCGCGGGTAGTTACTATTTTCTATTTCAGCTGGCGCAATGTGTTGATCAGTCTCCATCTAAAAGTAGTACGCCTCAAAAATAGTTGAAAATGTTTTTAGTAAAAGTATATTTTAGAATAAATTATTACTAAAATAATAAATAAATTCTGATAAAAAAAACACTTTTTTATTTTATGCGAGCTCGTTTGGATGTGCTTTTAAAATGACTGAAAGTACTTTTGATGGAAATGTTTTTAGAACCAATTCTTAGTAAAAATGCAAGTAAATTCTGGAAAAGTACTTAAAGTGCTTCCTGAAAAAAGCACATAATTAGTGCTTCTTGCAGAAAACACTTAAAGTCCTTTTAGAATCCAAAAATATTTTCTCGAAAAACACTTTCAATCATTTTAAAAACACATCCTAACAAACCAACTTTTTAAGTGTTTTTGAAAATAAAATTACTTACTTCAAAAGTATTTCCAATCATTTTAAAAGTAATTTCAAATATACCTCCTCACACATCTGAGTTGGTACATTTCACTCTCACTCACCAACTCCCTGCTCCAAATTTCATACGCCTTTAGTGGGTCACCCACTCTCTCTCTCTCTCCCTCCCTCCCCCTGGTACAAATCCATTCACCAACTCCATCCCGAGTGTCTTTCATATATATCAATCTCCTTCCAACTCTGACCTTAATTTGCTCAATCAATCCAACATGGCTCTCTCCGGCGGGCAACTACTTCCCATCTCATCAATCATCATTCTCATTTCCCTCGCCTACAAGCTCTACCAAAGGCTCAGATTCAAGCTCCCGCCCGGCCCGCGTGCATGGCCGATCGTCGGCAACCTCTACGACATAAAGCCCGTCAGGTTCCGCTGCTACGCCGAGTGGGCCCAGGAATACGGCCCCATCATATCGGTGTGGACGGGGTCCACGCTGAACGTGGTGGTGTCGAGCTCGGAGCTGGCCAAGGAGGTACTCAAGGAGCACGACCAGAAGCTGGCGGACCGGCATCGGAGCAGATCGGCCGCGAAGTTTAGCAAGGACGGTCAGGATCTTATCTGGGCTGACTACGGACCCCACTACGTCAAGGTCAGGAAGGTCTGCACTCTGGAGCTCTTCTCTCCCAAGAGGATCGAGGCTCTCCGACCCATTAGGGAAGACGAGGTCACCGCCATGGTTGAGTCCATTTTCAAACACTGCGCCAATCCTGGTACGTATGGCTTCTAATTATATATATTTTTTTTTCATGAATTTACTTATTTCATATGCCACAATCAATTTTTTTTGTTAATTAACCGTTATTACCCTAAAAAATTGGCCAAAATGATCTTATAAGTTAAATTTCAATTGTGAAAGTCCAAACTAAATAACTACAGTATACGATCAAATATAAATGACATAGCTATTTGATGTTAATGAATAAAAATCTGATATTAACAATATACTAAAAAACTGATAATTTCAACAATTGAATTTTGAAAAGTGATCATTTTGGCCAATTCTTATATTATCTTTGCAAGAAATGAATGGTAAATTTCAATGAAATTGTAAAACAATATATAACATTATTGAACATTTTCCTTTTTGCAAGTAATTGTTGTTTTGTTTTTGTTCAAACGACGAAAATCAGCAGTGAAATTTTTTGTTCTCTTGTATAATATATATATATATATATATATAATATATTTAAGAAAAACTAATGAAAAGGTTTGAAAACTTTGAGTTTTAACGATAAAGACAAAATCAAGGATAAAATGAATAGTATCATGATTGATTTTTTAGTATAAAAATGTAATTTTTCGTTAAAATAAATAGTACCGAAAACTTTTCGTTAAAATTCCTTTTAATTTATTCACTGTCAATATATGTTATCAAATTGGTCAACTAAAATATGGTGCAGGAAGAGTCGTTTGGTTTTGATTTATTCGCTGTCAATATATGTTATCAAATTGGTCCACTAGTTTGGGGTATCGTGGGAGGGAATGAAGGGAAAAAGAAGAGAAAAGTCAACGATAATAAGCACTTCGACAAGGTGCTTTGTCACGTATGTCGTGTTTCCTTGACCTTCCCAAATATGTTTCTGCCCATTTGGGGCCTTGTGACTACGTTATATGGTCAGTGATGAAATCTGAAATTTATGGACCGATCATAGAATTTCTATGTTGTCCAATAAGTGAACCGCATTAGCTGTTCGCTTTTAGGCTGGGCAATAAGGGTCTATCCTAGCGAGTTCTATGAATCCATTGGTCCGTAAGCTTCTCATTTATAATAATGATATAATTTCGATTCTCATAAATGAAAAAGAGAATTTTCGGTAGAGTTGACTATTAGGACAATTGGTTCAAAATTAAGAAGAGTTTCATACATTTGGAAAAAAAGTGCATGTGTCGTACAAATGACTTGAGGACAACTAGTTCAAAATTAAGGAGAGCTTCATATATTTGGAAAAAGTGTATGTATCGTACAAATGACCTAGTACGAACGCCCCCATAAATACATAATACATATCAATATGTACACTTGGAATTTATTTGAGAGTGGTCAAATTTCATTCTAATTGGAGTTTCAACTGTAAATCTTCGAGTTAAATACATGGTCAAATATAACTTTGTATTTGACTTAAGAGTCATGACGAACTTTTACAATGCATAATGAAGAGAAAATAAAATATAAAAAATTGATATCAAATATAATTGTTGTCTCTGACATTTTTATTGCATTAGAGGCTTTCCATATGTGAGTTTAATGTTTATAAATAAGAACTAAGAGGTGCGAGTTTGATTTGTATTACACTATTGATACAGTGTGAGTTTGAAAGGAGTTAGTTTTTTACATTAAATATTGGACTTGTCTACTTTTACATTTTTTCTATTTTATAATTGGCCACTTGTTTTCTCTCTTATCATTATTGTATAGACATCACACTCATGAGTTCAATATATTAAACTAAAAAATAAGGATCACTCTCGTTGAACGCAAAATTTCCTTCTCACTGTAGGAGTTTGATTTTTATATTATTAGTATCACACTCAATTTTTTCGACTCACGGTGGAAAACCTTACACTGATATTAAAGCATTAAATATAGGTTTACAAATCTAGTACCAATGGATCGGATAAAACTAGTATCTTATAAGTATTAAATTTTAATAATAATGTATCGACTCGTCGTTGGATCAATACATCTCAATATCTCATGAGAAATGTTAAGAGGATTCTCTTAAAAGTGACTCTTTATAGATTTTTTGTCACGTCACAATTTAACATCAATTCTCATACCAACATTATAACACATTGTATAAAAAAAACATAGAGTGACAAAGAGTCCATAAAGAATTTCACTTTTTTTAGAAAATACCTTTAGCATTTCTCGTAATCATAAAGTCACTTATTAATTAATTAAATTAGCACTGTGGGGTTGGTAAATATGGACCGTAATCTAGCTAATGCTAGTGAGAATAAATTTGTAGACCAAGTTTTTGTAAACTAAATGAAATGAAAGTTGATGATTGGATTATTACTTGAGTGCTGATTAACGTGCTTATTTGTTATTGGTGACATATAATTTAGTTTGTAAATTTAATCTCACTAGCTACAATACTAGCCCACAGTGTCGTATGCACATATTTCTTTGATTAATGATAGTCGTTGACTTTAATTCCCCTGATGCAGAAAACAATGGAAAAAGTTTGATAGTGAAGAAGTACTTGGGAGCAGTGGCTTTTAACAACATAACAAGGCTAGCATTTGGAAAACGTTTTGTTAACTCAGAGGATGTAATTGATGAGCAAGGCCTAGAATTCAAGGCCATCGTAGCCAACGGACTAAAGCTTGGCGCATCGCTTGCCATGGCGGAGCACATTCCGTGGTTGCGGTGGATGTTCCCCCTGGAGGAAGAGGCATTTGCCAAGCACGGGGCACGACGAGACCGGCTCACCAGGGCTATCATGGAGGAGCACACACAAGCACGCAACAAGA
The DNA here is from genome assembly GCF_041283825.1 of Pyrus communis. Classification (NCBI taxonomy): domain Eukaryota; kingdom Viridiplantae; phylum Streptophyta; class Magnoliopsida; order Rosales; family Rosaceae; genus Pyrus; species Pyrus communis. The sequence goes on from NC_142579.1 coordinate 886,729, forward strand.
GCGGTGGTGCCAAGCAACATTTTGTGGATGCGTTGCTTACATTGCAAGATAAGTATGACCTTAGTGAGGACACAATTATTGGACTTCTTTGGGTGAGTAGTTATTAAAAGGCTTTTGGAAAATGATTTTCACACTCCAACTTTATCACCGTGTAGTTTCCTGAATGTTTCTAATAATTATGTCGCGTTTGTAGGACATGATTACTGCAGGTATGGACACCACAGCCATTTCTGTTGAATGGGCCATGGCCGAGCTGATCAAGAACCCAAGGGTGCAACAAAAGGCTCAAGAGGAGTTGGATGGGGTTATTGGGGTCGAACGGGTCATGACCGAAGTTGATTTCTCCAGCCTCCCTTACTTACAATGCGTAGCAAAGGAAGCCCTACGGTTACACCCTCCAACACCACTAATGCTCCCCCACCGAGCCAATGCCAACGTTAACATCGGCGGCTACGACATCCCCAAGGGTTCGAACGTTCACGTAAATGTTTGGGCAGTAGCGCGTGACCCAGCTGTTTGGAAAGACCCAAATGAGTTCCGACCCGAAAGGTTCCTCGAGGAGGACGTGGACATGAAGGGGCATGATTTTAGACTACTTCCATTTGGAGCGGGAAGGCGAGTATGTCCCGGAGCCCAACTTGGTATTAATTTAGTGACCTCTATGTTGGGCCACCTATTACATCATTTTAATTGGGCTCCGACGGAAGGGGTGAAGCCGGAGGAGATTGACATGTCGGAAAATCCAGGGCTCGTCACATACATGAGAACCCCGTTACAAGCCGTGCCTACTCCTAGGCTGCCATCACAGTTATACAAACGTGTCGCTGCAGATATTTAATCCGTAGTGTTTCTTGTTTTTGTGTTTCTTGTTTTTCTTGAAGACATGTTAAATGACCTCCTTAAATTTACGGTTCATTTGAAAAGATGTTTGCATTTCTCTTTAAAATATCGGTGGCCCATGTCCTTCCAAACAAATAAATAGGGACCGTTGAGACCAGAAATAATTCACCCAACACTCTCTGTGTGTCTTTGTCGTCCACTCATCCCAAAAAAGCAAGGGAACAGAATATTTCGAGTGATAATCCTCAGATCACATATGTTCATTGTAAATCGTGTGGTTAGAAATCATTGTAAATTTGTTTATTTTAAATTGAATATAAACAATATCTGACGAAAATTTATCGCAGCATGTACGATGAACGAATATGATTGGAGAATTCCTAGAATCCTCACAAAGAGGATTCGGTAAGGATCCTCTCTCTATTTCACCTAACACTCTGTGTGTCTCTCTCACCGACTCATCCCAAAAAAACAAAGAAATTGCTAGCCATACTCGCTAGCAAAACAAGTCTAGCAAGACCCGTTAAACAAGTTTTATTTTCATCCCTTTTTCGATACTGCTAGCAAAGCAAGTCCAGCGAGACTCGCTAATGCATGTTATTTTCATCCCTTCTTCAACACGGCTAGCAAAGCAAGTCTAGCAAGACTTGCTTCATTTTCATCCATTCTTCAATACAAGTTGGGACCCATTTCATTAGAAAACAAAAAGTAAAGTAGAAATGTTTATGAAAAACTCGAATGGGTTGAAGACTTTAATACAAACTGGAACCCACTTCTTAAAAAACGGAAAAAAACAAAGTAAAGTGATCATTGTAAACCCACTTCTTTCTCATTTTACCCTTTAAACTTCAACATTTGAGTTTAAATCAATGTTTAAGCCCATAGTTATGCTTACACCTATATTAAATGAAAAAAAGAAAAAAAAAAAGAATTAACATTGTAAATCAATTAAGTTAGCACTCTTGAAAAGAATTATGATCACAATATCAAGTATAATTTCACCAGGACTATGCTTGACTTCCTATACACTCGACAAGAAAAAAACATCATGATTTATCATACCATATATAAATGTTCTTGTGTATTTAATTAAAAACGACACACATAAATATTGATATATTACTTTTGAAAAAAAAAAATATTGATATACTACCTTAAAACAACCAATGAAATTTGCCCCATCACAGTCCACATATGAGATTGACCAAGCTCCAGCTTCGCTGCAATTTTTCTTTTCGATCTAGAATGAGTTGCAATTTTAGTAAGTGAGCAGTTTTTTTTTTGGAAATTTTAACGAAAAATTTCCGGTATTATTTATTTTAATGAAAAATTACATTTTTATATTAAAAAGTCAATCTTGATATTATTTATTTTATCCTTTATTTTATCTTTATCATTAAAACTTAAAATTTTTAAAATATTTTTATTAATTTCTCTTTTTTTTTTTCGATGTAGAATGAGCTGCAATTTTGGTAAGTGAATCCAGATAGAAGTACGAACGGATAGGCATTGAAGGTGTCATGTCAAATCTCACTCAACCTTTTGCTGTTGAAGCTATTCATGACAATTTCTATTTTGTTTTTTTTCTAAGAAGTGGGTCCCAGTTTGTGTTGAAATCTTTTGATCCATTTGATTTTTGTATGACTTTTATTCTGAAGTTGTTTTTCTAATGAAACGTGTCTAGCAAGCAAGACTTGCTTTTGCTGTGACTTTTATCACAGTAGAAATGTATTGAGTTAATATGAGTTCGGACTTATCGGTGGCAAATTTAATATTTAATTTAACAAAATCTATCGTTTGATATGATAAAAAAAAAAAAAAAAAAGCAAGACTTGTCCGGCCAGCAATTCCCGAAAGGAAACCAATTCAAATCATTTCCATCACAATTTGTCTGTCGATGTTTATCGAGATGTAATTCACACACTCATTCCATCACAATTTCCTGCTGACCCTACGCACCATGTAAGTTTGGAAATTTTTAGAACCAACACACTAGAAAAAATAAATAAATAAATTCACTAGCTAGAAATTCGGAAAAAATGCATGATATTAGAGTAATGTTATTCATACTATGTTTTTGTATTATATTTTCATACTACTTTAGGTGACATTTGATGTAGACAATCACATCATTTGAATTAATCAAAATTTTAAATTTAGTTCATTATTTAATAAATTAATAATTAAGAAAAATTAGTTAATTAAATGATGATTGTGGTATACAATGAGTCTTTCTCATTCCTTTCTTTGGGTTTTGCAAATTTTTCAAATGATGTGGCTATCTACATCAGATGTCATCTAAAGTGGTATGAAAATATGGTACAAAAATATGATATGAATAGCATTACTCATGATATTAAGAAGAGTAATGCTATTCATTCCATGTTTTTTGTACCACATTTTCACATCACCTTAGGTGGTATTTAATGTGGACAGCCACATCATTTGAATTAATCATAATTTTAAATTTAGTTTATTATTTAATAAACTAATAATTAAGAAAAATTAGTTAATTAAATGATGATTGTGGTATACAAGGAGTCTTTCTTTTTCATTTTCTTGAGTTTTGCAAAATTTTCAAATGATTACTCTATTAAGAATAAAGCTTGGAGTCAAGTAAATTGACCAACGACTGTGTTGTGGAGGAACTTCCACAAATGCTTGGGAGTCTTGACAAGGGTACTTGACTTGTCGCCCACAAATGTAGAATTAAATTCCATCTATCTACATATTCGATTCACGCTTGCACATTGCAATATAACTCCATACATCTCTCTGTTCATATTTATATAAAAACTTAGGTTCCCATCCCTAGTCATGACATTGTCTTGATCGAAACCTTATGTCATTTAAATTTTTAATTGAAGTCCTTGAGTTATTCTTACATCAACATTTTAGATTATTTTATGTATTATAAATAAGAATTTAATTGAGTGTTTAACCCCTCTATTTCATGCAACTAATTATCATCCTATATTAATTACTTTTTCAATACAATTTAATTCCTAAACTTTTTGTTTATTTTTTCATTCTACCAAAAAAATTAAAAGTGCGACAAAAATATTTTGTATTATGTATCCATATATAAGTGAACACTATAATTTTGTATTCATTTGTGTATCCATGTTATAATTTTTTGGTGCAATATTTATGTTTTTATTATGTACCCCATTTCACTTACCTATGTGTTTTTTTTTTTGGGTCCACCCATACGTCAATAAATATTGTACCCACTTATAAACATGGATGCATAATATGAGTTCATGTGGAGTTTTCCCATATGTTTTTTATTTCAGTCTTAGAATAAACCTCGTATGTATCCATACAAGGTTTATTCGAAGAATGGACCCATGTTATACTGTGACATCCCACATCAACTGTGAGGGTGTGCTGGGGGTCCAAAGCGGACAATATCGTGCTACAGTGGAGTCAGGCCCGGGAAGCAGTCCCGCCCAGGCCTGGATGTGACAATTTGGTATCAGAGCCTAACCCTGGTCGTGGTGTGCCGACGAGGACGTCGGGCCCCTAAGGGGGGTGGATTGTGACATCCCACATCGCCTAAGGGAGTGATCCTTATATGTATATTCTCATCTCTACCTAGCACGAAGCCTTTTGGGAGCTCACTGGCTTCGGGTTCAGTTGGAACTCCGAAGTTAAGCGAGTAGCGCGCGAGAGCACTCCCATGATGAGTGACCCACTGGGAAGTTTTCGTGTGAGTTCCCAGAAAAAAAACCATGAGGGTGTGCTGGGGATCCAAAGCGGACAATATCGTGCTACGGTGGAGTTGGGTCCGAAAAGTGGTCCCGCCCGGACCGGGATGTGACATATACAGTACATTGTTCGTAAGAGAATGTACCCAATGTTTTGTAGTACATTATTCCTCAAGGTTCTGGGTTTTAAGGCTGGTATTGATGATTGTGAAGATTATTATGATAAAGATTTTTAAGAGTTTAATCTGTCTTTAATATTTAAATAACAAATTATGAGTTTTTAATTCTATAAATATGGGTAACTGCAATTACAAAACTTTTTTAAATTTAAAAAATTACATACATTAATACTAATTTATTGAGGTTACATAATTCAGGAACTTTGATCCAACATTGAAAACTAATAAGGAATTAAAGAATATATATACGTTTATATATATATATATATATATATATATATATATAAGTATATATATATACATACACATAGGCCCTTTAAGGGAAGGGATTCTCATTTTTAAAAAATAATGTGGATACCCTTCTTAACCGTTATATTTGACTTTAATGAAATTCTATGGTTAAAATTAAATCACAAGCCATATAATCTCAACCACAGAATTTCATTAAAATCAAATCTAACGATCATGAGGATATTCCTTTTTTTTTCTTTTTTTTTGAAAAATAGAGATCCCTTCACTTGAAGGCTTTCTATATAAGTGCATATATATCTTCAACGTTTGAAGTCCAACAAAGTAACCCTCTCTCCGTGAGTGGAGTGTTTTTACCATTAGCTCTCTCACATGGCTTTCTCTGGACTACTTCTTCCCATTTCATCAATCATCATCTTCATCGTCCTTGCATATAAGCTCTACCAACGGCTCAGGTTCAAGCTCCCGCCAGGTCCACGTCCATGGCCCGTCGTCGGAAACCTCTACCAGATAACGCCGGTGACGTTCCGCTGCTACAACGAGTGGGCTCAGAAATATGGACCCATCATTTCAGTGTGGATTGGATCCACACTGAACGTCGTAGTGAGCAATACAGAGCTTGCAAAGGAAGTGCTCAAGGAGAATGACCAGAAACTGGCTGACAGACCCAGGAACAGATCAACCGCAAAGTTCAGCAGGGACGGCCAGGATCTTGTTTGGGCTGACTATGGGCCCCACTATGTTAAGGTGAGGAAGGTGTGCACTCTTGAGCTTTTCTCTGCAAAGAGGCTCGAGGATATGAGACCCATTAGAGAAGATGAGGTCACTGCTATGGTGGAGTCCGTCTTCAACCACTGCACCAAAACTGGTATGTATTTCTCTGAACTTTTTAACTTTTTATGAAATAGTTAATTGAAAGTATAATCTTCTTAAGAAAAGTAAATATTTACTAAAATAAATTGGAGAAGATTGCAAATCAACCAACAAATAGATAAACCCCTGATTAAGGAGGAGGAGAAGTATGACACTAGGCGTCTCATGTCAATATGTGTTTAGTTTTTATTCACGTGTTCTTGTATTATTAGTACAAAATGTTAATATAATAATATATTCGTATCATACAAATTGTTTTTTTGAATCGGCCACCAAAACTACATATACCACACCTGTGACGGAAATTTGGCATAACACAAAAGATTTTACCGAAAACATTTTAAAAACATAGAAAAGATGGGTATTAATGGAAGATTGATAGCATTGAAGATTGGTAGATTTTAAAAACATTTTAAAAACATAGAAAAGATGGGTATTAATGGAAGATTGATAGCATTGAAGATTGGTAGCTTTGGATAGCATTTTTTTTTTTTTGGGTAAAAATAGCTTTGGATAGCATTGATCACTGTATAGCAAAGCTTGAACGAGGATTCTCTCCGGATCCTCTTTGTGAGGATCCCAATGATCCTCCAATCACGATCGTTCATCGTACATCGTGTAGTAAAAAATCATTGTAAATTTTTTTATTTAAAATTGAATATAAATAGTACCTAACAAAAACCGATCACACAATTTACGATGAACGAACGTGATTAGAGGATCTCCGGAATTCTTATAAAGAGGATCAAGAAAGAATCCTCATTTGTAAAGCTTGACCTCTCAGTACTTTTACTTTTGACATCTCAATTAATACTTGTCTAGTTTCGTTTGAGAGCCCTCCCGACTTTAAACTTCCCGACTTATTCAGAATGTGATCTTTCAAAACTTGTTATCTTTTTAAGTTCTTATTATTTAAAAAGAAAAAAGAAAAAAACGAAGAAGAATATGTTTGGGTAAATGCACTTGCAAACTCGTCCTTGTACCAATTAAGTGATTGTTGTTAACAATTTGCTCACCATTTTACAGAAAACAATGGAAAAGGTTTGACAGTAAGGAAGTATTTGGGAACCGTGGCTTTCAACAACATAACAAGGCTAGCATTTGGGAAACGTTTCATCAACTCAGGTGAAATCACAGATGAGCAAGGCAAAGAATTCAGAGCTCTTCTTGCCAATGGAGTGAAGCAGAGCGGATCGCTCTCAGTGGCTGAGCACATTTCGTGGTTGCGTTGGGCATGCCCGTTTGACGAAGAGGCGTTTGCTCGACATGAGGCAAACAGACACAAACTCACCAAGGAAATCATGGACGAACACACTCAGGCACGCTCCAAGGGTGGCGTTGCCAAGAACCATTTCGTGGATGCATTGTTTACCTTGAAGGACAAGTATGACCTTAGTATGGACACCATTACAGGACTTCTTTGGGTAAGTCAGTGTACATTAATACATCAATGGTTTCCCACTTTGTTGCTTCCTTTTTTATTAGTTAACGGGGCTGTTATTAGCACTATGAGATAGTCATCGCGCACACTTCCCTTACATTCGAAACTAATGAAGCGATTTGTTCAGGATATGATGGCTGCCGGTACAGACACCACAGCTATTACATCTGAATGGGGCATGGCCGAACTGATTAAGAACCCAAGGGTGCAACAAAAGGCTCAAGAGGAGCTAGATAAGGTTATTGGGGTCGACCGGGTCTTAACCGAAAACGATTTCTCAAACCTCCCTTACCTACAATGTGTTGCAAAGGAAGCACTACGTTTGCACCCACCAGCACCGCTAATGCTCCCACACCGAGCCAATGCCGATGTCAAGATTGGTGGCTACGACGTCCCCAAGGGTTCGATCGTTCATGTCAATATTTGGGCTATAGCACGTGACCCGTCTGTCTGGAAAAACCCAAATGAATTTCGTCCAGAAAGGTTCCTAGAAGAAGACGTTGACATCAAAGGCCATGATTTTAGACTACTTCCATTTGGAGCTGGCAGGCGAGTATGCCCCGGAGCCCAACTCGGTATCAACTTGGTTGCCTCCATGTTGGGTCATCTGTTACACCATTTCAGTTGGGCTCCGCCCGAAGGCGTGAACCCAAAGGAGATTGACATGTCCGGAAATCCAGGGCTGGTCACTTACATGGCAACCCCAGTAGAAGTTGTGCCTACTCCAAGGCTACCATCGCACTTGTACAAGCGTGTGGAGGCGAATATGTAATTTTCAGTGTCTTTCGTATTGTTATTGTCTTTTCTCCGTTTAGGGCTCCGATGACATTGAATTGATCTTTTCTTGGCCCTTGGACTGGAGAAAATTAAAAGTCCAAGAAGTTGAAAATTATTACTAGTAATAGCTAGAAAATATATTCACAGTTAATTTCAGCATGTATAAATTAAAACCCCCATAACTTCACTCTTCCTCATTAGCTAGTCTCTCTTTAATTAAGGCTAAATATTTACATACATTTTCACAAAAAATGGCAGGTTTATTTTCATATATTTGCTTTCCTGCAGTCCTTAGGGCTCGATTTGATAACTATTTTAGTTATCATTTCTTTCGAAAATTGAAGTTGAAAAATTGAAAACTCGTATGATAACTTTTAGCTTGTTAGTTTTTATTTTTTGGTTTTTAGTATTGAAAATTGAAGGTAGTTACTAAACCAGTTTTCATTTTTAAGGGAAATGTTAAATGTAGGTTTACAAATCTAATACCAATGGATCGGATAAAACTAGTATCTTAAAAGTATTTAATTTTAATAATAATGTATCGACTCATCGTTGGATCAATACATCTCAATATCTCATGAGAAATGTTAAGAGGATTTTCTTGAAAGTGACTCTTTATAAATTTTCTGTCACGTCACAATTTAACATTAATTATCATACCAACATTATAACACATTGTGTAAAAAACATAGAGTGCTAGAGAGTCCATGAAGAGTTTCACTTTTTTTTAGAAAGTACCCTTAGCATTTTTCATATCTCATGGTCATAAAGTCACTTATTAATTAATTAAATTAGCACTGTGGGGTTGGTAGATATGAACCATAATCTAGCCAATGCTGGTGAGAATAAATTTGTAGACCAAGTTTTTGTAAACTAAATGATATGAAAGTTGATGATTGAATTATTACTGAAGTGCTGATTAATGTGCTTATTTGTTAATAGTGACACATAATTTAGTTTGTAAATTTAGTCTCCCTAGCTACAGTACTAGCCCATAGTGTCGTATGCACACACAAGCACGCAACAAGAGCGGTGGTGCCAAGCAACATTTTGTGGATGCGTTGCTTGCATTGCAAGATAAGTATGACCTTGGTGAGGACACTATTATTGGACTTCTTTGGGTGAGTAGTTATTAAAAGGCTTTTGGAAAATGATTTTCACACTCCAACTTTATTACCGTGCAATCTCCTGAATGTTTCTAATAATTGTGTCGCGTTTGTTGGAACTTACTTGTGTTATGTGGGACTGCCAGTCCCACATTGGCCATACACCTTTTGGAACAACTATTCTTAATAATGCTAATATCTTATGATTAAGATGAATAGAACAGGATATTCTTTATTAGCATTACCTATATGAGATTGATGTGGGGTCGCATCTTTGAGAATTGGTATGGCTACAATTCTCTAAAGGTCTCATGAAATCAGGATATGTTCAGGACCAAAATGAACTCAACCGTATGAATTGACGTGTGTTCAGATGTGATATGTGTGATACTTATTGTTTCGATTTTACTACTAGAATGATCAGTTCAAGATAGTAAATTCACTGCTTCATTAGGTAAAACCGATAAGTACTCACTAGAGAAGGTTCAAGTCCAAAAGACACCTATCCCGATGCGTATCATATCTAAGTTCTCTGGAAGTACATTACTAATGTAGCTAGTATCTTATTTTCAATTCAAATGTGGGGTATTGCTAGAGTTTGAATAGAAAATGTGGGGTATTGTTGGAACTTACTTGTGTTATGTGGGACTGCCAGTCCCACATTGGCCATACACCTTTTGGAACAACTCTTTATAAGTGAGTTCACTCACTTATAGTTTGAATTGAATTGGGCCAAAGCCATGGACCTTGGGCCTTAGACTTGGAGAGTTTGGGTGTATATATTAAATGTCAAAGATGGGCCTTGGGCCTTGGGGCTCTTGGGCTCGGATGGACGAAAAACACAAGTTACGTTTTTGATTTTTTGGATTCAGTTTTCCCGAAACAGTTTCATTCAGTTTTTAATTTGAATGAACAGTTGCATTCAGTTTCCTTTTTAACAAAAACTGATAAGCATGAACGGTTGGGAAGTTCAAATGATGCCATTATATATATGGTTTGCATTACAGAAACAGAATACAATTCACATAACCATTCCTTTATTTTTCCGCTGAGAACAACACAACCAATTCGCCAAGAATCCGAGTTCTAGTGCAAGAACTTGGATTAGATAGTTGTATCCTGCAAGATAGACGTCCAAGGACTGCTGCACTGGTGTAGGGACGAATTTCTGTCTTAGGAGATTGCTTCTGCAAGCCTCTATCTGCAAGAAACAAGTCAGTGATTTGTGTGTTTATATATAATCTCATTAAGTGTTTATGTTCTAATATATTGTGTTTGTAGTTGATCTTTTACATTTGAAATAAAACTGTGCAAATTTTATATATAATATACACTTGACATTTGGTTGGTTATAAGTTTGCAGGACATGATTACGCAGATATGGACACCACAACCATTTTTTTTGAATGGGCCATGGCCGAGCTGATCAAGAACCCAAGGGTGCAACAAAAGGCTCAAGAGGAGTTGGATGGTTATTGGGGTCGAACGGGTCATGACCGAAGTTGATTTCTCCAGCCTCCCTTACTTATTCCAATGTGTAGCAAAGGAAGACCTACGGTTGCACCCTCCAACACCACTAATGCTCCCCCATCGAGCCAATGCCAACGTTAACATCGACGGCTACGATATCCCCAAGGGTTCGAACGTTCAAGTAAATGTTTGGGCAGTAGCGTGTGACCCAGTGGTTTGGAAAGCCCCAAATGAGTTCCGACCCGAAAGGCTCCTCGAGGAGGACGTGGACATGAACTACTTCCATTTGGAGCGGGAATACGAGTATGCCCCGGAACCCAACTTGGTATCAACTTGGTGACCTCTATGTTGGTCCACTTATTACACCATTTCAATTGAGCTCCAGTGGAAGGGGTGAAGCTGGAGAAGATTGACATGTCGGAAAATCCAGGGCTCGTCACATACATGAGAACCCCTTTACAAGTTGTGCCTACTCCTAGGCTGCTTTCACAGTTATACAAACGTGTCGCTGCAGATATTTAATTTGTAGTGTTTCTTGTTTTTCTTGAAGACATGTTAAATGACCTCCTTAAATTTACGGTTCATTTGAAAAGATGTTTGTATTTCTCTTTAAAATATCGATGGCCCATGTCCTTCCAAACAAATAAATAGGAACTGTTGAGATAAAAAATAATTCACCCAACACTCTCTGTGCGTCTCTTCCGTCCACTCATCCCAAAAAAGCAAGGGAACTGAATATTTCGAGAGAGAATCCTTAAATCACATCCATTCATCGTACATTGTGCAGTTAGAAGTCATTGTAAAATTTTTATTAAAAATTGAATATAAACAGTATCTGACGAAAACTGGCCACTCGACGTACGATGAACGGATGTGATTGAAAGATTTTTGGGATCTTCACAAAAAGGATTCTTCGAGAATCCTCTCTCTATTTCACCTAACACTCTGTGTGTGTCTCTGTTGTCCACTCATCCCAGAAAAACAAGGAAATTGCTAGCCAGACTCGTTGGCGAAACAAGTCTAGCAAGACTCATTAGACATAATTTTTTTTTTCATCCCTTTTTCAATACTGCTAGCAAAGCAAGTCCAACGAGACTCACTAACACAATTTATTTTCATCCCTTCTTCAACACGGCTAGCGAAGCAAGTCTAGCAAGACTCGCTAGACACGCTTCATTTTCATCCATTCTTCAGTACAAGTTGGGACCCATTTCATTAGAAAACAAAAAACAAAATAAAAAAGTTCATGAAAAACTCGAATGGATCGAAGACTTCAATACAAGCTGGAACCCACTTCTTAAAAACCAAAATAAAATGGTCATCATAAACCCCCTACTTTCTCATTTTACCCTTTAAACTTCAACATTTGAGTTTAAATCAATGTTTAAGCCCACAGTTATGATTACACTTATATTAAATGATAAAAAGAAGAAGAAAGAATTAACATTGTAAATCAATTAAGTTAGATGTTAGCACTCTTGAAAAGAATTATGATCACAACATCAAGTATAGTTTCACCAGGACTATGCTTGACTTCTTATACACTCAACAAGAAAAAGGTTTAAGCTCTTCATGACAATTTCTATTTTGTATTTTCTAAGAAGTGGGTACCGTGTTGAAATCTTTGATCCATTTGATTTTGCATGATTTTTATTCTAAATTTGTTTTTCTAATGAAACGTGTCTAGCAAGCAAGATTTGTGTTTGCTATAAGTGACCATTTACCATAGCGTAGAAAAGTATTGAATTCTTACATGATGATGTGAGTTCGGACCTGTTGGTGACAAATCTAACAAAATTTATTTTTTGACCAAAAAAAAAAAAAAAAAAAAACAAAAAAGAACTTGTCCGGCTAGCAATTTCCAAAAGAAAACCAATTCAAATCATTTCCATCACAATTTGACTCGATGTTTTCCGAGATGTACTTTACACACTCATTCCATCACAGGTACCTGCGTACCATGCAAGCTTAGAAATTTTTAGAACCAACACACTAGAAAATAATAATAATAATAATAAATTCACTAGCTAGAAATTCCAAAAAAAAATGCATAATATTAAGAATAAAGCTTGGCTGCTTAAAAGTCTGTAAATTGACCAACGACTGTTTTGTGGAGGAACTTCCACAAATCCTTGGGAGTCTTGGCAAGGGTACTTGACTTGTAGCCCACAAATGTAGAGTTAAATTCCATCTATCTATATATTCGATTCACACTTCCACATCGCAATATAACTTCATACATCTCTCTGTTCATATTTATATGAAAAACTTAGGTTCCAATTCTTAGTCATGACATTTTCTTGATTCAAACCTTATGTCGTTTATACTTTTGATTGAAGTTTTTGAGTTATTTCCACATCAAAATTTTACATTAATACTAATTTACCGAGGTGTACATAATTCAAGAATTTTGATCAAACATTTAAACCAATAAGGTTTCAATTAAAGAATATATATATATATATATATATATATATATATCTTCAAGGTTTCAAGTCCAACAAAGTAACCCTCTCTCTCCGGAGCGTGGACTTTTTTACCATTAGCACTCTCACATGGCTTTCTCTGGACTACTTCTTCCCATTTCATCAATCATCATCTTCATCTTCCTTGCATACAAGCTCTACCAACGGCTCAGGTTCAAGCTCCCGCCAGGTCCACGTCCATGGCCCGCCATCGGAAACCTCTACCAGATAACGCCGGTGAGGTTCCGCTGCTACAACGAGTGGGCTCAGAAATACGGACCCATCATTTCAGTGTGGATTGGATCCACACTGAACGTCGTAGTGAGCAACACAGAGCTTGCAAAGGAAGTACTCAAGGAGAATGACCAGAAACTGGCTGACAGGCACAGGAACAGATCAACCGCAAAGCTCAGCAGGGACGGCCAGGATCTTATTTGGGCTGACTATGGGCCCCACTATGTTAAGGTGAGGAAGGTGTGCACTCTTGAGCTTTTCTCTGCAAAGAGGCTCGAGGATCTGAGACCCATTAGAGAGGATGAGGTCACTGCTATGGTGGAGTCCGTCTTCAACCACTGCACCAAACCTGGTATGTATTTCTCTTAACTTTTTAACTTTTTATGAAATAGTTAATTGAAAGTATAATCTTCTTAAGAAAAGTAAATATTTACTAAAATAAATTGGAGAAAATTGCAAATCAACCAACAAATAGATAAACCCCTGATTAAGGAGGAGAAGAAGTATGACACATAGCATCTCATGTCTGTTTAGTATTTATTCACATGTCCTTGTATTACTAACACAAAACATTACTATAATAGTATATTCCTATCATACAAATTGTTCTCCTGAATCCGCCACTAAAGACAGAAATTTGGCATAACACAAAAGATTTTACCGAAAACGTTTTAAAAACATAGAAAAGATGGGTATTAATGGAAGATTGATAGCATTGAATATTGGTAGCTTTGGATAGCATTGAATATTGGTAGCTTTGGATAGCATTGAAGATTGGTAGCTTTGGAAGGGGGGTATTAATGGATCACTAGTGAATGATAACATTGATCACTGGAGAGCAAACCTTGAATGAGGATCCTCCAATCATGTCCGTTCATCGTACATCGTGCAATAAAAAGTTATTATAAGTTTTTTTTTAATTTAAAATTGAATATAAATAGTGCCTGATAAAAACTGATCGCACAATTTACGATCAATGGACGTGATTGGAGGATCTGCTGAATTCTCACAAAGAGGATCGCAAAGCTTGGCCTCTCAGTATTTTGACTTTTGACATCCCAATTAATAATTGTCCAGTGTGGTTTGAGAGCCCTCCCGACTTATTCAGAATGTGATCTTTCAAAACTTGTTATCTTTTTAAGTTCTTATTATTTAATAAATATATATATAAAAAAAAAAAAAAAAAAACAAAGGAAGAATATGTTTGGGTGAATGCACTTGCGAACTCGTCATTATACCAGTTAAGTGATTGTTGTTAACAATTTACTCACCATTTTACAGAAAACAAAGGAAAAAGTTTGACAGTAAGGAAGTATTTGGGAACCGTGGCTTTCAACAACATAACAAGGCTAGCATTTGGGAAACGTTTCATCAACTCAGATGAAATCACAGACGAGCAAGGCAAAGAATTCAGAGCTCTTATTGCCAATGGAGTGAAGAAGAGCGGATCGCTCTCGGTGGCTGAGCACATTTCGTGGTTGCGTTGGGCATGCCCGTTTGACGAAGAGGCGTTTGCTCGACATGAGGCAAACAGAGACAAACTCACCAGGGAAATCATGGACGAACACACTCAGGCACGCTCCAGAGGTGGCGTTGCCAAGAACCATTTCGTGGATGCATTGTTTACCTTGAAGGACAAGTATGACCTTAGTATGGACACTATTATAGGACTTCTTTGGGTAAGTTAGTATACATTAATACATCAATGGTTCCTCACTTTGTTGCTTCCTTTTTCATTAGTTAACGAAACTGTTATTAGCACTATGAGATAGTCATCGCGCACACTTTCCTTACATTCAAAACTAATGAAGCAAGCGATTTGTTCAGGATATGATGGCTGCCGGTACAGACACTACAGCTATTACAGCTGAATGGGGCATGGCCCAACTGATTAAGAACCCAAGGGTGCAACAAAAGGCTCAAGAGGAGCTAGATAAGGTTATTGGGGTGGACCAGGTCTTGACCGAAAACGATTTCTCAAACCTTCCTTACCTACAATGTGTTGCAAAGGAAGCACTGCGTTTGCACCCACCAGCACCGCTAATGCTCCCACACCGAGCCAATGCCGATGTCAAGATTGGTGGCTACGACGTCCCCAAGGGTTCGATCGTTCATGTCAATATTTGGGCTATAGCGCGTGACCCGGCTGTGTGGAAAAACCCAAATGAATTTCGTCCTGAAAGGTTCCTAGAAGAAGACTTTGACATCAAAGGCCATGATTTTAGACTACTTCCATTTGGAGCTGGCAGGCGAGTATGCCCTGGAGCCCAACTCGGTATCAACTTGGTTGCCTCCATGTTGGGTCATCTGTTGCACCATTTCAGTTGGGCTCCACCCGAAGGCGTGAACCCAAAGGAGATTGACATGTCCGAAAATCCAGGTGCGGTCACTTACATGGCAACCCCAGTAGAAGTTGTGCCTACTCCAAGGCTGCCATCATACTTGTACAAGCGTGTGGAGGCGAATATGTAATTTTCAGTGTCTTTCGTATTGTTATTGTCTTTTCTCCGTTTAGGGCTCCGATGACATTGAAGTTTGTTTGGCACTTGATCCTATTGTGAATCAACTTGTTTGCACAACCCTTCCCTTTCGGGACAATAAAGTTCCAGTATGTGTTTGATAGTAATAAGACACTTCCCTTTCCTTGGTTGTGGAAGCGAGGGGAATCCGTTGCCGCTGGACATTCCGAAGGAGCTGTCGTTGAACGGTTTTCGAAGATTTTGAGGTCCGAACTCCGGTCACTGCATCTAGGGAACAAGGTGTGAATTTGTTAGATAAAAAGGTGCATGGCTAAAGTGTTTTATATATGCTTGCTGGAAAAGTTATGCTTCAATGTATTTGTAACAGTTTGAAGCCATTCCATGACAATTTAACAATATTGTTAGTTGAATATTCTTGGGACTTTAAAGTTCCAAGAATTTAGCCTAAGTTCCATAAATACTTTCTTCTAAAGCATTTTAAAAAATCGAGTCTAAAATGCTTTGGGCTTTTTAAAAATATTTCGTCCAAACATAACATTATGGATCAATAAACAGAAGCTCTTAAAATGAATCTTTGATCATGCATGAATTCTGAGCTAGCTACAATCAAATCTATGAACTAAGAGATTTGTCGTGCAAAATCTGGAGATAAAACGGGAGGGTGCTGCAAAAGAAACACTTGCATAAGTAACTCTAATGTCAAATTCAACAGGTATTGATTAGTCAAAATTAATTAGGGTACAATGGCCATAAACCCGTACCTTAGACTATTCAAAGAGAAAGGAGAATTGTCTTAGCTTTCCTGCAGTCCTCAGGGTTCGATTTGATAACTATTTTAGTTTTCATTTCTTTCAAAAATTGAAGTTGAAAAATTGAAAACTCGTCCGATAACTTTTAGCTTGTTAGTTTTTATTTTTGGTTTTTAGTATTGAAAATTGAAGGTAGTTACTAAATCAGTTTTCATTTTAAAGTTCATTTTAAATTAAAACCCCCATAACTACACTCTTCCTCATTAGCTAGTCTCTCTTTAATTAAGGCTAAATATTTACATATATTTTCAGAAAAATGGCAGGTTTATTTGACAAGCAGGCAGAAGATTACTTGGTAGGAAGGCCAACGTACCCCAAGGATTAATGGTACTCCATGCTGGCGGCTCTCACACCAAAACACTCTTTAGCTTGGGATGTCGGCACCGGCAATGGCCAAGCTGCTTTCTCTGTTAGTACTCCTCTTAATTTCCGAAAATTCCAAAATGCACTGGTATATTGGACGACTAGATTATGACAGTCTCAATTCAAATACCGATGGATCACATACAACGGTGTACTGTAGAAAATAAGAGTACTAATTTGTGCTGTTTTTTTTTACTTTGTGCAGCTTGGAGAGCATTATGAGCAAGTAATAGGAACTGATATAAGTGAGTCCCAATTGAAGAGTGCACTCCAACATCCTCGAGTTGGTTGACCTAATAGGGGGCGAAAACTCAGTTGATTTAGTGACCGTGGCAGAGGCCGTGCACTGGTTCGACCTCCCAAAGTTCTACTCGCTCGTCAAGCGCGTTTTGCGTAAGCCAGGAGGTGTAATTGCAGTTTGGGGCTACAATGCTTGCGTAACACACGCCGAAATCGAGGATGTACTGAAGCGTTTTTATGAAGCAAGTAAACCGTTTTGGGACCCGAAGAGGGAGTACTTGTGGGAAGGGTATAGGACACTTCCATTTCCATTTGAGAGCATTGGTTTGGGTTCTGAAGGGCAGCCTGTGGCACTGGAAATACCAAAGGAAGTGTCATTTGAAGGGGTGTTGAGGATGTTAAGGTCGTCCTCATCAGTCCATACAGCTAAAGATCAAGGCGTGGATTTGTTATCACAAGAGGTGATTGAAGAGATTCAAAGAGCTTGGGGAGGGCCTAACGTGGTCAGAAATGTTACCTTCAAGGCATTTATGCTTGCCGGAAAAGTTTAGGCTGTTAGGTTTATTACCTCTTACAAGATAGAGACATATGGAAAGGGATTCTCTCCGAATTCCTTCCTTCTAATCCACCAAATCAGATAATCCGTGTTGTTGAAAATTGATTCAACGACTGAAGTTATTATAACTAGTGGGTTCCTGTTTGTAGCCGTTGGATCAAATTTCAACGGTACGAATCTCCTGATTTGATGGATTAGGAGGAGAGGATCCGGAGCAGATCCCTTTCGATATATATAGGGATGTGGTACCCACACACCCCTTTTCACTTCTCACATATACTTTGTTAATTTCTGTTATTTGATTTTTTTTCAATTTATCCGATTCAATGGCCGAAAATTAGAAAGGTGTGTAAAAAGTAAAAAAAAAAATGTGTGGATATGACACCCCATACACACACACACACACACACACATATATATATTTGTAACACTCTAATATATACGGAGAGAAATTTGAACTTTGATGGAAGGGGACAGAGAAACTACCCTAATTAGTTGGGACTAATACGTTTCCTTCCTCCTATGAATACATGATTTTACTTATTGTATATATTGGTTTTTAGCATATTGAGTGCTCCTTGTAAAAAAATTCTTCATGACAGAAGTCTTATAAACTTCTCTAAAACCTAATATAAAAATTCTCTCAAAATCGATGTCTTGAACTCTCTTAAAATCCTTAAAATTCCAATTGAGTGCACCCGTTAATTTGCTAATTGGTTATCCATTATTCCATTACTAAGGAGTGAATTATAACCCTGCAGTGTATAAAAATAAAACCCATATAACTTCATTATTTTACATTATATGGTATGTATTTAAGTGCGAGCAGTCAACATGGAATACCATTTTATTAAAACCTGCTTTTAAAATAATTAAAAGCACTTTTACATCACCAAAAGTGTTTCTTTTTTTAGTACAACGATATATTTTACACTAAAGAGAGAGGGGGAGTTCGACTAAGTCACACAATGAGCAACCTAATTTGGTATCAAATTCGTCATCTACGAGATTTGAACCTAAGACCTCTCACTTTTAAGTAAAGAGAAATACCACCAGATCGTAGTATTGAGTGACCACTAAGACAACTTCTTCAAAAGGGAAGAAAAATATTGTGGTAGTGTAACATCCCACATCGCCCAGGGGAGTGATCCTTAAATGTATATTCTCATCCCTACCTAGTACGAGGCCTTTTGGGAGCTCACTGGCTTCGGGTTCCGTAGGAACTCCGAAGTTAAGCGAGAAGGGGGCTAGAGCAATCCCATGATGGGTGACCCACTGGGAAGTTGCTCGTGAGTTCCCAAAAACAAAACCGTGAGGGAATGGTAAGTCCAAAGCGGACAATATCGTGCTACGGTGGTGGAGCGGGCCCGGGAAGTGATCCGTCCCGGGCCGGGATGTGACAAATTGGTATCAGAGCCTAACCCTGGCTGTGGTGTGCCGACGAGGACGTCGGGACCCTAAGGGGGGTGGATTGTGACATCCCACATCGCCCAGGGAAGTGATCCTTATATGTATATTCACATCCCTACCTAGCACGAGGCCTTTTGGGAGCTCAATGGCTTCGGGTTCTGTAGGAACTCCGAAGTTAAGCGAGAAGGGGGCTAGAGCAATCCCATGATGGGTGACCCACTGGGAAGTTGCTCGTGAGTTCCCAAAAACAAAATCGTGAGGGAATGGTAAGCCCAAAGCGGACAATATCATGCTACGGTGGTGGAGCGGGCCCGGGAAGTGGTCCCGCCCGGGCCGGGATGTGACAATTTGGTATCAGAGCCTAACCTTGGTCGCGTGTGTGCCGACGAGGACGTCGGGCCCCTAAGTGGGGTGGATTGTAACATCCCACATCGTCTAGGGGAGTGATCCTTAAATGTATATTCTCATCCCTACCTAGTACGAGGCCTTTTGGGAGCTCACTGGCTTCGGGTTCCGTAGGAACTCCGAAGTTAAGCGAGAAGGGGGCTAGAGCAATCCCATGATGGGTGACCCACTGGGAAGTTGCTCGTGAGTTCCTAAAAACAAAACCGTGAGGGAATGGTAAGCCCAAAGCGGACAATATCGTGCTACGGTGGTGGAGCGGGCCCGGGAAGTGATCCGCCCGGGCCGGGATGTGACAAATTGGTATCAGAGCCTAACCCTGGCCGTGGTGTGCCGACGAGAACGTCGGGCCCCTAAGGGGGGTGGATTGTGACATCCCACATCGCCCAGGGGAGTGATCCTTATATGTATATTCCCATCTCTACCTAGCACGAGGCCTTTTGGGAGCTCACTGGCTTCGGGTTCCGTAGGAACTCCGAAGTTAAGCGAGAAGGGGGCTAGAGCAATCCCATGATGGGTGACCCACTGGGAAGTTGCTCGTGAGTTCCCAAAAACAAAACCGTGAAGGAATGGTAAGCCCAAAGCGGACAATATCGTGCTACGGTAGTGGAGTTGGGCCCGGGAAGTGGTCCCACCAGGGCCGGGATGTGACGGTAGTAAGTTCAACATAATTGATGACGTTGGGAGGGGGGGTGAAGCAGCTGAAAAGGCCAATGAGGAGAGGCTGGTGGCCAATGGCCAAAAAAAAAAAAACAAACGAAAAGTTCAAATTTTTTTTAGTTTTAATGAAAAATGACAAATAAATGTATAGTGAATAGTAGGTAAAAATATGATTTTTTTATTAAAAGTGAACAGTACCGGAAGTGTTTCATTAAAACTAAAAAAAAAAAAAAGATAATTGTTAAGGAGACTTTGTTAAAATTAGATTTTTTATGGACTTTTTGTTATCTCATTTTTTTGCATAATATTTTATAATATTCACATGAGAATTAATATTAGACTTTTTTTTATGAACTTTTCGTTACCTTATATTTTTTTATATAATATTTTATAATATTTGCATGAGAATTTATATTAAACTGTGAGGTGACAAAAAGTCTAAGAAGAATCTCAAAGTTCCTTTATTATTTCTCAAATAAATTGAAGAAAATTGGAGTTTTGAAGGTAGAGTGCACACATGCACAAAATAAAACTTAAACAAATAATACAAATATAATAATTGGATACTTTCATTAATAGAGTCAACCCACTTTTATATATACAATGTCTTGGAATACAAGCAAAGTAATTAACGAAATAATCCAACAAGTGTCAACTTTGCTTGTAATTATACATGAAAAAAACAAAATACTTGGCTCCCAAAAAAATTTATTTATAAAAGTACGAATAAGTTAACCAATAATCTATCACTGACCATGTCTCGCGAAAACAGTTAAAAGTTCTCATGATCTTACAAAAAATACTTCGAGTTCAATGTGCTTTTAAAATGATTTAAAGTGATTTTTACAAGAAGCATTATTTATGTATTTTTTGTGAAAAGAACTTCAAATATTTTTTTAATATTTGCATTTTTATTAAAAATTAATTTCAAAAATATTTTCATAAAAACACTTTCAACTATTTTAAAATTAATTTCAAACGAGCACTTAATCGATCGGATTCTTAAAAAAAAAAACATCCTTGAAACAAGTCTTAGGCCCATCTGTTAGGCCCAATGCGACATCCTTACCTTGAAGCAGAGCCCGTTCCACGCCTCCGAATTGTAGGTCCTCGATTGCTCCACCGGGCAGCCCGCAATCAAACGGCCAGGAACCCATCTCACGGGTAGCTGGCAACACCTAAACTTCTCTCTCTCCCACGAAAAACCCTTCTTATACCACTTCTCTTATCTCCTCAGTTCACTTCGCCTCTCTCTCCTCGCTCTTCTCCTTCTCCCAATCCCCAGGGAAGGTTTAGGGTTTCTGCACAACCTGAAAGCTCTCGAATATGGCTTCCGCGCAAATCAACGTCCTCAGCACAGCGCCCAATTTCACAACCCCGAGGACGGCGTTTTTTGGTCAGGGACTGGGCCGAACGACGCCGGTGAAGGCGTTTGTGAGCCTGAGACCCAACGGCGTCAGAAGGGTCGGGCCGCTCCGGATAGTCAACGAGAAAGTTGTGGGAATCGATTTGGGGACGACGAACTCGGCCGTTGGGGCTATGGAGGGCGGAAAGCCCACCATAGTCACCAACGCCGAGGGGCAAAGAACGACGCCGTCCGTGGTGGCGTATACGAAGAATGGAGATAGGCTTGTGGGCCAGATTGCCAAACGACAGGCCGTTGTGAACCCCGAGAACACCTTCTTCTCGGTGAAGAGGTTCATTGGGAGGAGGATGTCGGAGGTGGACGAGGAGTCAAAGCAGGTGTCGTACAAGGTTGTAAGGGATGCGAATGGGAATGTCAAGATCGACTGCCCTGCTATCGGGAAGCAGTTCGCCGCTGAAGAAATTTCAGCTCAGGTATAACTTTTTACTGACATTCGTGGGTTTATTTTCTTATTGCGTCTGTGTTTTTGGCAATGCGATTGCTGAAATTTTACTTATATCAATGTGGTTAAGTTTTAGAATAATTTGTGGTATTTTACGTTTTAATTTGTTGAAAGATATGATTTTTTTTATGTCGTTTGTCGGTGGTCCTACAATGGTGCGGTGTTGTTTTGTGGTTTTGGTGATGGGTGTTGCGAAACTTGTCTACGGGTCTGTTTGGGCGCTGGGAAAGTGAAGGAAAATGAATAAGGTTAATGGTAATTTTGTTTTGGTTGTGGTTAATGGACTATGTAGAACTTGCATTGAATGAAGCTGGTGAGTAGAATTAAGCACAACTGAGCTTCGCTGCTGTTAAAATTGCATGTATAGATAACAGTGATGAAGGCTAACTGCATATTTAAGTTCTCCAAAACAGTTGTTCTTGTCAGCTAATATGAATTTTGAAACATTAAGACTCTACGGTGTTCCACTTCTGCATTCAAAATTATATTACTTTTTAAAGTGTGCCATTCGCATGAAACTGGTTCTGCTAATAAAATTTGGTTAGTTTTCAGAATCAATGTAATCCTTTGGTTTCAAATTTTGTTGATCTCGTTTGATTGCTGGTTTAGGTGTTGAGGAAGCTTGTGGATGATGCTTCAAAGTTTTTGAATGATAAAGTTACCAAAGCAGTGGTCACTGTGCCTGCTTACTTCAATGACTCTCAAAGAACTGCTACAAAAGATGCCGGCCGTATTGCTGGTTTAGAAGTTCTTAGGATTATTAATGAGCCTACTGCCGCTTCTTTAGCATATGGGTTTGACAGGAAAAACAATGAAACTATCTTGGTATTTGACCTTGGAGGTGGTACTTTTGATGTCTCAGGTACAGTGTTTGTTATTGGGATGTGTTCTTTATCCATTATGGCCGTGCAAATGTTGGTTTGCATGTTTTTGTTAGATCTATGTATAACCTTGTTCTAACTTGCACTCCTTCCATTACAGTACTTGAGGTTGGTGATGGTGTGTTTGAAGTGCTATCTACTTCAGGAGATACACATTTGGGTGGCGATGATTTCGATAAGGTTAGGATTCACTATTTCTTCTTATTTTGTTATGTCATGACTATACACTCGGATCCTTTTATATTTAAAAACTTTATTCCCTTTGGGTTAGTTTTAGAGGCCTAAATATTGATATGATTTTGATGATGTTGTTATTTTGCAGAGGGTTGTTGACTGGCTTGCTGAAGACTTCAAAAGAAATGAAGGAATAGACCTGTTGAAGGACAAACAGGCTCTTCAGAGGCTGACAGAGACAGCGGAGAAAGCCAAGATGGAGTTGTCATCTTTGACTCAGGCTAACATTAGGTATGCTGCCAATATCTGAGAACCTTAATTATTTGGAAGCATTTTTGAGCCATTGAGTATTCTCTTGTGGTCATCTGTTTGTTGATAATTGTTTTGTTCCAGTCTGCCTTTCATTACTGCAACTGCCGATGGGCCAAAGCACATTGAGACAACCCTTACAAGGGCGAAGTTTGAGGAGTTGTGCTCAGATCTGCTTGACAGGTGTGAACTTTTGTTTCAACATGCTCAGATATTGTGGATATCTGCATGTTTGGCTGTAGTTTGTTTTGTTGCTAATTTCAAGATGTCCCCTTTGATGCCTAATGTTGTGGAATGTATTTTGGTTGCTATATTTGGTGGTATAATTTTGGTTCCATGAGCTCTGGAAATATTTGATTCTAAAGTCATGTTATCATTTTGTTGATATTTTAGGCTTAGAACACCGGTTGAAAACTCCTTGAGGGATGCAAAGCTTGCCTGGAAAGATATAGATGAAGTGATACTTGTTGGTGGTTCAACACGTATACCAGCTGTGCAGGAGCTTGTAAGGAAGGTGACAGGGAAGGAACCAAATGTTACAGTTAATCCTGATGAAGTTGTTGCCCTAGGAGCTGCAGTTCAGGTGTGTCTCTTATGATTTCTTTTTTCAATTTGGTGGCATGCCATGTCCTTTGTTATATGACAATTTTTGTGAAGTTATTGGTTCATTTTATTTTTATCTTTTATGCGACAGTTTCTGTTGCTATTATTGTACTGACCCATGATACCTTTTTTCACTTGATTCTAGGCTGGTGTATTAGCTGGAGATGTCAGTGACATTGTGCTCTTGGACGTGACACCACTGTCACTGGGTTTGGAGACCCTTGGAGGCGTCATGACTAAGATCATCCCAAGAAACACAACTCTACCTACCTCCAAGTCGGAGGTGTTTTCAACAGCTGCAGATGGGCAGACAAGTGTTGAGATTAATGTCCTTCAAGGAGAAAGGGAATTTGTAAGAGATAACAAGTCTCTTGGGAGCTTCCGTTTGGATGGAATCCCGCCTGCTCCACGAGGGGTTCCTCAAATTGAAGTCAAGTTCGACATTGATGCCAATGGTATTCTATCCGTTGCTGCTGTGGACAAGGGCACAGGAAAGAAGCAAGACATCACCATTACTGGTGCCAGTACCTTGCCTAGTGATGAGGTCAGCTTTGTGATATTATATTTGGAACATCTCGTTTGTGTTTTTGAAATCTTGAATTATATTGAGGGAAATGCCTGCAAATGTACAGGTGGAAAGGATGGTTAGTGAAGCCGAGAGGTTTGCACAGGAGGACAAGGAGAAGAGAGACGCCATCGACACAAAGAACCAGGCTGACTCTGTTGTGTACCAGACAGAGAAGCAGCTGAAAGAGCTGGGAGACAAGGTTCCGGCCGAAGTTAAAGAAAAGGTGGAGGCAAAACTTGGAGAGCTCAAGGAGACAGTCTCAGGGGGTTCAACTCAAGCCATAAAAGATGCCATCGCTGCCCTTAACCAGGAAGTGATGCAGCTTGGCCAGTCGCTTTACAACCAGCCCGGGACTCCAGGTGCTGGTGCAGGGCCGACTCCTCCCGGTGCTGAAGCTGGTGGGTCTTCAGAATCATCATCCGGCAAGGGACCCGACGGTGATGTTATCGACGCAGATTTCACCGACAGCAAGTGAGCAAGACTGTTGGACAGAAGTTAGTGGCTTTCTTTCATATTTTATTCCGATTAAATGTGTATAGGGGAATGATTTGCCGGGATGGGTTTGTGGTGTTGGGGGATAGTATGTCATTTTTGTTTTATGGAGAACGAGAAACAATGCTGTTTAGATGACAGAGGACCAGTTACTTGAACTTAATTAGGGGACTTAAGAAGACCGTCAGCGAAACATTAGGGCGATTAGTGCCCTTGCAAACTGTTTAAGCATCGATTTATTTAAATGCAGAAGAGCATTATTAATTTCTTTAGTTTGAAAAAAGATCAGGCTCCATGTATGCATTAAGCAGTAAAAACCGACGTTCTATATTCACACTTTAAATTACTTTTTCTATATTTTTATAATATTTTAATATTTTCTACATACCATTAACATTTAAAGAAGAAAAATATTAAAAACTTAAAAGACCGAGGTGTGGATTTGTTATCACAAGAGGTGAAAAAGCTATCTTTTTAGAAGTTAGTACTTTTCTAATGTGATTGACAATGAATTTGTTTTACCAAACACATTTGATATTTCAGATTTGTTAATAAGTTTTTTTTTTTTTTTAAAAGCATCATAATGTCAAATCAGCCCTGCAAGTTAAAAGTGCTTATGGTCTTACAAAAATCACTTGTAAAGTTTTGATATGTGCTTCTTTAAAAATTAGTTCTAAGCGTTTTTTAAGAAAAGAGGTTTTAGATAAATAAGTTATGTCACTTAATACTACGATTTAGTAATATTTCTATTCAATCGTAAATAAAAAGTTTTTTATTCGATTTTCTTTAAAAGTAAATTTAAATCACATTATTAATAATCAATCGTAAAACTAAGCATATCTCCACGTCCTTAGTGTAAAGAAAAAAAAAAAAAAAAAAAAGAAAAAAAAGAAAAAAGAAAAAAAGAAATAAGTCCAAACTAATCCGGTTAGGGCCAAGCCGCCCATGCCTCCAAAAAGAAGGGACCAGAAAATAAAAGAAAGACCCCGATTCTTCCAACGGGCAGCTCGCAATCTAACGGCCAGGAACCCCTGCCCGTCAATCAAAAATCTCACGGGCAGTAGATCATTCTACAACCTTCTCCCTCTCCCTCAAAAAACCCTCCGTCTTCTACAGCTTCACTCATCTTCTCGGTTCACTTCGCCTCTCTCCTCGCTTTTCTCCTTCTACAAATACCTAGGGAAGGATTAGGATTTCTGCTACTCAATAGTAAACCCTAATTTCACCTGAAAGCTCTCGAAAATGGCTACCTCTCAAATCAACGTCCTCAGCACCAAGCCCAATTTCACAACCCCGAGGTCGGCGTTTTTCGGTCAGGGACTGGGCCGAACGACGCCGTCGAAGGCGTTTGTGAGCGTGAGACCCAACGGCGTCAGAAGGGTGGGGCCGCTCCGGATAGTCAACGAGAAAGTTGTGGGAATCGATTTGGGAACGACGAACTCCGCCGTTGGGGTTATGGAGGGCGGGAAGCCCACCATCGTCACCAACGCCGAGGGCCAGAGAACGACGCCGTCCGTGGTGGCGTATACGAAGAACGGGGATAGGCTTGTGGGCCAGATTGCCAAACGACAGGCCGTTGTGAACCCCGAGAACACCTTCTTCTCCGTGAAGAGGTTCATCGGGAGGAGGATGTCTGAGGTGGACGAGGAGTCGAAGCAGGTGTCGTACAAGGTCGTAAGGGATGCGAATGGCAATGTCAAGATCGACTGCCCTGCTATCGGCAAGCAGTTCGCCGCTGAAGAAATTTCAGCTCAGGTATAATTTTTTACTGACATTTTTGGGTTTATTTTTTTCTTGCTTCTGTGTTTTTTAGCAGTGGGATTGTTGAAATTTTACTTATTTCAATAAAGGGGAAGTTGCTAGAGTAATTTGTGGTATTATTACGTTTTAATTTGTTGAAAATTATGATTTTTGACGTCGTTTGTTGGTAGTCAATGGTGGTCGTACAGTGGTGGGGTGTTGTTTTTGTAGTTTTGGTGATGAGTGTTGCGAAATTGACTTACAGTTCTGTTTGGCCGCTCGGAAAATGAATAAGGTTGATGGTAATTTCGTGTTGGTGGTGGTTAAGTTCTTCGAAACCCTTTTTTCTTGTCTGCTAATGTGAATTTTGAAATGTTAAACTTTACGGCGCTCCGCAGTTACCTTCAAAATTATTTAACCTTTTGGAGTGTGCCATTTGCATGATTCTGGTTCTGCTAACATAACTTGGTTAGTTTTTGGAAACAATGTACTTTAGCTGTCAAATTTTGTTGAACTTAGTTTTATTGCTGGTTTAGGTGTTGAGGAAGCTTGTGGATGATGCTTCAAAGTTTTTGAATGATAAAGTTGGTAAAGCAGTGATCACTGTGCCTGCTTACTTTAATGACTCTCAAAGAACTGCTACAAAAGATGCCGGCCGTATTGCTGGTTTGGAAGTTCTTAGGATTATAAATGAACCTACTGCTGCTTCTTTAGCATACGGGTTTGACAGGAAGAACAATGAAACTATCTTGGTATTTGACCTTGGAGGTGGTACTTTTGATGTTTCAGGTACAGTGTTTGTTATTGGGTTGTGTTCTTTATCCATTATGGCCGTGCAAATGTTGGTTTGTGTGTTTTTGTTAAATCTTTTTCTAAATTGCACTCCTTCCATTACAGTACTTGAGGTTGGTGATGGTGTGTTTGAAGTTCTATCTACTTCAGGAGATACACATTTGGGAGGCGATGATTTTGATAAGGTTTGGATTCGCTATTTCTTCTAAATTTTGTTATGCATGACTATACACTTAGAGCTTGTTTGGAAGTGCTTTTAAAATGACCAAAAGCGCTTTTGGTGAAAATATTTTTATAACAAATTTTTAGTGTACATGCAAAGAAATCTTGGAAAAGCACTTAAAGTGCTACCTGGAAGAAGCACATAACTGCTTTTGGAACCCAAAAATATTTTCTCTAAAAGCGCTTTCAATCATTTTAAAAACACATCCAAACGAGTTCTTAAACATTTTATATTTAAAAACTTTATTCCTTTTAGTTTAAGTTTGGAGGCCTAAATGGTGATATGGTTTTGATTATGTTGTTATTTTGCAGAGGATTGTTGACTGGCTTGCTGCAGACTTCAAAAGCAATGAAGGAATAGACCTGTTAAAGGATAAACAGGCTCTTCAGCGGCTGACAGAGACAGCTGAGAAAGCCAAGATGGAGTTGTCAACTTTGACTCAGACTAACATTAGGTATGTTGCCAATATCTGAGAACCTTCATTATTCTGAAGCATTTTTCAGCTGTTGAGTATTCTCTTGTGATCATCTGTCTGGGCTGTTTTCATTCCTAACAATGTTTTATCGGTGATAATTGTTATGTTCCAGTCTGCCTTTCATTACTGCAACTGCAGATGGGCCGAAGCACATTGAGACAACTCTTACAAGGGCGAAGTTTGAGGAGTTGTGCTCAGATCTGCTCGACAGGTGTGGACCTTTGTTTCAATTTGCAATTGAGATTGTGGATATCTGCATATTTGGCTGTAGCTTTTTTGGTTGCTAATTTCAATGTATCCCCTTTGATGCCTTAATGTATATATTTGATTCTAAAGTAAAGTTATAATTTTGTTGATATTTTAGGCTTAGAACACCAGTTGAAACCGCCTTGAGGGATGCAAAGCTTGCCTGGAAAGATATAGATGAGGTGATACTTGTTGGTGGTTCAACACGTATACCAGCTGTGCAGGAGCTTGTAAGAAAGGTGACAGGGAAGGAACCAAATGTTACAGTTAATCCTGATGAAGTTGTTGCCCTTGGAGCTGCAGTTCAGGTCGGTCTCTATGATTTCTTTCTTCAATTTGGTGACATGTTATGTCCATTGTTATAAGACTATTGTTGTGAAGTTATTGGTTTTTATTTTTTAATTTTTTGTGTTTTCTGTTGCTATTATCGTATTGACGATATCCCTTTTTCGCTTGATTCTAGGCTGGTGTATTAGCTGGAGATGTCAGTGACATTGTGCTCTTGGATGTGACACCACTATCACTGGGTTTGGAGACTCTTGGTGGCGTCATGACTAAGATCATCCCAAGAAACACGACTCTACCGACCTCCAAGTCGGAGGTGTTTTCAACAGCTGCAGATGGGCAGACAAGTGTGGAGATTAATGTCCTTCAAGGAGAAAGAGAATTTGTTAGAGATAACAAGTCTCTTGGGAGCTTCCGTTTGGATGGTATTCCCCCTGCACCACGAGGGGTTCCTCAAATTGAAGTCAAATTCGACATTGACGCCAATGGTATTCTATCCGTCGCTGCTGTGGACAAGGGCACAGGGAAGAAGCAAGACATCACCATCACTGGTGCCAGTACCTTGCCAAGTGACGAGGTTAGTCGACTAGCAAGTTTTAAAATTGTCAGCTTTGTGATATTAAATTTGGAACTACTCGTTTGCATTTTTTAAGTCTTGAATTATATTAAGAGAAATGCCTGCAAATGTACAGGTGGAAAGGATGGTTAGCGAAGCTGAGAAGTTTGCAAAGGAAGACAAGGAGAAGAGAGACGCCATCGACACAAAGAACCAGGCTGACTCAGTTATCTACCAAACAGAGAAGCAACTGAAAGAGCTGGGAGACAAGGTTCCAGCCGAAGTTAAAGGAAAGGTCGAGGCAAAACTTGGAGAGCTCAAGGATGCAGTCTCAGGGGGTTCAACTCAGGCCATAAAAGATGCCATCGCTACCCTTAACCAGGAAGTGATGCAGCTTGGCCAGTCGCTTTACAACCAGCCCGGCACTCCTGGTGCTGGTGCAGGGCCAACTCCACCCGGTTCTGAAGCTGGTGGGTCTTCAGATTCATCATCCGGCAAGGGACCCGACGGTGATGTTATCGATGCAGATTTCACGGACAGCAAGTGAGCAAGACCGTTGGACAGAAGTTAGTAGCCTTCTTGCTTATACTATTTAGATTAAATGTGTATATTAGAATGATTCTGCCGGGATGGGATCGTGGTGTTGGGGATACTGTGTCATTTTTGTTTTATGGAGAATGAGAAACAATGTTGTTTAGATGACAGAGGACTAGTTACTTGTACTTAAATAGAGGACTTAAGAAGACCGATACCGAAACATTACGGCGATTAGAGCCCTTGCAAATTGGTTAAAGCGTCGATTGATTTAAATGCAAAAGAACAGGATTTAGCAGTGAAAACCAATACCAATAGTAACAAACCAACACAATCTATCTAGGACTTCGAGGGAGGCTTTCATGACCTCGTCCTCCTCCGCCACCACTGAGTCTTAGTGATGATCTAGGACTACTGTTGTTGCTACTAGGAGATAAGTTGGAAGGAATATGATTTTGGCCTTGACCTGGAGAAATATTCGGCCCCATCAACGAGCACCTTGCGCTCCCAGACTCCGATATACCTGGCGAGGTCAGAGGAGGTGGAGTCCTAATCCCTCGGTGGTGTGCTCTTGCACTAAACGAAGACTGGTACGCCTGGTGGTGGTGGTGGTGGTTTTGGTGGTAGTTAGGGTGTTGGTGACGCCCTTGAACATGGCCTTGGTATGCACTGCAAATACTTGGAGAGCTGTGCACTCTATGCACTGGAGGTGAAATCGTGAACCGGTGACCTGCCGTGCTCATGTCAGCCACAACCGCGTGGTGTTCAGGGGATGCTGATTGAGATGCTGATTTTGGCGATGAACACGCTGAATATAAGCCAAGGCTGCCCATGGGGCTACTTGCGATGACCTTTGGGGCAACCGGAGCAATCTGCTGCTGTTGCTGCAGCGGTGGAGGCTGCATTTTTGGTGGCGATCGGATGATTCCATTGATGGCGTCAATGTAACGCTGCTCCAGCTGGTGTTCCAACGGCGGGGTTGGACTCTCGATCATGATTGGCTTGGACGGGAACAAGAATGCTCTTGGCCTCGGGCTGCCATCGCTCTCTTGTCGATCATATTCGTCGAGCATGTGCTTTAGATCTTCGTCGTTTCTCACAGAGACCAAAGCATCGAGATCTTCCATGGCTGGCTGGTATTTCAACACCATATCCCCGTCAGACAACGTACTCAGCTTTTCCATCAACTCTGAAACGTAGATAAGGCAATGTACCTTTAGACATATATGTTCTTAGAAATTTCGTATGGTTATGAAGTTCCGAGTTCAAATCTCATTCACCTAAAATTCAAAAAGAAACAAATAGACTAACAAAATGCGCACCTGCGTATGTTATGCCGCGGGACAATGCAATGACGCGAGTCTCCCCTCCAACATACTTGAGCTGCCCGTCGGCGGGCCTGGGTAGGATTCTGCCGCCATGGCTGCACAAGAACTTGATCCGGCTTTTGGGGGAGGACGGCGCGTCATTCTCACCGCCACAACTACCGCCAATTTCACCGGCCATTTTTCATGTCAAAATATGTAACTAATCAATTCAGCGAGTCTGCGACTGCAGCCCCCCTCCCCTCTTCCTCAGGGACGTTGAATCGCCGTCATGAAAGTCCCCGGAATCTGCAACGATGGCGTTAATCAATCAAAACATCAAAATCCGACTTTGAAAAAGAATTATAAAATTAATAAAATGTTTGTAATTTTTATTATTTAAAAATTTATACAAAAATTTTGTTTCCCATTATGCTTAATTAGAGCCTACTTTGTACGGACGAGGGGTGGCGCAGTTGCAAGAGAAAGAAGATTGAATTGGGGAGAGAATTTTGAAGACTGAGAAGAATCATCCAAAAATAGCGGAAAGAGAGAGAGAGAGAAGCTTCTTGTTAGGTTTTTCCTGAATGAAATTCTACGGATCTCCCTAAATCTCTCGTTTTTGTACGAGAATAAGAATGACTTGCATGAAACGGAAACGCTAATATCCCTTATTTCGTACGCATATTTCATCACTCACCTACCC
Source organism: Pyrus communis (assembly GCF_041283825.1). NCBI lineage: Eukaryota > Viridiplantae > Streptophyta > Magnoliopsida > Rosales > Rosaceae > Pyrus > Pyrus communis. Next base: position 918,749 of record NC_142579.1, read on the forward strand.
ACAAACATTTTGTATATGGTCCGTTTTATTAGGGACAAATTTCGGATATAATTCAACTATTACCTATACTCACTCAATTTCTTCCCGATTATCAATTCTAGCTAGTGATGTATTAGTTTTTCTGAGTGCTGCCATGCCCATCCGTCTTATTTGCTCGTCTATTTTATCTTACTACTAGTTACATTTTGTGTTTTATGAGCTACAACAAAGGACTATCTATTGGTAGAAAAAGCTGATCGACTCTTATGATGATATAATTTGATCGAATTAAGTACATTGACATTAAATGGCTTCACTACCACAAATTAGAGCTTAGTCATGTTGGTTAGAGCACTATGCTTGCCTATTTACATCCAAGTTCAAATCTCCATCATTTGAGTAAAAATGACGTTTAGTGGAGAAGATCCAATCGTCTATAAAAAAAATAGTTCATATACAAATTGCATCGATACTTTTTGTATAAAACTCCACGCTCTAAATGAAAAAAAAAAAAAAAATCATATATCAAAGTTATAGCAGTGGAAGTAAAAAGGAATTACAGTAAACATGATACCAAATGGAATCAAAACTTATACTTGTCTAATTTGAAATTGGAATATGAGACTCTTGGAATAAAATATAGATTAAGTGGAGGAGAAATTAAAATATTTTTTCTTCTCGTTAAAGCACCTATTTATTTATTATTTTTTTATAAACAACAACGTTAATGGATCAGAAAATAAGAATTAGTGAAAATTGAATCTGCATTATGATTCATAGATTATTATTTTCCGCCAATGCGTTAAAACACTCTGTATAAACTTTAGACTTACATAAAAAATAGCCTAACTAATTACGTATTGAACCACGTAATAAATAAGGTTTATTAATTCCTTACGTAATTCGATTTACGCTTACAATTTGATAACATTTTATACGTATGAGAGAAGCATACGATCGCAGCGCAAAGAGGACATAGCGAGTGGGCTGTGGACTCCTCCTCCCTCCATCCCTCCTCCTCCTCGCATTCTCGCCGGTGTAAAACTCAGTCTCTGTGTGGAAGCGGAAGCACAACGACACCGTTTGAGAGAGAGAGAATTGTGCCAAGGAAGACAAGAAGAATATGGATATGGAAGCACAGAGGTTTGTATGGGGCGGAGCAATTCCTCTGCAGATTCATCTCCATGAATCCGACGTCGCCACTCTTCCTGCTCCCCCACCTGCCCTGGTACTAAACCTCTGTATACATACATATATATATATATATATATATATATATATATCTCTCTCTCTCTCTCTCTCTCTCTCTTTAAAATTTCCATTTATGCCTCCGATTACCCTCCTAATTTACTATGATTGTTGCTCTCTCTCTCTGTAACTTGTTTGATTTCAGATCTTAGCTCCTCGGATTGGGTATCTGCCATTGTTGGCCTCGGTTCTAAAACCTCACTTCAGCTCTGCACTTCCTCCTCGCTTAGACGCCATTTGGTTCGAGTACAAAGGCTTGCCCTTGAAATGGTATGCGCCCATTTCCTCTTTTTCCATACCCGAAAATTCGGTTTTGCTACAATGCTCAATGTGATGGTTTTCGTATATGAAACAAAGTGTTGATAATTGATATGCCATTTGATTTTTGATGTTAGTGACTGCCAGTCTAATTGGCACTAGATTTTTGGTTTCTCTCTAATTGTTTGTTGTTGCCCCTTTGGTTCTTTAAATGATCTTGCATGCCTGTTTAAGGTTTGCGTGCCAGAAGTTCGTGTTTTGAAGTGACTGAGGGAGGAAAGAGTGAATGACTAGCGCACGATGCTTTCATAAGTTGTTAGGTTCGTGTTAGTTTTATTTGTTTCATAACATTGCAAGAGCTTCTTGCAGGTATATACCGACAGGAGTTCTATTTGATCTTCTATGTGCAGAGCCAGAAAGACCTTGGAATCTCACGGTAAATATTTTTTCTTATCAGGGTATCTTTTTTCATTCCCGTGTTTCAAATTTGATGAGGCTGCCATTAGTTTCGCGTTGGAAGCTTTTATAGAAACTTAGGAGGAAATTAGTCACAAAAAAGAAATGCAGAATTATGAACAGAAATCGTACCTGCGTTTGGTTCTCTTATATGTAAATAGGAGATGGCTGGCTATCAGAAACCACATACATGCATAAGTGTATTTCAGAAGTTATTCTTGGTAAATGATTTTGGACATTACGGAGTTATTTATTTTATTCTAAGGCTGAACGTTTTGGAGTTACTAACTTACTACAGATAAGCAGATAAGAAATTAGGGTAGTGTTATACACACACCCTTTTACCTCCCACACACCCTTGTTAATTTTGGTCAATTGATCTTCTTCAATTCATTCAATCTCACGGTCGAAAATTGAGAGGGGTGTGTGAGAGGTAAAAATGGGTGTGTGGATAGCACCACCCAAGAAATTATTGTCACAAACACTTATCAAGCTGCTATGTGGCATCAAGATTTATTCTCTTGTTTTGGTGGAGTTTGGGAAATCTCAAAAAAATGGCCAGGTGTGTTTTGTGGGAGTGGGAAAACCGAATTCTCGTTTGAATGAATATGGGACCTAGCCAATTCTAATCGAACCCAGTAAGACTTGGTTTTCATCATCTTCTCCCAACATTTCAATACCATTACTGGTGCTACAATACTGCATTTTGCCACTATCATTGCCTGCCACCACTTCAACTTGCCCCATTTGCCACCATTTCTATTGCTACACTGTTTCTGCCACTGGTGTTACAGTGACCACCATCCCTGCCACCATCTAACTAGCACTGCCACGCCTTGCTGTTACCTCAACCAGCATTACTTACCACCAATGACGTAATAGTTATCCTCCATTTTTTTCACAAATAATTGAATTAGACTGATTAGATGTTACTTATACGATATGTAATGCTCTAATATTTTTTCTCTCAGTAAATTTCTAAAGGTTATAACTCAATTTAAACAAACTAGTTTAGCTATCAGCCTAGTAGGTTAATTGGTATAAACTAATTATAGGATTCACATACATCTAACTATACATTTGTGTGTAGAGGATAAGTTTGGATGGACCATGTAATATGTTTAACAATAATTTTATGATGAGTGGACGCGTAAATTTAGCATTTCATTGTCATTTCATTTACATCACAGTACACAACACCTTGAATGGAGTTTTGTATATTTTTGGATTATCTGCCAATGAGGTGTAATCGAGTGGTCATACCTGTTGTTTGTTCCCATGTGGTCTGGGGTTGATTCCTCTAGCTATTTGCTAGAGTCTTCTGCCTCCCAAGGTCAAGGGCGCCAAATTCTCATCCAAGTCTGCAAAGTGGATTTGGGGAGTTTCGGGGAATCAAGCAACAATATTTTGTGATGATCTTTTTTATTTTTTATAAATTGTCTTGCACCACCTCCTTTTCTTCTGGTGCTACAGGGAATCAGCTCTCAATTTTGTATCTTTGTGCAGGTGCATTTTACAGGATATCCGGGGAACATATTGATTCCTTGTGATGGTGAAGATAGTGTAAAGTGGAGCTTTATCAATTCTTTGAAAGAGGTCAGGGATTCTTTTGTTAGATTCATATTGTCTATTTATACAACTGTTTATTTCTTGCCATATATTGTATTTGACTCAGTTTGATTTTACTGTTTAGTTTGGGATCTAGTGATAAAGTTACAATTTTTCATTGGAAAGTCTTGTATGACAATGCAGATGTCCTTAAATTACTTTTTAATGGCATTTACTTAATCTGCAGGCTGCATATATAATAAATGGAAACTGTAAGAATGTGATGAACATGTCTCAGCCAGATCAGGTGGAGCTTTGGCGTTCAGTCTTAAATGGTATACCTGCTAATTGCTGCTGATTTGGAGTTTGTGACATTTTTTTGGGTTCGTTCGTTTTAGTTAAGTTGAACAAATATAGGTGATTACCCATCTACGAGATATTTTATATCTACATATATTTGAGAAGGTATAAGAAAATTTGTATAAATTTTTGTAAAAAATGTTACCTATAATTAAACATTTTATATAGGGATAATCTTTGGAGTGGAATGTTGACCATTAGTCACCAAACTTTGGTAATAACTGTTTACGTAGCACTATCATTTTGTTGAGACTATCCCACATTGGAGATGGAAGTCTTGCAATGTGTGCGTAATAGATCTTGCCACCTGTCCACCATTGGTTTTGGGGTTGATGCTTACATTCTAAGACTTGCATTCAGACCTTCGTGCATGCACATAGTTTCTTAAGGTTGTATTCTGCTAATATTATGGCTTATGCATGGTTCCTCCCTTCTTTTCCCTTTGTTTCATCTGATTCAGGTCTTAATTGTCTGATTTCTACTTATGGCTGTGGATGTGCCTTTTATGAATGAGCCGTCTTAGCTTAATCACTTCCTCAAACTTTTTTTTTTGGAGGTAATTTGGAAGCCTACTTCCGGGTATCTTCTAAACTTAAGCTTGGAACTGTTGGGGAAGAATGGGCAGCAAAGAATTCATGCTCTCCAAAATCCAGACCAAATATGGGCGAAACTGATGTTTCTGGACAAGTGAAGGCAGGTGAGCGAAGATTTAATGTTCTAGCTTGTCTTCATGGTTGGTGTGCTCACATTTTCCAGCCAAATCTCTTTACAACTTCATATTATCTTCCTAACTTGAACTATAAGCCCACACCTTACTTCCAACCCACTCCTTATTTGAAGTTGCTGCCTTGCTTCAATTCCATTGCTATCATCAGTTCCTTACTTTCTGTACAGTCTCTATTTGGGATGACCTGTGTCAAATTTTTATGTGTTACTATTCTAGCTTTTGAGATTTCAGATAACAAGAGGTTGTTAAAACTTTTCGCCTTAGGTTGATTGATGGCAAAATGTTAAAAAAACTGTGGAGTTTTAGGAATTTTAAAGGTTTTAGAGAGATTTCTGGACCTAGGGTTGAAGTAATTAGGCAGACTGATGTAGGACAGAAGCGTTTGGGCAGTTTGGTTGCTGCAGCAGTGCAAAACCAGCAAATAACAAGCATATGAATAGAGAGAAAGGGAAATAGGACCAAAGTTGGAATGTTGATCATTATGTTCTAGGGCAATGAGACCCAAGGTAAACTCTCTAGTCTGTAATTTCTTAAAAGGGTAAAAACTGCATACAGAGCCTGTTGAGAGAGTATTTGTACTAGCGTTACTGCAGATAACTATTTAATCTTAGCCCTCGAAAATACTAAAATTCAAAAAAGACAGATAAGGACAAGGAAATAACAATGACAGAAAACTAACTAGAACCAAAGGCCCCTTAGATCCTGAAGGCCCCCTAGATGCTCCTGCATCACTACCAAGTTTAGTTGATCATGTGGGACTAAGAACAGTACTGAAACATTGTCTTGGGTTTTTGAAGCAACTCTGGCTTCTAATTGCCTAGAAGTAGTTGCAGACTTGCAATATGTAATAAGAAAGAACTGCAAAAGGGTGTATAGCGTAGTGTTAATCAAGTATAGACTTAAAGTGGATATTTAGGTTGTATCCCTTTACCTGAATCTCTCTGTCTAATAGCCCAGGTTAAAATTGAATGACAAAAACTTTGAAAGAGCATCATACTTTTGAAATTGAAGTGAAGGTTTTTAGATACGCAATTAATGTTGTAATTAAATTTCAAATGATTGATCTTTCTTAGGTCGTGTTCCAGTTCGTTTATATGTTTGGAGTGTCGGTGAGGATTTTGATGATTTAGAAGATGCACCTCAGATTGATAGTTGGGACAAAGTCTCTTACATTAACCGGCCTGTTGAGATACAAGGAGGAGAAGGAGGTAAGGCAGCTTTCTTATTTCTCATAAACCCTTCTCAGAAATATGTGCTTCATTTCCCTTTACATTTTGCAGTAAACTTATGAACAAGGATTTTTTCAATTAATAGAAAATAGACTTGGCCTACCTATTAATATGGTCAGTGATGGAAAGAACACCTTTTGTTTACTTTCTTGTGGATTGTTTTGTACTGAAGCTGCATGGACTGCAGTTCTTTCCACGGTACTCCATGACCTGTTTTGTTTTGGAATTGGATTCCACATCATATTCTTAGTTTTCATGCCTGTTCTGGGTAAGCTGGTAGGGTTTAACTGACACTTGATTTCTTACCAATCAAGCTCTCATTTAAGCGTTTCCCCTACACTGTTTTAAAAAAGATGTCTGAATAAGTGTGAAAGAATGGTTTTCTTGGCACCTTTTTGGTATAAGAAACATTTCCTCGTAAAAAACTCTAGGCAGGAAATCTATTCTCGCTTTTCTGCCAGTCGTCCTGGCTCCTGCAGCTACATAGTTCTATATTTTGGTTGCTTAGTTCTTCAACGGAATTTGTTATTTATTTGAAAGAGAGAATGTCAATCATGTGGCTTATTATTTCGTTGAAATTGATGGTCTGTTAGATTTGGGAGGATGAGATCTGAGGACAGTGAGACAGACTTCAATCATAAACATTCATGCATGTGTGCATGTTAAAAAGACAGACATACAGACAGACAGACATCAAATCTCTCTTCATAGTTTTGTTTTGTTTTGTTTTATGCTTGAAACAAAGCCGCGTCTTGATTCCCAACCTGGCCTCTGGAAGTGGGTGAACTTAACGACCAGAATGCCCGAACAGGAACTATTGTCATGTCTCACATAAATGAATGCTTAATTCTACATCAGTTCCAGGTGTAAATGTGTTGGTGGCCTCATCAATTTATTGATTAAATTGGTACCACTGAGCATGTCAGATTGATCATATTAGGGTTCAATCTTTTAAGTTTTGACTGAGTTCATCTATCTTGCGTTACAGGTAGATGCTTCACTCTAAATGATGCAATCAAGAGCCTTTTGCCAGAGTATTTTCCTGACAAATCCTTGATCCCTGAAGAATCACCAACGGTAGGTGAGGAGGATGAACAAAAGGTTTCCTCTGAAGATGCAATCAAGAGCGATATAGGAGCCAAAGAGGAAGTAGAAAAGTCAAGCGAACATACAAAGTCTTGCAACCAATTCGATGATGCTGAAATCAAACTAGTCCGTATCCAAGGTATTGAGCCGAAATTGGGGATACCGTTCTTTTGGGTGGCAAACAACTTACTGAACCCCGAGCACTTTCTTCATATCTGTGTGTATTTGAAAGTACCACAAATCAATAACATGTGTAGGTAGGTTGCATTTGGAATCATTTCGTCGCGTTTAAAACACAAGGCGAAGCGAGGCATCTTCCATTGGGGACTTTGAAATGTATTTTACTGTATAGAAGTGTACAGAAGATTAACTGTCGGTATATATCTATCATTCACTTCAGGTTTTCTAGGTGTTTTTTCTTTTTCATCTTGGCTTGTGCTTTTTTCTTTGGTATTCTCTTGCTCTCTCATGCCATCGTTAAGCTCCTTGAGAAAAGGTCTTAGATCAGACCATCATGATTTCTGGCGTGACCAAAACACAGGTGGTCTTATCCTTTTGTGAGTTGCGGTCACGGTGCTCCTTCACAAGTTTTTCTCCTTAGATTCAGTCAAAAACTTGCAAACACATGAGAAAGACTTATATGATAGGAGTATATCGTTACGTGGAGTCTCGATCCAATAATGTTCTTCACATTAAAATGCATTAAAGAACTTGAACCAGACGTAACAAGACGGTAAACCTTTCTCATGAAAGTTGCTTTTCAAATACACATGCTAAGGTGACCCGGTGTTTTGTAACATCTAAAGTCGACCGTTTGGCTCACATGTAATGCATGCATCATCAGAACGTTTTCTTAGTTTAATGTGACAAAGAATGGTGCCATTGAAAAATCCCGAATCATGTTGTTGTTACAGGATGTGATATCTACACATCTTTTTTTTTATTTCTCATATTTAATGTGACAAAGACTGGTGTTATTGAAAAATCCCGAATCATGTTTTTTTTATACGGGTGGGAAAAGGATCCTCGCTGGATCCTTTCTCTGGGGATCCTAGGTATCTCGTGATTATGAGCGTTCATCGTACATTGTACGGTCAATTTTCGTTAGGTACTATTTATATTTATTTTTAATTTTTAATTTTTAAATGATTTATGATTGCCCGATGTACGATGAACAGGTTACGATCACGAAATCTCTAGGATTCTCAGCAAAATGATCAAACGATGATCATTTTCCATACAGATGTGATATCCACACATACATTTTTACTTCCCATACATCGATGTGCGAGAAATAAAAAGAGATGTGTGGATACTAGATAGCACGCCTCTAGTTATTATTCATACAGTGTGAATGGGAGGGTTTTCGAATCTCAAGTACGTCGGTGCAACATGATATTCATGTCTTTATGTTTTTAACTTTTTCTTTGTGTGCTAATATTTTATTAAACAAACATTTTTTTAATTTTTTTCCTCCAATAGTTGTTTCTTTATTTTTTATTTTTTTTATTGGAGGAGCTATTTGTTTTTAACGGCAGGCATCGACGAAAAGGGGGTTGACAAGTAAGAGAGAGAGAGAGAGAGAAGGAGATGTGAGTTTATGCAATACTTTAACATCATGTTTGGATGAGGGAAATAAACATAGAATTTTGGTAAAAGTTAGAATTTATAAATTGACAGGCACCAATTCTCTTGTTTGGATTCATAAACATAGAAATTTAAAATTTCCGCGTGGAAAAAAAACTTGGAATTTGGGACCTCCAAATCCCAAGTTCAAATTCCATGTAAATAGGTGTCATTTCTCAATTTCTATGATTGACAGTTTAAAAATAACAAATTTCGTATTCAATTCCATTGTTCTTTTAGGTTAACCAAACAAGAAAATTTAGAAATTCTAGAAAGTAAAATCTCGTCATTTCAATTTCCGTTATTTTTAAATTCTTTAATAATTTTAAATTTCTTCACCCAAACATATTGTAACGCTTGCATTTTTTTTCTTTTCTAATATTTTCTTTCAATTATTTTATAGAGAATATAATAGTAATTTCATTAGTTTTTTTTGTTGACAAAGACAAGTTGAGATATATGATTTTAAATGTCCAATAATGGCAGCATCCAAAATCCACTTTTCCTCCTCAAAAGCTCAAACAAAAAACTAAGAGCATCTCAATTCTCATTGCTCAACCAAAAAATAAGATACAGAGCTCAGTGCACCAGTGTGAGAAATTTTTTTCAGTGTGCCGAAAAGAAGATCCGGTACATTAAGTATCATAATACATATTAAATTAAATTTCATTCTGAGACCAAAAAACAAAGAGAGTTTTAACGAAAAGCCCACGGTACTGTTCACTTTAACAAAAAATCACATTTTTACATTAAAAAGTCAATCATGATACTATTCACTTTACCCTTTATTTTATCTTTATAGTTAAAACTCAAAATTTTCAAACTATTTTTATTAGTTTTCTTAAAAACAAATACATTTCACTCATTGAACAATAATAATAATCTACAAGCTAGAATAGCTACATTCTAAAAAAGCGCCTACAGACTTTGAGGATCTTGCCTCCTCCCTTGTGTTTTTTCTTCGTAGATCTTGTTGCTTGATGATCTTCATCATCTTCCTCATTGCCATCAATGGAAGATGTCAAAGCTGTAGTTGCAGACTGGTCATGGATCCTGCAATACCTCTCTGACACAGAAGAAGATCTTCTCATGGATGAGAATGCTCCCTTCAATGCTGATTGAAACCCTAAACCTAAACCTAAACCAGTTGCTGAAGCAGAAGCAGAAGAAGAAAAAGAAGAAACTGAGCTGCTCCTCTTGTGCATAACATGAGTGCCAAACCTCTCTCCACCATTGCCTTTGTTCTGACAATCTTCCTCAGAAGAATCATGAGTGGGGTTGTTTTTCTTCATGTGCTGCAGATTTAGATTGGTTTCTTCTTGGATCTTTGAGGAGGTAGGGTTTTTTGGGGTAGATTTCTGGGTTTGGGAAAATGATTGGAGATCTGAGAAGTCTATGGATCTTGAGTTTCGGGAGCGACTACTACTACCAGCACCCATGATTTTGATCTTCGAATATCCACCCATTTTTGTATGTTTGAAAGTGGAGCTAGTGACAAGTGGTAGGAGGAGAATGAGGAGGAAGATGATAATTTGCAGTAGGTATATATAAAGACAAAGGAATGGAAATATGGAAGGCAGAAAGGATGGGCCTGTAAAAGGTGAGAAGAAGCTGGAGGGAGACAAGTTGTGGATGAGAGGCCATGTAAGTTGAAAACTAATACAGGTCGGTAGATTTTTGACCATTTGGTATTTGGAGTGCAGTGCAGATGAAAAAGTGAAACATATCAGATTTGGAAACGAATGCAGGTAGGGTAGAGCTGTAGAAAAATGGTTCCATTTTATTTTTTTATTTTTTTGGGAGGTTGGTCAGTTTATAAATATGTGACATCATTTTTTTTATTTAATTTCTTACTCACATTTATATGGGAATCACTTCTTAATGTATTTCAACGAACTGAACTGTCTTCCCTCAAATATCATGTTTATAAAAAATCACCTAAATCTGAAAACATATGACTACTGGATTAAGAGTTTAAGGTTTAATTCTATGTAGAACTGTATTAGTCCTAGGAGCCAATAACAGGAGCCAATAACAATTATCTTCCTCATAAATGTCATGAGCAATTGCAAGTGACATTTTATCACAGTGATACAAAAGTGTTTGATTGACATCGTAAATTTAAACTCCATCATTAGCTGATCTAACATAGCTCTCTCGACCTTAGTAGAACCCATAAAAACTATGAAGTTTTAACAAAACACTTTTGTTACTGTTCACTTTTAATGAAAAACCACATTTTAATTATTTCCTAATATTATTTACTACATCTTTATTTATCATTTTTTTATTAAAATTAAAGTTTTTTTTTATAACTTTTTGACGTTTTCGTTAGTTTTCTTAAAAAGTAAAAAAAATTAATGAACATAGCTTGAAAACTTTAAATTTTAACGATAAGAACAAAATAAAGGGTAAAATAAATAGTACAAAAATTGATTTTTTAGTATAAAAATATGATTTTTTGTTAAAATAAACAGTACTATATACTGTTTGTTAAAAGCTAATAAGAAACTTTACTTTCTGTTTTTCTGGTTCTCAGTTGTCATTGACGACGAGTCAATAAATTCTTTTAAATTCGGTCAAACTCCGCAACTCCTACTTTTACAATCTCTCTCCCTCATCACTCCCGTGCTTTTCACTCATTCATTTGACTTATCTCTTTCTCTATCTCTTCTCTGCCTGTGTGACTAGGGTTTCTCTGTCTTTCGAAAACCCAGTCAGTCCACTATTCAAGCCAAGTTTTTGCACAATCCAAGCCGAATCTCGCACTGGCATTGCGCAATTCGCGGGAATTCCGACTACAACGACGGCGTTTCTGCTCCACTCAAAAAAGTGCATTGAATCCTCGTCAACATTCGCAAATTCAATTCAATTTTTGGTTAGTTCTTGAGCCTCGATCTGATTTCTCTGTAAAATTTGTCCATTTTTTCTATATTTTCAGCTGAATTTATGGTCTCCGCAGAAAGATAATTTCTAAATTTGAACTTTTTGTTATATATAAACTCAATTTTTGGATATAATGCAGACATTTAATCTTGATTTGGTGAACGAGAGCGATGTGCTGAGCGATGGCACTTAAGGCTCCAGCTCCGGAAGCTGCTGAGATTGCAATTGCATCGATTGGGCGTGGATACGATATATCCACTGATTTAAGGCTCAAGTACTGTAAAGGGGAGTCTCACACTGCTCGATTGATTGAAATCGATGACGATGGAGGCCACGAGATTGTTCTTCCCGGTGGGATTACCATCCCAAATATTCCCAAATCGATTAAATGCGATAAAGGAGAGCGCACACGATTCAGGTCCGACGTTCTCTCTTTCCAACAGGTATCTTCAGTTTTTCTTAATCACAATTCTCGCATGTTTTTCTTATTTATTTAATTTTTGGTATGCATGTCGTTCTTGAAGTTTTGTAATCTAAACCTAATGTTCAAATGCGTGGCTGTCACGGCTTGGCCTGTTTTAAAACATTTATGAAGCTGGTTGCAATCTAGAGTAGTAGTGGAGGACATATAAGACTCACATTGGGATCGGAAGACATCAAGCGAAAAATGTTATACGTATAAAGTGTTTTATGATTACCTGATCATTAAAGATATATAACTAATTTGAAAATGAACACTACATTGATATAGCTCAATGCGTGTTACCACTCCTCCCTTCCCCAAGAAAATAAGAGACGAAAATGAAAATGTCATATGGCAAAATCCAGGCTTCATATTGTTTGGTTATGGGGATTGGGTTGCGGTGAGGCCGCCTTTTCAGTAAAATATATGGTCTTTTCGTAGAATCTTGTTTTGCAACTGTGATTTTACTTTAAGCATTGAAGCGGTAGTAGAGGAGAAATTAAATTTGTTCTCTCTCTTGCAGATGTCAGAGCAGTTCAATCAGGAAATATCGTTGACTGGAAAAATACCCTCAGGTCTCTTCAATTCTATGTTTGATTTCTCAGGTAGTTGGCAGAAAGATGCAGCCAACACTAAGACCCTTGCTTTTGATGGGGTGTTCATCACTCTCTATACTGTTGCACTGGAAAAATCTCAGATGGTACTGTGCGAGAATGTTATTAAAGCAGTCCCATCATCGTGGGAACCTGCTGCATTAGCAAGGTGAGAGGTTTTTGGAGTTTTTAGTCAAATTACAACATTAATGCTAAGCTCTGTCTTTGAAGCTTCATATAGAGCTAATTAAGGAAAGTGTATTCACACACCTATTTTTACTTCTCACACACCCTTGTTAATTTTTGGCCATTGATCTTCAATTCATTCAATCTGACGCCCGAAAATTGAGAGGGGTGTGTGGAAAGTAAAAATGGGTGTGTGATAGAACTACCCTTTATTAACTTCTGATAGGAAGCTTGTTTTTGTAATGTACTTCATATGCTAGTTGTTTGCCTATGCCATGCGCCTATGTTTCTTGTTTTGTGGAAGTTACAAAAGGGGAAATAAATAAGAAAAGAAACAAGCAAGAATCAGGCTTCACAAAGCTTGTCCAATATATATACTTTACCTTTTAAATCTGTACCAAGTGAGGTTTCTGTATTTGTGAAATTTTCTGTATCTGTCATTTGTATGCCTTCTCCTTCTGCCTGCATTATTCCACCTTTTCATGGGACATATTCTTCTCGTTTCATCAACTGATCTTAGTCTTGAATCCCCGTTGAAGAGGGGAAATTGATTGTTGAATACTTTTTTTTTTTAAAATGCTGTTGCCTGAAATAAATTGCATTAAATTCAGAGGACCTTAAGCATGTTACATGCTTATGCATATTCCTGCAATACTTGGGTGTCATGGTTCTCCAGCGAAATAATTAATTTCATGTTGATGCATTTATCGGTATAATCTGTATGGCATTAGTAAAATGCAGTAATAGATGGGATTGAGTCTTCTGCGAGGCATGTTATGATATATATATATATATATCCATGTTGACTGTATTAAAATTTTGGAAATTGGAACGTCTTTTTTGATATTTTATGTTTATTCTAGGTTTATAGAGAGATTTGGAACACATATTGTTGTTGGTGTGAAGATGGGAGGGAAAGATGTTATATATATGAAACAGCAGCATTCTTCAACTCTTCAACCGGCTGATATACAGAAAAAACTAAAGGATATGGCAGATAAAAGGTTTTTAGATGCCAATGGTCGGTATGGTATGCCTTCGGAACAAGGTTACAAGAATGGCAAGGTTCGTATGGTGGTTAATTTTATCTCATTTAATAGCTGAGTGTTTAAAATGTTCCAATGAATTGTAAGCATACAATCTGATTCCTTACGTTAAGTTGGGACTGCTAAATAATTATTAGTTTTAGTTCTTAATTCTTTAAAAGGAATCCTGTCCACTTTATTAGATAATAAAATAGTTGTTTTTTAGTTTATGGTGAGAAAGTAGTTGTCAATGTAATGACCTGTTTCTAAAAAAATGGATTAAAAAGTGTTTGAACGTAGTTGTGAGTGTAATAATGAATCTTGCTATTTCAGAGTTTCTAGTAAGTGTACGGTGTCTGGATACCAAGGATGTATCCTTTCCTAGGTGTGCCAAACTTTGTGAGTTGATCAAAATGATTTGAAAAGAAAAGCTTCTGATGAATCCATAATAGATTAAGACGTGCAAACTTTTTTATTTTCCTAAAGTTTTCATTTTGTGTGAAGAATGTTTATCATGAAAGTTTCATTGTTATAAGAGAGTATAATCAACCAATGATTAAATGTTGTTATATGGAACCAGTAGGCGATGAGAATTGTGGTGTTTGCAGCATAGGTGGCAAGCTAGTTTGGCAGGAATTTGTGAGATTTTACTTTGAATTGCTTATATAATTCTTTTCTTCAACTATGGATTGGCTTTATAAATAGGCCATTCCTTGTAATTTAACCCTGATTTTCTTATTAGTACTGATAATACAAGAATTAAGTTAAAAAGTTGTTCTCTTGAATTTGCTCTAAGTCTGCTTTTCTCTATTTCTACTGTATTCTAATTTCTTAACTCAACATGCATAAGTTATGTATCCTTTTTATCCCGTTCAAAAAAGTTTCTTATCTAATCATTTGTTTTTCAGTTTGAAATCAGGGAGCAGCGGTTAAGGTTTGCAGATACTAGTCCATCAAGTTCTTATTCACACAAGGAAGTGCGTATAGTTACTAAACCTTGTTGATTGTCTAACTGGCTTCGTCGGTTATCAGATATATATAAATAAATAAAATAAATCCCTACTTTTTCACTTCTGATTTTCAATTCTAAGTTACTTTAATTGCAGGACATTTTAATCATTTGCAAGAGGAGAGGTGGAAGTGAGATGAGAAATATATCCCATAATGAATGGTTACAAAGTGTTCAGTTGGAGCCTGATGTGATCACAATGTCATTTATACCAATTACTTCTCTGTTGAATGGAGTCCCTGGGAGTGGATTCTTGAGCCATGCCATAAACCTTTATTTACGATGTAAGCAAAAGTTTTTCTGTTTGCGTCACTTTTACGTTTTATTTTCTATTTGCTGCTTTGAAAATCTTGACCCTCATAAGTGCGCGTCATAATAGCAGGCTCCTATGTTGAACAATAGTAAGTGCCGTACTAAAATTTCAACCAAATAGTTTGGTTTATTAGGTTGCCAGATTGTCAGTCTGGATCATTGATCAAGTGGAATCTTGTTTGGATGCATGGTCTCATTTCAGTTTGGCAGCATGTGTTTGTGAGCACGTGCCTTTGGAAGCTGCTGATTTGTATTTACTTAGTTCAGTTGTAGGAGTTGGGTTTTCTTCTGAAGATCGGCTGTTGTTATGGCCCTTGAGTCTAATTTCAGGTTTCTAGTCGCTGATGCTTGTTCAAGATTATGTGCAGTCCTAATATGAGGTGTGATACCAAGGAACACTAGGTGGTAGGACACAAATCCACAACCTCCCTCTTAGGGGAATTAATGGTACAAGGGTCTGTTGTTCCATCTATTTTATTAAACAAATTTATGCAAATTCTCCAATGGAACAGCCACCACACTACCTTTAAAATTGTTATACAGCCTTTTAAAAAACTCTAGGGTCTACAAGTAGCCAACTTTACTTCATGGGCACTATTTATAGCCCCTTAAAAGCCACAAGCTAAAGTCTAGCCAAATCTCTAATGCTCATTTCTTTCTTAAATCTTTTTCTAGACATAAATTTCTTGGATGACAATTATTTTTCTGACCATAATCTTGTTTGGATTTTTTTTATATTTTTGTTAGGGAAACTAAATAGAGACAACTAATTTACTTTAAAGGCGTTTCCTAAACATAAAATATCTCAAATGCGTATGCATAGCTCTAAATGCTTTTATTTGTAATTTGGAGAAAAATATTCTTCACCGTATATTCTTCTCTTCTAGGAAATAAAATATCAACTAGGACAACATGATTTTCTTAGAAACAAATATATATATTAACACGGCAGAAGTTAACATGTGGAAATTTTTATTCTGATTCTATTCTTACAGATAAACCACCAATTGAAGAACTCCATCAGTTTTTGGAGTTTCAGCTGCCAAGGCAATGGGCACCAGTTTTTAGTGACCTGCCCCTTGGTCCACAGCGGAAGCAACAAAGCAATGTATCTCTACAGTTTAGCTTAATGGGGCCCAAACTTTACGTCAACACCAGTCTGGTAAAGTGTCTCCTTTACCTTTTTTTTTAAGCGGAAGTAAAGTTTTGTTGCATGAGTGTTTTAATTAAGTTTATGTTTTTTATCATCTCGAACTTTGAACCAAATGAGACATTCATCCATTAACTTGGGAAAAACTACATGCTGTATGGATGGCTTCTGTTTGAGTGGTCATTTACTGCTTTCCTATTCATTCTCTTATGATGCTCCAATAATTCCATGGCATAAACTAAACCTCTTGACTGTTGAGCAGAAAAAGAGAAAAGGATCCATGAGTATTTGTCGTGCTTAAGAATAGTTTTCCTTACCGGCAGAAATCTTATTTGTTATATGTTGATATCAGGTTGATGTGGGAAAGAGGCCAGTGACTGGTCTGCGACTGTATTTAGAGGGCAAAAGAAGCAACCGTTTGGCCATTCACTTACAACACCTCACCTCTCTTCCAAATACCTTCCAACTCGAAGATGATCCAAATGGAAACTTTCGTCGTGATTCCTATGATCGTAAATACTATGAGAAAGTCCAGTGGAAGAACTTTTCCCATGTCTGCACTGCCCCTGTGGAGTCTGATGAGGATCTTTCAATAGTAACTGGAGCCCAGTTACA
The DNA here is from genome assembly GCF_041283825.1 of Pyrus communis. Taxonomy (NCBI): domain Eukaryota; kingdom Viridiplantae; phylum Streptophyta; class Magnoliopsida; order Rosales; family Rosaceae; genus Pyrus; species Pyrus communis. The sequence continues at coordinate 935,505 of NC_142579.1, forward strand.
GGTTGAGAATTATGGAATAAAGAATATCCTCTTCTTGAGACTCCGCTTCTCTACTGTTTCTGGTGCGACAAAGGTAAAGCATCCTGAGTGGGATGGATCACCAGGCTTGGCACATAAGTCCGGGCTCATATCAACACTAATCAGCCATCATTTTACAACAGTTCAGAAACCACCTCCACGGCCAGCAGATGTGAACATAAACTCTGCCGTTTACCCTGGAGGTCCTCCGGTTCCCATCCAAGCCCCAAAGCTTTGGAAATTCGTTGACACAACGGAGATGGTAAGAGGGCCACAGGAGACTCCGGGTTATTGGGTTGTCTCGGGGGCAAGGCTTGTGGTTGAGAAGGGCAGGATATCCCTCCGTGTGAAATACTCTCTATTGACTGTAATATTACCTGACGAAGAAGAGTTGGAGGGACAGTAGCGGATTCCGCGTGTTGTCAAAGAAAATTGGAAAAAAGTAAAAATGGTATAGATGTTTGGTACTGGGAGGAAGAACCGGGGGTGGGGTGGTGGTATTCGATACTGTGAGAGTTGCCGAGGCTGTTGCGGTAGTGTTGTATATTTCATTTCTCACCTCCGATGTCATTTGTTTTTGCAATGTAGATTTTTCTGACCTTCACAAGTTCAGAACAGGGCAGGGTTCTACCCTTTGCAAATTATATGGTGTAAATCTTTGGATGGGGTGTGTATCAAGAGCTGAGCTTCGGCTTTCACTAGCGACAAGGCGTCGCGAAAGGCATGGAGGCATGATGTCCAGATTTGGATGAATTTACCGGAAGAGGCGGTAGTGATTAGGCGTGACGGGGGCGGTGGCGCCATGTCCAGATTTGGATGAATTTACCGGAACATAAAAAAGGGGCGGTCTCATCTGTCTTCCTTGTAGACTATCCATTTTTCCATGGCCTGCCTTAATATAATATTATGCCTCTGGGTGATTCAGGTATCAATTCTAGTCTTATTCTTTTGGGTATTTTCACATTTAAAAGGGAAAAAAAAAAAAGAGAGAGAGAATAGTAATGCTGGCAGTTTTGTTTAACCACTTTATAGAAAAACACTTCCAAGAGTTTGACCAAAAAAAAAAAAAAAGTCTTTCGCCTTAAGTTGGGTTTTCTTTGAATTATTGAGTGTGAAATGTTTTTTATTTTTCTTTTTTTTTTTTAACCAGACAAATGGTATTATTTACACTAAGGAGGAAAGGGGGTGGTCTTAGTCTCACAATGTGCTGGCAATAATGTGATTTAAATTCGCATTTGACAATAATCGAACCTAAGACCTCTCGTTTAAATCAATAATTGGCATTTATCCGGCATAAAGCAATAATACCTATATACTTTGGTGCGGGCTCGATTTTCACTTATTCGGTTGTTTCTAACATTTAAACAATTTAACCCGCTAACGTTATTGTCTATAAAAAAAAAAAAAAAAAAAAAAAAAAGCAATAATTGGCATTTATTGTTTAATAAAGTTAACTTGAAACTTATTATTCTTTTTATCTGAAAAAAAAGGGGGAAAATTGGCTGTCCTAATCCTTCCAGAGGCAGATTGTCTGCCCTCCTGATATGGTGCTCTTCCCATGCCCTTTTATTTTGTGCTGTCACGGTTAAGTTACGTCAACATTTTATATTAATTTTTCTTATAAAGATAATAAGACAAAAAGCAATAGTAATATAAAATGTTGACATAGTTTAACCATGACCGTACAAATAGGAGAGCATGGGGGAGGGCACTGTATCAGGAGGGCAGACAATCTGCCTTCAATCCTCCATGACCTCGATCAAGTTTTCTACGTTATCTTTAATTCTAATTTCTAACGACGATACCCTTTATTATATATAATTAGAGTTGGCGTTTTTGCTAGTCTTGCTGGAGGAAACAGCACAAGCAGTCGTGCAATTCTTGTTCATATACACTTGCTCTTTCTTCTCGTTCCACTTTCAATCAATTTCTTTCTTCTTACACGAAAATGGCGGATGCGCTCGTTTCCATGCTGCTACAACGGTTGGCTTCAGCAACTTATCGATACATCAAAGGAGAGCTGAAATTAGTCTTGAACGTCAGGAAAGAAGAAGAAGATTTCACTAGCAATCTCAATGATATTCAAGCTGCGCTGGACGATGCAGAGCAAAGGCAAGTAAAGGAGGCCAGCGTCAGAAACTGGTTGGACAAGCTGAAGCAAATACCCTACGAATTGGAGGACGTGCTGGACGAGTGGAACACTGAAATTCTGAAACAATAAGACAAGCGAGAAAGAGAACCTAAGAAGAAGGTATGCTTCTCTATTTCTTCCCGTTGCTTTTGTTTTGGCCATGTAAGTTGGGATCCGGTGATTTTCCGGCATGACATTGCTCTCAAGATCAAAGATTTGAATGATAGGTTAACCGTGATTGCTAAGCAAAGAGAAATGTATAATTTTCAACACACAGAAAGAGTCATTCAACAACCTCAACGGCAGAAAACATCGTCTTTTGTCGACGTATCTAAGATATTTGGTCGGGAAATTGAAAAGGACATGTTGGTGAAGGGGCTGTTGAATGATAGAAGTGAAGACGGAAGGGAGTCCCTTATCATCCCTATTGTAGGGATGGGAGGAATAGGGAAGACAACTTTGGCCCAGTTAGCATATAACGATGACAATGTTAAAGCTCGTTTTCAATAGAGAATATGGGTTTGTGTGTCAGACTCTTTTGATGAGATTAAGATAGCCAATGCCATTTGTGGTAACAAGACCCCAAGTTCAAATGAGTTGGACCATGTCTTGCAATGTAAGTCTAGATCCATCAAGAGCAAAATGTTTCTGCTTGTCTTAGATGATGTCTGGACAGAAGACCGTAAGAAGTGGGGTAATTTAAAACTACCGCTAATGCATAGTGGTGCTAAAGGTAGTAGAATATTGGTGATTACTCGAAAACAAAAGGTTGCAAGTATGATGAGAGCAACCACTCACATGATCAATTTGGTGAACAAAATTGTTTGTCAATCTTCAATGACATGACATGACATTTTCTGATAGGAACTGGATGAGTCTAACTTGTTTGGAGATATAAGCAAGGATATTGTAAAGAAGTGCAAGGGTTGGCTCTTGCTGCAAAGGCTTTAGGTAGTCTCATGCACGATAAGGGAATGAAGAATGGAATGATGTTTTAAATAGCAAGATATGGGAGCTAGAAGAGTTCGAGCAAGAAGTTTTCCAACCACTCGTATTACATTATTATGATTTGGCCCCAACAATCAAATGTTGGCTTTTATTTTGTGCTATTTTTCCAAAAGGTTAGGTATTTGACAAAGATTATTTGATTACTTCGTGGATAGCACAAGATTATCTTAACTGGAATGAGAATAAAGATAAAGGAATACTTGGTAACACATTTTTTTGATAACTTAGCTGCACGGTTTTTTTCCAAGATTTTAAGGACTGTTATAGTGGTAAAGTTATAAGTTGCAAAATGCATGATATCAGACAATTTCTCACCAAGAATGAATGCTTGCTTACGGAAGCTGAGGGTGGTAAGAACGAAATAGAGGTATTGGGTGATAAGGTTCGCCATTTGACCTTAACATTTGTTCCTTATGGCCAACGTCCACTTTCGATCTCATCTCACAGTCGCAAGAACATACGTACTCTCAGAGCTTCTCGGTTAAGAATTTCAACAGTAGACTTGATTTTTATTTCACAGTTGAAAGGTCCGAGGACGTTAAATTGGAGTGGTTACTCCATCAAAGAACTACTCTAGCAGATTGGTGATTTGATACACTTGAGGCATGCTGATTTGTGTGATAATATTGGTTTGGGGATATTACCTGACAGTATCTGCGATTTGTACAATTTGTATACCTTGCGCCTCAAACGCAGGGCTGTCTCTGAGATTTTGGGGGCCTTATGCGAAATTTATAAAAGGCCCATTCCTTGGGATAGTTTAAAAAAAGGTAAGACAATGTATTGACACTAGAAAACAATCACTTAAATCAAAACGAAGTTTAGCACTCATTGATTGCAAGTTTAAAAATGTTATTAATAATAAGTAAAAAGAGCTACAAACATAGCGTTCACTAAATAGTCAAACGCAATTCAATCTTAAACCAAAAAAAAAAAAAAAAAAGCTCTGACTTTGCAAAATTTGAGAATCCTTACTCTTTGTGCTTGGGATGAGTGTGAACTTTGCCTCCTCTTGGGAAATTGCCGTCCCTTGAAAGACTGACACTACGATGGATGGAAAGAGTGAAGAAGGTTGGTGCTGAGTTTTTGGGAATACACATCATTCAAATCATCCTCCTCAGTGTTCCCGAAACTGAAAGAACTGAGCTTTTATGAAATGTCGGAGTGGGAAGAGTGGGAAGGCGTGGAAGGGTGGAAGAAAGACGATTGTGAACTCACAGTAATCATGCCATGCCTTTCTTCTCCAGGAATTCATGCCTGCCCTAAGCTAAAAACCCTGCCATACTTCCTCTTCAAAAGACCACTGCAGAATCTTGACATCTCGGGATCCATGACACTTTCAGATCGTTACAAATTATAACACTGAGTGAATTCTACCAATCTCATCATCCACCATTTTCTGGTAATTGAGCTTTTATTTAGATGCTAAAGTATGTATCAATGTTACAACTGTGTAGCATCATATTTATTTGCTTATTTTGTTCAAAATCTTTATATCGCTAGGCATGATTTTGTTAATGGAGCACTGTTGATAAAATGGTGACTCGCTGAGTAGATAACCGCATTCTTCTTGGTCATTTTACAGATCAAAATTCAACTGTCGATCAAGTACATCTGCCTTTACGTTTTAGTTTTTCAAGTTACAGGTAAGTGCAAAGCAGTATAATTACAACATGTATACAATTAGTAATTTAGTAATGTGTGTTTCGCGAATACTGTATGAATTTGGAACTAAAAAGGGAAGTTCTGCAGTTGATATGGTGACTCATGCATTAATAGTTATTTGCAGTGCTTTGATTTTGTTTGTCAAATCTCCGAGTTTTAGTTTGGTGCTTGAATTATTTTTTTCAATGTGCTTGCCAAGAAACCTTCATTTTCTGTTTCAATCTTAATTACAAACGCAAAATACAAGAGCTCGTTGGGTTAACTTATCAAGTCAGGGATCCTATCGAAGCTAAAACAATGATCCAGATGCAGGAGACTTGTACGTCATGTGTTCGAATCACCCCTTCCCAAGGTGTACAGGATGTTTGCAGTTCTATTTTCTAGTGTCAATAGTCATACAAAATTAGAGCTTTCCTTACTTCATTACTTTGGATGTAGTACTCGGAGCAACTCAGCAAATATCCATCTGTAGTCATGCACTTAACGACATAGTTAATAACCATGGAGTTTTTATTCTCTCACTGACTCGCTCAACAGAAAAGGAAAACAGAAAATACAGAAAGAAAGATCAGATTCTTGACGACGTTTCAAAGTAGTCAACAACTGTTGGTGATGGATGATGAGTCAATATTTTACTATATATTTTACTATATATTTTACTCTATTCTTAGTTATAATTTATTGGTTTATTCTAGTAGAATTTTGATACTTTATTATATATTTTCAATGTAATGTAGAACATTTGATTTCCTTTGGAGAAAAGAGTGATCAAACGGATCAATTTTTGAGTGATTCCAATTGAAGGATGTTCGTGAGTTTTTCACGATGATTGTGTCAAAGTTTCAGATTTTTCGACCAAGCCGTTTGACCACGGCGATGAAATAAGGCCCAGCGCACAGTTTTTCAGATTGACGTTTCTGAACGTTTTGGGTATTTTGGAGGTCAAAATGGCATGTTTTGAAGAATATTCCTTTTGAGGATTTGTAGAGACAAAGAATGTTAACACACGGTTTTTGTCAAAAATGCAAATTTTTTATTTTCTCGAAAAATTTTCCGGGAGCATTAAGGAAAATTTTATAAGGCATTTGAGAGCGTATTTACAATTTATTGAGCAACAAATGAATATTTAGTAGACTATTTAAGTCGAAAACTAAAAAAATAAGTGAAAAATATAATAGCGAGTCCTAAAACATTGTTAAAATGGGGTTCCACCCTCAAGAATATAACAAAAAGTACTACTATAATTCTCAAACTTCACGATTAGGCGAAGGTGAAAATAAATAGTTTGAATGACGATTTATGTACAAATTTGTAAAAATCCACTAAAAATTGTGAGTGTTAACCCACGTTTTTTGTAAAAAAATGCAAATATTTTATTTTTGTGAAATATTTTCCATGAGCATTAAGGAAAATTTTATAAGGTAGTTGGCAGCGGATTTACGATTTATTGAGTAACAAATGAATATTTAGTAGACTATTTAAGGTGAAAACTAAAAAAATAAGTGAAAAATATAGTAGTGAGGCCTAAAACATTGTTAAAATTAGGTTCCTCCCTCCACAATATTAATGGAAAGTATTACTTTATTTTTCAAACTTCACAGTGGGGCGAAGGTGAAAATAAATTGTTTGAACGACGATTTATGTATGAATTTGTAAAAATCAACTAAAAACTATGAGTGTTAACCCACATTTTTTTGTCAAAAATGCAAATTTTTTATTTTCTCACAATATTTTCTGTGAGCATTAAGCAAAATTCATAAGGCATTTGGAAGTGGTTTTACGACTTATTGAACATCAACTGTATATTTAGTAGACTATTTAAATCGAAAACCAAAAAAATGAGTGAAAAATATAGTAGTAAGGCCCAAAACATTGTTAAAATGGGGTTCCACCATCAAGAATATAACAAAAAGTATTACTATGATTTTCAAATTTCACGGTAAGGCAAAGGTGAAAATAAATAGTTTTAAGGACAATTTATGTACGAATTTATAGAAACTAACTAAAAACCATGAGTATTAGCCCACGTTTTTTTGTCAAAACTGCAAATTTTTTATTTTTGCGAAATATTTTCTGTGAACATTAAGGAAAATTTTATAAGGCATTTGGAAGCGGATTTACGATTTATTGAGCAACAAATGTATATTTAGTAGACTATTTACGTCGAAAATTAAAAAAAATAAGTGAAAAATATAGTAGCGAGCCCAAAATATTGTTAAAATGGGGTTCTGCCCTCAACAATATTAATGGAAAGTATTACTTTAATTTTCAAACTTCACAGTGAGGCGAAGGTGAAAATAAAGAGTTTGAACGATGATTTATGTACGAATTTGTAAAAACTGACAAAAAAGCGTGAGTGTTAACCCACTTTTTTGTCAAAAATGCAAATTTTTTATTTTCATAAAATCTTTTCCATGAGCATTAAGAAAAATTATCATAAGGCTTTTAGAAGCGGATTTACGATTTATTGTGCATATTTAGTAGACTATTTAAATCGAAAACTAAAAAAATGAGTGAAAAGTGTAGTAGGGAGGCCCAAAACATTGTTAAAATAGGGTTCCACCCTCAAGAATATAACAAAAAGTACTACTATAATTTTCAAACTTCGCAATGAGGCGAAGGTGAATAGTTTGAACGACGATTTATGTGCGAATTTGTAAAAACCGACAAAAAACCGTGAGTGTTAACCCTTTTTTTTATGCAAATATTATATTTTCATGAAACATTTTCCGTGAGCATTAAGGAAAATTTATAAGGCAGCTGGAAGCGGACTTAAGATTTTTTGAGCAACAAATGTATATTTAGTAGACTATTTAAGTCGAAAGCCCAAAATATTGTTAAAATTGGGTTGCACCCTTAAGTATTACTATAATTTTCAAACATCACAGTGAGGCGAAGTTGAAAAGAAATAGTTTGAACGACGATTTATGTACGAATTTGTAAAAACTAACTAAAAACAGTGAGCGTTAACCCATGTTTTTTTGTCAAAAATGAAATTTTTTATTTTTGTGAAATATTTTTCACGAGTTTTAAGGAAAAGTATATAAGGTGTTTGGAAGCAGGTTTATGATTTATTGAACAACAAATGTATACTTAGTGGAATATTTAAGCTAAGAATTGAAAGAAGTAAGTGAAAAATACTATAGTGAGGACCAAAACATTGTCAAATGGGGTTCCATCTAAAAATTTAAATATATGAATTAAATATTCGTAATTATGAATACGTAGAGAAAATCGAAAATAAATCGATTTATTGTCATATCTCGACCCGGGCCCCCCCACATCCACCGTAGCACGATATTGTCCGCTTTGGGCCCCCCGGCCACGCCCTCACGGTTTTGTTTCTAGGAACTCACACGAGAACTTCCCAGTGGATCACCCATCATAGGATTGCTCTCGCGCGAACTCGCTTAACTTCAAAGTTCCGATAAACTCTGAAGCCAGTGAGCTCCCAAAAGGCCTCGTGCTAGGTAGAGATAGGAATATACATATAAGGATCACTCCCTTGGGCGATGTGGAATCTTACAATCCACCCCCCTTAGGGGGACCGACGTCCTCGTCAGCACACCACGGTCAGGGTTAGGCTCTGATACCAAATTGTCACATCCCGGCCCGGGCCCTCCCCATATCCTAAGCTCGACTCCACCATAGCAAGATATTGTCTGCTTTGGGCCCCAACCACGCCCTCACGGTTTTGTTTCTGGGAACTCACACGAGAACTTCCTAATGGGTCACCCATCCTGAGATTGCTTTCGCGCGAACTCGCTTAACTTCAGAGTTCCGATAAACTCCGAAGCCAGTGAGCTCCCAAAAGGTCTCGTGCTAGGCAAAGATGGGAATATACACATAAGGATCACTCCCTTGGGTGATGTGGGATCTTACATTTATGGTTATGGAAATGGAATTGGGAAATTATTGTAGTATTGAGCTTTTATTTGATTTTTCGAGAATTTATAATAATTGATGTGAGTTAAGTTTTAAATTAAACTAGTTACGAGGTTTAATTTTTGGAAATTAATTATTTAAAATTTCTAGACCCTTCAAGGTCACAATTTATATGCTTGAATAGAGCTCGATCTCACGAACGCGTAGGCGCAAACCGTTCGTGAAACGGTGTTTTAATGAAGAAGTTATTAACGTTCAAAGTCGGGGATAAATTGGTAATTTAAAATATCTTTAGAAGGCTCTAGAAAATCTGGAGCCATGTGAAAAAGCCATGTGTGTGGCTGGTATGAAAGGAAGAAACAAATGGATATTTTTTATTAAAAGAAAAGAATAGAAAGGAGAGAATGAGGGAGGACCAATGGGAGAGGGAGAAAGGGAGGAAAAAAGAGAGAAGGGGGAGCGGGGGATCCCCCGACCTGGGTATCGGACCCGACACGATCGGTACTCTCGTGTTTTTCTGGTGGGATTTCGCCCCTTTTTCCGGCGAATTACATCAAATTAACCATTGTAAAACCCTACATAACCTTCCCTCTTCCTACTACACCTCAAAAATCATGGGATTTGAGCTTGAAATGGGTAGAAACCGCACGGTGGAGTGCGGCCGACCACCATCGGTGGCGGTGCATGGCCAGGGAGCCGACGCCGTATTTTTTGGCTTATTTTGTTGTTCTAGAATTAAATAATTAAGAAACTAATGTAATACACTTGTTTGAAGCTAGATGGTGATTGTTAGTTATGTGTGGAAATATCAAAGTTTAATTGAATTGGAATTTGTAAACTACAAATGGCTTGATCCTTGTTTAGGGTATGTAGGCAATCTAACGAGACGTTAGATGCAGCCATAATACCAGTAAGATTAAATATTCGAGAATTAATCTTTGAATTAGAGGTCGCTTGATAGAAGAATTTGGGGAATTAAGTTGGTAACTTAATTGATTGTTATGGTAAGTAAAAACATGGTAAATTTTATAGGAATTAAATCGGTTGGAGATTTAGAAGTAATATAAAAGAAATAGTAACAAACTAAACATGAGTTTAGTTTAGGCCTATCACTAATATTATTATTTTCCCGAAATAAAGCAAATAATTCGAGGCGGGGCGTGACATTCCACCCTCAAGAATCTCAATGGAAAGTCTCACCTTAATTTTCAAAACTTCACATTCAAGGGAAGGTGAAAATAAATGGATTTAATGGTGATTTATGTACGAATTTGCAAAACCGACTAAAAGCCGTGAGTGTTAACCCTCGTTTTTTTTGTCAAAAATGAAAATTTTTATTTTTGTCAAATATTTTCCACGAGCATTAAGGAAAACTTTATAAGGTGTTTGGAAGCAATTTTATGATTTATTGAGCGACAAATGTATACTTAGTAGAATATTTAAGCCAAAAAATAAAAAAATAAGTGAAAAATAGAATTGTGAGGACCAAAACATTGTCAAAAGGGGTTCCACTCTCAAGAATCTCAACGGAAAGTCTTACCTTAATTTTCAAAATTTCACGGTGAGGCGAAGGTGAAAACAAATAGATTGAACGAATGGTTTATGTACGAATTTGTAAAATCGACTAAAAATCGTGAGTGTGTTAACCCACTTTTTTTGGTCAAAAATGCAAATTTTTATTTTTGCAAAATATTTTCTGCGAGCATTAAGGAAAACTTTATAAGGTGTTTGGAAGCGGTTGTATAATTTATTGAGCAACAAATGTATACTTAGCAGAATATTTAAGCCAAAAACTGAAGAAAAAAAAATATGTGAAAAATACAATAATGTGGACCAAAACATTGTCAAGTGGGATTCCACCCTCAAGAATCTCAATGGAAAGTCTCACCTTAATTTTCAAAACTCCACGTTGAGGTGAAACTAAAAATAAATAGATTGAAAGGTGATTTATATATGAATTTGCAAAACCGACTAAAAGCAGTGAGTGTTAACCTATGTTTTTTTGGTCAAAAATGAAAATTTGTATTTTTGCAAAATATTTTCTGGCGGCAACATAAAATCGTGAGTGTTAACCCAAGTTTTTTTGGTCAAAAATGAAATTTTTTATTTTTGCGAAATATACTCCACGAGCATTAATGAAAACTTTATATGGTGTTTGAAAGCGGTTTTATGATTTATAGAGCAACAAATGTATACTTAATAGAATATTTAAGCCAAAAACTTAAAAAATATGTGAAAAATACAATAATGAGGACTAAAACTTTGTCAAATGGGGTTCCACCCTCAAGAATCTCAATGGAAGGTCTTACCTTAATTTTCAAAACTTTACACTGAGGCGAAGGTGAAAATAAATAGATTGAACGGTGATTCATATACGAATTTGAAAAACCGACTAAAAGCAGTGAGCGTACCCACGTTTTTTTGTCAAAAATGAAATTTTTTATTTTTGCGAAATATTTTCTGCAAGCATTAAGCAAAACTTTATAAGGTGTTGGGAAGCGGTTTTATCATTTATTGAGAAACATTGAGATACTTAGTAGAATATTTAAGCCGAAAACTGAAAAAATAAGTGAAAAATACAATGGTGAGGTCCAAAACGTTGTCGAATGGGGTTCCCCCCTCAAGAATCTCAACGGAAAGTCTTACCTTAATTTCAAAATTTCACGATGAGGCAAAGGTGAAAACAAATAGTTTGAATGATGATTTATGTACGAATTTATAAAACCGACTAAAAATCATGAGTGTTCACTCATGTTTTTCTGGTAAAAAATGCAAATCTTTATTTTTGCAAAATATTTTCCGTGATAATTAAGGTAAACTTTATAAAGTGTTTGGAAGCAGTTTTATGATTTATTAAGCAACAAATGTATACTTAATGGAATATTTAAACCAAAAACTGAAGAAAAAAATGAGTGAAATATACAATAGTGAGGACCAAAACATTGTCAAATGGACTTCCACTATGACATCCCACATCGCCCAGGGGAGTGATCCTTAAATGTATATTCACATCTCTACCTAGCACGAGACCTTTTGGGAGCTCACTGGCTTCGGGTTCCGTAGGAACTCCGAAGTTAAGCGAGAAGGGGGCTAGAGTAATCCCATGATGGGTGACCCACTGGGAAGTTGCTCGTGAGTTCCCAAAAACAAAACCGTGAGGGAATGGTAAGCCCAAAGCGGACAATATCGTGCTACGGTGGTGGAGCGGGCCCGGGAAGTGATCCGCCCCGGGCCGGGATGTGACAAATTGGTATCAGAGCCAATCCCTGGCCGGAAATGTGCCGACGAGGACGTCGGGCCCCTAAGGGGGGTGGATTGTGACATCCCACATCGCCCAGGGGAGTGATCCTTAAATGTATATTCCTATCCTTACCTAGCACGAGGCCTTTTGGGAGCTCACTGGCTTCGGGTTCCATGGGAATTTCGAAGTTAAGCGAGTAGCGCGCGAGAGCATTCCCAGGATGGGTGACCCATCGGGAAGTTCTCGTGTGAGTTCCCAAAAACAAAACCGTGAGGGCGTGGTCGGGGCCCAAAGCGGACAATATCGTACTACGGTGGTGGAGCAGGCCCGGGAAGTCGTCCCGCCTGGGCCGGGATATGACATCCACCCTCAAGAATCTCAATCGAAAGTCTCACCTTAATTTTCAAAACTTCACATTGAGGTGAAGGTGAAAATAAATTGATTGACCGGTGATTTATGTACGAATTTGCAAAACCGACTAAAAGCCGGGAGTGTTAACCCACGTTATTTTTGTCAAAAATGAAATTTTTTATTTTTGCGAAGTATTTTTCTCGAGCATTAAGGAAAACTTTATAAGGTGTTTGGAAGTGGTTTTATGATTTATTGACCAACAAATGTATAATTAGTAGAATATTTAAGTCGAAAACTGAAAAAGTGAAAAATACAATAGTGAGGACCAAAACATTGTCAAATGCGGTTCCACCCTCAAGAATCTCAATCGAAAGTCTCACCTTAATTTTCAAAACTTCACATTGAGGTGAAGGTGAAAATAAATTGATTGACCGGTGATTTATGTACAAGTTTGCAAAACCGACTAAAGGCCGTGAGTATTAACCCATGTGTCAAAAATGAAATTATTTATTTTTGCAAAATATTTTCCTCGAGCATTAAGGAAAACTTTATAAGGTGTTTGGAAGTGGTTTTATGATTTATTGACCAACAAATGTATACTTAGTAGAATATTTAAGTCGAAAACTGAAAAAGTGAAAAATACAATAGTGAGGACCAAAACATTATAAAATGGGGTTCCACCCTCAAGAATCTCAATGGAAAGTCTTACCTTAATTTTCAAAATTTCATATTGAGGAGAATGTGAAAATAAATAGATTGAACGGTGATTTATGTACGAATTTGCAAAACCGACTAAAAGACGTGAGTGTGTAACCCACGTTTTTTTGTCAAAAATGAAGTTTTTTATTTTTGCGAAATATTTTCCGCGAGTATTAAGCAAAACTTTATAAGGTGTTTGGAAGCAGTTTTATGACTTATTGAGCAACAAATGTATACTTAGTGGAATATTTAAGTCAAAAACTAAAGAAAAAAATGAGTGAAAAATACAATAATGAAGACCAAAACATTGTCAAATGGGGTTCCACCCTCAAGAATCTCAATCGAAAGTCTCACCTTAATTTTCAAAACTTCATATTGAGGAGAATGTGAAAATAAATAGATTGAACGGTGATTTATGTACGAATTTGCAAAACCGACTAAAAGACGTGAGTGTGTAACCCACGTTTTTTTGTCAAAAATGAAGTTTTTTATTTTTGCGAAATATTTTCCGCGAGTATTAAGCAAAACTTTATAAGGTGTTTGGAAGCGGTTTTATGACTTATTGAACAACAAATGTATACTTAGTGGAATATTTAAGCCAAAAACTAAAGAAAAAAATGAGTGAAAAATACAATAATGAAGACCAAAACATTGTCAAATGGGGTTCCACCCTCAAGAATCTCAATCGAAAGTCTCACCTTAATTTTCAAAACTTCACATTGAGGTGAAGATGAAAATAAATAGATTGACCGGTGATTTATGTATGAATTTGCAAAACCGACTAAAAAGTCGTGAGTGTTAACCCATGTTTTTTTGGTCAAAAATGAAATTTTTTTATTTTTGCGAAATATTTTCCGCAAGCATTAAAGAAAACTTTAAAAGGTGTTTGGAAGCAGTTTTATGATTTATTAACCAACAAATGTACACTTACTAGAATATTTAAGCCGAAAACTAAAAAAGTAAATGAAAAATACAATAGTGAGGACCAAAACATTGTCAACTAGGGTTCCACCCTCAAGAATCTCAACGGAAAGTCTTACCTTAATTTTCAAAATTTCACGATGAGGCGAAGGTGAGAACAAATAGTATGAATGATGATTTATGTACGAATTTGTAAAACCGACTAGAAATCGTGAGTGTTAACCCACGTTTTTTTGGTCAAAATGCAAATTTTTTTTGCGAAATATTTTCCGCAAGCATTAAGGAAAACTTTATAAGGTGTTTGGAAGCGGTTTTATGACATTTTTTTTTTTATAGCAACAAATGTATACTTAATATTTAAGTCAAAAATTGAAAAAATAAGTGAAAAATACTATAGTGAGGACCAAAACATTGTCAAATAGGGTTTCACCCTCAAGAATCTCAACGGAAAGTTTGACCTTAATTTTTAAAATTTCACTATGAGGCGAAGGTGAAAACAAATAGATTGAACGATGATTTATGTACGAATTTGTAAAACTAACTTAAAATCATGAGTGTTAACCCATATTTTTTTGTCAAAAATGCAAATTTTTTATTTTTGTAAAATATTTTCAGTGAGCATTAATGAAATCTTTATAACACATTTTGAAGTGGTTTTTTTTGTTTTTGGAGCAATAAATGTCTATTTAGTAGAACATTTAACGGCGAAAGCTAAAAAATTATGTGAAAAATGTAGTCATGAGGCCTAATGTAACAACCTGTCCCTAATTTTAAGATTTTATTCATTTTAAATGTGTGATTTGGCCAAAATACCTCTAGAGGTGATTGTTGACTTTCGTTGACCATTATTTCATGACGTGTATGAGCTATTATTTTACGGTATTCCTACAGTACTCGACAGTACAAACCCATAGGCGCAAGCAGAATCAAATTTGGAGCTACGATGTAGATTTTACGAAACTACAAAGCAGAAGGGCATTTTAGTAAATTCATTATTCTAGATATTTCTCCTTATTATTTTATTATTTTCTTATAGGATATATATGTCTGTGTGACCCACCCACGTGGGTCTCCTCTCCCATTTGTCCTTGTGTCATCTTCTTCCCACTATCCTAGACATCTCTCTCTCTCTCTCTTTTAAACTCTCAAACCCTTTCCTCCCCTCTTTTTTTAAACACTATTTCTCTTTCACTCAAACTATATCTCTCTCCTCTTGGTAAAACTTCACTGTGCCACCACCACACCTTCGCCATTCTGATGAATTTCAGACCACCACCTCATCTCTCTCTATCACTCGCCACCACCTTAATTCTCTTTGTCACTCGTCTTGCATTATCACTCGTCCTGTACCTAGCTCCCTCAACCCCTTTCATACTTTCATCTCGGCAAGCATAATACGGTCGTGAGGCAGAGATCACCACCATCAACGTCACTATACTTGTTACCCTGATAAGATCTGCAAGCTTCTTAACCCAGAAACTAGGACTTCGAGCTGTAAATGTAACCTAGCCATTGAACATGCACTGTACAATGGTCGTATCACCATTCATTTCCTTCCCTTACCATGGTGAGCCTCAAAACCTTCACATCTTTCTTATTTCGAAGCCTTATATTGTTTTTCAACCTTAAAATGAGATATGGGGGTGATATAATGCAAAAAACATCTCGGGGAGTATTTCCCCCAGATTTTCAGGCAAATGATGCAACCACTTTCAGCCTTTTTTGGGCCAACGCCAGCCACAACTGGGCTTCCAATGGGTATAGTTTTGTTCCCTACATTCCTATCTTTTATTTGGTTCTTAAATCATTGATTTTGGCTAAGAAACGAGCTCAAACAGAGCTTTGAAATTTGGATTAAAACCTGCAAAATTGCGGGAACTCGTGAGGAAGGCCTATACAATCGTACTCAAAGGCGCGTGGGCGCTCGTGGACGCGTGTGGGTGGTCGGCTCGTGGAAGAACCAGAGGTCCCTCCTTAGGTTTCTCGACATGCCGAACCCAAATCCGCCGCCGTTTTTCAAAATTCAACCTTTTTAAAATAGTTTCTTTATTAGCCGTACTTTATACGAATACGCAAATTTATATACGTAAACGGTTTAATTTCTAGGTGAACTACATCGCAATAATCTTCGTAGCCCGCGAGGCAGTTCGACCCAACGACATGATTTGCGAGTGGAGCTTTGCTTTTTAAATATTATATATTTATTTAGTTTCCATTTATATATTTGATAAAGAATTTTCCACATTACACTTAGATTAAAATAACGTTTAAAAGAATTAGCGTATTAACATTATTTATGAAATTATGCTACGTTCTATGGGATGCATAGGTGTGCGTATTATTATTGATGCCTTAATTAGATTTACGGTCATGAATAGTATTGCATTGACTAGAATTATTGAATTATCGATTTACCATTATATGATTATAATTACATTATTTGCTCATCGTGTGCTACACTGGTGTTTGTACTCGTCCAGGCTAGGGCCAGGCTTCACGTGTATGTTCACATCGCATCGTTCCCTCACTTTGGATCCATTGTAGGTGCCAGTCATGTCCTAGATTGCTATGGGCAATTAGGACTCGTATGTGACGCGCATAGCGCCAGTCTTCACGTGATTGTAGTACTAAAGCATAAATTACTATTATACTCAGTCCTATTCATGTCAGAATACCTCTGCATGAACTCATGTCAACAAATGTCAATGAGGACCCGATATTGTATGTTTGTTGGTGATTACCGATGGTCATGCGTTTTATATCCTGAATATCGTGAATTGTTGCGTTATGGTGATATTACTGTTTATGATAAACGTTTTCATAATATATGTAGTATATATATTTGGAAACAATACTTGTTTTACTGCAAAGGGTTATTACATTTTTGAAAAGGTTTTACAAGCTTTATATTTAGGCTCACTTACCCTTGTTAGGTTTTAGTAGCTGAGCTTTCATGTCGACGAGGATTCTTGACAAATCTTGGTTTAGGAGTTCACCTTTCATGGTAGAATTCTCATTCTACTTTACTATACTTTACTTATGCTTTGACATCACGTGTGAAATGGGTTCATTCCCGCTCACATGCGCACTCTTGCATTTAGGCACTTTTAGGTTTAAATTTATTTATATTTTCCACATCACAACACTATATGGCTTCGTCACCTTTCTGGTGTCGACTAGTACAGCTCGATTCAAAGTCCAGGTGGACATTCCAGGTTAGGTTGTGTCACCCAAAACATTGTTAAAATTAGATTCCACCCTCAAGAATATCAATGGAATGTCAACCTTAATTTTCAAAACTTCACGATGAGGCGAAGGCGAAAATGAATAGATTGGACGACGATTTATGTACGAATTTGCAAAACGGACTAAAAACGTAAGTGTGAACCCACGTTTTCTGTCAAAAATGAAAATTTTTTATTTTCATAATGGAAAATTTTGTAAGGCATGTGGAAGTGGATTTACGATGTATTGAGCAACAAATGTACATCTAGTAGAATATTTCAATTGAAAACTAAAAAAATAAGTGAAAAATATAGTAGTGAGACCCAAAAATAGGGTTCTACCCTGAAGAATCTTAACGGAAAGTCTTACCTTAATTTTCAAAACTTCACGGTGATTGAACAATGATTTAAATACGACTGGGTGAGGATCGGTAGCGTGGTATCGATCTTTCCCAATTCCATTTTTTTTTAATTTATTTTCTGCTTTTTTGTTTATTCCTTTGAGTTTTTTCTTCGTACATTACTTTATCTGAATAACCACTATTAAATTCAAATATCTTTAAATTTAGGTTTTAAATCGTTGATTACAAGTGTTTAAATATGTACGATAATAGATTTTGCATGAAAAAATATATTTTGAAGAATATGAGTTTGATAGTTTGTTGTTATGGTAAGAGAACATAAGCAAAAAACAAAAACTAAAAAACTAAAAAGAAAAAATTGAAAAGAGGGGTTTGGTACAAAGCTAGCGATTCGTCTTTGTAACTGTTGCTACCAAAGTAGCGACAGTTACTGTGGACAATCGGTATGGAAGTACTGATCGTATCCTTTTCTATTTTATTTATTTATTTGGAAGCAAGTTTACGATTTATTAAGCAACAAATGTATATTTAGTAGACTATTTAAGTTGAAAACTAAAAAAATAATTGAAAAATATAGTAGGGAGGCCCAAAACATTGTTAAAATAGCGTTCCACCCTCAAGAATATAACGAAAAGTATTACTATAATCTTCAAACTTCATGGGGAGATGAAGGTGAAAAATTAACAACGATTTATGTACGAAGTTGTAGAAGCTGACTAAAAACCGTTTTTGTCAAAATTGCAATATTTTTATTTTTGCGAAATATTTTCAATGACCATTAAGGAAAATTTTATAAGGCATTTGGAAGCGGATTTACAATTTATTGGGCAACAAATGTATATTTAGTAGAGTATTTATGTCGAAAATTAAAAAAATAAGTGAAAATTATAGTAGTGAGGCCGAAAACGTTGTTAAATTACGATTCCACCCTCAAGAATATTAACGGAAAATATTAATTTAAAAAAGAGAGGAAGGGAAGCGCACGCACTATTTTTCAAGGTGTTTTATATCCTTGTTCTCAATAATATTTTGTTTTATGATTGTTCATAGCTAATTTCGTTTGCTAGGGTGAAGCCACGAGCCTTAGCAAGAATATGTAGTTTCTTTTCAATTTACTTATGATACTATGCATGTATGTTTTGAATTATTAATCACTGTTTTAAGCTATATAATTGTCTTAGTGATTCGCGACCATTAATGATATTTAGAAAAGTAATTTGATGTAATTTGGTCAAAAGGTTCCCCGAAATTGGCGCTAGCTTCTTGTGGTTAGTAATTGTAATTTCATTTAGGATGAACATCACGTCTTAAGGATTGCATGATTTTTTAAAAGGTTTTCATAAAACTTAATGAGTCTTTCATGTTCATATTTGATCCGAACATCCAAACGAGTTGCACGTTAGATATACATTCTATGTTGGAGGTTCCAAGTAGAATATATTTAGGAAAACCTAACCTTCAAAATATGCATGGGTAGTTCATATATAATTGGAAGAACTACATAGGATTATTAAGGTGACGGCTGAACCTAGGGCTTTTACAAATTGATTTTCTTTAAATTGGTTTATAGTTGATGTATTTAATTGTTTTTAATTTAAATTCGTTTTTATTATTTTAAATCTCAAAATCAATATTTTCCAAACTTTGTTTTAAATAATTAATTAAGAGTTGGTTTTAAACACAAATTATTTATTCAATCCTTGTGGAAAACAATCATGTTTGAGCCGTTTATACTACAACTACTACCTTGTACTCTTGCAAGCATTTTTAAATGTTTTTATCTCTACTTTTGATAGCGGTAAAATCCCTGTCAATGGACAATAGGTTATTCGCAGGCAGGAAATTGATATACAAACAGCCTCTCTCGGTAGTTATAATATAACGCCGCAGTGAAAGCATCATCTACAATCATCCTAACGAGGAAGTACAAATTTATTATGTTCATGGGAAGGCCAATAAATCCCTTCCCTGGAGCAGCTCGGCAGAGGAGCTGGTTGTGCAATGTAGGTCGGACACTGCTCTCCTGGCATCACTACTGAGAAATCTGGCGCATATGATGTTGAAACCTGTGACATCGATGAACAAATTATGATCAGCTAGCTCAAACAAGTACATGTAATTGCCTTCTTTCGAGAACAATATATACCAAGTAGAAACAAACTTACTGTTTGTGGAATATTTCTTCCATGCTTGTCAAAATGTCCGGACTCGGGAGAAGCATGATGAGTGAGAGCTTGAGGCGTGGAAAAGGAATTAGGACTTGGCTTAAACAAATGTTCAAAGATAGCCATGATAAGAAACATGGAAATCAAGATAGCCGTGGCTACAAAACCGTAAGAAATGGCACTCATGCTCGATGTCCCGGAGCCTTTCCATTGCACTTGTCGATCAATTCCTGATTGAGAAGAAGAAGGGTCTGAACTTGTGTAGTATATGTTCCATGGCTTTGGTCTTTCAGAACCAGTCTCGTTCATAGTCTCCGGTCACTAGGCTTTTGCTTTCCTCCCCCCTCTACAAAGCAGCTGATTTCGGGTATTTGGTATGGGTAAGCTACGAACTAATTAACGAGAGTAATCAAATGTATGCTTATTGCAGCTAATATTTCTTCATCTGTATGTTTGTATTTGCACATACATTTTGAACACTTCAACCTCAAACTGAAAAGGAACACATGAAAACCAATACTCTGCTGAAATCAACATGAATAAACGAAAACCAGAAAAATGGAAACAAATTCCATAATCAACAACTT
This sequence comes from Pyrus communis, assembly GCF_041283825.1. NCBI lineage: Eukaryota > Viridiplantae > Streptophyta > Magnoliopsida > Rosales > Rosaceae > Pyrus > Pyrus communis. The sequence goes on from NC_142579.1 coordinate 955,762, forward strand.
AAATGTATCTGCCACTCAATTTATGTTGCATAATACAGGAGACATAAAGGATTTCTTCTGTTGAAAATTCAAAACCAAACAAGTATTTGGAGCGATAATCTATACTAAATTTATCTAAAAGTACGGGGTGGGGAATTTGGAGTTGCAAGCAGAGGGGGGAGCGAATTGCTAAAGCCAACTTGGATACGCCCAAGTCTGCAGCAAAAGAAACAGCTTACTGCATTGAAATTGGGGGCAACATTTATGCATTTTCAGGTTGCAGCATTGGGTTTTTGGTCAAGTACTCTAATTCATTTAACTAATCACATTACAGAAAATGCACAAAACAACATAATCACTGAATTAAGTTAAATGGACTGAATTAATGAATCCTGCTTGTATAAAAAATCACTTCAACAACATTTTCAACAGACCTAAAAGTTCCAATGGGATCAACCGAAAGAGTAAAGATTTTTCGGACACTATTAGGAACATAATCAGCAGTGCAATGACATAAAATCTAGATGTTTAAGGACTAACCTGGTCTTAGAAGCAGTAAATCCATTGTTTCTGCTCCACAGATACAGCAGCAACCGTGATCATCGTCTCCGATCCGATAGCTTAACTAGCTGCCACAGAAGAACAAGTCACCCACACACACACTTCTGATTGTATTATTTAGAAGAAAACAGCTCTCACCCAGCTATATAGCTTTATAATATCCTCCAATGCCACAGAAAATGTAAAGACAAAGTTATATGATAATCCCTTTGGCTTTGGCAATTGGTAGTACATCTTTTCATGTTTTTCTTCATGATCTTTGATGCCTAGCTTAATGGATACTATACCTTGTCTGAAGAAGCAAACTTAAAGAAATCAAAAGAATGGGCCTCCCTGTCTGTCTAGCCAAAAACAACGCTCCCTTTGGTGCTTTTTAAAAGTTGACAACTTTTTTTAAGTGCTAAACTTCATTTAATTAGGGTAATAAAATATGGACGCAATCAAGTCAGCTATATTACCACTGCACCAAGTTTAATTTATTTTCCTCGTAGCTTAATTTAGACTAGAATATCATTGGCATACAAAAAAAAAATACTTGGCTTCTTACATGTGAGAAGTCCTTCATTCTTGAATGATTATGTGATATCGTTTCATCATACAATCGTCATAATCGAAACCATTTATTCTCTTTATCATCTAAAGATCATCTCTAGAAGAAAAAAAATCATTCATTTTGAATTCTGTTTAGCTATTCATATGTGTTAAACAAATCGACGATTATGGTAAATAAATCTCTAAATCAATTTGTTTGATTTTTATGGATGACTAAATAGTCTCTAAATCAAATGAATTTTCTAGAGATGATTTTTAGATGACGAAAAAGAGACTGAATGATTGTAAGAGAAAGAAGAATGACTTTTTAACGTAAGGAGTCAAACACTGTTCTAAAAAAGTTCATTTAGGTCACAATTTGCATTTCTAAACCTACTCATTAACCCACATGAATCCATCTGCCCTTTGGTGGAAATTAGCACTAAGTTATGATTTCTTAGCCATTCTTGGCTTTACTACATTTTCTTTACATAAATTACCAATGAGTAAAAGATTATATGCATCAAGTGCTTAACCAACATGCACAAACATGATCATTCCAAGTTTATAACTATAACAACAACAATTAACCTTTATCCCATTAAGTATGGTCGACTATAAGAATTATAGAACACAACTACACTATGTTTTGCGTCAAATCTTTCGTTAATTTCAACTACTCCATATCTTCCAAGTTTATAATTATAATCTAGAAAGGAAAAAAAAAAAAATAGAGTTGGGAAACTACTCAATTTGTGGAACCTAATTTTAAACTTTTGGGTTAAACGTCACAAAGATTTCAAATCCAACATTAGCATTGGAGTGTAATCATGGAAAGGTGAACAATATCTCACATAATCTCCAATAATTACCCACTAAATAAAAAGAAAGAGCAAAAAAATAAAGACATAAGAAAGAAAAAGCTGCTAAAGATTATTAAAACGAACTAAAGGCTGCTGCAGGTGCAAGGTGTGTATTAAATTTTAATATGAAAATACCAAAAAAATTAAATTTAAATGAAAAAATTAAGGTGGGAAATCTAGAGAGAGAGAGAGGGATATATAGAATCAATCATAGCTGTGCTGTACCAGCAGTTGAGGAAGTATTGAAATCTACTTCGGATTGTTCAAAGTGTATAGATCGAAAAATTCGAGTCACTTAATTTTAATTTTAAAAATAATCAATTTTAATAGTATGTTTCATAAAAATTAAAAAACTTGCATAATTCAAATCTTCTTTCTCTAAAACGGCTCTGATATCTCAATCTCTAAATTCCGAACATGGAAATTTGTTGTGGATTTTACTCCAACGAGAAAGGAATGATTCAAGAGAAGAAAGAAAATGGGGCAATAGGGGTAGCAAAAGCAATTAGCATGCATAAAAGACCAAAGCTACAAAAAGGAGGAGGTGACATGTAGACCACATCAAATTGTTCTTCATATACATATTTTTATAAATAAAAGATGCCCTTTTGAGACTTTTGTCAGAATCACTAGAGCCAATTACCTGAATTCTTTACAACGAAAAACCCACCAAAACTCAAAGCAAAGTTTTAAAGTAAAGGGCCATGTTGACTCACAAAGCAGAGCCTTGTAGCGTGGTCTTAAGAATAAAAATATAATATTTCATTGGACCATAGAATTTATTATCGAAATCTTGAATTCTAATTAGACACGAGTAAGATAGAAAAATTAAAGAAGAGTGATTTTCGCATGCGGTTTTCTTATTTTTTTACACATTTCACAAGCCGATTTACACAAAAAGGGGGAATTTTTAGAAAATAAATCCAGCATATGGTTCAATATCCTAATGGATAGAGTATTGAATTTTTAGATATGCCAAGTTCAAAACTCCTTCCTCTTCTAAATTATTATAATAATTTCGAACTCATTCACTCCTTCTTAATAATAAATTTAAAATAATAATAATAATAATAATAAAAAATTGCTGAGAAAAATGAGGAAGAGAGGGGCAGCCTTGGCCATTGAGTGCAAGCCTTTTGTCAACAAGGCCATCACCATGTCTGAGACTGATGTGAAGGCCTATCTAAACTAGTACTCTTTCATATTTTTAATATTTTTACACCTTAAATTTAAAAAAAAAATAAAAAATAAAAACAAAAATAACAACCACAACATTACTCTTTCATATTTTTAATATTTTTACACCTTAAATTAAAATTTAAAAAAAAAAAAAAAAAAAAAACAACAACAACAACAACATTACTAAAGTTTTCAGAACGTATGTATCTTATGCCAATAATTGTTGTCAAACAATGAATTTAGACTGTAACTTAACTCAATATCTTATGTTCTCGACACTTTAAATAGAGGACATTTTCACTTAACCTCTTATTAGCAAATATTTTCTTTTTATTTAAGGTTTGCCATCAGGTGAAAACACTACATAGTACACAATCAAAAGAAAAGATAAATACTTAATTCGAATCAGCGACCTACTTCTAACCACACTAATATTATCTCTCTCCTTCGTGACCTCCGACAACGACGCCATTCTCATTGTTCAACATGGTCTCACCGTCTGACTCTGACTGCTGTTTTTGTTTTGGATTTGGTTTTTGCACCCCTCAAGGAGGACATATATGTACTACCAGTTTTTACCACTTCACATGCTATATTTTGCCTTTTTTATTAAAAAAACTAATGAAAATAATTTGAAAATTTTACGTTTTAACAATAAGGATAAAGTAAATAGTAACATGATTGATTTTTTTAGTATAAAAATATAATTTTTCGTTAAAATAATCTTTAAAGTTTCCTTTTTTATTTATTTATTTATTTTCTTCGGATCAACAAATACGTATGTGGGCTGTGACAAAACATCAACCCAAAACTTTCTACAAACGTGTGGGTCCCTTTCACAATAATAATCAAATGGCTAATCGATTTTAACAATTTTCTATTAGCGTATGATGCATCTGAAGAACTTGAAAATTTACCAATTCGAATCATGAGATTAATATCATTAACAATGGGCGGTGTCAGGGTGGATAAGCACAAAAAATCGTCAAAATTATTTACTCGTTTGGAAGTAGTAAAAGCCCTATTGTTAAAAGTGCTTTTCGCAGAAAGAAATTAAGTATTTTTTCAAAAATTCTTCTGCATTATTACTAAGAATTAATCCAAAACACTCATCGAAATCGCCCTTCAAATCTTCTTGTGCAATAAGCTTGAACAGGAATAGAAAGAACCACGAGCTAACGCGACAGAAACAGCTAAACGATCACTTCCCGGGATTAATTAACCGGGAAAACAACGAAAGAATCCAATAAACTGTCACCACAAAACTGGAAGCAGGCAAAACTTGCAATCCAAACCAGAAACATAAAAATGTCTGAATCACTAGTAATGAATGAAAGAAAATGGGGATTACTGTGGATCGATCACCGTTGCCGGATTAAGCCTTGAGCCGCCCGTAGTACCTCGCCTTCTCTTGGGTAGTCTGGAAGCGACCGTGGCCAAATTTGGACGATGTATCAATGAACTTGAGCTTAATATCCTCCAGAGCAACCCTAGATGTTTGCTTCAGAAGCGTCTGCCTCAAAGTAACAACGCGCTTTTTAGGACCCACGCAGCAGCCTTTCATTAGAAGGTAATCCTGTTTCACTTCACCGTAGTGTGGGAAACCTCCCATCGGGGTAATATCCTTCTCGGTCCTGAACATAAAAACATTTAAATATCATAAGTAAAAGTTCCAAGTTAAACCCAATTTCCAACACGTACAAGTAAACCGATGATGCAAATATGATGCAAATTTGATCCCGGTGAAGTCAAACGAAGAAGAAAATTACAAAGGAAGAGGCACCAACCTGTCAAACTCAGTCATTGCAGAGTGTGACTCTTGATCAGCCTTTCCGAGCTTGTAAATCTTCTTGTTCATCTCAGTACGATGATGGTAACCATTCTGCCCAGCCCTGGCAACAGTAAACGACACCCTAGCTGGATGCCAGGCACCAATACAGGCTACTTTACGTAGACCACGATGGGTCTTCCTTGGAAGACGGGTGACGCCCCATCGAGTCACCACACCCTCATAACCCTTCCCCTTAGTAACCCCAATAATGTCAATCATCTCATCTTTCTGGAAAACAGCATCAACAGGAACCTGCTTCTCAAACATGCTATAAGCATAGTCAACCTTCTTTGCAATGTCCCCACCATTCACTTGAATCTCCATCAGATGGGCTTTCTTCTGCTTCAATCCCTTCATTTTCCTAATCTGCAAAAGATAAGCCAAAAAAAGATTAAATTCTATATAAAAGTTTAGCAATAGAACATCGGAATGGCAGCAAACAGGGTAACTGTTTTACTTAACACTCCAGTAATCACATACTTTTTTTCTGTTCAGAAAACAAACCAAAATCATTTACCTGGGTGTGGGCTAAAACACGAATCACAGTGCAATATTTCTTCATTTTCTCCAACTGAGCCTGGATGTCTTTTTTCCCATCTTCGCTCTCATACTTTTTTGAGTACTTGCTGAATGCTTTCTTTTTTGACTTGCACCAGTTCTTGTAGAATCTCCTCTTCACCTCCTCACTCAGATGCTGGGCCCAAACTGTGTCCAAGGACCGGAGACCACGGGGTGTCTTCACATAACCAACAACACCAACCACCACCATTGGTGGTGTTTCAATAACTGTAACTGCTTCACATGTTTCTTTCTTGTGTAGCTCTGCAGGGAAAAATATTAATTTCAGAACATAATACAGGTACAGATAATATATAATTAGACCAAGCACAAAGAACAAGCCACAAAACAATACTACTACACTTACGTAACCGGAAGAACAGGTTACAACACTCTTTTAAGACAAGTCAATAACAGGATACTACAATTCAATACAAATGGGAACTAACATAGAATAATAGAAAATAGATCCCTCGTAACTTTCTAATTCAAAAACTTCAGACCACTGATCAATAAAAACCGCGTAAAGCTTAATTCAAGAAAACATCAAGAAAATCAGCACAAGCATTGTTCTGGTACATACAAAACATCATAGTATTCTATAGAATTTACAATGCAAATACAAAAATTTTGCTGAAAAATGTCATCAATGTAATTCTCCTAATTTTTATCTTATATTTCTATTAATTTTTTTATCACAAAGTTTTCCTCAAAGTAAAGAGTTTCCTAAAATACAAGCCAAAACAATAGACCAACTCACTTGACCCGGGTTTTTCAACATCTCTCACAATATGGGTCATTCCAGCTTTGTATCCCAGGAAAGCAGTCAATCGGGGAGTTTTTGTTGGATCATCTTTAGGGAAGGCCTTCACTGCATAAACAAAATCATGTAAGCCAGATTTTCCATTGAGAAAACAACCCTAAAGTTAGATTAAACAGTTTCATAAAGAACAGTAACAGAAAAAAATAGTCTTAAGATATAAATACAAATGTTGCTGCTACAAACTAAGTGGATAAAATATACAATAGCATTCCATCATGGATATACACTGAGAAACCAACAACTTGTATGAGAAATATTAGTTATGATATAAAATGAGATGAAACACGCACATCTGTACCAACTAAGCATTCTCATTCCTATATAACTGAACCAATGGCTAAAATACAGGTCCACAAGTTACGTGCAACTTATAACGCTCCTTCACAATAGTAACACACACATGAGATAAAAAGCCAGTGCATTTCATTGTAAAAAAAATCAGGAGCAAGTTCAAACAAACACGAGTCAATATATCATTGAATTGCAACTTTCAAAGAAACACAGACTACTAAATAGCACGTTAAAACTGAAAACAAAGAATAAACCTTTTCCTCTGTGGCGGGCTGCTCTTTTCCTTGGAAGAAACCCCAAAGAGCCATGTCTTGGGTGTTCAAACTTACGATGAGACATGCTTCCTTCTCAAACTAGGTCTACAAAGCTTCAAAACCTCAGATTTCCTTACAATTACTCAAATAAATTCAGTCATGTATTTCAAACAATAATAACACGTTCAGGTAAAATAATGAAACAAATTATTTTCACACTTTGATAAAGAAAAACAATACAGCATCAACATAAAATTAAACTACAAAAATGATTTTACCAAACGCCAAAAACTAATCTTTGTGGTATAACTATCAAAAAATCCAAAAATTGATGACAAAAGATCTTAAAACTGTAAAAAAAAAAAAATTGCTGGCAAGAAACCATTGCACTGTTACAACTTCAAGGTCCAAAAATTGGTTGTAAAAGATCCTAAAACTGTAAAAACAATTGAAAATAAACTGGAATCACCAAAACGTACAAAACAATTGAAATCTCAAACGAGACGCCCGTAAACCGAAAGCAAGGTAGAATACAACCACATTCTCCAATCGGCGACACCAAATGCTCCCAACAACCAAAGGCCTATGGCACAAAAATGGTGCCAATTCTCGGGCTCCTCGGTATTTCTTTCCAAAACCCCAATTAGGGTTTTGGTAAAACCAGAGCCCTTTTGAGACCCCAGCCTTGATTACTCACAATGTTCTCATGGGAAGCAATTCGGTTTCGCCAACGGAGGAAGTTGGTAGTATCAAACATGTCCACAGTGATCAGGGCAACAAGTACAAATTAAAATCACAACAAATACAAACGGAAATTCTATGAAAACCCCAAAAACCTAACAGTCCTATATTACAAAATAGAATAATCATAAAGCGATTTCATTTTATCGATCCAAAATTAAACTTTCGATTCAAATTTCCAAGAATTATGGGCATTGGTAGAACTACAAATTAAAGAAGACAAAAAATTTCCATGAATTATATGAAAGACCTAAAATTTTCAGAGAAATTGAACGATGCTACCTGCGAATCGAGAGGAAGAGAGGGAAATTGTAGGAAGCAAGAGGCGCAACCAGCAATGGATTTTCTTCGGTGAGACTGACTGAGCGAACCCTAGCTATGTTAATGGGGTCTTACAGTGCTTTTAAAGTGGAACCCACGGCTACGATTAACTTGTCAAAATGATAAAATGATAACATGGATTGTCATCCGTTAGATTTAGGGCACAATTCAGTTGGGGTTACGTTGGGCCTTGTGTACGAGGCCAGTAACTATCAGGCTCGGTCCAACAGAAGTTGGACAAAAGGCTTACATTAAACTTGGAAAATTTGTTAGGTCTTGGACCTGGGTCGACTAGCCCAAGAACGAGCTAATTTGGAACCAGTTTCAGGTAAAAACGAGTGTAATAGAGCTCGTTTGGATGTGTTTTTAAAATCTAAGTGCTTTTAAAAAGCAATCTAAGTATTTCTTGCAAAAAACACATAGAGCTCGCTTGGATGTGCTTTTAAAATGACTGAAAGCGCTTTTAGAGAAAATGTTTTTGGTTCCAAAAGCACTTAAAGTGCTTTCTGCAAGAAGCACCAGTTATGTACTTCTTCCAGTAAGCACTTTAAGTACTTTTCCATAATTAACTTGCATTTTTACTAAGGTTTGGTTCAAAAAACATTTTCATTAAAAGCGTTTTCAGTCATGTAAAAAGCACATCCAAATGAGCTCATATTTAGTGTTTCTCCCAAAAAGCACTTTCAAACAAGCCCTAACATGTATTTTAGATTATGGTATAGTGGTAATTTTCTTTATTTATAAATAAAAGATCTTAAGTTTAAATTTGTAGACAAAAAGTTTGATACTAATTTACTCATCCGCCACTTAGTATATATATTGTTGTATTAAAATAGATGTAGCATGTAAGCCGGTGAAGCCACCACTAATACACCCAAAAAATATGTAGTATGTTCTGAATCATGAGGAATACTTGTCACTGTGATTCAAAATTCGTCAAAGTACACTGTTGCATGAAGGGTTTGTTTGAAAGTGATTTGTAAATGACTAAGCATTTTTAGAAAAAAAATGTTTTTAGATTCTAAATCACACTTTAAATGTTTTTTCAGAATTTACTTGGCATTTTTATTAAGGATTGATTTCAAAAATATTGTTATCAAAAACTCTTTTTTAGTCATTTTAAAAACACTTTTAAACGAGCTATGAAATACATGATGAACACAGTCTTTTTCTTCTTCTACATAGCATAATGTAGCATATATGTTGTTTTGTTTAATAAGTTTAATAATGGCCACGAAATAGAGAATGGTGTATAAAAATCAACTCCCTCATATTAAAGAATCAACTCCAGATGTTAACTCCCCTCCTCCAACCCCCAAAATAAAAATAATCCACCATAATGGAGTTCTTTGTCAAACGAATACTAGGGATTTAGATGTTGTTTGGGTTCAGGTTTTAGAACTTTTTGGGAGTTGTGGTGGAAACCCGAGAGTTAAACCTTGAGTTATAAGTATTGGGGCCATAAGTAACATGCTTGTTTTGAGTCTAGCAAATAATCTTACTTAAATATAATTAGATTTGACTAATTTGAGTGTAATAAAACAGAAACAGCAGAGTATGAATCCACATGATTGGAAGTAACCAATTTGGTTTACGACAAAACTTAAAAATCGATCCCTGATCTAATTTAAGTACTTTTATAGGATAGACTTCAGCATAAAATTAAAGAGTAATGGTAGCAAGTGATTGAGTTCAGTAGTTCTTTATGTAAATTATCAAACAAAAAACCTCTCACTTATAACCCTAAACCTCTTACTTAAATATAATTTGATTTGACTAATTTGAGTGTAATAAAATAGAAACAGCAGAATATGAATCCACATAATTGGAAGTAACCAATTTGGTTTATGACAAAACTTAAAAATCGATCCTTGATCCAATTTAAGTACTTTTATAGGATAGACTTCAGCATAAAATTAAAGAGTAATGGCAGCAAGTGATTGAGTTCAGTAGTTCTTCATGTAAATTATCGAACCAAAAATCTCTCACTTATAAGTGAAGAAGAAAACCACTAGATCGTAGTACTAAGTGGCAACACACTATTAAAACAACAAAAATAAATCAATGTTGCAATTTAAGAAAAATGATCGTATTTTTCAAAGTATCTTTTTAACAATATCGTCATATAATACATGTATTGTCGGAAATACAATATAGGGAAAAAAAGAAAATAGAAACAAGATAGGGATTAGGAGGAGGAAATAAGAGTGTATTTCCATTATCATTAGACCATTTTTATATAGGATATCAAATACATGCACGAGTGGTTACCCAAAGGTTCTTTATAGTAACCCAAAAGCTTATCTACATTATATTAACCCAAAGGTTCTTTATAGTAACCCAAGACGCAATAATAATCGAGATAATACCTACTTTCAACGTAGAGCTGAGTAGATAATATACGACGACGTCCCATTTGACATGAGTGGCAATGATATCTTTTAGACGACAAAGATGACACTCATTTCAACATGACTTGGAATTCCACCATCGCCAAAGCTTTGATGTCATATAATTGTACAGCACACGATCCACCTAGTTAGCCCCAGTTTGGGGTTGAGGTGCTTTTTTAAAAAGCTGCCATGAAAAAAAGCTGATAAGGATTTTGGTGTTTGGTAAACATCCCAAAACAGCTTTATTTCAAAGTTTCACATGAAAAAAAGCCAAAAAGTGGAAGCTGCATTTTGCAGCTTTCAGAAGCCGCTTATTTTTCCAAAACGCGGAGCTACAGTACCCCATTAATGAATTTTTTCAATTTACCAAAACTGCCCCCTCCTTTCTCCTTTCTCCTTCTCCCGATCCTACACTCTGCACTCTCTCCTTCTCTGTTGCAAAAAACTCCCGCCGCTGCACTCTACACCCCTCTTCCCTCCCGCCGCTGCACCTCTTCCTCCTCCTCCTTTTCGTTTCTCTCCGTCACTCTCAACGCCACACCGCCGTCGCCTTCCAGGCACCAACTACTCGACTTGCTTTCAATTTTTGCTATAATTAATTAATTAAATTTTTAGGTTAGGGTTTGGCTGCTATTTTCTTTTGCTGCGTTGCAATTCTTCTTATCCCAGATTTTGTTTCTCGTAAAATTTCATACCCTTATTTTGGTTTTTCCATTTTTTCGATTTTGCCCTTTTCTCGCCTGTGTTCTCCTCTTCGTTTCCCTGTTCTCCTCTTCCTTCTTCTTCTCCTCCCATTCGTCGATTCGACTAGTTATCGTTGTTCACCGTCTATGGATAAATCTGTAATATTGTTGTATATCGCTGCCTTGGCAGCTTCGTTTCGATTAATTTCTTCTTCTGCTCTCTGCCCTCACGAGTCCGATTTCTTCCGTTACAGCCTTCAATCTCAATGCCCCATCTCGATCTCCCCCCACCCACCCCTCAAGGTGTGTTTTACACTTCCGATTTCTTACATAACTGATTAATTATTCATTTATTTGTTAATTTAATGTTTCTTTTGTTGTTGACTCTGTTGATTATTGAAAATCTCTTACTTTTATGGGTTGGTGATGTCTGGATTCAATTTCTTTTAGGATATTGTTTCAATTTTTAGTGAAATTTGGTGATTTAGAATGCTGGGTATTTCGGTTTTCAAGGTTTTAAATGCAAAAGGATAGTTGCTGTGATGTGCATTAGAGTGATGAAAGAAAAGATGAAAGTTTGAAAGAATTTGGATTTGTTAAGTCGCTGTATTTGTGATCAATGAGCTAAAGAATGAAATTAAGATAGAAATTTGAGATAGCTTTGTTACTGAGATGTACAAATATGTATTGACCTCATGGTAAAATAATTCCGTCAAAGCACTAAGGTCACCTGTTAGATAGGATTTCTGGCTAGTCACTCTGCGGGTGTGGTGATAGTAATGCGTTATCCACTGAAGAGCTTGCTACGAAGTAATTTTGTGCAAGTTTGTTTATCAGTGTTTGGTAGCCTATAATTTCTGTATTTAAACAGATCATCGCATCAGGTCCTTTTACCACAACAGACAACTTATTGTTTGAGCCTCTGAAAGAGCTTCTAGCATATGCAAGCAAAAAGCTGCCTCAGTTGCTTATATTGGTGAGTACCAACTTTTCTTGAATTGGATTTTTCTTAAACAAGATTATACTACTTGAACCATTCATGTTGTTTACGAACTGATTTTTTTTTTTTCCTCAGCTAGGACCATTTATTGATTCTGAACATCCAGAAATTAAGAAAGGAACAGTCGACAGGAGCTTTGATGAAATATTCCAAACTGAGATTCTTAGAAAGGTATGTTCTCCAAGCGTTGTGTAATAGTTGTGTTGAAGAACTCTCTCTATCCATGACCATTTTATATTATCTATCGGCGTTACAAATCTTTCGATCCCTGCTTTAGTTGCATTGATAAGCCAAAGTATGATATGATATGGATAAAGTTTTCATCCACATTCTGGTTTCAGGTCAAGATAGGTTGCTGCTCTCTGGATGTTCTCAAACCAGTGACCGCATGAGTAGACTTGCAAACCATATAATTAGCCAACGCAGGCAAGTCCTAATCTCTTAGAAGTTCTAGCGCATGATGGTAGTAGATCTATATGGTTTGAGGGGCTCTACTATCTGATATTCTAAACTTATTTTGCAATTTTTTTGGGACAGCTTTTATCCTCTGTATCCACCAGCAGAAGACACTCCATTGGATTTTTCGCTTGCTCTCGAAGCTCTAAACATCTCATTGATCCCAGATATTCTCATCTTACCCTCTGACATGAAGTATTTTGTGAAGGTAAATGTCAAAGCAATTCCAATTTCAATGTCAAAGCAATTCCAATAAATCGTACAGAAAGGTGCACCTCACCTCGCGCCGATAGAGATTGGGTTTTAAATTTTGCGACCGAGAGATATGTAACCAAGATGTTGAAATGTTTACCTACAGAAGCTAACGGGGATTTTACTTTTTTGAGTATAGGTACTGAACCTAGGCGAAAGAGGTGAAGAGAAAGATCAGGTTAAATGCATTTGTGTCAATCCGGGAAGACTTGCCAAGGGAGAAGGAGGAGGTACTTTCGTCGAGCTTGAGTACTACGGTAATCCTGACACAACGAATGCTTCGATTGTAAGCATATAAACATCGGATTTAAGTTAAATTTGTTGCAACTTGTACTCAATTTGCAGTAAGTTTCAAAAAGCTCCATAGGCTAGGGTCGATTGCACGTCATTTATGTGCTTTGTAACGACTGATGGTGATAAATTTATGGTGCATTTCATGCAAATATTAGTCACACTCGTTGATTGGTTCGTGTTGAAGTTCTCAACTAGCCCCGTTAGTTGATATGATTCTTGATTTTTAGCCCGTTTTAAACTTCGTTTGTATTACTAAACACACAAAAATTTAAGTATTGGAATCGTTTTAATACCCATGTTTTAGTAAATCGCAGAGAAGTCGAGAATCATAACGGTTCCAATTTTGATTTATATATTTACATTTAGGGATACATACAAATACAATTAGCAAATTACAGAGCATGGTTCTATGTCTTCATGTCCAATTAAGTACATTAACAATATTGCACTAATGAATTCTAACTATTCAGTCTAAAATATTTCAATTGAAGTAGTTTGTCATACTAATTAATATTTAAGATAAAGTTTATAAATATGTTTGTTTTACAAATAAAGTATATTTAGTAATTCACCTTTATTGGTTAAGAAAATTAAATTAATGGCACATCTAGTATTATACCCTTTTTGGTCATTTTACACAGTCACAGCTGTTTTACATAAAAGTTTACCAAACACTATCATACTGCTTTTTTTTTCCAAAAGCACTTTCACAAAAAAGTTTACCAAACACTCTGCTACTTTTTTTCACAGCCGCTTTTTCTCACAGCACAGCAGAAGCAGCTTTTTTTCAAAGCACAGCAATACCAAACCAGCCCTTAAGCCCAGACCTTCGATGACATATTCCTATTATATTATATTATTATTTCTTGAAAGATTAGGGTTTTGGCAGAGTCATAGTCTCATCAATCAGACTGCACCATATATATATATATATATATATATATATATATATGTTCTTATATTCTTCTAAGTCAAATCTTAATTATGTCACTAGCTAGATTCTCTTTGGTACGTATCCTTAATTAATTATCATGATAAGAGATATGATTAAGAATTGATATGACACGAATAGCACTTGTCGAGCCACAACAATGATAGAATTATCAATTTAAACCTCACATAATTAAATAGCCATCAAAATATACAGTAAACTTCATGGCTTGTGCTATATATAGCCAATGCTTAATTGATTAATAAAACCTTGACCTGTTTATATTATTTTGGCAATTGGCATTATGCTGCTAATCCATAAGTGATCAACGTCACTAATAACACTATAATGTTACCTAGTCATTTATCAAGAACTATAACATGCATTCATTTGCTCACTTCTTGTTGGATAATTTTGATCATGATGAACAGTTCGGAAATGCATGTTTTCAGTTCAAATCTAAAAAGTATCATAAACGCATTTCATTTCTAGTTTCAGAATCGGAACTTTGATTTTGGATTTGAATTCAATGGAATATTTCGGCTTAGAATCGATCGAAATTGGATATTCCTATTCAAGTTGCTCCTTTAGTCACAAACATTAAGCAATGACACAACTCTAAATTTGTTTGGCAAAAACATATTACAGCTTTGGGGATTAAAAGCATCATAGATGAGGTGTCAGAGAAAATCCGCACATGTGATTAAGTATATTTTGGTCACACCACCTTCAATGTTCGTGACCTAACCGATATCTTCCACGTGTTATGTATTTATTTGAAATATTTTTAAAGATTGAGGCCATTTCAAAATTAATCAAGCTAAAAGTTGGGTAATTTATAAAAAATAATAATTTGATCCACATATTAATAGAATCGTGCTTGTATAAAATAGAACAAAACTTGCCACTTAGTATTATTATTCTTCTTTATTTGTAAATGAGAGGATTTTGGTTCGATTCTCGACAAAAGCGAATTTAAATTACATTATTGCTAGCTCATATGTGGCTAAGGCTAGCGTAGATAATATTGTTTGTTATAAAAAAAAAATTAAACAAAACTTAACCCTAACACGCTATGTAGCCTCGCGTTGGATATATTTAGTTAGTCAAAACGAAAAACCCTCCAACTGATGTTGGTCCTGGAAGTACTGTTCTCGATAAAACTACAGACTAAAGCAAAACCTTTATAAAGAAAATAAAGAGATAATCAGATAAAGACAAGAATTTTCAGATTTAAGCGTTGCTTTGCATGCGTATGTCATTCAAATAAGTTAAGAAGCTTTTTCATGCTATGAATGAAACAAAAACTTGAACATAATCTTGCATATATTATAAAGAAATTGCTATATCCTAGCTACACAATCTTAGTTGCTTGCTGGGTCAGGGCCTTGATATTATTGTCTGATCTTGATTAATTAGTTAATAAACCATCAAACATCAAAGGCTAATCTCAGATTAAACAATTGCAAGAAAAAAATTAATATATATATATGTAGGACAAAGGTTTTGAAGAATTATATTTATGTGAAATGCATATTGTTGCTTGCATGTGCTTGAGATGGTTAAGCAAAATTTAGCGTACGTAAATTGTTTGTCTTGTTATGTATGTTTATGTTGTGCTTCTTCTTTTGAGGTTACAAGATATCCTTGTTGGATATAATTAAAGGAATATACTTTTATGTTCCTTCCCCCCTCTTGCGGAAAGAGTGTAAGATTATGAATGTTTTTTTTTAAATTATTATTATTGAAGGGCGGAAGAGTTTTGAACACCGGATGCAATAGTAGAAACCTAACACCCTATCTATTAAGATATTGGACCACATGCTTATATCTCTATTTCCTTGCATAAATAGTGTAAGATTATGAATGTAGTTGGAGGACTATGTATTTATTTGTACCTATTTCATTACATCTCCATTCAGTTAGGTTACCTGTATTCCCACCGTGCATCGTGTGTTGGTTTTACATCTAATACAAATATCGTTTTAGCTTGAAAAAAAAACCCGTAATTTACATGGTCGATGGCTCGTTAGAGTTTTTTGGTAATCAAAATTTGAATGTCCGGTTGTGCATATGTATATTTGTACAACATTTAGCGTCTAGGGTTTAGGCAGGGTACTAAATATCTTTTTTTTTTTTTTCTTCAGGATTTACTTGTATTTTTACTAAGTATTGGTTTCAAAAACATTTTCACCAAAAGTGTTTTTGTTAATGCATGGCACTTTTGAGCCCAAATAGTGGTGTAGGCCAAGACGAAAGCCCTAGCTAGAAGGCCCAAGAAAGATCGAGAAGACCAAGGCCCAAAGTGCTTAGAAGATGATATGTCTGAGCAAAACAGCCGATGGCCCATCAATCTAGCATGGGAACACATGAAGGCTCATAACCACTATGGGCACGTGAACAGACTGACAACTTTATGGCACTAGTTCTCAAAAGATAGGTCTATCCAGATGCCAATCACGTTGCATGACAACCATCATTCAATGATAGAGGCTTAGGACAAGACGTAAAGGCAATCGGAACGATGCTCGAGTAGGCGGGGTTGGATAACCAAGACTGAGCGAAGTACTCAGCTCGTACTATTATGACAGGACGCGCTATTCAAGCTGAGCACCAATCACTTTACAGCTGAATGTCAGGATTGAAAAGGGAAAAGATGTCAACACTCTAGGCTAAGTAAGTGGTGCATTAAATGCCAAGTGGGAAGACTTAAAGTTGAGGGGTTCATTGAGGGCCTATATAAAAGGGTAAAGACCTAAATGGAGGTCGGACGACTGAAAGGGTGAGAGTATTTTTATTCGCCAAGCGCCATTTTAATCTTAATATCAATATGAATCCAAGTACCATAGTGGATGTAGCCTAATTTTGAAGAGTGAACCACTTAAACCTTTGGGTCCAAATAATTTCATTTTGTACTTAGAACCCTCTAAGGGCTTATTATCTTAATTTGTTAACCTGCAAATTTTGTGCGCTAACAGTTTTCAACCATTCTCTTTTCACCAATGTGAGACTTTTTTACCTTCACATCCTCACACCTGATACATAGTGCTTTTGCTTGGTTATATGTTCATAGAATGAATTATGTAGTACACTGAACAATATTATCTATTTTTGGAAAAAAATGAATAGATTCATAAATTCTACTTGGTTAAACAAATATGTAAAACTATTAATTCATAAAACAAGAAATTAAATATGATGTAGAAAACTTAAGAAAATAAAGAACACCTTGATAAAACAATAAGTTATGAATTAATCGATAAATTAATAAATTATTAACTTATTAATTATTTAATGACACGCTTTAATATTCGCTAAATTAATAGACTTAGCTTTGTTACAACTACAAGACTATTTTTTTTTTTGAACAAACAATATTATCTACACTAAGAATAAAGGGGTGGGCTTAACCTCACGATGAGCTAGCAATAATGTTGTTCTCCTATAACCGGCTACGCCCACTGCAGTAGTTTTGTATATATGCTTGTATATGGATATTACATGAAAAGGAGAGAAACCTTGGGCTTATTACAATTAGGGGTGCAACTCGGGTGAGTTAGATGATCAGCCCAACTCTAACTCAACATTCCTAATTTGGGTTTGGGTTGGGTTCGGGTTCATGCGAGTTTATTCGCGTTCGGGTTTAAATTGGCTCGAGCTTACCTGGGATGGGTTCGGGTATACCCAACGTTATCAATTTCAATATTGTAACACATTGTTTTATAAGATAAATCTCATATTTTGAACTAAATAACGTCAAAAATATTTAAAATTCAAATTTACATAGACAATACCAATGTTTTAACCAAAAGAAACGTCAAATCAACACAATCATTCATTGTTCAAATGAAACAACAAACTTCAAGTATAGCCCTCCCAAACTTGTAACTATTCGGGCTAGAAATCGATTGGGTTTGGGTTGACATGGACGGGCAAATCATCAACCCAAGCCAACCCAATAAATAATCGGGTTGATGTCGGGTTAGGTTTGGGCAGGCTTTTACTTCATTTTAACCCTCTTGATCGGGTTTGAAATCGGGTTAAGCATTGGCAGATTCAAATTGACTCAACTCAAGTTGCACCCCTAATTACAATATATAGGGATGTCAACGATTCAGTTTAGGGATGGAAATGCTATATCCATCATCATAACCACGAAAATTAACCATATCTATAACCGTTAATTAACCATCGAGTATTATCCATAACTATACCCATCGGGTAACGGATTCCCCATCAATTAACTGTTATACCCATCGTTGTCAATACAAAAAATATATTCGTTCAATTGACGCATGATAATTTTGTAAATATTAATTTCGTCATTAAATATTTGATGTGTAAAATGATTTAATGAATGGATCTTGTGTAGCATAAAAATTAAAGCTAAACATTGATAATATTGGTTGATCTTTGATATTTCCCATAAGTACTACTGGTCTGGATTCTCATAGATTTTGATTCATAGCAAGAGTGGAACCAGGTCATCCAGATATTCACGTTAACAATATCCATATCATATGCATTAATTTTTTCTTGTCATTCATGTGAAGCATAATGTTTTTATCCTTTAAAATGCATCATAATTAACGTTGAAAGAGAGGTATAGCACAGTGTCTCTCTTTCTCTTTATTCTTTTTATCCGTCAAATTACAAGGACACCTTTTATTTGCCACCTTATTTACAAGGATGATTCCTTTCTCCTTTAAGTAAACTCAATTCCCTATCTTTTGAGGAAAGCAAATATTGATTAAAGGGTTGCAGCGTCAAATATTGATTCCTTTCTAGTCAAAGGACAATAATGTTCTTTCCGTCTCAACATTGATTTCATACGTGAGATTGTAATCATGTTGTCTCTCTTGTATAACCTTGTTTAATCCCATTTGGCACCAATTTGTGTGGTTGTCCTCCTTTAGTTCCCCTAACCCATTTACTCTTTATATTTAATTACTTTTTGAGATCGTTTGCTGGCAATTTATGAAATATGATCAGACTAACATCATTGTTGATACATTTTGTAAGGACAGTGTTATTCACATATCTATTTTTACTTTTTACATACCTATTTTTATTTCTCGCATACCTTTGTTAATTTTTGTCATTGATATTCTTTAATTCATTCTATCCGACGGCCGGAAATTGATAAAGATGTGTGTGAAGTAAAAAATGATGTGTGGACAGTAGTAACTTTTTTAATACATGTGAGCCATCTATAAAATGATAAGACATATATTAGAGATTGTGTCAACAATAATCTCAAATTGCATTATTGATCTTCTTAATCTCCTTTTCTTTACTAATTAATTATTTCGAAGTAGATCAATTGGTTCTATATATTGTATATGGTTGTGAGATTGAGATTGCAGAAATTACTTGCAATCTTCCTTTCCCATGAACATGGATACAAAGTGACGCTGTCGAACCACGTAAGTGGTATCTCTTTACTCGCACTCAGTCTTGACCTTTGGCTATCTGTTTTGCTTATTTGTGAGTTTTTTTACAATATATTTTCTACACATATTTTACAATATATTCGAAGGAATCACTTTGCTTGAAAAATTAACAGTTTATTTAATTTTTTTTTAAAGCCAATATAGTATATAGAACATATGTACATTCTTTTAACTCGAATCAGTAGTGAGAAAAACAAAATTGTCCCAATTGCCAAAAGGAGAGGAGAATATGGTTCTCTCTTTTGGGCAATTTGGTAGTGCAATGTGAAGTCAATATAAAAAACTTTGCAGTCCCACATTGTTTACTTACTATTTGTATAGCAAAACTAATTAACCATCTATTTATCTCTATTCTCAAGAGAGGAAAAAATATGTTTATATATAATTTGTTACACCTAATACGAAAAAAAAAATTTATACATAATTGACCACACCTAATTAAGAAATTAGGTGAAAAATAAACACGTGATTGTAGATAGTTACTATAACATCCCACATCGTCAATGGGAGTGGATTATGTAAGCCTTATATGTATATTCTCATCTCTACCTAGCACAAGGCCTTTTGGGAGCTCACTGACTTCAGGTTCCACGGGAACTCCGAAGTTAAGCGAGTAGCGTGCGAGAGCAATCCCATGATGGGTGACCCACTGGGAAGTTCTCGTGTGAGTTCCCAGAAACAAAATAGTGAGAGTGTGGTGGGGGCCCAAAGAGAACAATATGGTGCTACGGTGGAGTTGAGCCCGGGATGTGGTGGGGGCCTGGGCCGGGATGTGACAGTTACATTTGAGTATTTTTACACAAGTGATTTGTGGGAAAGGAGAACTGAAGATTAGACCTCATGTGCAAAGGTGAATGTTCTTAATCAACTTAGTAACAAACTTCTTTGATGATCCACCCAAAACCCAATAGGTAATAAGATCACCCAACTTCTTATAGGCCCTGCAAAATTTTGTAAATTTTCGATGTTTAACATTTATTCACATTCTTACATACTCCATCACAATTGATATGAATTTGTGAGAGGCTCAGAGACAGACAATTTTAATTGCATGACTTTGAGAAATGTCTGCTTCTTTCTAGGCTATAGTTACTTGTATCATGCAAATTTCTGTCCAACACTTCGGTGTTTTTTAAGATCACCTAGCCATTGGAATTCAGATTCAACATGTGAATAAACATTCTTTAATACCATGATTGAGTTGAGTTTCCACCTAATTAAAAACTAAGTGGCAATACGAAAAAATGGCTTAATTCATATAACTTATAAGGCTTTTATATAAATTTCGGACGTGAAACATTTCTTTGACTCGCACACTCTTTGGATTCTGGAGTTCCCCTCCAAAATAATACCTCATACCATTTATGAAAAAATTTAACAATGTGATGCACCCGATATGATAACTAATGGTCCTGTGGACTAGAACTTGTTGCATACGAAGGGACGACTGATCACAAAATAGTATCTCAATATTGTGTAAATCTTTGATTACCAATCCAATCCTTCTCTTGGCTGTTTGCATAATTCACATCAAATAGAAATGTTTAGACAAAGTTGAAGTACGTTCCCTCTTGGGGTTTAACTAACTACTTGAGACTCGTATCCCAATTATGCTATTACTAAGCAGTACAGTGAGTGACCACATTAGGGTTTATTAGCCAAGGCCACAAAGACAGTGACCCTTAAAAATGGCAGGCCTGCCTTTCAATAAGACAGATTGAGACTCCTCAAAAAGAGCACACTCTTCCACCCAATTATTCCTTCCTTGCCATGGGAGTATCATAGTGTGGATCCAAGCCAACCACTACAGTACTTGCATTTGCATGACAAAACCCTACGACTTTGTATATGTGTGTGTGAGAGAGAGAGAGTGAGAGAGTTCTTGTTGCTACAAGAGCACTCTTTCCCATGTATGAAGGGCCATGGATTTTTCTTTAGAGATAGAGAGAGTTTGTTCAAGTTAACACAAGAACACTCTTTTCCGTGTGAATTTGGCCAAGGGGGAAGAGAGAGAGAGAGGGGGGGGGGGAGTATTATTATTATTATTATTTTTTCTCTTTTCTTTCTTCGTTATTTGTTTTTCTTCTGAAGTGGAAGATCAAAAAGCAGATTGAGCATGTCTATATATCTGCTTTTACTTTTGAGCCCTCTCTTTAAGACTGTTCCATCTTCTAAGAAATACTTAAATATACTACCGCCATCGATCTTACATTGTACATAGAGAGTTGGTCCCGGCTGGCCGGCTGTGTAGGGCAAGGAAGGAGATCGAACGGAATAAAGCTGCTGTTGCTGCATTGCACAGTAAAAGCTTCCACTGCACTGGTTCCTTATTCCATGCAGCCTACATATTCACACAACAAACGTAATTATATATTGATCATTCTAACAAACATAGTAATCATATATTAATAATCATCATCTTTTACTTCTTACTATCCACTGTACATGTTGCAGCAGGCACATGTTTCCAACTCAAGAATGATCAAAGGACTCTCGACTTATATATTACGCTACATATGGGAAATTACCACTCCCTATTTTTATTTTTTCTGTTTAGTTATTATTATTTTTTTATAAACTGTTTTTCTAAGGCTTGACTTATAGTTGTTGTGGTGTTTTTTTTTTTTTTCTAATTTATTTATTTATTTTTAATTATTATTGTTGAGGGTGGGGTTCGAAACACTATTACAATCGTTTAAAAAATATAAAAACTTTAAATCCAGAATACATAGGTAGAATCCAACATCATATTTACTAAGATATTAAACCACATGCATTATTAAGAAAATTATCTATGTGCAATTATGCCTGCAGACTGATGAAGCACGCACACTGTGATGCTTACAGATTGTCATGACATGATGAGGCAAGCATGCATGGTTGCTATCATATGTATTATATTTACTATTTGATGGGTCCTCCATGCATGATCGATCGAATAAGTCTTTATATGCTTTCTTTACAATTCCTGCAAACATAAATTTTATGACATGATCATGAAGAACAAAAGATGCTACCTAGCTGTACCATATCAATTGCTTTGTGGAAATCATACGAAAGTTATTTATGCAAACATTCTTGTACCTAATTCTAAACATTCAATAATTTATGTATAAGACCATGATTTAGTTTTCTCTCACTTTCATTGTTGATTAAAAACTCATAATCGATTTTATTTGTACGTATTTCTTCATTGCTATAACCTCGATTTTCACTCACACATTGCAACTTTGAGGAATATTTCTTCCCTATCACCTTTCTTTTTTCTTTCTCACAACTACATCATCATATAGATTTTGAAAAATACAGTCATTTACCAAAAGCTTCGAGATAATGTTACCATTTTCAATGATTGAATTGAAAATGCAGCTCCATCACCACCACTCTCATTCAAAGCAATAAAGAGCTAGCATAGCACATCCCCTTTGATTAAAGCTAAAGGGCATTTTTGTCATATAATAATGAAAGAGAGAGCATCATCTCATGAACTTTTCCTTTCCTTCCCAAATATTAACTTTAAATTTGTTATCCAACGGCTCTTATATTTCATTTGTTCTCATATTTTTTTTCTCAAAAATAAAAAGTTTTCAACAAACCTTCTTCTATCCTTTTTCTTCCTGCTTTTTCCATCTTTGCTTTGTCTGAAGAAGGCTCCTAGCTTACCAGAATTTCAAACTTCCTCTCTTCTCTGAGAGAAGAGAAAAGAACAGAAAATAAAGAGACAAAAAGGAGAAAAGCAAAGGCTTACTTCTTCCTTGTATTTGAAGACTCTTTGTGAAAGAAGATGTTTGATTCCTTAACCCCATACTCACTTCATTTTTCTCAGATTCCTCCTACTTTCCTGTCCTTTATCGGAAAATCTCAAATGCTTAAATCCCTCCATCTTCTCTTCGAATACTTGCAACACCTATTTTCTTGACTATTTTCCAGGAAACAATAACACACATGCATGATGGTCTTCCCCTTTATTGTCTTGACATTTTTCTATCTTGTTGGCACATCTTGTTTTGCTTCTACCTTGGTCAGTGATTTTCATGTTTTAGTCACTCTCAAGCAAGGCTTCCAATTCCCCAAACCGGCCTTAAGCACTTGGAATTCTTCGTCTCCACGATCAGTTTGTTCGTGGGTCGGAGTTCGGTGCAATAGAGGAAGAGTTGTTGCAGTGGACTTAACAGATTTCAGTCTATCCGGCTCTGTATCTCCACTGGTTTCAGGCCTCGACTGCCTCACCGACCTTTCTCTTGCAGGAAACAACTTCACTGGCAGCATTGCCATTGCCAATCTCACAAGCCTTCAGTTCCTCAACATATCCAACAACCAATTCAGTGGAGGACTGGATTGGAACTACTCAGGCATTGCCAATTTGGAAGTGTTTGATGCTTATAACAACAACTTCACTGCTCCTCTTCCACTTGGGATTTTGAGCTTGAACAAGCTCAGGTTCTTGGAACTTGGAGGCAATTTTTTCAGTGGGAAAATCCCAAAATCTTATGGGAATTTAGTCAGCTTGGAGTACTTGTCACTTGCCGGCAATGATCTCATTGGCGAAATTCCGGGTGAGTTGGGCAACCTCACTAACTTGAGAGAGCTGTACTTGGGATATTACAATGTTTTTGAAGGTGGGATTCCAAAGGAATTTGGAAAATTGGTCAATATGGTTCACATGGATCTCTCGAGCTGCGAACTGGACGGGCGAATTCCCCGCGAGCTGGGGAATTTGAAGGCACTCGACACGCTTTACTTGTACATCAATCTTCTTTCAGGTTCAATTCCAAGGCATCTGGGCAACTTGACAAACTTGGTCAATCTTGATCTCTCCAACAATGCACTTACTGGTGAAATCCCACTTGAGTTTTCCACTCTCAAACAGCTCAAGCTTTTCAACCTCTTCATGAACAGATTGCATGGCTCGATTCCAGACTACGTCGCAGACTTGCCTAATTTGGAAACACTCGGGCTGTGGATGAACAACTTCACCGGGATCATCCCGCAGAAACTTGGCCAGAATGGGAAGCTTCAGCTGCTCGATTTGTCCTCGAACAAGCTCACCGGCAAAATCCCACCAAACTTGTGTTCATCCAATCAGCTAAGAATACTAATTCTCTTGAAAAACTTTCTTTTCGGTCCAATCCCTCAAGGCTTGGGGACATGTTCTAGTCTCACTAGAGTGAGGTTGGGGCAGAATTACCTAAACGGTAGCATACCAAATGGCTTAATTTATTTGCCTCTGCTGAATTTAGCAGAGTTGCAAAACAATTACCTATCTGGCATGTTGTCGGAGAATGCTAATAGCTCGTCGCAGCCAGTGAAATTAGGCCAGCTTAATCTGTCGGACAATCTCCTATCCGGTCCTCTACCATTTTCGCTTTCAAATTTCTCTTCCCTCCAAATCCTCCTACTTAGCAGAAATCAATTCTCCGGTCCAATCCCACCTTCAATAGGCCAACTCCATCAAGTACTAAAGCTTGATCTTAGCAGAAATTTGCTCTCTGGCGAAATCCCACCAGAAATCGGAAACTGTTTCCGTCTCACTTACCTCGACATGAGCCAGAACAACCTGTCCGGCTCCATCCCACCAGAAATTTCCAACGTTCACATCCTGAATTACTTGAACATATCGAGAAACCACTTGAACCAAAACATTCCCAAATCAATAGGAACCATGAAGAGCCTCACAATTGCTGATTTTTCCTTCAATAATTTCTCTGGAAAACTACCAGAATCAGGGCAGTTCGCTTTCTTTAATGCTTCTGCTTTCGCCGGAAATCCCCACCTTTGCGGCTTTTTCTTAAATAACCCTTGTAACTTCACCACAATCACAAGCACACCCCAAAAAACCCACAGGGATTTCAAGCTAATCTTTGCATTAGGCCTGCTAGTATGCTCACTTGTGTTCGCTGCGGCTGCTATCATCAAGGCCAAATCATTCAAAAGAAACGGTTCTGATTCATGGAAAATAACTGCATTCCAGAAGCTGGAATTCACAATTGCTGACATCCTCGAATGCGTGATGGACGGGAATGTGATTGGAAGAGGGGGAGCAGGGATTGTTTACCATGGAAAAATGCCGAATGGGGTTGAAATTGCAGTGAAAAAGCTACTTGGTTTTGGACCGAATAGCCACGATCATGGCTTCAAAGCCGAAATCCAAACGTTAGGCAACATTCGGCATAGAAACATTGTGAGGCTGCTGGCATTTTGTTCTAACAAGGAGACCAATCTGCTTGTTTACGAGTACATGAGAAACGGAAGCTTGGGAGAGGCACTGCATGGGAAGAAGGGAGGTTTCTTGGGGTGGAATCTGAGGTACAAAATTGCAATTGAAGCTGCCAAAGGCTTGTGTTACCTTCACCATGATTGTTCTCCATTGATTCTTCACCGGGACGTGAAATCGAACAACATTTTGCTCAATTCGAGCTTTGAAGCGCACGTTGCGGATTTCGGGCTTGCCAAGTTCTTGATGGATGGGGGTACGTCTCAATGCATGTCTGCAATTGCAGGCTCTTATGGCTACATTGCACCAGGTATGTTAATTGTTTCTTCTTCTCTATCAATTTTACTTTACTATGATTTTATTCCTAGGTTTGTTTATAACGAAAGATTGCTATGCAAATTCAGTTGTCTAATGTATCAATGCATTGACCAAAGTTGGTACTACATTGGTAGTTAAGTTAGTTAATATGTGAATTTTTGCTCTTGTCAAAATTGTGGGCCACATCATTAGACAATCATAGTCGTCAGCTTTCAATGCTTAAGTATTGGTCCAAAAATATAGTTTTTTGGATTTTATAAAATCATTTTTGTTAATATTTTACATTTTTTTTAATTGGACATGATTTCTTATGCAAAAATCTTTACTTTTCCTTTATCATTTGGACTTGATCATGACCATAAAGAATATACATACCAGTGTAATCATGTAAGGCATTAGTTTGTTTTCTTGGTTGAGAACTTAAGGTGTTAGTTTGGGTCCTTTTTTTTTTTTTTTGGGTCTAAATTTTGGGTCCATTTAGGTGTTAGAAATTTTTTCTTTAAATACTTAATTAAAAGGGGAGGGGAATTGCATCTTGAGACATCTTCTAACATAAAAAAAATAAAATAAAAAAACGATGAAGAAGAAAACCTAAGTTCATTTACTATATTTCTTATGGAGTTGATTTTCACACACATTTTTTAGTCAAACACGTATAATTTTTTTTTTAAATTATTAATAAATAAATCAAAAGAAAATAATATACATAATTAAACAAGATTATATAAAACGAAAAGAAGAGCGTAAATCATTTTCTTATTCCTTATTTTTCTTTTGTTTATTGATTTTTGAGTTGTGTGATTCGGATTCCTAATACCTTTAATTGGTAAATGTGATTCCTATAGTATCACAAGGCCTACACCTGCACAATCTCTCGAAGTCCCTCCCATAAAAAATCTATATGCATGTAGTACCAGTACACACGAAACCCTAGAAAAAACCATGACACACACATATCTCCTTGCACTTGACCTGAACCGAAGGGAGAAAAGAAAAATTAAACTAAAATTTGGCATGTCCATAAACCACCGCGATCTGTGTCCACCGTCGACAGAGAGAGAGAGAGAGAGAGGGAAGAAACAAATAAGATCATTATGCATGGAATTTTCTTGGTAGCACAAAACACACAAACTGCCTCTCTCCTCTCCTCTCCTCTCCTAAATTCTGTGCCAGACTACTCATTATTTTGAGGTCCACTGTTTAGTATTAGGGAGTATTTTTATTCACCACCATTAGTGGGGTGTATGATCATCATTCTATTTATCATTATTAGATGAGTTTGAATTTCGAGATTCGTGTAGTGAATAAGCACAAATCTCAAAATTCAAACTCATCTAATAATAATAAATAAGGTAGTGAGCATATACTACACTAAATGATGATGAACAAAAATGCACTCATTATATATACACAGTACCGTATCTTGAAAAAAAATTTATATGAAACGAGTTTATCACTTTGTTATCATTTATTTTTAATAAAATTATAATATATATAAATTTTGACACATCTCGTTATATTAATATAATAAAATGCTACCTGATTGTAAAACCGGTTGACGTGAAAGCTATCATCCGCTCTCTCGGTCTGATATCAGAATCAGTACTCTGTGAGGTCAATCTGACAATGACACACAATACACAACACAGGACAGAAGTCTGACAGTGATGTCTAATCCAACAGCACTTGACTGTCGTGAAAGCCAACCGGACATGCACGCCCATTTAAATTATATACATACATGTTTATTATATATAGGCCACCACTGCCCGTTGAAAGCCCCGACTGCTTTGCTTTCCTTTCGGTTCTCCCTGTTGCAACTCGCATCAATCCATTCACTTTTTTATTTTTCTGCCCTACTTTTTGCTTTGTTTCAAATTTGGGCCCTAGCCCCTTTTTTTGTGGGTTTATTTTCTTTCCGAGTTTTGGTGCTGATGCTTGTTATATATGCATGCATGTGTTGCAGAGTATGCATACACACTGAGGGTGGACGAGAAGAGCGATGTATATAGCTTTGGAGTTGTGCTGTTAGAGCTTCTGACAGGGCGTCGGCCGGTGGGCGAGTTCGGTGAAGGCGTGGACATTGTGCAGTGGTCGAAGAAAGCAACGAATTGTCGCAAAGAGGACGTTACAAATATTGTTGATCATAGGCTTACAATATCTCTGCCCAAAGATGAGGTAATGCACATGTTCTTCATTGCAATGCTTTGCATCCAAGAAAACAGCGTCGAAAGGCCGACGATGAGAGAAGTCGTTCAGATGCTATCGGAGTTTCCTCGTCACTCTCCCGAATCCTTTCAGTCGTCCTCGTCTTTAGCCACTTCCCAAAAATCCAAGAATGTCGATAAAAACGGAAAATGTCCCAAGTTCAAACAAGATACTTTGGTTTAATAAGAAACGATCATGTTTTTTTTTTTCTCCATCATTTTTTGGAGTTTAATATATATATATATATATATATATAGTCTTAGAGTGGCTTGATTTTGTTGAAGCTAGCCGTGCTATATGTGAAAGTAGGTTCTTTCTTTTGATTTATCAAGGGGATTTGCTAGGCAAATCAAATAAATTTGGGAGAAGGATTAGATAGCGTTATGGAGGGAGGATGATAAAGTTGGGCCTTTTCAGGCCTAAATATTGTAAAATTGTAGTTGGGCAACTAAGAGCATGCAAACTTAATGGGCCACTCTTTTGTATCGTATTACAGCATATGCACGACATGTTTACTACGATCCCTTCTCTGTGACACATTTATTTCTGCTATAAATTTAGATAAAATGGGGGAGAGTTTTTGTTAGAGATTCAAGTAGAACGAGGGTGATGGATCTCCCTGTTTATTTTTTGTACTGATATTAGTCAGATAATTGGGTAGGAAGGGAGGCACAATAACACTGAGAAAGTTGGCACCGAATTTACGATTTCCGAGATTTGGATATGAAATATCTCACTAATAAGTGAAGAGAAATATCTTTAAACTGTAGTATTAAGTGACACGAGATTAAGTGAAAGAATATGTGTCCATCAATTAGACGGGAGACATATATAAAATAAGCAAAATAAACACAGAAAATAAAGCCGAAAGATGTGGAAAAGCAAGAACTTCTCTCTTTAGGGGTTAGAGAGAATAAACTCCTCATTCTCCTCTAGAACTCCCACCTTCTTGCCATTTAGTACTATGGTCTAGAGGTATTCCTCTTCAATTGCATGAGAGAGGTCTTAGGTTCGATTCTCGCCAAAGGAGAATTTGAACCACATTATTGTTAACTCATTGTAAGGCCAAGCCCACCCCTCCCCCTTAGTAGATACTATCGTTTGTTCAAAAAAAAAAAAACAGAAAGCTCCCACCTTCTTGTGCTCCACCTACAAACGTCATCTTAGTTTGCTATTTGAGAGTTAATGGTTGTTTTTCTGACATTTATCGTCATTTTATAGTGTCTTCATTTCCGTACTTTTCCACTCTTGTTATCTTCATGTCATGTTTTTCAAATCCAAACAACCACCCCCCATCTAATTTGTATAAAACGTTAAAATACATGTATCATACATTCAAATTTTAAAATAAATGCAATTAACGAGTGTTCATTTGGAAGTGTTTTTAAAATGAATAAAAGCGTTTTTATTCAAATTGATTTTAGATTCTAACAACACATTAAGTGACACATCCCGACCGAAATCAAGGCGTGCTGGCCGTCAAGTGAGAGTGATGTCGCCATGTGCACAGTGCGAAAGCAAAAGATAATAATAAAAGTACTAATAAATAAAAATCAAACTACCAAATAAACTAGTTAAAGCAACACACTAGTGTGAGACTAAGTGGGATAAACATAATCAGAGCACAGAAAGCCTAAGTGCAGTCCAGAAGAACGAATACTAATTACACAACACCTAAAGGTGATCCTACATTTGTGATGTTATGTCAAAACCACCGTCAAGTCCTCGTGAGCCACCAAAGCGCTTCTCACTAAAACCTGGAGGGGCGCAAAACAGAAAATGTGAGTGGGCTTTTGGTTTTCCGTATATACCTATATACTTGTGGTTTTTTCCAGAAAATGAAATTGAATGCTTATGTGTTTTAAATGCCATGCATAGCGTTTGCCTATTTATTTATGCATTAGTAGTTGTATATATGTATGTTTAGTGTTGCGGACGCACATGTAAGTGCCAGGTAAGTTTATGGTTTATGATTGTGAATTAGTGGTTATGTGAGATGCATAGAGAGCTCATAACTTGCACCTCCAGTGTTAGTGCTCCCGCCCATAGTAGGGCACCATCCTTCACGTGATGTTCACCTCTCGCACCACACGCTCATCTTGGATCCAAGTTAGGTGCACAGTCCTGTCGTACATACCACTATAGGTGGTTTCGACTCGTAGGTGACCCGCGATTATTTGCCTAGTCTTCACGTGATCGTAGTATTTGAGCGTATTTATTTACACCTAGTCTTGTCGTACAGACCACTTTAGGTGGTTCTGACTCGTGTGCAGGTATAGTTAGTGAGTTGGGGATTTGAGCTCTAGATTCAGCCTTACAGGTCACGTTAGGTGACTCCGACTGACATGTTACTTGCATTGATTGACATTAACATGATTACTTACATTTTATGTGGAGGCATTTGACATGACATATTTCTGAACATGTTTTCGATATATGTGTATATTCTATTTTCTGGGAAATTATACAGGTTTTACGGCGAGGGGTTAGAACTTTTGATAATGAAATGATTTTGAAAAGTTTTGTCAAACCTAGGTAATAACTTCTCATACAATGCTCAAATGGGGTGTGTTAATACACCAACGTGATCTACCCAACCTCACGAACATCCCCATATTTTTAAAATAATTTTTCGAGACCCCACGCGCCGGCGAGTGCACGGACCTACGCACCCCCACGCGCGGCCAAAACTAACGGATTCCCTAACCGCCACCTCGAAGTTGATCAAACAAATCATCAATACGCGGCAATGGATAACGATTTTTATAGTTGTTTCGCATATAGGTGAGACCTATCCTAAGGACGAGCGCAGTCACTCGAGGCAAGGGGGTTACGACCCTTCCACATACCAATGAGTGGGCTTTTGGTTTTCCATATATACCTATATACTAGTGGTTTTTCCCATAAAATGAAATGGAATGGTTATATGTTTTAAATGCCATGCATAACGTTTGCCTATTTATTTATGCATTAGTAGTTGCATATATGTATGTTTAGTGTTGTGGACGCACAGGTTAAGTTTGTGGTTTATGATTGTGAATTAGTGGTTATGCGAGATGCATAAAGAGCTCATAACCTGCATCCCCGGTGTTAGTGCTCCTGTCCAGAGTAGGGCATAGTCCTTCACGTGATGTTCACCTCCCGCACCACACGCTCATCTTGGATCCAAGTTAGGTGCACAGTCTCGTTGTACAGACCACTATAGGTGGTTCCAACTCATAGGTGACCCGCGATTATTCGCCCAGTCTTCAGGTGATCGTAGTATTTGAGCGTATTTATTTACACCCAGTCCTGCCATACAGACCACTTTAAGTGGTTCCGACTCGTATGCAGGTATAGTTAGTGAGTTGGGGCTTTGAGCTTTAGATTCAGCCGTACAAGTCACGTTAGGTGACTCCGGCTGACATGTTACTTGCATTGATTGACATTACCTAGGTTACTTACATTTATGCGGAGGCATTCGACATGGCATATTTCTGAACATGTTTTCGATATATGTGTATATTCTATTTTCTGGGAAATTATACAGGTTTTACGGCAAGGGGTTAAAACTTTTGATAATGAAATGATTTTGAAAAACTTTGTTTTTGCCCACTCACATTTTCTGTTTTACGCCCCTGCAGGTTCTAGTTAGAAGCGCTTTGGTGGCTCACAACGATTTGATGGTGGTTTTGACAGAACATCACAAATGTAGGATCACCTTTGGGTGTTGTGTAATTAGTATTCGTTCTTCTGGACTGCACTTAGGCTTTATGTGCTCTGATTATGTTTATCCCACTTAGTCTCACACTAGTGTGTTACATTAACTAGTTTATTTAGTAGTTTGATTTTTATTTATTCGTACTTTTATTATTATCTTTCGCTTCCGCACTATGCACATGGCTATGTCACCCTCACGTGACAGCCATCACACCTTGAATTCGGTCGGGGTGTGTCAGTTTGGTCGAGGCCCAAAGCGGACAATATCGTGCTATGGTAGAGTCGAGTTCAAGATGTGGTAGGAGCCTGGACCGGGATGTGACATTAAGTGCTTGCATGAAGCAATTACAATGTTTTTTATGTATTCATTTAGATTATTACTAAAATTTGATTTAAAACATTTACACTGATAATACTTTTAAATTTTAATCATTTTGAAAACATTTTTAAACGAGGTTTAAAATGCGATTGTGAAAAGTCATGTGCTCAAACTATTTGCTAAAAACGGAGTGGAGGACAACGAGCAAAACAAATCATATAACATAAAACCGACCCGAAAAGTCATGTGCTCAAACTATTTGCTAAAAACGGAGCGGAGGACAACGAGCAAAACAAATCATAAAACATAAAACCGACCCGAAGTAGCAAATTTTCAAATCCCCTCCAAACAAACGAACAACGGGAAATTAAATGAGAAAGCCCTTCCCAAAACGTCGGCACCCGCTTTTTTGACCACACTAATCCAACGGCTCCAAAACCTTCTTCAAAGAACTAGGAACTAATCGTGACCCTCGATCATTCCATTATTTCTTAAGGGCTTACACCACACAGTGCGTCAGTGCCGGTTCCCCTCCCACTTCTTCTTCTACAGTCGCACACTCGTCTCACACCTCTCTCTCTCTCTCTCCTCTCTAGAATTCGAATCGCAGAAGCGGTTCTTCCTTTTATCGCAGCAGATCGGCCTCACTCGTTTCGATCCGCGTTTCTTAGGTGCGTTTCTCTTCTCACTTTTTGCGTTTTTTGTTCATTTAATTCAAATTTTTGGTTCTTCGAAACGCTTTCGTTCGCTGTTTTGATTGGTAGAAGCTTCTTGTTTTTTGTATGAAAATTAAATTAAAATTTCAAATTTCAACTTTTAATTTTTCAGTTCTTGCGTTGTACGTGAAATCGACTATGAATCCCCCTTTCTGCATCTATTTTTTTTTTCCTAGTTTGGTATATTTTTGTTTGGATTTTTTTGCTTGTAGTATCGTTGAAACCAGAGAGATTTTCTTGGGAAAAAAGGAAACGAGTTTTTCAATTTTAAAATTTCCTCTTCTTTTCTTGCATTGATTTCATCAAATCAACAAATCTTGCGGAAGAAGAATTTCAAATGCGTTTGAAAAATATCTCAGGGTTGAGATTTTGTTTTGAAAAGTCTAATTAATTTGTCCTCATATTTTTCCGCTTCCTATATTTTTTAATTTATTTTTTGGTGAAGCTTTCAATTTTTATTTTTATTTTTATTTTTTAGAAAAAAGGAAGATGACCCAGATGTCCCTATCAGAAGGGAAAATGGAATCTAGTGTTTTCCAAGGGAAAAATCAAATCTTTTTCACGACCTAATTCATGGATTTGCTAATTTACGCCTGTTGCATAAGTTGCCCCTCTTATTTTTCAAATCTCTTTTGAAATACTGGTCAAATTTTGTAAAAAAAAAAAAAGGATAACTTAAGGGTTAAGTTCATACTGAATTTTTAATTAGAATTAATATATTTCTTTAATTTGAAAGTTTAACCAGTTAGGGTCACACTGCTGTGCGGCTTATAAACCCTAGGAAGATAATAGTGCTATTACACCTTACTAACCCCTATTTTCCTCCTCTTTTTTTCCTTCTTTGTTGTTCGGTTCTAGGCTGAATTGGGTTTCAAGGATTGGTAATGGCGGGCGAAAAGAAAATTGAGAAAGGTAATTATTGACTAACTCTTAGTCTTTAGTGGAATTTGCTTCAAGTTTTAGTAGACAATCATATTTGCAGGGTTTTTAGGTTAAATAATTTTTGGGTTTGTTTTAAATGATTGAATTGAGTGTTGGGGGTAAATAGTTTTCGGAAGCTGTAGATATGTGCTTTCATGGTAGAAAATTCCATGAATTGTTGTGTTGCAGTCAAATTTTCTTTACTAAAATATTATGATTTCGTTTTGCTACAGTTTATGCATCTATGTAATGATTTGCTTGAAGTTCTATTTAATATGATTGACCCGATTGATATCAATTTTTGCGTAATTAATGGAAAATTTTATTTTGGATGGGCAAACATCTGATGTTTTTCTTGACTATCTGTTTCCAGTGGAGCCTGTATCCACTGTATTGAAGGCAGATCCTGTTACTGGATTGAGTGAGCAAGAAGTGGTATGTAAATCCTTTCTTTACCTGATGTTTCATTTTTTCTGTATCTGTCCCTGCTTTCTGCCCCCTCCCTGTCCTTTAATTATAGCCGTTTTGATTGTTTCTTTATTGATTGGATTTTGTATTCCAATACCAATTTTGCATCTGTTTTTTATTGTATCCTTAAAGTTTTGATTTTTTTTAGATTGCAAGTTGTGATGTTTATATTTGGACATGGGTTGTGTTTTAGATAATGTTGAAGGTTCGGCCTCGACTATAATATTCTCATTTCTGTTCTTTTCTATGTATTTCTCTTGCAGGTTTCTGGGAAAGACGGAATACCATCTGATTCAAAGTCAATGTCTCCTTTATTGGATGCCACCTCTAGCATCAAAGGTGAGACCGATCAAGTCTCAGTTGGAGAGCATGGTGCTTACTATCCACCTACTAGCTGTTACAATTATTATTACCCAGGTTAGATGTCAAAATGGTACTTTGTGTTTGGTCTGACTTTCCATAGTTTATTTATGTAATAGAGTTCTACTAAAGCCGTTAATTTACTTGGGAAGAAAGAAGTTCTTCTTTATGCACCTAAGCAACGTAAGATCTTTATTATCATCTTTTGCATGTTTAGTCTTATTGTATTTTGATTATTTTTGAGTGGTGATTCCCTTTGAGCAATAAAATTTGTTTTTTCAATGAAAACTTTGCTGCTGT
The DNA here is from genome assembly GCF_041283825.1 of Pyrus communis. Lineage (NCBI taxonomy): Eukaryota > Viridiplantae > Streptophyta > Magnoliopsida > Rosales > Rosaceae > Pyrus > Pyrus communis. Next base: position 990,679 of record NC_142579.1, read on the forward strand.
TACTAAAGGTTTATGTGTTATGCAATCCATCTATCTATTTGTAAGGATTGCAACTAGGCAATTAGCATGAGTATACAGTTCAAACATGAAATCCATCGTGAAAAGTGCAATAAAGATTATGTTGTTGAGATACTAAAGCTGTATTTTTCGTCAAAAACATGAAACCCTGTGTCAAATGTGGAATAAAAGACGTGAATACACTTCTAGAAGAGTGCTTAATGTAGTTTGGTTTGTCTAAACTGTGCTTTAGTCAAAGTACATGTTATTTCTGCGACTTAGATTCATTTTAGTACTCAAATTCTGGGTTTTTTGGGGTGCAGGATATACTGGATCGTTTACGCAGATGGATGATCACGGTTATCTGCATGCTAATGGTTCACATACGGTATGCTCATCTTTTAGCTGTTTCAATTGGGTCTAGTATGCTTAATTTATTCATGAATGTGATCATTTCTAATTGAGCATGCAATTTCTTCTTTTTCTTAATTACTGTTCCATGGTGCGCAGTCAGACAATGGTTCAATGGTGTATTACCTTCCCAGCTATAACCCATATGCCCCAGGAACTCTGATGGGAGCGGATGGGCAAGGTGTTGGCCAACAACAGTATTATCCTTCCTCAGGATATATGCAACCACCTGTTTCATATGGATCAGAAGCTGCGCCTTGTTATTCCTGGGACACAACATTTGGTGGAAACGTCTCGACTGCAGCAAATGCTGGTTTTGGAAATGTAAAGGCTGGACATGCATCAACTGCTTTATCTAGGTCAAATGGTTTTATATCGACTAAAGCCAATGGCCCAACCAAGTTTTCTAAGCCTCTCCCTACACAACCTAGCAAGTCACCAAACAAGGTTCGGAACAGAATTTCTGCAACTTTGGTTCAGTAACTTCCAAATTTATTTGCTGATATATAACCAGAACCGTCTAAATTGTTGGTATAAATTTAAATCCACAGATTCCTCATCTGGGTAATGATTTCTCAGCGGGTGTTTTGAAGGGATACCCACCAGCTGGAAGATTCTCATCATTTACCAACCAGAAATATGGTTTGTTTCCTCCTACTGGTCAAACATACTACAAATCTAATGGAAGAATTGTGAATGGAAATGATAGTTTCAAGTTGAGGGAAAAATATAACAGGAATGAAGATTTTGAATCCTCAGCTGAGTTGACACGTGGTCCAAGGTCCCACAACAAGATTTCTCCGTTAGACTCACCAATTGAGAAGGAAGAACTAGGAATTAGTGTCCGTAGAGATAAATATAACTTGCCAGATTTTCAGACTGATTATGAAAAAGCAAAGTTTTATGTCATCAAGTCTTACAGTGAAGACGATGTCCATAAGTCCATTAAATATGATGTTTGGGCCAGCACTCCCAATGGCAATAAGAAACTAGATGCAACATTTCATGATGTGGAATTGAAATTGAGGCAGACCAGCACTCAGTGTCCCATCTTCCTCTTCTTCTCAGTGAGTTTGATATATGCAATTTCTCTTGATTTTTGGGTTATAGAGTGTCTCGTTTCCCAGGTCTTGCATTTGAGATTGAACTTTTATTATTTTTCTCAGGTAAACGGAAGTGGACAGTTTGTTGGTGTAGCTGAGATGATTGGACAGGTAGATTTTAATAAAGATATGGATTTCTGGCAAGTTGACAAGTGGAGTGGGTTCTTCCCAGTAAAGTGGCATGTAATAAAGGACATACCGAACTCTAAGTTGCGGCACATTATCCTTGAAAACAATGACAACAGACCAGTAACTTTTACCCGGGACACTCAGGAGGTACTATATTTATTTTTTATCTCATCGGCAGCAGTATTTTTCCGTGAAACATGACAACCTCGTTTTCCTTGTTTGCCCTGATGGATGTTCTCTGTTTCATTGTTATGGCATGATTGAATTAAGAGTGTTTTAACTTGTATTATAATTTTCAGATTGGCCTCAAGCAAGGTTTGGAAATGCTGAACATTTTTAAAAGTTACACGGCTAAAACGTCTTTGCTAGATGACTTTACGTTCTATGAAAATCGGGAGAAGTCTCTGCAAGCCAAAAGGAGCAATAAACCGGCAACTTTGAAAATGGAAAATTACGATAATGGTGATTTCACTGTAAGTTTTCCTTTCTTTGTCTAATGCATTTTAGCACGACATCTACTTTATTGAGTTTACGAGCTGTGTTGGTTTTTTCAAATGACTATTTCCAACTGTATGGTATTCTATTACATATTGTACTTGTAGATATATGATTTCCCTAAACTTAACGATGCTTTGGTGACACTCGACATAAAGTAAATGAAAAAAAAAGCAAATGTTCACTTTCGTTTGTTTTCATTAATCGTGACATTCGTGCAGAAAACTTGCAGTTAATTAATTTTGGTCTAACCCCACTAACCACATTTTGCAGAAGCATATGAATGGTGGAGGGAGAAACATCGATGTCGAATCTGGTGGGATGAGGATGGGTTCTCTCATCTCGCTCACGAAAAATCTATCCCTCGACGCCTGCCCGTGATGACAGCGATGCTACAATTAGGCATGTTGAGTTATACACATTGCCTAAGGTCCAGAAGGTTTTGATTCTTATCATCTTTTTTTCTTTTTTGTTTTCCTTTTAATTCTAGCTATATATTTTTTTCAATTTTTCTATCAAGGCTGGTTTGTGAGTTTAGTTTTTGTGCTTGGGTTATTTAGCGGGTGAGTTTTGAATTTCATGTGAACAAGTGGTCTTACTAGTCAATGCTTGTCTTTTCTCTCTATATCGAAAGATTGATTTTTCAATAAACAGTTTGTGTTGTTTTTCGGTCACTTTGTTTGTCTCATGTACACGGGAGGTTCAATGGTTATCTCCGATTGCATCTTGCAACATATTAGCATGACAGATGTGACGTTTTATCACAAAAAACCTTCATTGTTATTTAGAATTACAACCGTTCATTACATTATATTTTCTAGTAACGTTTTGATACGACCTTTTGACATTCGGAAACAAGAATCCCCCTTTACGCATCGTGCAATTGAGTTGCATTTATTCCATGGTATCATGGTTAGTTGTAGTAATACCTTCTGTGGCTACGACCCTCGCTAAATTGGCAAAGGCTCTCTGTGGCCGACGGCGGTGCCAAGTTGCTTGTATGGAAGAAGCTGTTAAGAGCTCCGACTGCTCCGCCTGAGGATCTCCCGAGTTGGACATCTCCTTGCTCAAATGCCACCAGAGTTTACGGAAACGGCCATGAGAGCGAAGGCTTCAGAAACTTAGAGAAGAAATTAATAATACGGGCATCAATATTAATTGTTAAACAATTTTGGGTAAATGACAAAAAACTACCTCAACTATTGGTGTTACGACACTTTCATATCTATTCTTTTAAAATTGATAATGTCATATCTTATCTTACGAATTTGTGTCAATGTCAGACCTTTGTCAGTTTTTTTGTTAATTTCTGAGTTAAGTGCTGACGTGGCTAGAGATGAGACTCATTTTTTATTAAAAAATTAATTAAATATTAAAAAATTAAAAATTAAAAACCAAAAAAATTAAAAAATGGCCTAAGGGATCCGGCCTTCCCTTTCCTCCAACCGCACCAACCTTTTTTCTTCTTCTCTTTGACAGCCACCAAACCCTTTCCCGTCCCCCCAACCTTCCTCCATCACCCTCTCTCTCTCCTCTATTTGGGATGCGGTCTCACTCCTCCATCCCTCTCCCCACTCGCACTCGTCCTTCCCTCACCACGACCTACCAACCCGACCCATCCCTCCCTTGGTCCTTCCATACCCAACCTTCCTTCACCACCCCACCGTCGCCTCTTTTCCTCCATCTTCACCACCCCACTGAAGAAACCAAAAAAATCAAGCTAACACCCAAAAAAAAAAAAAAAAAAAAAAAAAAAAAAAAAAAGAAGAAACCAAACCCACACCCAGATCCTTTTCCATTCTCACACACCCATCACCCTCCTACACACACCCAGATCCCCTTCCTCTCCTGCACACCCAAACCATCAATTCCCAGAATCAAGTTTCAGAAAATGGGCGAGGTTCGAGAAGGTGCACTGAAAACCCAGATCCCCTTCTATCCTATCTCATTTCTCTCTTTCTCTCTCCCCAAAACACAGACTTACAAGCCATGGAACGCACGAATTCTCTCCTCCCTCACCTTTCTCTCCTCCCTCACCTCATCACCTTTCTCTCTCTTCACCTCCTCTTCCTCCTTTTCTCTCTGATTGCCGCTGCCAAGCTCACAAACCCTATCGGGCTCGCTAGGTCCAGCTTCCCATCCGTGCACGCATAGCAGTTGATCAGAGCCTTCAATCTCTTCTCGAGGAAGACATCAACATCATCGACGACCTCGATTCCTCGACATGAACAGGGACCAGCTCAAGGTTGGGTGGGAGAGAAAGGGATCTGGGTTTTTGGGGAAGGGGGACACGGGTTGATGGGTTTTTTTTTGGTTTTTGGTTTTTTTTTATTATAAAATTTTTAATAATTAATTTTTTTTAATATTTAATTATTTTTTAATAAAAAAATATGTCCTGTCTCTAGCCACATCAGCACTTAACTAAGAAATTAATAGAAAAACTAACGGAAGTCTGACATTGGCACAAATTCGTAAGATGAGGTATGACATTGTCAATTTTAAAAGATGAGATATGAAAGTGTCATGACACCAATAGTTGAGGTAGTTTTTTGTAATTTACCCAACAATTTTTTTTTTTTTTTTTTTTTGGGAAATAAGGGATTTGAAATCTCATCTGGATTCAAATTGTGGGGATTCTCACATTCTAACCATTCATCGTATATCGTGCAGTTAGATTTTTTGAATTTTTTTTATTTAAAATCAAACACAAATAATACTTAACGAAAATTGGTTGCATGATGTACGATGAATGACTAGGATATAAGGATCTCTAGAATTCCCACAAAGGGAATTCGGAGAGGATCCTTATCTGGAAATAAGGGACTTGCATGTGCTTATAAACAATTGAGACACTCCCCAATTGCCAATTGATTTTACGTTAGAATTTCAACTTTCTTCAACTACGTTATTTCAAGTGGATAATGAGCTCATCCCCAATAGAGGAATGCAAGTATTATCCTTAATTTAGTCTTTACGAAATAGAAAATTTAGTTCAGTTATAATTAAGTGTGGTGCTATCCACACACCTCATGTTATATGTTACATTTTACACTCCTTTTAATTTTCGGCATTCGAGGATGGATTGTACAGAAGAAACCAAATGATAGAAATTTATAAAAAGTGTGTGAATACAACATCCATAATTACTTGCTCAAGTGATTGCAGACTCCACCATTGGATTTAGCTCAGCCATGTAATGAACTTATTATAATAAATTATTTACTAGAGTCGAACTTAATTAAAGTTAACTATAGTCAAATTGAGAATCATTTAGCTATTTGATCATTGACCTGATCATTTTGTTGTAGTCCGATGACACCGTTCTTGTCTTTGTTCTATGTCACAATTAGATAAAAGAACAAAAACATCTTTTCGATTTGAATGAATTTTGGTAAGGATAACTGTTAAAGAAGATTTATAAAGCAAACGGTTCAAATCATAAAAAAATATTTATCAGTCGAACTAAATGCATATTAAATCACTAATTGATTAGTGCTTAAGTGCATAGGTAAGACTTGTGCATATATGTAAGTTTGTCTTGATACTTTTTTACATTGTATTTGGATAAGGGAAATAAACTTGGAATTTACATAAAAATCAAAATTTGTAAATTGACATAAACCAACCCTTGTTTGGACTCATAAACATAGGAATTTAGAATTTTCGCGTGAAAAAAAAAACTTGGAATTTGGGACTTCCAATTCCCAAGTTTAAATTCTATGAAAATATTCGTCGTTTCCCAATTTCTATGATTGAGAGCTTAAAAATAACAAATTCCGTATTCAATTTCTCTGTTATTTTAGGTTAACCAAACAAGAAAATTCACAAATTCTAGAAAATAAAATCTTGTCAATTCAATTTCCGTCATTTTAAAATTTCTTAGTAATTTTAAATTTCTTCGTCCAAACATATGGTTACATTGTATTTTTCTTTTACAGTGCATATGAAATGCGGGTCGGGTTTCGGATACAACCCTGCATTCAAACAATAGCTAAAGCCCTTAAACCCTGATTTCCCAAAGTTCAAAACTTTGCACCACCAAAACTCTGGAGTCCAATGTCAGAAAATCTTAAGCACCCACTCGAACTAGATAGCATCAGCAACTCCCAATCTCCCCAAAGGCCTTCAAAGATTTCCAAACCCGCCGACGATCTCAGCGACGGCGATCAGGAGTCACAGCAACCGCAATCGATGAGCCAACACCCTCGAATCCAGCGATATCTTCTGGCAATCGAGTACATTGGTACTCGCTTTTCGGGCTCGCAGCAGCAGTCCAATTGCCGCACAGTTGTTGGCGTTCTTGAGGTGATTTCTGTGGAATTTGAGATTGAATGATAAATGCTCAATCTTTTTTCGTTACCAATGAAAATTTCATTGCCCTTGAAGTTGTTTTGTCCTTTCATTTCCTCCGCTTCGGATCGTTGCAGTTTATGTATTATTCGTGTTGAGAATTAGTTCCATATTGATGAGAGAATGGACCTTGCATGGGCTAAGAGGTTAGGTTACTCTCCATATTGCCAATTGGTTTTATGGTTGAGAATTAGTCCCACATTGATGAGAGGAGGGACCTTGCATGGGCTTATAAGAGGTTGGGTTACTCCCCATATTGCCAATTGGTTTTATGGTGGAACCTCAATTTCTTCCATTCGAAATGCTAATTTTGCTGCAAATCAAGTGGTTGGTTAATTGATCTTTTGATTTTTGTAGGAGGCATTTCGTAAATTTATTGGGCAGCCGGTTTCGATATTCTGTTCAAGTCGAACGGTAAGTCTACTTGGGACTTTGTTGTCTTTGGAATTTACTATTGCTGGTTTTCTTCGACTTGTTATCTCATAAGAAGTATAAGATTAAGAGTATTAAGTTTCACCTTGTCGTCTTTATTTTCTAGCAAGCGTTATATTAACTGGGAGATGCGGTGGATGTATTCTCTTTTGCTGTTGTAGGATGCTGGAGTCCATGCCTTGTCGAATGTTTGTCATGTAGATGTTGAGCGTATTAGCAAAAGGAAGCCTGGCGAAGTGGTATTTCATTTGAAAATTAATATGTTAACTTATAATACAACTGCATATAATTGACGGGGCAAGTGGAGTGAAATGCTGTTAAATTTGATGTTTATCAATCCATTAAGAAACATCATATTCTGAAGCTAAAGACTAGGCCTTTGAGTCATAATTAAATTTCAAGGACTTTTAGTTAAAGAAGTGCGTCGGTGATAATTGTTGTCTTTTAATAGCCCTATTTTGGTATTCAGTGTAGGTAGAGGATCATGTTTTGCATGCATACACAGAGGCACCCTCATATTTGAACAGCTCTGGTTGATTTCAAAGTTACTTTTATTTTGTTGAAATGCAGTTAGAACCCCATGAACCTGCAGTGGTAAAAAAAGCAGTGAATCATTTCTTACAGGTGTGCTTTCTTTTGATTGTTCAAATCACAAAAATATCAGATGGAGACTTTGTTTGATTGTATATCTGGAATTGCGGATTTGAAACCATAGCCAATATATACTTTATAGTTTTATTTCAATGAGGAGATCCTGACACTTCGTTTTTGTTCCATCAGAAGAATGAAGGTGACGTGATGTTGATAGATGTCCGAAGTGTTCCAGCTGATTTTCATGCTCGATATAAAGCCCAAGAGCGCACGTAGGTACTCATGAATCTGAAATTACGTAAAACAACTGCAACCTTAAGTTATGTCTGGGGACTCATATATGTTCTTAATGGTACGCATACATATTTTTCCATGCTTACTTGACTTGTAGAATATTCAAGTTAGTCTGGCAAATGTAAACTAGATTGCAGCTATCTGCCATTTTACATGGTATGGTGGTATCCACCAGATAAACTTCTGTAGAATGGATCATAACCTTTCAATGGTTGAGTTACAGTAAGCTAATTTTGTTTAGAATATATAACATAGCAATATTGTTTTGGATTGTGTTTGAATAATGATGTAGTTAGGCCTGAGATTCAGGGGCCATACATAAATTTTTTTTTTTTGCCTTTGTTGAAATTTCCTCAGGTACTTCTACCGTTTTCTGTCCGGACCAGAGCCTTTGTCAACTTTTGAAAAAGACCGGGCATGGCATGTACCTGAGGAGCTGGATCTTTGCTCTATGCAGGTTCCTTTGCAGTTTTGGCAAATATTATGTTTGCTCAAACTATATCTGGTCATTAATTTTTCATCTAATGCAATTTCCTTGATTCAAATTGATGCAGGAAGCATGCAAAGTTCTGGTTGGACATCATGATTTTAGTTCCTTTAGGGCAGCAGGTTGTCAGGTTGTTCCTTACCTCCTAATTAGTTAGGCTTTAATGTACTTCCCATTATTTGCTTGCTGATACTATACTATGAGGTTTTTGTTTCTTTTCTACCCACAAAAAAAAAAAAAAAGTATATGATGAGATGTATCTTTATTGGTTGATAAAGCATCTGTGATATTCCCGTCTCTTTATGGTCTTTGGTATCCACTGTCTCTTGAGATATTCCTTTTCTTAACCTTCATTCAGATTGAGGATGCATCTGTGAGTTAACGTTCACCAAAAGGTTGGCAAGAACTTATATGTGACATAGTAAATTCACATATAATACGCTTATTATACATGTAAGTACGTATTTTTCAAAAATACTTCCGTTTTTTGTAAACGTTTTAATGATTCTTAAAATTCAACCTTTTTTATAACTCCAAAGTATTAGACACGTACGTACATACGTTTTGTGTGTAATATATTATTGAAGTATTAAAAATAAATAAATATTTTTAATAAATAAAATATTAAAATTTAAAAAAATGGCCAAATTTTTCCAAAGTATTTTTTTTAGTAAAGTTGCGGAATAATACATGTACTTATTTATTTATGTAGTATACCCTTTCCGTATTTTACTAAGTACTAGGAAAATATTTCAACAGGTAACTTACGTAATTAGGAAGATATTTCGAAGTGTTGAATGCTTTACTATTGACATTATACCGTAGCATACTCATTCTAGCTTATCTTGGATATTCTTTCCTTTTATTTCCTGTATGTGTTTTATGTGTTTGATGTTCTCTAAATTAAGGAAAAGAATAATGTTTTTAACTTATGTTATTTAAGGCAAAGTCGCCGATCAGAACGTTGGATGAACTTAATGTTTCTGAGGTAGTGTCAATTCCTTGTTTTCCATCAATAATGGAGAGGAAACAGAACAATTTAGTGGAGAAAGATCCTCATGCCCACGCTAACAAATCAGAGACTGATACACCCTCTAGTTTCAATGAAGGACAAGGATTTGGCGTGAGAAAAAAACACCGTTGCTTTGTGGTAACCGCACGAGCACGTTCTTTTCTATACCACCAGGTTGAGTTTCTTCTTCCTAAACATCTTGCTTATTATTTATTGTATGTGTTGTATGCTTTCTTCTTGTTCCTAAACGTAATTTTTCTTGTATTTTTTTTTTTTTTCTTTCATTCACACCTGCTGTTTATGTTATCTTGACTCCTGTTCATAGGGAGAGGGTAGCGTTTCTCGAGTTTGCACTGTTTTTGGTTACTTTTGTGTGTGTACTTTGCTAGCCTAAAAGTACTTCAGTGTTACCGTCCCTAATGACAATACCACCATACCCCGTAAAATAACTTAACAAATCTATCATTAGCGAATTCGGACATAATTAACAGGGATTTATTTTCATTATATGTATTACTTGAAATTTTTGTTCTCCTTGTTGAGTTTTCAAAATTTTATTTTGTATATCTCTCGTATAAATGCGTTGTGCCCTCTTTATTTAGCACTGTGTCATGAGTTCTACAGAATCGTTTAAGTTCTACCACACTTATATTTTGGGTAATTTATTAGTTTTTTTTTCTTTTCAAATGATGCCAACCGAAACTGAGAGTTATACCAAAAATTGATTGGAAATTCATCTTGGAGTCTATTTATAGTCTATCTACCTCCAGTTCAAGCGGTTTACAACCTATTTACTAAGGCTGTTGAGATTTATGCAGGTTAGACTGCTTGTTGGTGTACTCAAGTGCATCGGCACCGGAGATTTAAAAGTACCTGATGGTGAGCAGCATCGATTTTGTTCTTCGTAATTTGATCCTACTCCTCTAACGAGCTAACCCTTTTTTATTTCCTAAACAAATTGGAATTTACAGTCGAGAGGATCTTGAATGCAAAGACGGTGACTGCTGCTAGTCCCATGGCACCTGCCTGTGGTCTGTACCTTGGACAAGTGAAGTACGATTTGCCATGAGATGAACACGGCTACTCTGTCAGATGCTTGCGGTGGACTTCTGTGGAATCTTCAGAGAAGACGTGTCCTCAGGGGTTGCATGGAGGGCAAACGTTCTATATTTGCACCAGTTCATCGGACTAGTGCGTGAATGTACCAAAGCCTACAGTATCGTACAGTAGATATTGGTGATTCAAATTTCAGGGTTATACTCGTCGCCAATTTTTCAAGCCTACCGCGCAGACATTGTCGACCCAAATTTCTCAGGAAGTTCATAAACACAAGCATTTTTTAATAGTAGATGTCAAGTTGATGGTTAGAAATCGATAGCGGATTCCATGAACACTCTTTTATTTCCGTATTTAAGGTTTGCCTCGTTGTCGATACTAGTAGCTCCTTTTTGCCGAGTACCAAACGTGGGATGTGATTAGGCTTGACCATTTATTCCACGACCATTTTTTTAATTTTTAATTTTTAATTTTTTATTTAAACGATATTATCTACATTAAAGAGAGGAGATGAATTTAGCCTCACAATAGGTTAACAATAATGTGGCTTAAATTCGCTTTTAATGAGAATCATAGCTAAGACCTATCACTTACAAGTGAAGAGGAATATCACTAAAGTAGTACTATTGCACAACTTGTTAACCCAACAAGAAGCGGCACAAATAACAAGTTTCGGGTTAATTTGTTGATGTGTCGGATCATTATTGGATCATCGGTTTAAGAACCCATTAACAAGTCGGGTCATTTTCAGGTCATCCGTAAAGATATCGTTTGCCAAATCAATAGGCATGACAATTTCTATGACACTAGTCGTTAACATTGGGTCTTTGTCGGATCATTTGTTAAGAGCTCCTTAAGATAACCGACTTGACACGACACGATCTGTTGAGATAATCAGTATAATCCAAAAATCATACAAACACAACCCGTTTTCGAAGACTAGATGTGAGATGACACTAGTACATGTTGAAAACAGACTAAACCAAAAATCATCAGCCCAATCAGTTTTACCTCCATGGATTCGGATATGACTGAACACCTAACTCTCCTAGTTTAAATTAGCTTAGTATAGACCATTGCTTGTATAAAAAACAAAATGACCTGGTAAAGTCATACACAACGATCCTCTTTGAGTCCTGACAACCAACTCCAAACATTCACATTACAAAAATACTTACTATGAAAACAGTACACAAGTCATGCACAACATTAGTCATTGAAAGAGATCCGAAGTTTGAATCTCTTCTCCTCGGAAACACAAAAACAAAAAAAAAAAAAAAAAAAAAAAACCAGTTCTAGTTTAATACTTTTCTAGCACCACTCGCCACAAATTCCACAGGATTAAACAACCACAGGCACGAGTTTTGCCTCACATTGCTAGAGTGCCAAACGATGTCAGATAACTACATATACAATGGATATAAGATTTCCATATGCTCCTAAGAGAGCCAATTTAGAATCTCTTGCTGCTACATCATTTGTAAATAACGTATTAGGTCTCCAGCTTGTCCTTGGGTTCTGACCAAGACTGACCAGTATGCAATCGGAAAATCTCAAGCTATTACTTCCCAAACACAAGTAGAAAGAAAGTAGAGAATGACAGGAACTGGAAGACTACCATCTAGAACATTTGTAGCCGAGTTTCCATCCTATTGCTCGATTTTCCATTACGCATCAGTAACAACTAAACACTGGTTTGCACAAGCATGCATGTACCGAGATATGTTCAGTTACCTCATATGCCCAAAAGATAGGACCTACTTCATGAGCATGTTAATAGCTGCGTGAATGGAACTGGTACGAGAACTGCGATGCTGAACCAGTGAATGGGGTCCACTCCAGATAGACTTACTATTGTTAGGGAAGAGAGTCCCACATAGGTCCAAAAGCATGGGATTCTCAAATTGCAGACTTTCATATGCTTTCACTTTCTTATGCCTCCTTTCTTGCGATTCCTGCGACTGAATTAGGCCATGAGTGAGTAATTTTCACATGCACCTTCAAAATTGAATAAAGTTTCAAATGCAAATTTCAAACCTCATAAAAATATAAAGATTAAAACGTGCTCCTTTTGCAGTGGCACGTTTTGTTAATCCTTTTGCAGTAGCACGTTTTGTTAAACTTCACAGTTTAGACTAAGACTGTTAAAACAAATACAGAAAAGAAAACGATGTGTATCCATTGTGACCTCGAATCTGTTACTTGATAGAGAAATTCTTTTGCATTGTTGTTAAATATATGTTCAACCAGGACGCCAACCATTGTATCTCCTGCTATATCCGGTTGCCCACTTAAGTAAAAATATTTATAATAATTTGAAGTGTATCTACTTTCTATTGGTATGAAGAAAGGTGAAGGTTCTGTAATATCTGGATGTTATTTACGAAAAGATTTTTCAAACATGGGTGATGCCAAAGAAAGCAAAATATTATACCTTAGGTTGCTTATCTGCTACAAGTCCTTCCTCCTGTTGCATTGATGTATTATCTTTGTTTGTATCAGTTTGGACTCCTGCGGAAACCTCTGCTGTTATCGGTTGTAATTGTTTATTAGGCTCTTCTCTTGATTTCTCAAACTGCTCTAGTGCTTCACCATTATCTTCATCTTTCATCTCTGTGTCACTATCTTCTTCCTCATTCCCCTCATCATCATCATCCTCCTCCTCGTGCTTCTCCCCTGAAGGACCATACTGCTGCTTGGATACCCCCATTTTCACATCCTCTCCTTTTTCTTCTACCTCCGCATCTGCATTGGGCTCCAATGATCCATCCATATCCGAAGATGAATTCCCACCTGGACTTTCCGCAAGTGAAGATTCCTAAAGAGAGATGATTCAAAAGTAATAAATTAATAATCATCTAACAATAATAGTAGTATTACCAGCAGTAGCAGTAGCAATAATGAAAATAAATACATCAATAATAGATAATAAGAACTTACATTAACCAAGTTTGTAATTTAACTATCAAATGTCTTTTTTCACAAGTAAAAGGCAACTGTCCAAGGCAGTCCCTTATAATGTAAAACCTCAAAGTATAATTATTGGTGATGGGAGATACGTCTTAAGGGGTAATCACACAACACCCTGCTTTCAAAATAACATACACTACAACCCCAAGGCAATGGGAAAATTAAGAAAAATGGCAATCAACGATTTCAGCTCTATTGAAATGCACCAAAAAGGTGATGAGCTAATATTAGGCCTCTTCTTTTCAATAGCTCACAGGTATCCACTCTCCCTTGAGCCATCCATGCTAAAACTTGCACATCAGAGTACTTTAGCCTACTAAATCATCAAGGATGGACTCCAAGTAGGAAGAGGCAGGTTACCAATCAATTGACTAATGTAAGTAAGTTTCTGAAACTGGGTCCAAACCAATGACAAAAGAAAGAAAAAAAAACCCACAAACTAGCTATGGGCTCACCCCACACTTACAGTATGCAACAAGCCTTTAAAGGAAAGGCAAAAAGAAAATACTCAAATATCAATGCGCTTGTCCTCCTGGAAATACTCCCTAAGCATGAAAAAAAATTAGCCAATAGTTTCTTCTCTATCTCTTAATATTCATTTGTGTATGGCACAAGATGCTCCAATCAATATTAAATCAACTGGTTATACTACTATTCTCACGAAAAATTACAGTTCAGAAAAGTCCAATTTCGAATTCCTGTTACTCTTCCTAATTTCAATACTTGTACACAAATGAAAACACCCTCCAAAGAGCAGATCAGATCTGTAAAAATTAACACTGAATGAAAATTGCAATTTAATTAGGGAGTTTTGACGAAAAGCCCACGGTACTGTTCACTTTAATGAAAAACCACATTTTTACACTAAAAAATCAATCCTGGTACTATTCACTTTACCCTTTATTTGGTCCTTATCATTAAAACTCAAAGTTTTCAAGCCCTGTTCATTAGTTTTCCAAAATTTTTAAATGTGAAATAAAGAGCTAATGGTGAATTAGCAAAGATTTTACTAGTTCATGACATCTCTTAAAATTCCTCATATAGTTTTTATGTATTTACTAATTTACTTAATTACATACTTAGCAATGCATCTGATTGCAGGAATTCAAAGGGAAAACCCACTTTAATAATCATTTTCTGAATGGATCCATTGACTAAAACTTCCAATTTACCTCTTGCTTGAGTTCTTGAGCAAGACTATTATCACTAGCTCCATGGCCCTTTGCAATTTGATCATTCTCCTCACGCTCCCTTCTACGGCGCTTTAGAACACAGATAGCACATAAGCAATCCGCTTTATGATGCCTTCTGAAAATGGAAGAAATCTCGAAACATAAGAAAACCTTTTTCTAGTATCGCGCTATAAAAGTTAAGAGATCAAATTAATATCATTTTGAAGTTGCAACACTGCATGCAATTTATCTGTGTTTGTGTTCATTGCATGGGGAGAACTGTGGGATGTGATGTTCACTTCTAAATGTTAACATTACAAAAAATTAAGGGAATACAAATTACTATACTACAACAATCTTGAGTACAGTACCTGCATACACAATTTATAAGAAAAAGCAACTACAACAGTTTTGGTTGACTTTGACTCGCATGTATCATATGAAACATGCCTCTACCCAGGCATACGCTATAACAATCTCCCAGAACCCAAAAATTCCCTCCACCTCAAGAAACAGGTCAAATGGATTAAAACATCATTGTTTTGAGAATGCAATAAACGAAAGGAATTACATGGAACCAGAAAATTATACAAGGCATACCTAAGCTCCTCAGCACAGAAAAAAAAAAAAAAAAAAACACATTGTTTATCGACTATAAGAAAATGAAACACAGAAATAAATACAGTGAATGAGAAAGCAGATGTTGTTAGCATCAGGAAATAAAACATCCCCTTGCATAATAATAGTGTGACACTGTAATCAAGCGTAGCAAGGGAAAAGCCTTTTACCACGGCTTTACAGCCTTGCCCAATTATTTGCTAAGAAGGGACTCATAGTTAGTTATACTATGACATAAATATGCTGGTATGAGCTTTGGAACCTACTGCCCAACAACTGTAATGGCTATTGCTCGCTGGTATAAAAGCCATTAATAAATCCTCTTGTAATTTTTGGTTCCTATTAATAAATCGCTGTATCGTTGCTTGTCAAAAAAAAAAAAAAGGGCATTTACCGGTAATTACATATATTGGTAAGGAAGGTGCAAAAACCCTAAACCCTAAACCATAAAAGGAAGTTTCTCAAAATTACTACACTCAGAAACAATCTGCATATCATATTGATTGATAGTTTCAAGGAACAAATCAACACAGATTAAGATGTAAAAACATACCCATGACCTTTTCGTGTTTTCTGCTTTGATTGGCCACCTTTAAAATGTACTTTTCCCTGATCAGATGAAGCCATTATCTCTTGAGGGCTTTCAACACCTAGCATGAAGATAATTAACAAAGCTCAGGTAGCTGTCATAAACATGGACACTAGGGACTCCAAAAATCTAAACCAACCAGAGAAGCCACCTGAAGCAAAGTCAATAGCTGAGCATAGCTTTGCATATTACAAGCAGAGAAACCCATCAACTACATATAAACTTTCAGAGCAAACTATTCGCTTAATTTTTAATAAATTCTCGGATCCAGCATAGAATACTTTGGCATTTTAGCAGACATTACGTTCAATTCTTACATTATTCTTTTCAACAACTACAGTTCGAAACATGAACCTACAATTAGTCATATCACATATATCCAATCAAGGAGCGGTCATTATTTACATCCTCTTCTTTCAATAAGGTTTCACAACCATTGCCTTTAAGTGCATCTTGTAGTTCTTTATTACTTCCGGGATCAATGACTCTGGTAATCTTGCAATAATATATGGGTAGGTAATAGGTAAATTCCCAGAGAAGGCTATGGTATTAGCATCCAAAAGGAGGTTGGTTGTCAAATTCAGGACAGAAAAAGAAGATTAAAAAGTATCAAGAAGGGAAAAGGCAAAACTGTAAAACCCTCACCATTAGTTCCTCTTGGTTGTCCATTATACAACCCGGCTGTAGTCCAATACTTAGTGAAATTCTTTTTCACCCGCCTCATAAGATCCAAAATGTAGTCACCTTTACTGTTATACTTATAACAATTGTTCCAAATGTATTCAACATCTCTGAAAACATCCTCAGAATTATTATACTTGCCACCCTGTTCAAGATTGTTGCATATGGTTCCAAAATCCATTGGTGTATCTATCACATCAAAATAATCCTGATTCCAGACAAACCCCATGCCCACAAAACAAAACACAATGCCATTAATAAAAGCATGAAGAAAAGAAAATAGGTATGATACAGCATTCATAGCATAACATTCAGAAACCAAACCTCAAAGAGATGAAATGGAGCATACAAAAAAAACCTACCAAGGAAAAAGAAAAGGTTCAAGCTCAAATCTGTGTGCAATGTGTATCTGACAAGAGTCGCATGCAATAAACATAAATAAACTATTCAATAATCTTATCAATATAGTTCCTCGAAACTAAGCACTTTTGATGGACTTGAGTCACAACGGGAACTTGTAGGAGTCTTGTGATCATCCAATTGAGGCACACAGAAGTCTAGCAAATAATCGGTATGCATATGCTTTGCACATTAGGGAGCATGGTTACACTTTGAAAACATCCATATAAAATCATTTCGTGATTCTAGCTCTGAAGACCAACGCATCAGGCCCACTTGTATCACATCCCATTAAAAAGCATATACGTAAAACAATGGGCTATACAAATGAATCAAGCCTCAGGCATAACAAATATAAGGTAGTATCCAGCCAAGGAAACAGAATCTGGTGCCACAACCCTCTGAGAAGCCCTCAATATCCCAAAAATTAAAAGGAGTAAAAAATCAGAACAAGCTTACAATGCCTACTTCATGGAAAAGGAACATGCCCGATAGAAGAGAAGAGATTGAAAAGCATTTACAGTTCCTAAAAATTAACAATTTAACAGAAGATTTGTTGAAAGCAACCAAAATTTTTTCTCTTCTCATTAGTGCATACTTTGTGAAAAACATGGGTATTCAACGCACCATGAGCAGCTGTTTCCTTTGTTTCTGTAAACATGGGTGACCAACGTATCCGTGCTTCATAGGATTTAGTAATTTAAGGAGAATAATGTATTTTGCGACAATGTGAGCTGCAGTTTAAACTGCCTATCAAGGAATTTTCAGAAGTTCTCTCTTTTAGGGACTGTAGGAGTGTTATTGAGGATTTTTCACCTTTTTCCCTTACTGCTTTGCAATTTTCACCTTCTAGCTCTGAAGACCAAAACATGCATGTACATTGAGTACAAACGAAAATCAAACTTACAGGTATTCCCAAAGCTTCAGGATTCACAGGGACATTAAAGGGTTCAGAAGCATCCATTTTCATCACCTTCCTTATTATCTGTGTACGTGATAAGTGAAGACAAATATAAGTACGTACACAAAAGCATACTTGAAACAGAAACCGGTGACACTAAATTAAAGGTTTACATGACCCAAAAGAAATACGATCTATTTCAAAATTCTCAACATACCGTCAGTGCAGTATCTAATTCTTGCTTATTATATCGAGAACTTTGATCAGCCATCTTTGATTCTCTTTTATGTGGACTCTCAGTCGGTGCAGGAACAGGATCAGTACTGTGGTTGACACTAGACCCCAACACCTTTGATGACTTAATCTTTATACCCCCAGTTTTCTTCGACGTGTTCACAGAAGCACCAACGTTTACTTCATGCAATGAATTGGCACTATCCTCCATTTTCTCAGAAACCAGACCTTGTCTTTCCAAACCAACTTGTTGGCCACTTCTATCTGTATCACTTTGAGTGTATGCATCTGATGATGTAGGCTGAGAATCCATTGTTCTCGAAGTCTTAAGCTTCACTTTAACTCTTCCCACTGATTTCCCAACCCCCCTATCAATTGAACCGTCAGGATTAATATTGGCAAGATTGATATGCTGATCAGTCCCAGTCGACGAAGGGGTATCAACTTCCATTCCAGACTCATACTTATTCTCGTAATTACCGTCTTCATCCATATTTGTACCATCCTCCAAATCTACAATAGCCCCACTTGAAACCGCCTCATTTCCTCCCCCCACAGACCCTTTGGGCTTTCCTTTCTTGTTCTTTCGCTTCCGCTTCATTTCCTAACCAAAAAGTAAACTATCCCTGCTCCACACTGCACATACCACAGAATTTCCAATTCATTCCACAAAAGCTATAACGATTAAGTCATAATTTCATACAAGTTCAACTTTTTAAGCAAAAATTAATAATAATAAATAAATAAAAACCAAGAAATTAAGTTGCAATTGGGGAAACCAAAATATAAAAACTTTCAACTATTCGGTCAATTAGAAACTTCATTGTTAATGTTAAACGTCTCGAATTTAAACAGATCTAAAGCATTACTAAACAACCCAAACAAATAATCATTCTTATTTTTTTTTTTCCAGCACCTCTCTAACCCCAAATTCGATCAAAGCAACACAAAACCCTAAAAACAAGAAAACCAAACAACTGCAGAAAACCCTAGATTCCTCAACACCCAAGAAACTAATAAAAATTCAAACTTTATTCGAACGAGGAAGAGAAAGATACTGTACCAGTGCAGGCAGCTGATTATTTGAAGAAGAAAACGTTTCGCTGTGGTTTT
The DNA here is from genome assembly GCF_041283825.1 of Pyrus communis. Classification (NCBI taxonomy): domain Eukaryota; kingdom Viridiplantae; phylum Streptophyta; class Magnoliopsida; order Rosales; family Rosaceae; genus Pyrus; species Pyrus communis. Next base: position 1,009,713 of record NC_142579.1, read on the forward strand.
TTTCTACGTTTCGTGGAGAAACTTTTGAAAAACGGGTATAGCGCGGAGAGTTTTTCAGTTTCCGCGAGATGGCGGAAGGGGAAGTTTGGAGAGCGATAATGTATAGATACTGTTGGGCCATCTAATTGGGCTAAAATGAGCCCATTTGAGGGTATTCAAATTCAACAGGCTGGGGAGAGTTAAAGGTGTTTTGGGCTAAAATTCATATTTTCTCCTTTTATCTTCCTTTTCAAAATTCAATCAATTTCAACTCCAACTAATATTCCATCAAGTCACCAACTTAAAGCCTTTGATTTTGGACATATTTTTGCTCACGACACTAAAGTGACGGTGATACTCAATACATTATTGATTATTGATTATTGTTTGATGATTTTAATTTAATCTATTTGTCTCACTAATCTCAAAATTTAAACTAATTTGACGATAACTAATCAAAATCAAGCATAATGATGTTTTAGGATTCATATAGGACTCCACTTAGTGAAATAAGACTTTGTTGTTATTTAGTGTAACGATATGCATGCATATGAGTTTAGATTAGGGGTGGGCATGGATTGGTTTGGGTCCGGTTTTGGGCCAAAACCAAAACCAAACATACCTAGTTGGTTGGGCAAAATTGCCTACTGAAACCGACCAAGTTGGATCTAAAACCGATAAGGTCGGTTAACCGATAGTGGTGGGTTGATTTGGATTGGTTTTTGGTTTGTGTGAAGATGATAGTACATAACAAATTCTTTTTCCAAAAGCAACATAACGTATCACCAATATGATTGATTGCTTGAAGGAAAACACAAATAATGCAGCCAAGGAGAGCACCAAAGAGCATTTGCTACCTTCTCCAAATGGTGACCTTGTTTTCCTTTCATAATTTCATTGCTCTCTACTTTTTAGGCACAGAAAGGTTGCCTTTTCTTTTTGCTATTTGCTTTTTGAATGAAAGGAAAAAGGATTCTGAAACGAATCGAGTTTTATTTACATGTGATGGATACACAGTAACTCGTAAATAACTAATTATTTATATTACTACACGTATTAATTATGATTAAAAAAATAAACCAAACCAATCCGTCGGTGCGGTTCGAATGGTTCAGTCGGTTCTTTTTCTAAAATGCCCAGCCCTAGTTTGGATACTACAATAGTTTTAGGTTTCGATTACTACTACATAGTATTATTAAGGAAAAATTACACCTAAGGTGTACTTTTAAACTTTAATCTTGAACTGAGACAATGGTTTTTAATTATTTTAAGAAGAGACAAATTTTAATGCACTTGTGTTAAGTGACCAAATTGCCCCTCTTCTGTTGGAAAGCTACTAACACTAACGGCAAGAAGTTGATCTTTCATTCCAATTTGTTCTGTTTCAATTTCATTCCGATTTCTTTTCTTTTTGTTTTTTAATTTGATTCAAAAATTTGGGTTCATATTTGATTTCGCTCCGTCTCCGGTTCTCACCAATTCCACAGATCCTAAAAATTCGAAGCCCAAATCTCCAAAACCTTCAGCCCCCGAAGCCGCGGATTGCTGAGACCGTGCTGTTTGCAGTTCCGAAATTGGGCAGACGCAAGGCTGACGATGCAGGCTGCGCGCGAGAAGAACAGTGTGGCAGCGAGCTTGAGGCGCGGTGCATAGGACCTTGGATTGTTAAAGTTGCAGTGGACTGGAGCTTGGTCCTTCGCGAGTTGCAGAGGGAGTACAGGTTCTGGGTTTTTGCAAGATACTATTTGAGTTTTATTGGTGTAGGGATTGGTAATGCTGCCAAGGTTCTCAAACCCATGGGCATTAATCTTAAAGATAAACGAATTGTAGTGAATTTGTTGCTGTTCAAATTCAATTCATTCCTCGTGTAAAACGAGTTTTGGAGCTGTAATTGCAAATTGGGTTGAGTAATTAATATAAAGATAAGGATGAACGAATAATATAGTTAACGTCAAGATGACTCACTTTCCAAATTGGTTGAACAAATTAAAACGTATAAGACCTATCAAAACTTGATTATGCACACAGATTTATGCCAACTGTGTTTTTCCTATCAAAACTTGATTATGCACACAGATTTATGCCAACTGTGTTTTTTATTTTTTTATTTTGTCAAACGATAGATTTTGTTAGATTAGATGTTAAGTTAGTCGCTGACAGGAACCGTCTTTCTAGTCCTTTACTTGCTATCAATATATAGAACTCTAGATTTCTCAAGTCTTTGCACAATTACCAAAAGACACATCTTTGTCTTTATCTAAATTTCTTTAGATTTCATTTTTATAGAAAAAATGATGCGAGGTATTGAGGCATTTGAAGACCAAGATGAAGTCAGTTTGTCACTTGCATTTTATGTATAACATTGCGCATTAGGGTTCTGAATAGTTATAATCATACCAAACGAGTCTTTAATTCTCTCAAATTTTGCTTATCAATCAATGTTATGTTTACCATGCGTGTTAAGATTAATTAATTAGATGCTCTTTGCGGTTGAGTTTGAATCTCTTTTCTTAAATCATCTTTGTGAAGTAGATTTGTTGGCTCAAATGTCTTCAACGACAATTTGCTACGTCGTCAATGTTTAATGTTTGATTTGATCAGTTCATCAACTAAGATTCAAAATCTGATCATTTTATGTTATGTATGGCCGTGCCTAAGGGCATGTCAGTTAAATAGATTCTTCTTTTTGATCAATCAAAACCCCCGTTTTCACGGTTTAGGCTGCTCCCATTTCACTCGCCAAACGATTTTCCGAAAACAATAACACCCTTGCTGCTGATTCTTTGGCTTCTATCGGTTGATCTTGCCATCACCAGCTGCGGTTCTGGACAGCAACTCTAAAAACAAAAACTAGAGGTTAAATTTCCGTTAAAATGTCCATAAAAACCCTAATGATCCATTGATACAATTTCATCAGTTATAACTGAACAAAAAATCCACTAACCATCCATGGCAAATTGAACACATTCATCTAATTCACAAAAAAGCTTTTGATGCGTCAAATGAAATATAATACTATGATCCAAAATATATTACTTCAGCTTCTTGATGGATAAACAGAACATAAACATAGCTGATATGGATTTCATCTTCTAGGTCGGGAAGTCCGTGACCGACCTGAGAAAAGAGAACAAAAACAACAGTTGTTACAAACGAATTGAGCATCAAAACATATCATGCACGAAATGAACCAGAGGGCGTTCAGCGAGTAATCTCAGCGATAAACTTGAATTTATGCAATGCAAGCCACGAGTGAATTTATCACCGGTAAACAACTAAATGGAAAACTAATTTGAGGAAGGACCCATCAAAACTATTAAATTTGCACACTTCATAAAAATCATCGTTTCTACACAACAAAGACACAACGCCAAAATTTCACTAGGAAGATGCATGGCAGAGTATTTCAGAAAACCTTCGTATTTGTCAAACCAACCCAGATACTACAATATAAAGAATTATGAAACACTTCATTAACTTATTTATCAATGAAGAATTATGAAACACTTGATATGTTATGGTGCCTCATTCATATTCTTCCCTATCAGTCTTTTACCAGACAAGAAAATAGAAAATTAAATTCTCAATGCAAATGAATCATACTACAATATAAAGTATCAAAATTAGTAAATCCGTTTTTCCACAAAAACTTATGCAATAACTCCTTAGAAAGTAAGTATTCAAAGATGCCTACCATTTCGAGAGAGTTGATTTTCTGTAGGCCTCTCAATCTGGGAAGGGGGTTGCATATGACTAGTCAACTGTACTAGTAGACCTTCAAACCGACTCATTTGCTCTGATAGCAAGCCCTCAACCCGACCAAGTTGCTCTTTCAAGCTCTGTACCTCAGCAGCACTTTTTCGTTCAGACTCCTCTTGTCGCTGCTTTGATTCCTCAAGTTGCCTTTTAAGTTCACTGACAATAGACGATGACGATGATGATGGCTCCATTAACTCTTTACGTGTTACACCATCCCCGTAACCACGCACCCTCGACGAACGCTCGGGTCCAAAAACCTTTACAAAAATCTCATCTTCAGTCATCTGTGAGTTTTCCGCTGCCATTTGAGCATAAAGTCTCTTGAGCTTCGACTGCGTTCACAAAATGGAACAACTAGGAAAAATTAAATATTATTCTCATTTTTTCACATAAAGAAGAAATGAAACCAAACCTATATGGAACTCAACATACATAATAAATTAACTAAAAATTAGGTATGCTTGCATTTTTATAATTTAATTCCAGGTTCAATATATACCAATGCCTCCTGTGAAGCTGGATTTGCGGCTAGTCCATCAGGCCGCACATGGGTGAGTTCCCAGAAAAGTGTACGGCCAGGCTCATTTCCAGTCTTATTTTTCTACCAAAAACAAAGAGAACAAGAAGAAGTAGAAAGATGAGCAACTCAGTAAGATATTACTAAACACAAGACAGTGAATAAAACAGGTCATTACCTCTTCCTCACGGATTTGCGAGAAACTCTTGGAGCCAGATGTGTGAATAATGTTATTTTTGGAACCATTCTCCCTGTTTTGCTTACTAAGTACCTGCATTTAAGGAAAAGACCATCAATGTATACAAATAAACAGAGTAGAGAACTAAAAGGTAAATAGGAAAAATGTAAAGTTCTTGATTTTTTTTCTCTTGTTATCTTCTTTGATATGTAACATTTGGCAGTACCTGCCATTCAGGTGAGCTCCACAAATTTACAAGATACTGCCAATCATCCTCTGCAACATTTGGTGGTACTTTTTCACGTGCTTCCTCAATCGTCTCACATGTTTCATAGCACGTCTTCTTAAGGTGATGCCGATAACTGTGGTAGGATCTATGAATCTGATCCAACACCCATTTCATGTGATCTTCAACTTTGAAACGCTTCTGAGGAACATGTACGAAGAAATATTACACAATGAACATGCAAAAATAAGGATTTAAGGGAAAATTAATTGGTCTACTGTGAACTACTTCCAAATTTTTTGTTGTACTGACCAAGACATGTTCAAATGCCTTCTTTTTAATATCAAATGGGATTTCCTTCCATGACTTGACTTGTAGGGGTATCTCCCGTGTTTGCCTAACCAGGGCTGTACACTCTGATTTGAAAAACGTGGAGCCTTCACCTACGGCCCTCCGGTTCTTCCAGCTGATTTCGAATCTTTCTCCAGGAGGAATTTGAGCTAGTTTAAGGTTACGGGTAGGTCCTCGTGTCTTCCTTTTCCCCACATTAGAGCTTGGTAAAACTAGAAAGAAAATAATCAAAATTTAATAAACAGGAAAGAGGTAGCCTTCAGTGGTAATGAAATATATAATATGCATGCCCCATCCTAAGTAAATATCATAAGAAGCAATTAAAAGATTAGGGTTCATTTGAAAACGATTCTAAGAGGACCAAAATCACTTTTAGGGAGTAGCACCTCCCATGCGCTTCTTGGTAAAATTACTGAAAAATTATTTGTAGAGAAACACCTCCCATGTGATTCTCCATAAAATGACTTAAAATTATTTTAAAGTGATTTTATGAAGAAGCACAGAGGAAGTGCTTAAAAATATTATATTATTAACATTAATCAAGTGTGAATATAATATTGATATAAAATGAACTCAGATGTAGATTCTTATGGTCTTAAACAATATACTTAATATACAAATAGTATGCGGAAAAAAACTTGAATAATGATGTCTACAAAGGTTCTATCGATTTAGAAGATTTTATCTGCACACACCTATACACGGTGGGAAAAGTGATAAAACTGTGTACGTACACACTTAAGTGCGAGCACTTAAGGAATTAATCAAAGTCAATCCATATTTGATCAAAACCACAACATGAAACATGCAGTGACAAAAAAGTTAAACCATATGTAATACAAGTATCATTCAAGCATGAGAACTACGAAGCCTTTATAGAACAATTCAATAAACGTACTTCCACGATAAGGTTTTTGTGCAACTGCAAAGTTACTTCATATCAACCTAAAGTTGCCAAGTTTAAAACAGGACTAGCCTCTCTGCAAGCAAGGGTAAGGCTGCATAGATCTGAAGCCCACAACAGAAAGAGCCTTAATTGCAGGTTTTCTCTCTTTCTTAACCTTATATTTTTAGAATGATAATCATTTAAAGACCCCCTATTTTGTTGATAAGTTTATCAGAGCTCAAACTTATCAAAGGCAAATGCATGTATGAAATGCATTGTTTATCAGTTGTTTAAGGAAGATAGCTAATTTCTAGGCATTCTAGCAATAATGCCATTTACACATTTTGGCTAAGACGTGCGCTACTCTGCTGAGGCTTATGCTTATACTATCTGTGGTAAACTGACACTTCTTAAATAAAATAATAAAGACCCAAAATGTCTCAAGTCCCTAACACAAATAATGAGAAGTAGTGGAAACGGAATGGATGAAATGGCTTCTCTTTTTGGAATTGGTTTTTGAATGTAGTAAACGGTCTGTGAGTTATGTTTGTTTTGTTTCTAAGTTTGAAGGATTGTTGAATTATATGGTGTTCGTTGATTACTAGTCAACATACTTTTAACTATAATGTATTTTTATTATTATTATAATTTGAGTCTCAGCTTACCCTTTCACATTTTTAAACATTTCCAAATAAAGTAACAAAATAAAAGGAACATGAAACCTTACCATTACTTGTCCCACATTCTTTACTACACAAACCAGCAGCTGCCCAATATTTCAGGAATTTCTCCTTCACCCGTTTCATAAGGTCCAAAAGAAAGTTACCCTCACTGTAATAGTTGGTACAGTTCTCCCAAATGTATTGGACGTCCTTGAATACATCCTCCGAGTTTGTATACTTTGTACCATTTTGAAGATGGTTGCAAATTGTTCCAAAATCCATTGGTGTTTCTATGACATCAAAGTAATCCTGGTTCCAGACGCCACCACACCCACACCCAAGGGAAAAAGAAAAAAAGTAGAAAATAAAACAGTAAGAGGAAGAGGAAAATTATAAAAGAAGGCAGCAACGCATTTCAAAACACACGACATATATAACACCAGTGTGGCGTTGCAGGTCTGTATGTAATAACATCAAATAAAAAATTAAAATCATCTCTCAGAAAGCTAACATTTCCAACTTGTGAAATAGAACCTTAAGACTTTACAAAAAGCCTTGTTTTTCCTTTTTGAAAACATATTCTACATAATGTCTAGAACAGCATACAAACCCTAATGTGCGTTCACTTGCAGATGTATGTATGTATGTATAAAATAATATGGAGAACAGAGACTTTTTTTTTTTTTTTTTTGGGAGAAGAAACGAAAGAATTTTATATATAAAAGAGGGAAGTTGTGTAAGTGGATAAGAGTTCCACCTAGAACTGGGAGTAACGAGCAAGGACCTTTAAGATAATGCTAATTACTCATGGTAAAGCTAAACTGTATCATTTAACGGCTGCTAACAAATCCCTTAGTATAGAAGACAGAGAGAGAGAGAGTAACCTCTAAACGCATAGGATATCCAAATCTTCCAACAATACATTATTCTGTTTCTGACCACAATTAAGTGCTTTTCAGGCTTTTACTGCAGCGGTTTTTGGTACTTTTGACCCTGACTTTGTAACCTTTGTTCTATATACATTAGGCATTACTTATTATGCAAGCAAGATAGAAAAAGTACAATAATATGTATATACAAATACATAAATAATCAAAACCGATGTTTTCATACAATCAAATGAAATCAAATCAGGTTTTTTGACCTACTTGGTAAAAGAATGGAAATATATGTGTGCGCCAATAAAAATAATAGGTTTTGACTCCAGCTTTTGCTTTCCTCTCAAGCCCAAAACCATTCTTCACTGCAAGCCAACCACACAAGAATAGAGGCCCCAACCAAACTATCCCACCCCTCACTCTCTCTTTTGACTGTGAACTGTTATAGGAAATGAAAAAGTGAGGGAAGTCGGAATGCAAGGAGGAGCCGCCAATGCTCAATTGGAATTGTCATGATTTGAAGAACATAGAAAGTACACCTCCCACCTTGTGATGTCTCTTCCTTAGATGGATGAGTGAGCACTTTGGAGCAATCACTAGAGATAGATATGACGCTCCCCCATGTCACGTCCAGGTAACAGCCTCCAACATTCAGCATAAAAGAGTGCTTACTAAGCACTTAGTTTGTATACCTAGATAGGTAACTCATATTATAATATAGTCCCATGCAGACAAAACAAAACATTGAGGTCATATTTCCACAAAATTTACAAGCTTAGTGGTAAGCTTGTATCATTCAGTTTAATAATGCATGCCAAACACTCATTGTATATACTTAGATAGCTAAGTCATAGCATTAATATTATACTTTGGTGCAGACAAAACATCTCATTCAGGTAATTTTTCCACTAAATGTACAAGCTCTTAGCGATAGTCGAGCTTGTACCCCAAAAGCTAGTTTCTTACATGTTTAACAGGGTATCTCGATGTACTTATTGCTAGAAGCCACAATCCCTTTTTAAAAGCTTTTTAAACGCAATAGACATAAAAGACAGTACAGAACCGGAAGACATATTCCAGAGCATTATATCATGACGATCACCATGTCATGTTATCACTTGAGAAAAACAGTAAGACAACACACAAATAGAAAGTCACACTCACAGGTAACCTCAGAGCTATTGGATCCACGGGAATGTTGAAAGGTACAGCTGCATCCATTTTCATAACTTTCCTAATAACCTAAAAGTAAAATAATTTGAGAACATCAGTAAGTTCAATCACATTAAGCACAATCTGGTTAGATAAGCTTGCATAACAAAATATCTGATTAAGAACATACAAGAACATAAGCAGGGCCTAAAATTGTAAACCAAAATGTTATAACAGAGACCAATTACAAAATATTCATCATACCGCAAGGGCAGCACCCAATTCTTTCTTGTTAGAGCGAGGTTCATGTGTAGGCGATTCTTGCTCATTCTGGAACCTACAGCTAGAACCCGAGACTGCCAATGGACTCACTTGCGCACCATCAATCTGCTTCGATGAGTTTGCCATCTGGTGATTCACTTCACCATACCTCTTAAGCAAGTTCTGCACTGTCCTATCCAAAGAGCTCACATTTTGATCCCCATCTGACCATTCACTCCTCATTGAAGAAGAATCACTCCCCGAATCAATCTCCAATTCGGGGTTAAATTCCTCATCATTGCGGTCCTCATCATCAGTTTTATAATACTCAAGAATATTATTTCCTTCTTCAACATTGTGACTTACAAAATTCAAGAAAGCATTTTCTCTCTCATTGACCACTCTCTCACTCACCACCCTCTCACTCACCACCCTTTCACTCACCACATTCGGGTTCTTTCGCGGCCGTCCTCTCCCCCTGCACGCTTGTTTCCGCTTCATGATCTACCAACAAACTTCAAAAAAATTACAAATCAAAAGAAATAAAAAATAAAAAATCAGTCAGATCAAACTGGGTTCCTCAAAAATATCTCCAACTAATTCAAACTACAAAAATAAAATAAGAGCAGTAATTATAAGCTAAAAAGCTCCAAAATTGATTAATTCGTTCAAATAAAAAAAAAATCCATCAGAAAAATCAAAAGGTAAAACAAATGAGAGAGAAGGAGTTACCTTCTTCAGTATCGAATGGATCGGAGAGATCTAGGGTATGGAAGATTTGGGGATCATCTTGCTTTTCTGTGTGGAATCATGGTTTGATTTGGACACAGAATCTCGGCTGTAACTGTAAGTGTGCGCTATAGATGTTGCAGGTAAAGCCTATGTTAGTTGGGCTCCCGGCAATAACTATGGTTACATTTTCGTAACTGACCAAACCAGATTATTGTCACTAAAGATATTTTTAATTACAATGAAAAAAAAATGGAAAGTGAGCATTCGATTCTCATTTCGTAATTAGAGCAACTTCATCTTTAAAAAATACGGTGGTACACAGTTTATTTAATTTATTCAATGAATGTTTGTCAATTTAATACACTCAATGAATAATTGTAGTATCCCACATCGTCCGTGAGGGTGTGGTCTTTGGGTCTTATATGTACATGCCTGGTGGTACCCTTTGAGGAGGCCTTTTGGGGCTGCTGCCTGCAAAAACAAAACCGTGCGGTAGCCTGGTGTCTGCGACCAAGTCCAAGCCAGGAATGCCAAAGCGGACAATATCCTCAAGGCGGGAGACCGGGATGTGACAATTTGGTATCAGAGCCAGACTCACGGTCGTGGTGTGCCGACGAGGACGTCGAGCTTCCTAAGGGGGGTGGATTGTAGTATCCCACATCGCCCGTGAGGGTGTGGTCTTTGGGCCTTATATGTACATGCCTGGTGGTACCCTTTGAGGAAGCCTTTTGGGGCTGCGGCCTGCAAAAACAAAACCGTACGGTAGCCTGGTGTCTGCGACCTAGTCCAGGCCAAGAATGCCAAAGCAGACAATATCCTCAAGACGGGAGACCGGGATGTGACAATAATGATAAGGTCTAATAAACAGTAATTTATTAAATACATCTCTACCCGTAAAACTAAATAGCTTAATCAATTTTATTAAAATATTATTGATTTTTATTATAAAATAATAAATAATTTTAATTTTAATTTTAATTTCTAACTTTATAAAAAATATTATTAATTTCTGATATTTAATTTATTTATTTTAAATAAGAAGAAGAAAAGAAACGAATTTTATATAAATGCTGTGAAACAACCTCAGAGTCGGCTTCCCAAAAAAAAGGTCTTTTATCATCATCTGAACTCTCCAAAATCTACTTGGATCTCTCTCCTCTTCTTCTGTGTCTGTCTGCGTGCACGCATACCCCAAAAAAGCTCCTCCAATGAAGCAGACCAGAGCACGCCAACCCACCACCCATGCCGTCAATCCCCATTTCTTTCTATGACGAAACGACCCTTCTCCTCCCTTACCACCGCCACCTTCATCATCATCACCGCCACCATCCTCTCCGCCGTTATACCACCACCAGCTCATGCCTTCGGTTCCGGCTCCACCCTTGTCGTTATCTCCGCCTCCAGCACCGTCTACGGTGTCGTGTCAGAACAACCGCGGCAGCCCATCATCTGCTACCGCCGCGGAGAAACAGTCGCAGTGGAGCCCAACATCTCTTTCTCCGCCATCTCTGGCGCACGGACCTCTCTTTGCGGCCTCCGCTCTGGTGGATACAGCCTCCGATGCTAAGACCTGGCGCAAAAAAAAAAAAAAAAAAAAAAAAAATTCAAGTGGCTGACGTCAGCCTGTTACGTCAGCCTGAGGTCATGTACGTTGGTCTTTAGCTCAGCATGTTTTGGGCTAACCTATGGACTGACTTGGGCTGGATGCCAGCCTATTTAAATAGGCTGACAGGTTTTTAAGGGGTGTCAACCTATTTATCCTGCTTTGAACTAGCCTATGCTTCAAGTGGAGTTGCTCTTAGTAGGATTATTTTTGGTTAAGCTCCTTAGAACTTGATTTGATTTCGATTCCAGTTTGCACCATAAAACTCAAAAGTCGTTATTTTATTCCCGGAAACTTGATTTCGATCCTAATTTGTCATCTGAAATTGAAAAATCGTTACTTTACTCTCTGAAACTCAATATTCACTTTACTTTGAGTTGTTTTTATGTATTCTGTTAAATAATTGTTCAGCCAACTTATGCAACATAATTAAGGCCTACTTAAGGCTGACTTGACATAAGTTCACATATCCAATGAAATAGTGTCACGTAGATAGAAACATAAAAGTAAAAGAAAATTTAATTTTCAAACATTGTATAACATATTAAATAAAGTAAAAAAAAATAGCAAAAGCATTTCTTAGGAAATCCAGTCCCTAGATTTCACAGTTTAAAATTACGAATTTTGTATTTCGTATTCGTATTCAATGTTCCCTTGGACATAAAAGAAACATTCTTTCTATTCCTACCATTTTTGGAGGTGATTGAAATAAATAAGCGTTCTTAACTAAAAAAACTCCCGATGTCATACATTAACAATAAAGTCTTATCACACTAAGTGAAATCGACTGTCGTAGAACACCACTGCGCTCCACTTTACAAAACCCTGGTGTCATAAAGAAAGAAAACACGAGAAACTACTGCACCAATCCATTGGTACAAGTACGTGAGTTACAAATTCAACATTTATCCACGTAATTCACACGACACGTTTGGGCCATTGAAAGTAACAAATAAATTACTATCAGGTTCTTAACGGAGATGCAATACACAAATATAGCTGATGTGGACCTCATCTTCTAGGTCGGACAGTCCGCGGCCGGCCTGAAAAAGGAGAACAAAAAACAGTGGCTGTTACAACCGCCAACACTAAATGAATTGAGTATCAAAACATATCCTGGACGAACTGGACTGGAAGCATTCAACTAAGAGCAATCTCAGAGATAAGGTTGAGTTTGCACAGAGCAAGCCCGACGGTTAATTTATCTTCGATGAACAAGGACCCTGTTCAAACTATTACATTTCCACCACTTAATAAAAACGCGTTGCATGTATGCACTTATAAAATAGGCATCCAATATAGGTGAGGCAAAAGGCATTCAAAAATGCAATCTCCTTTTATTTTGTTTGCTTTAAATTTTTGTTTATAAAGTTAAATATATGCTTCTGGTATTCTGCCATCCCTAAAGCAACTCCTCAAGCCAAAGAGGGTCACCAAGATGTATGCACCGCCATCTACATGCCGCTTTAGAAACTAATGGAAAATTAAATGACTGCAAAAATTTATTAAGATGAGGAATGAAATGGGAAAAAACACATAGGCAAGTATGATTTCACTAGGGAGATGCAGTGGTAAGGAAAACAAAGAGCAAACACAGCGGCAAATGTTCACCATGGAGATGCAGGAAAAAGTATTTGGGTACGCAGTAACATCATACGATGTTGCAAACTTATGGTATTAGTTAAACCAAATCAAGTGCTGAAAAATGATGAAAATGACACCTCCTGTCGCCATTCTCATTGATTCCACACACTACATATTTACCCAAGTAGGATGGTGTGTTATTTACGGAACCTATATCTTCATTAACAGGACTATAAGTAACATGTACCTAAACGTTGGGATGGAACCTCTGAAGTCACAGAACTTCAGCTCCTTAAACACATATAGCCATGGTACAAAGCCACAACATTTTACAAAAACCAAAGGCATTTCTTATGACACGGAGGTCGTGATATAGAACAGCATACTAACTCAACCTTCACTGAATTCTTATCATCAGTGAAGAATTATGAAACACTTATAGTGGTGTCCGACTCATACTTTACCAACCAAGAAACAAGTAGAAATGTCAATGCAAACGAGCCATACTTCAATGTAAAGTATAAAAAGATTGTAATTCCTTTTTTTCCAGACACCACATAGCTAATTCTTTTTTTGGTCAACCATATAGATACTTCCTGGTAAGAGTATTAAAAAATGCATACCTCTTTGGGAGGGTGGATTTACAGTAGGCCTCTCTGTCTGCACAGGGGAACTAACTTGACTCGCCAACTGTACTAGTAAACCTTCAAACCGATTCATTTGCTCTGAAAACAAACCCTCAACTCTACCAAGTTGCTCTTTTAAACCCTGTACCTCAGCAACACATCTTTGTTCCGACTCCTCTTGTCGCTGCTTTGATTCGTCAAGTTGCTTTCTGAGTTCACCCCATAACTCTTTGGAGGTTATACCACGTTCCCTCTGCGGACGCTCAGGTCCAAAAACCTTTTCATAAATCTCGTCTTCAGTCATATGCAAGTTCCCCGCAGACACTTCAGCATAAAGTGCCTTGAGCTTTGACTGGATTCAGAAAATGGAAAAACTAAGTGAAATATAAGAACAAAAGAAAAACAAAAGTATACCGAACTCAACATACATAACTAATTAAAAGTTAGGTATGCTTGCATTTTTAATTTAATTTTCGGAATCAGTATACATACCAATGCCTCCTCTGCAGCTGGATGGGCAGCTTTTCCATCAGACCGCAAATGGGTGAGTTCCCATAGACGTATACGACCAGGGTCATTTCCAGTCTTCTTTCTCTATCATTGAACCGAATTAAAAAAAAAAAAAAAATTGCAAGCAACTCAGCAAAATATCCCTTAATATTTAAACACAATATTCACTGGACAATACAGGTCATACCTCTTCCTCGTAGATTTGCGAGAAACTCTTGGAGCCACAAGTGTGAATTAAGTTATTTTCTTTGAAACCATTCTCCTTGTTTTTCTTACTCCATGCCTACATTTAAGGAAGACAATGTATGTATAAAAATAGAACTAGGAAAGAGTAGAGGAACTGAAAGAAACATAGAGAAAAATAACTTGACTTTTTCCCTCGTTGTCTTCTAAAATATGCAACATTTGGTTGTACCTTCCATTCAGGTGAGCTCCATAAGTCTGTAAGATACTGCCAATCATCCTCAGCAACACTTGGTGGTACGTTTTGCAGTGCTTCCTCAATTGTCCCACATGTATCATACCACAACCTCTTGAGGTAACGCCGATAACTGTGGTAGGATCTATGAATCTGTTCCAACACCCATCTCATGTGATCTTCAACTTTGAAGCGCTTCTGAGAAACATATATGAAGAAATATTATACAGTAAGCATACAAAAGGATTTGAGGGAAAATTAATTGGTAGATAGTGTGAACTACTTCCTTCCAAATCTTGTGTTGTATTACTAACCAAGATACGCTCAAATGCCTTCTTTTTAATATCAATTGGGATACTCTTCCACGACTTGACCTGTAGGGGTATCTCCCGGGTTTGCCTAACCAGGGCTGTACACGCTGATTTGAACAATTTGGAGCTTTCACCTACAGCTCTCCGGTTCCTCCAGGTGACTTCAAGCCTTCCCCCAAAAGGAACTTGATCTAGTATACGGTTAACAGTGGGCCCTCGTGTCCTCCTTTTCTCCACATTAGAGCTTTTTAAGACTAAAAAGGAAATTAATCAAAAGCTAACAAAAATGAAAGCAGAAGTAACCTACACCGATGATGAACCACACACTATGCATGCCTCATCCTCACAATACAACATAATGGGCAATTAAAAGATTTATCAAAGCACAATCACCACAGGCAATGTATGTATGAAATGCATAGTCTATGGAATCTTTCTCCTACCTCTACCACGGGATCACTGGTCAATCCAATCCATTCTCTACCAATCAGCGGTCAAATATTATTAACTATTTATTTATAGGAAAGTGTTCTTAAACATCAAAACAGAATGGATAAAAATCTATAATATATGAAAAAAGAAATAAAAATAAAAGGTGAAAAACTAAGGGATACCTCATAGATAATGATTTTATACCTTGAGAACTCAAGTTGAAACATATGCTGAACTGCCAATTCAAATGTTCTACAGTCTATAATTTAATCTTTTTGTTCGTAATTAATTATGCATGCAGGCATGGATCTTTTTACATTTCAAACCATAAAACGAAAACCTAGTAATCCTATGCATTCACCAACCAATTAAGTCTTTAAAACTACTGCATTAGCATACAGGAGCATTCCATCGCCCAGTACATGTACAACAAACCAAAAATCACTAAAATCTTGTTAACTTTACTTACCAATTGATGTAAAGCATTCAATCTTATGCGTACTTGTGCCCACTCATAGAAAACATATAAATTTACAACAAAGAGATTGCATAAATGACAAAGAAAATGACCAACATTGTATAATTGCATAAATGACATCCATTAAGTTTATTTTATGCTTAACTGCCTACCGAGTAAAAATTTTATCACCAAGAATAACAAAGAGGGTTTTGTTGAATTGTACCAGATTGGCTGATTCATATGTTGAATGATAGTTGACATTTTTTAACCATAACATAATTGTTATAGTTTTGTTATTATAATTATAAGGCTTATGCCCCTACACCTTTCCATACGGGGCATCAAAACGCCATGTCTCGTGCTTTCGTGTTTTAAAACACTGCAGGATGACTAGAAAAATTAACAGAATAAAAGTAACATGAAACCCTTACCACTTCTTGGTCCTGGTTCTTTACTGCCCAAACCAGCTTCTGTCCAATATGTCATGAATTTCTCCTTCACCTGTTTCATAAGGTCCAAAACAAAGTTACCCTCATTGTAATAGGTGCAGCAGTTCTTCCAAATGTATTGGACGTCCCTGAACACATCCTCTGAGTTCATATATTTAGTACCATTTTGAAGATGGTTGCATATTGTTCCAAAATCCATTGGTGTATCTATGACATCAAAGTAATCCTGTTCCAGCCACAACCACCCCCACACCCAAGAAAGGAAAAACAAAACAAAGTACATGATAACACAATAAGAGACAGAGAAAGAGAGGAATTGTGAAAGAAAGATAGAAACGCATTTGAGAACACATATGACATGTTAAACAGCTATGTCACATTGCGGGTCTGTACGTAATAATATCAAATAAACAATTAACTAATTACGAACATCCCAATAGTTCCAACTTATGAATTAATCTCAAGACCTTACACTCAGGATAAAGGCTTTGTCACTCTGTTTTGAATACATGATATTCTACAAAATGTCCAGAACAGGATAAGAACCCAGACGTAAAATAGCTTGCACATCTATATATACAAGAATACACTGTGTTTCTGACCAATTGTTAAATGCTTTCGAGGCTTTTAATGCAGGAGTTTTTAGTATCTTTGACACTGGCATTGTAAAAATATGCATTACGAAAATATGCATATAGAAAGACTCACAGGCATTCTCATAGCAACTGGATCCACAGGAGCGTTGAAAGGTACGGATGCATCCATTTCCATAACCCTCTTAATAACCTAAAAGGTGAATAATTTGAGAACAGTAGTAAGTTCAATCACATTAAGTATAATCTGGTTAGATAAGTTCTCATGGAAAAATATCTGGTAGGAAAATCACGTTCATTGTTGAAAAATGAAAGTAAAAAGGACTACACCTAAAACTGTAAAACCAAAAGTTTACAACAGAAACCAACTATAAAGTTTCAAACATACCGCCAGGGAAGCACTCAATTCTTTCTTGTTAAAGTGAGGAACATGAGAAGGCACCTCTTGCTGATTCTCAAAACTAATCCAGGAACTCAAGCCTGTCAATGGTGTAGTTTCTGCGCAATCATGAGAAGGTGTCTCTTGCCCATTCCGAAATCTACTTGAAGAACCCAAGCCTGGCAACGGAGTGGTTTGCACAGGATTATGAGAAGGCGCCCCTTGCTCACTTGAGAATCTATTCCAAGAACCCAAGCTTGTCAATGCCTTATTTTGTGCACGATTATGAGACGGTGCTTCTTGCTCATCCTGAGATATACTCCAAGATCCCAAGCCTGTCAATGCCTTAGTTTTCGCAGGATTATGAGAAGGCGCCTCTTGCTCATTCCTAGATCTACACCAAGAACCCGTGCCTGTCAATGCCTTAGTTTGCAGACGATTATGAGAAGGCACCTCTTCCTCATTCGGGAATCTACTCCGAGAACCCAAGCCTGTCAATTGCTTAGTTTGCGCACGATCAATCTTCTTGGACGATTTTTCCCTCTGGCGGCTTTCTTCAACATACTTAAGCAATTTTTGCACTGCCTTATCCACAGAGCTCACATCTTGATCCCCGTCTTGATCCCCACCTGACCAGTCGCTCCCGATTGAAGTAGAATTACTAGCTGAATCAATCTCCATTTCAGGGTTAAATTCCTCATCGTCACGGTCTTCGGGACTAGATTCATAACACTCAAGAATATTTCCTTCTTCAACATTGTGAGTATTGTGATTTACAAAATTCAAAAATGCGTTTTCGTTCTCATTGACCACTCGCTCGCTGACCACCCTCTCACTGACCACTCTTTCACTCACCACATTTGGCGTTTTCCGTGGCCTTCCTCTTCCCCTGCATGGTTGTTTCGTCCTCATGATCTACTAACAAACTTCAAAAAATTTAACAAGGAAAGAAAGAAAAAAACAACATCAGTAAGCAAATCAGACTACAATATCTAATTAAGAGCAGTAATTGTAAGCTTGGAAGATCAAAAATTGTTCGATTCGTTCAAATGAGAAAACAAAAAACGTTCAGGAAAAATTAAGCATGTTGTTACCAAAAATGCTAACATCTAAGTCACAATCTGAGCAGCATTGAAAGCTTAAGAACTTCGATTTCACTTCAAACCCACCAAAACGTATACCACCCCAAAAAACACGCATACTCTTTAGATTTAAGTTTATCTGAAGCACAAGGAAGGGGAGAGAGAGAGAGAGAGAATGACCTTTTCCTGGATGAACTGAATCGCAGAAATTAGGGTTTGGAATAGCTGGCCATTTGGGGATTAGGGTTTTGAAAGTCTTGCTTTTACTCTGGAGTCAGGGTTTGCAGGTACTGGCACAACGAATCGTGGCTATAACTGCAATACATCACGGTAGTACATCATAAAAAAAATGAAAACATCACGGCAACAACCATGGTTACTATAGACGTCACGGCAATAACCATGGTTACTCTTTAAAACCACGAACCACATTCAAGTTCCACTAGGCGCTCCAAATTCGATCAAATATAAGTCTATTGCATGAGTGATGTTAGAGAAATCATCTATATGAATTCTGATTTGGAAATTATATTGTATCGAATGATGGTTGGATTTCTAAAAACATAGTCTTTTTAATATTTTTCATACAAAAATATTGATCATTGGGTTTTGAAATAAACACACAATTTTCATTTTACTTTTTTCAAAAACTAAAAGCTATTTTGTTTTTATTTTTGACAATTTGTGCTTAGAAATATTTAAGATGATATATTTGATCCATGCATAATATCATGAAGAAAAATGACACAAATTATTAACAGTGGACACTTTTGTGCCCATTAAGGAACACCAAGTTAGAATAAGGCCTTGAAAAAGCCCAAGGGACATAAGCCCAAAAGGTTCGGAAGCCTGGGGAAGGACATGGCCGAGATCCTCGCATACCGACCTGGATGCCAGCCGACCAGGATAGGCTTTAAATGCCGATCGGAGAACACATGAGCAGACTGACAACTTCGTAACACGGATTTCTAGAGAAAGGCCTACTCAGATGTCATTCAAGCCACATGGCGACTTAGGGTCAACGTTGAAGACCCAAGATGGGACACAAAGTGTGTCGGGATAACGCTTAGGTAGATTAGGTTAAGTAACTGAGATTGACCGAGAGGAATATGCTACTTTATTCTAGGCCGACGTGCATTGAACTAGATATTAGTCACTTCACTGCCGAATGTTGTTGACAGGTAAAAAAGTGTCAACGAGCTAGTCCACGTAGAGTGGCACATTAAATGCTCACTGTACAATCAATTGAATTCAAGCAACAGTGGACGTAATTCAGGTTTTGTGGGGGTGAACCACTTACATCTTTGTCTATTTAAATTTCAGTCCAAATCCTAAAGCCCACCAAGAGTTATATATCTTTGATTGTTAGGTTTAAAGTATATTCGTGTCCACCTAGATTCATCTGGGTTTGACTTGCAAATTTTGAACGTTAACACAAATTTTTTACTACTTAGTTTTGGCAAAATAGGAGATGAGGAAAATATAAAGGAAGAATAATGAGTGAAGATGGGTGGTAGGCAATGGCGGAATGCCGGAAAAGTGGTTGGAGAAGGTTCTCCAGGTACCACATGGAGATAGAGGTCTATTATGCAAGCCTTTGATGCATGTACTAAAAGCACCCTTCCACTAACTTCTCGCCAAAATACCTTACTCGACATTCTTTCGCAGTCTTCACTCCGAGACCGCAACACAATACACGAGGACTTTATAGAGTGTTTTATATATCCTCCTAGTTAGAGCATTTCTAAGGGAGGTTAGCAAAGTTAGATTTGTTGTGCCACATAGAAAAAACGTAACTCCAACGAAGGTAGCAATCCAGTTAGCAAATTAAAGAATTAGCAACTGACCTTGCGTGTGTTTGTAAGAAACTTATCTCTGTTGCAGTCTTATTAGATTAGGAATGTGATTGTGTAAATCCTAGTGTATCTAGGAATATCTCTTATATTCCTATTAGGAGTTGATTACCTATTAAGAGTTGTAATCCTAAAAGGGTAAGGAATTAACATTCCTTACTATTATAAATAAAGGCACAATGGGGTAGAATAGAACACATTTCACAATTACACATATCTCTTTTTCTCTCTCTATGTCGCACCTTTCTCTGTCTCTATGGCCTCCGTAATCGTTCAGTAAATTATGCCTACAACATGTTATCAACACGCTCTTGATGCTGCACTAACAAGAAAATTTGTTCTTCAATCAGGGGAGATTACGTTTTTAATCATTCTTTTTATGATTAATCTATTATTTTATTGAATTGATCTACAGGCTATTGATTCAATTTAATTTTTCTGTGTTGAACGTGGTACAACACATTGAAGATACAATTCCGGCTTTCTGATAAGGATCTTTTACAATTTCAAAGGCTTTTGTAGTTTTCTGCCAATTAGGTATGCTTAAAATAAAGGAAGATATTTGAAATGACCATGAAGCATGAAAACATTCCCTATGATGCATGAACCCCCTACATTTATATTTACCTTCCGATATATATATTGTATATGTTTTATATATTTGTTAATATATATATATATATACATATATATTTGTTTCATGCGTTACGCAATTAAATTGCTATGTGGAATTGTGAGTCAAAGTATATTCATAAATTAGAAGCAAATCTAGGGTTTGTAAAACCTTAACAATTTCAAAAAAAAAAAGATATTGGAACTTTGCAGCACCACCACAAGGACCACCGTGCTGGCCTGAAGCCTAGTCGTGTGGAAACCCTCCTTGACACGATGTCGTTTGACGTCTCGGACCTTTGTCGAAGCCTTCGGGCTTCACTGCACAATGTGGACAACCAGGGCGTGTGTCTGGTTTGGTTTCCTTACCACGAGCCTGCAGCCCCGACCCACATCAATGCATGTTGGGATGGTCCATTTTCACCTCGGTACACGCCAGCAATTTGCTATTGAGCTCTGCCACTACCATAGCCCGTGCCTCAGTTAGTCAGCCCATGGGACTGGGCTTAGTACTCACACGCATAAACCCGCAGGTCAGCACTTCCCTGGGCCTGACTCGTGCCCCCTTCATCCTAAACCGGAAACTCAGTTGCAGCTGGGGTTTCCCTCGCGCCCGTAAACCTCTAGGCCTACCCTTGCGTTATAGCCATGATTGCTGGGCTTCTGTCACTCGGCCCGTGGCCTGAAGCCACCCCATGGGTTGCTATTGTAGCTACACCCGTGCCCAATGCTCACGGCACCCAACCCAATTTTTGAGTTATGGTATTTTCGACCCAATGCTATTATTTTTGCTTCTACAATCGACCCCGTTTGGTCTCAATCTATTGAATTAATTAAAAGTGACCTACAATCCATTAATCTGATAATGAATCCAAAATTATTGACCTGAATATCACTTTTGGACATTAACGATTCAATAATTTATTTTTATACTTCGAACCGTTGACATACTTTCGTAGTAACGAAGCTCTCACACTTGAGTTTCTTCAGAAACTCAAATCCACTACACTTAAATCAGCATATTGTGTAATGTGTTCTTGCAGGAACCTTTATTTTATGAACTAAACGTTCATAAACTAAATTGAACCTGTAGTTTCAAATTTAGTGCCTTTGAAACCCGAAGTTTTCATAAAACAATACATACATGAAAACTCGACGTTTTTCATGAAAACCATGTCTTAGAACTCGAATGTTCTAACTTTGATGCTTATGGATGATTCATTCCCATAGCACCAATCACAATCTTGTTCCTTTCAATTCAATGGATTGTTGAACCGTCACAAGTTCGATTTCCCTTATTTGGACATTTCTAATAGAAACCACTTTATGTGGGGTACAAGACATTGCCTGAAGCACACCATGATTATATCCATAAATGAGTACAATTATGAAGTTTATAAATCCGATCGAATTTTGACTGGAGAATACTTTTCTCGTCCTTCCATGTTTCTAACTCGCTCCTGAAGCAGCAGTGTATAAAGTGGAAGTTTACCAAAGTCTCAAATTTGATTACTACTACAAATGTGAAAGAAAGGTATGAACCCAGTTCGGTTGGAGTCTACCGAATGACTCAACCCAGTTCGGTCAAAGCTTACCTAATGGTGATGCCCTGCTTCGGTAAGGATGTATTGAAGGGCATATTCTACTTCAGCAGAGATGCATCAAGTGGTATTACTTTGCTTTGGCAGAGACCTACTGAACAGACCCCTCCAGCTTCGACTGGAGCCTACTAAACCCAAGTTTGGGTCTGTCTCTCTCATGATCCAATTTTGAGTTTGTTTTTAAAACTTATGGTAGAATTAGGGCCTGCCAAGGTGTGACATCATGCCCGAAGAGTGGTTAGGTAGGAATGTGGGGAAGTTAGTTGTCTGGATGAATGCGATACTACGCATACAAACTTTACACCTAAATCACATCTCTAACAACGACTTCAGGTCTATCCAACCTGATTAAAAGCATTGGCACGCTCCTCGTTGTATGAATGGTACTGCATCGCTATTTAAGGTGACCTTAAATTCTCTATGTAGTTGATTTTTTAAGGATATTCGAGAGGACAGTGATCATGAATGAAACCACTGAAGCAAATAGAGTGAAATATCTTTGCACCACCTCCAAAAATGAGCCTGAAGCTTGATTTAGGAACAATGTGTTGTCTCCTAACTAGGGCACACGCCATAGGTACCCGACCTGAAGCTGGGTGATTCGAGTAGTTTATTTGTCTTGGCACGACCATTTGGGACACTTAGGTCAACCAACGATGCTACGACGCATCTCCTTACTCGAAGTAAGGATTTTGTGTCTACAAACATACTTGCCAAATCCCGCTCGTTTGGGAAATTTGATTTTTATATCATCCCTTGCAAAGATACGAAACGTCTCTCTCTTCACAGTGGATTTAAGGGAATATATATGGACTAATCCAACCAAAATGTGGACCATATAAATACTTATGGTTTTGGTTAATGAATCGACAAACTGGTCACATGTTTGTCCACACACATTGCTGCTAAACCTCCTGGTTGATTAAGGGTTCACCACCCTACTTATCCCATAAAGTCTAGGAGACTGGATAATGCCGGAGAGTTTATTTCGATGGTTTTCGATAAAGTACTGCATGTATTTTGGGTTTATAATTGAACATCGAATTCCCATGTTTACCCCAAATAGCCTCACCTAGCAATCATAAAGCGCAATGTAAATGATTGCCCAAATTTTGGTAAACGTACCAAGTTTTCAGTTTCTGCCTAAGGCTATGCAATCTTGTACACGGTTATGTTGGTCCACCTTAAAGCTCATTGCCACCCAACTTATTTGATGTTACAGTTGGTTACTTGGTATGAACCCGAAGATTTTCGTATTTATGTATTTGGATGTGCATTCCATGTGCCAAGTTGCGCTGCCACAACGTACTAATATGGGTCCTCAAATAAAGATGTGAATCTTTGTCAATTATGATTCTCCTTCACACTAGCTCTCTTAGAGCCCTTGCATGCGATTTCTTTAGCGTTCATTTGCGGGTTGTCACTTTAATGAGACAGTCTTCACGCCGTTAAAGGGAGATAATAACGTCAACATTTATGGAAAACGACGCAAATTTGCGTGGAGATTGCCCATTATGTCTTATCTCGATCCCCGTACCGCACAAGTGCGCCGCCTCTGTTTGACGGTTTGGACGCCCCTGTTGGATGGTCCGGTACACCAGTGGATAGCCAGTCAATCTGTCTTGGCTTGGAGCACCACAGATCACTCGGTTCATAGGATTTACTTCCCTAGAAAAAGAAGACATGGAACAACAATGAATCTATACTTTATTGCTGTCTCAAATCATTTCCATCTCATGAGATTAATCAAGATTACTCCCGAGACTTAAAGTTCTTGGTCCAGTATACTAGTTTGGATAAGACAATGGAATTGAAATGAGATTACCATCGATGATGTTTTCACTTATATGGTAGCTACCGACATAAATGAAAAGCAATGATATCGAACTGTGTTCCGTTGATTAAGTGACAACGTAGAACTGATTGGACAACTGAAATTACAATCTAGGTCAAATTCCTTACTAAAGTGTGTGTTGGATCTATCGTTTCTACATTGCCCAAGGTAACCCTGTTGTATTACAAGTGGGAAATGAAGCATTATGTGATGAATGAAATAATGCAATATGATGCATGCCTTACGGTGCAAGGTTTTTCTCAAACGTCCTGTGATTGATAGCAGCATTGTGAAATGTGGTTAGTGTTTCTCCATGGGGATATAGATACAGAGATTTGCGTGTAAGTTCCTGAAGAATTACATGTACTGTTTCAAATAGTTCAAAACCATGGAACACCTTCTTAACTCGTTTTGAAGTGTTCACTTATGGATTGAAAAATCCGACGGAAGTGGTATACCTGTCTAAATGATTATTTGATCAGTTAGGGATATAAATTATGCCCTTATGTGTTAAACTATGAAGTCTTATTCGGAATTGCTAGGGTTATAGTTTATGTCGTTGACACGAATCTTACTAAGACTCCGGAAAAGATTGAGAAAACTGCCTAGCACATAAAGATGGAATTTGAGATGAAGGATCTTGGGAAAACTCGTTTATACCTTGACCTAAAGTTAAAGCATTTTTCTGACAGTATTTTGGTCTCTAGTCGAACTACACCCTGAAGGTGTCACATTTGAGTATACCTTTGATCGTCCATACGTTATATACAAATGAGACCCTTGAAGAGGTTATGGAATCCGAAATTCCATATATGAGTTCAACATTGTGCTTCGTTGTACTTAGCTCATTGTATTTAGACAGGACATCTCATTCGCTGTTGATCTATTGGTAAAGATGCAGCACCGTACCTACACGTATCCACTGAATTGGTACTAAAGACGTGCCCTGAAGGTACTATGAGGGCAAATCCCAAAACATCTCGAGCGGATTCAACCCCCTGATCCTCGAAATGATGTTTGCCTTGTTGTTATGCTGACGCAGGTTACTTATCAAACCCGTACAAGGCAAAATTCCCAAATGTTTATGTCTTTACTGTTAGGATATAGTAATATCTTGGAGGTCCACAATATGACCTTAGTTGCGAAATCTTTGAATCGTTCCAAGACTTTTCTCACTTCACTACGCCACAAGTGAGACATGGTTAGGAGTTCTTGTTGAGCATATTCGAAGTACTTGCTGTTTTTCACCCATCGTTGAGTCCCAACAATGATCCATGAAGATCATGTCGCATGTATCAACCCGACCAAGCCATGATACATCAATGAAGTCAACGCCAAGACATATTGCATCTACATCAGGAGATTGAAGTCATGCAAGCCGATCCTAGACAACCTTGCTGACCTCTACACAACATCCCTGCCGAAGTCAACCTTCTAGAAGTTTGTCTGAGGAATTGGTATGCCTAACTATCATATGCAATGCTTGTAGTTCTCATTTGGAAGTTCTGTCAAACTTAGGGGGAGTATCTAGAAGTATACTCACTTGATCTTAATGTACTTTTTTTCCCCTACGATTAGGAGCATTTTTCTTACTGAATTTTTGCTACCTAGCTAGGTTTTAGTGAGGCACCGTAAAGCTCATTTTCAACTAATCACTTTTGAATCAAACATGGTCCTCTACATCATAATTTTGCTCCGTTTCAAGAGTCAAGGTCTAAAATTGAAATTTTATTTCGATTTTATTGGTAGCGTGCGTGGATAACTTTGTTTTGGTTGATTATATGCAATGCACCTTTTGATTGAACATTAATCCAGTACCGTCATATAGGGGTTTTTCAAGTAACGCGGTATTCCCTATCCACTGCCAAAAGTGATGTAGAAGCCCGAAATTCAACATGGCTATTATTTTTCTCCATGTGGGTCGGTATACAATCATGTAACATTCAGTTAAAAACCATCAAAGACATCTTCAAATAACTGAATTGAGTGAGGATTTATGAGTGGATATTAAAATGAGTGTCGAAACCCAGAAAACGAAAATAAAAAACAATTTAAGTATGTGAATGCCCCATAAACTACACCTTCTTATAAATTTTTGTGATGAAACAAAATACCATACCAAATTTAATAATTAAGAGGGAGAAATATTACTATACAAAGGCAGGTGCTAGTACAAATCACACTACGGTAAAAAATTTCATCATTTTACGATTATTCTTCCATATTATTTGCGTGATATTAATTTTTCTAAGATGGAAGTCTATTGTTCTTTCTAGGAAATTTTTTTTTATTAATGACCTAGAAGCGAATAGACGTCAGAAGGTTCCTTGCTAACTTAGAAGCTGGAAAATCATGACCTGTATCGTACAAATAAGTCGTCGAAATTTGTCAACGTGATTCAAATATTTTCAAATTTTTAAATACTACTAAGCTTAGAAAATTAATACTTAAATTTTGCATTACATATTACTGTACTTGAACTCAACAATTAGGAGAAATTTTTTGATGTGCTGAGAACCCGTCTAATACACCAACTATCATAATATAAATGATTGAAATTTCTTTTCAATTATCGAATAAATTGTATTGTGATATTTTTTATACTGAACCGCGTTCCTTGCACTGAAAAATCTATTGAAAACTTGACGTATATATTACTGTATTGTGCATATATTGATCGAAAAAACAATTATTATATTATGCATTCAGATACATAACTTTGCGCATTTAAACGTGTGAGATAGCCCCTGAACATTGAAGATGTCAAAAGCTTGACCTAACAGGAAACTCCATGGAAATACTACCTTCCAAGACAAGCAACAACTACGTTCTTATCATATCATATCATTTTCCATCAACCTAACTCTTACCATCTCTCTCTCTATATAAGTCCTATGCACTCCCCCTAATTAACCATCCCAACAATCAATATTCTAGCTATCCCTATACGCCAAGTCTCTCTCATCCAAATACACCAACAATTGATCTCAAGATCACCACAGCTACAACCATATCGCTCCCTCCGCCGCGTCCACCACCGCACCTGCCGCGGTCGTACAATTAATATATATACATACATATATATACTTGTGCAGCTAGGCTGTAGCTAGCAAACATGTCTCTTAGACCAAGAGCAACTTCCACCATCACCCCTGCCGCGCCACAACCAACCTCCACCTCCACCTCCTCCTCCGATACAGAACCTGATGAAACCCCGAAAAGCCCCCAACCACCTCAACCCACCTTCTCCCAACGTGCCATCTCCCAAACCCTAACGAGCACAGCAAACCTAGCCAACCTCCTCCCCACAGGCACCCTCCTTGCTTTCCAACTCCTCATCCCAATCTTCACCGGCAACGGCTCTTGCGACGCCGCCACACGCCCCATGACCTTGATCCTCCTCCTCCTCCTCGCCCTCTCGTGCTTTCTCGCGTCCTTCACCGACAGCGTCAAGGCTTTAGACGGACAAGTCTACTACGGGTTGGCAACCACCAAGGGCCTGTTTGTGTTTGACTACCCGGATGCTTCGGGTTCGGGGCTGCCGGATTTGAGCAAGTACAAGATAAGATTCATTGATTTGGTTCATGCAGTTTTGTCTGTGTTTGTGTTTGGCGCTGTGGCTTTGAGGGACAAGAATGTTTTGGGGTGCTTTTATCCCACACCAGGCCATCAGACTCAGGAGGTCTTGGACATTGCTCCAGTTGGTATAGGGCTCATATGCAGCTTGCTCTTTATGGTCTTCCCCACCAGGAGACACGGTATTGGATTCCCTCTTACGCCTGGCAAATAACTGGGTTATCGAATTCTGAGAAATGTTATTTAGACACGCAAAATTGTCATTTTTTGTCATACTTTTGCGTGTCTAAACAAAATTATTGAATTTGTTGTTTAATCATTTGTTCTCCTTTGACTTCCAAATGCCCTTTGGTTTTGAGTGTAGTTTAATATTCTTTGTTAATAAGTCTTAATTTATTGTAGTTAATTACCTGGAAGCGTAAGGATTAAGGAACATGTACAATTGTCCATTTTAGCAGATCAAGAATAAATTAATGACATGTGTAATTTGATTCTTTCAAGAATATTGCGAGTGCTATTTTCTATTCTATATATGTGTGCATTTTCTAACGGGAGCATTTTTGCTCATCACTAATGTGGTGTATGCTTACCACCCTATTTATCATTGTTAGATGATGTACATACGCCACATAAATGATGATGAGCAAAAATGTACTATTTTCTAACTATTTCTATGTATAGTATTCAGCAAACTTAACTCGAGTTTATAAACAGTGGTCATCTTTGGGTTGGTCAGAATATAAGTGGTCAACTTTTGAAAGTTAGTAAATTATCTCAGAGTAATGTTAACTAGACTAATTTTTTAGATAAAATTTACAAATTCTAAAATGTGTCACTAATAGAAAATAAACATATTAATTAACACTTAAGTAATAATTCAATAATCAACAACCACATTATATAATTTACAAAGTTTAATCTAAATAGTTGATCTCCCTGGAATTACGTGTTTAGTTTATCTCCAATTGGTATGTATTGACTATAAGGATGAAACTGCATGACCAAGTCACTTAAAATAAACAATATTAGTTCATCAATGTGGTGAGGATGAGTCTTGCCGCAATGAAAATATTGGTCTTTTGTGACCGAAAGGTCATGGGTCCAAATCGTGAAAACTCATAAGCATGGCAGATTAAGCCATAAATCTCCATAAAAAAACAGCAAGAAGATGTAAGAACGAAGAACAGTGAAAATGTAAGAGTAGAGAGAATTGTATCTTGAGGAAGAAGTTGTTATATTGACTGAATGAATTAATGCTATCCTTTACAGTAGTATATATTTATCTAAAAGCCTAAAACCAAACTTACAGCTGTCAAAACTTATTAACTAAGATAGCTAATCACCTTAACCACAACTATACACAATATGACTAAAATGCCCATACACATATATCCTTGGTTAATACTCCCCCTCAATCTTAACTGGGGAAACCCAGTCTAAGATTGGTACAATGATGAACAAATAAAGGACTGTGTAAACCTTTAGTCAAAACATCTGCAACCTGAGCATCAGTAGGAATATATTGGACCCCTAGATCACCCTTTTGAACTCTTTCCCGAACAAAATGAAAATCAGTATCCAAGTGTTTAATCCGAGTATGAAAAACTGGATTAGAACACAAGGCTAAGGTGGAAAGATTATCACAATGTAGCACCGGTGCAGATGGAAGAAAAATATGCAGATCTTTGAGCACTAATCGAATCCAAGCTACATCTGCAGCAGCATTAGCAAGTGCTTTATACTCTGCCTCAGTAGAGCTGCGAGACACACTGCCTTGTTTCTTGGACTGCCAGGAAACAGGATTGGAACCGAGAAAAACAATATACCCTGTGATAGATCTTCTGGTGTTTATATCAGCAGCCCAGTCTGCATCACTGTAAGCAAGTAATTCCATTCGTCCCTGAGCAGAATATGTCAATCCACACTGCATCGTACCTTTAAGATATCGAAGGATTCGTTTAATCAAACAAAAATGTTCCTCAGTAGGAGTTGTCATAAACTGACATGCATAATTGACTGCATAGGCAATATCAGGCCTAGTGAAAGTCAAATACTGTAATGCACCCACCAAACTCCTGTAAACTGTTGGATCAACCATTGGTTGCCCTTCATCCTTCAATAACTGAGTATGAGGCTTGCTCGGAGTTGAACAAGGTCTGCAATGCAACATGCCAGCCTTATTTAGAAGATCAGTGACATATTTTGACTGATTAATGAAGATATCACCATTATCTCTGTAGGTTATTTGCAAACCCAAAAAATAGGTTAACTTCCCCATATCTTTCATATCAAATACACTGTCTAAATCATCAATAACTTGCTGTATCAACTTGGAGGAAGACCCTGTGATGATAATATCATCAACATACAATAGCAATATCACTACATCAGAACCACTGACCTTCACAAATAAACTAGGATCAGAATGAGAAGATTGAAACTCCAAAGTAGGGAGATAACTTGTAAACTTGGCATTCCAGGATCTAGGAGCTTGTTTAAGTCCATATAGAGACTTAAGTAACTTGCAGACATGAGTAGGATATAAAGAATCTTGGAAACCTTGAGGTTGTTTCATAAACACTTCTTCTTGTAATTCTCCATGAAGAAAGGCGTTCTTCACATCTAACTGCCTTAAATCCCATTTGTTCATTGCTGCCAGGGATAAAACTAGCCTTACTGTTGTATGTCTGACCACGGGACTAAAAGTTTCTTCATAGTCCAAACCATGTTCTTGACTAAAACCTTGAGCAACAAGCCTTGCCTTGTACCTGGACACCTTCCCATCTTGATCCTTCTTGATCTTATACACCCACTTGCTGCCTATGACATTTATGTTTGGTGGAGTTGGTACTAATTCCCAAGTACCTTGTTTTTGCAAAGCTTCAAACTCTTCCTTCATTGCATTTCTCCAATTCTCCGAAGTAACAGCTTGCTTGTAATGAGTTGGTTCGGAAGACTCATGAATATCCAGTATAGCAGTCAAACCACAAAAAACAATATCATCACCAGATGATGAAGAAGATGAAGTAAGACAAGAAGAAGAATCTGAATTCATAGAAACAGAAGCACAATAACCAGAATAATCCTTCCTTTGTATAGCTCCACTTTTTAATCTTGTAACCATATTATGCTCAGAAGGCACATGAATAACAACATTATTAATCCCATGATCATTGACAGCAGGAAGAGAAACAGAAGATGAACCAGCCACATCATCAGAAGAAACAGAAGATGGAACCACCAGAAGATCATATGTAGAACAAACATTAGGAGATAGATCTTCAAAATTAGAAGTTACTTGAATTTGGGAAGGGTTATGGACAGGCAACCTTGGAGAAGAAGAAGTTTGATGAAGAGTAGTAGTAGCTTGTAATGGTAATAATGCTGAACCCGATAATGAACCAGAAGATTGAGAAGAAACAGAATGCAGATTCACAGATTGAGCAGGAACCACATTATTCATCTCATGTTGCGCATAACCATGTGACAACACTCCAGAAACGACTCTAGATAACTTCCTTTGGTTTGATGAAATAGGCACAGAAGAAGTAGCAGATATGGACTGAGATGTCTTAAAAGGAAAAACACTTTCATCATGAATAACATGCCTGGACAACACTAGCCGTTGTGTAGATAGATTAAAACACAATACTCCTTTGTAACCTACTGAATATCCCAAAAATACACATGCATCACTTCGTGCTTGTAGCTTATTGACATTATAAGGTCTCAAATAAGGAAAAACTGCAGAACCAAAGACCTTTAATGATCCTAAAGAAGGTGATTGACCAAACAACTTCATATAGGGTGATACCATTGCTAAATTCTGACTTGGCATTCTATTTATCAAGAATACTGAATGACTACATGCATGAAACCAGAATTGTTGTGGCAAAGAAGCAGCACTAAGTAATGTCACTGTAGTTTCAACAATATGCCTATTTTTCCTTTCTGCAAGACCATTCTGCTGAGGGGTATAGGGACAAGAAACAAAATGTAAAATACCATTGGTATCCAAGAAATTCTTAAACACTTTACTCATGTACTCTCCTCCTCCATCAGATTGTAAAGTCTTAATATTTGCTTTGAAATGATTCAGAACAAATGCATGAAATTTCACAAAAACAGTATACACATCAGACTTATTAACAAGTGGGAATATCCAAGTAAACCTTGTGCATTCATCAACAAAGATTACATAATATCGATAACCTTCCACAGAAACAGTAGGTGAAGGTCCCCATACATCAGTATGCACTTTCTCAAAAGGAATACTGGACTTATTACACTTAGAAGGAAAGGGTTGTCTAGACATCTTACCCCTAATACAAGCTGAACACAATTGTGGACTCTTATCTACAGAAACAGAAATCTGAGAATCTTTAAGCATCTTGAGTTGAACCTCATTGGTGGGATGCCCAAGTCGATGATGCCATAGAGATGTCTTGACAAGTTGCCCCAACAAAGCTTGAGGAGTATTATTCATTAGCTGCGAATATCTGAAGAAATGCTGCTGAGGAATGTAATACAAGCCACTACTACTACTCCTTCCTCTCATTAGGATTGTCTTGGTTGCCTTGTCCTGCACCCAAAAACCAAATTCATCAAGTATAACATAACAATGATTATCCTTGCATAATCGATAGACTGATAATAAGCTAGCTGCTAACTGTGGAACATGTAACACCAATTGAAGAGTTAAAGGTTTAGAAGAGGTTAAAAGAGAACCCAAACCAGTATTAGCAACAGGAAGACCCTCTCCATTGCCCACTGTAATCCTGTCATTGCCCTCAAAAGGTGTCACAAGTGTCAGATTATCAAGATCAGCAGTCATATGGTGGGTAGCACCTGTATCTAGTACCCAATTAGGCTGTGAGGAAGAACCAAAATGCTGCTGAGTTTGGGCAGTAAGAGCAGTCAAAGAAGAAGATGGCTGAGCACCTTGATATGCATAATTGCCTCTGTGGTAGCAGTTGAGAGCAGTATGCCCTCTCTTTCCACAAATTTGACATTCCATAACTGGAGGAGCTGAACTGGAACTCGCATCATACCTTTAGTAACAATTAGGAGCAGTATGGCCTCGTTTATTACAAATCTGACATTCAGGAATCAATGTTGGTCTTGAACCAGTATTACCATTCCAATTTTGTCCCATGGACCCACCTTTCGAACCAAAATTAGAGCTTCCATTATGACTTGGGCTTCCAGCAAAGAAATTAGAATTTCCTGAAAACCTGCCATTATTGTTCCCATTATACCTTGGCCTGTTGTTAAACCGGCCATTGTTACCTCCATAATTCTGATAGCCCCGGTTATGCTGAGAATTTGCATGACTGTGTTGATAAGAAGCCTGAGACACAATTCCCCCTGTTGGCCGCTGAGTATTAGTCTGAGAGTTAGCATTAACATCACTGACAAAACCATAACCACCAGAAAACTGTTGTTGAGACGACCTTTGACTCTGTGATGAACTAGCATTGGACGATTCACCTTGGCAATGCATAGCTGACATAGGAAAAGTCATAGTAGACTGTGAATCTTCAGCAGTCCTCTCTGCAGCTAACAATTGAGCTCGAAACTCTTTAAGAGAAATAGGAGTTTCCCGAGCCACAATCACAGTACGGATCATGTTAAATTCTGCTGGCAATCCAGCCAAAGCAGCAACAATCAGATCATTTTCAGATACAACCTCTCCTGCTGCAAGAAGTTGGTCCTTAAGAACCTTGATTCGCAACATATATTTCTCAACACTATCAGACCCCTTCTTAACAGTCAGTAACTCAGTCTTGAGATGATTGACTCTGGCTCTCGAAACAGTAGCATACCTATCTTGCAAATTCATCCAAGCTTCATGTGCAGTTTTACAGCCTACAACGTATTCAACTGCTTCATCTCCCAAAGTAGCAAGCAGTAAACTCACAAGAGCCCTGTCTCTTTTAATCCACTCTTTATACGCTGCTGTAACTTCAGTCGTTATACCACCATCTTCAGTAAAGACAAACTTTGGTGGACAGACCGAAGTACCATCAAAATGATCAAATAGATCACTTCCTTCAAGAACAGATCGAAACTGAAATGACCACTTCACAAAATTATCCTCCTGAAGCCTAATTGTTAACATTCTAAGTAGACTTTCAACCTTTATCATATTCATCGCCATAACAGTAATCAAGGAGCTTCGTGCTCAGATCAATCAACAGTAAACAATCAAGAAACAATCAAGAACTTCATGCTCCAATCAATCACCAAGAATCAATGAGCTTCGTGCTCAGAAAACAACAATCAGAAAACAATCAAGAGCTTCGTGCTCCAATTAACCACCAAGAATCAAGGAGCTTCGTGCTCAGAAAACAATCAAGACTTTGCGAGCTTCGTGCTCCAATTAACCACCAAGAATCAAAGAGCTTCGTGCTCAGAAAACAATCAAGACTTTGCAAATTGACAAAATCAAACACGAATAGGCTTCGTGCCCTAGAAAACAATTATAGGCTTCGTGCCCTAGAAATTATCACATCAAGCCACAGATCCATAAATTCTGATAACCACGAGACAAGAATTCAACAATTAGACGAAGAAACGACTCAAGTTCGAAGATCAAAGCGGAAAAACCTGATGTCGCAACAGAAATCAAAGATCTCAATCCAAGCAGATCAAAATGCCTTGCACAGACAGCGCAGATACACCGCAGAAAAACCTGAAGCCTGATGAGCTAACCAGGATCCTCTTCAACCGTTTACTGAACCTTTGCTCTGGATACCATCATAAGCATGGCAGATTAAGCCATAAATCTCCATCAAAAACAGCAAGAAGATGTAAGAACGAAGAACAGTGAAAATGTAAGAGTAGAGAGAATTGTATCTTGAGGAAGAAGTTGTTATATTGACTGAATGAATTAATGCTATCCTTTACAGTAGTATATATATATCTAAAAGCCTAAAACCAAACTTACAGCTGTCAAAACTTATTAACTAAGATAGCTAATCACCTTAACCACAACTATACACAATATGACTAAAATGCCCATACACATATATCCTTGGTTAATAAAAACAACCTCTTTACAAAGCAAACGTAAGGTTGCATAAGATAGATGTTCCATCCCCCGACCCTCGCAAAACAGAGAGCTTTGTTGGCTTGGAATCGTCATTTTTTAATTCATCAATGTGGTATGTAACATTCTCTTCCTCTCTTTCTTCGAATTTCAAAAATGTGCCTACTTATTGAAAGAAAATCAAATTATATGGTCGACATGCTGTTAGTGATGAAATAATCTCTACAAAGTGACGAGCTTGAAAATTTGAAGATGAATGTTTACTAATTTTTCTTAATTATACTAATGTTTACTAATTTTCTTAATTGTACTTCTTTCACTCTAATTTTAGCTCTAAGTATTCTACGAAGTTAATTTCTAGCCTAGTATTGATGTACGATAGCACTTTGATCAGCTTCATATCCAGTTTGATATATAAGGTCAAGTATACTTTGAAAAGAAAACTATTCATAATGTGTAGACAAACTAATAAATTGAATCGTGGATCAAGGCTAGTTGTTTATGCAAAGCATCGTTGCTAGAGTTTACACTTATATAAATATTCTTTTGTGTTGTGTTGCTTGGCCTATTTGTTCGGTTTGTTTCGGAGTTTTTGTGGTGCAAATATGCAACCTAAGGAGAAGTCTTTACTTGCATACAGGTATATACCAGGCTACCAGCATCTGTTTGTAGATTTAAAGAACCACAAAGACGAGCAATATCAATTGAGTTATTGATGAAGATGCAAATAAAGTTTGCTTTGTTTTTCAAACTTCTGCCGGTCTTCAATTGTAGATCATTGTTTTGGACTCGGAATGAAACGTCGAAACTTTCATAAATATTTTTTATGCAACACTAATCCATCATTTACATGCTCGACGCTCGCAGGTCGGGAAGCAAGATTCTTCCTAAGGTTGGTTTTGGCCACTTCTCGCTCATTTCACCTCGCGGATGGTTGCATAATCGGCAGCAATGTCTGAACAAAGAAAGTTGAGGTTGATCATAAAACTAATCGGGAATATGTCGATTAGCTCAACTTCTTATAAGTCCTTGCAAGGTTTCTTTTTTCACCAACATAAGACTCTTTAACCTTCACATCTTCACACGCCCTCTCACATGTGACAATTATCAAGTCAAACAAGTGGACAACACATATTGGGTGACATGGAACATGTGCGGCTGCTAAGCTTCATATGTGAGCCAACTTGCTCTGTTACCATGAAAAAAGATGAGGTTCCTTTATAGAACCAATTGTCAATATATGAAATAGCCCACCTTTTATAAGCTCATGCAAAATTTCTCCTTTAACTAACGTATGACTCTTTAATTAACCTAATTGTCGGCTGTGATTATGAATATAATGGGCAGCAGTTTGCGTTTCTCTTGGAGATTTGTAGATCAATTTGGATTCCTCTTATTTAGGTATTTGCAGAAGTCATTACGTACAAGAAGTTAAAAATGAAAGGAAAAAAACACCAAACTGCCATATAACTAGAGCATGCAGAAATCATTGCGTGTAACATTTAATGCCATGTAGTATGAACTCCTCAAGTACTAATGTATTTCATAATAAAATTAAGCCTTTCACCTTTATTAGACATAATAAAAAATTACATTTGACTTTATATATAGTCACTTAATGAATTAATGTCATTTAGTACTACAATGTAGTGATATATATATATATATATATATATATATATATATTCCTCTTCACTTGTAAGTGAGAGGTTTTAGGTTCAAATCTCGTAAATGATAAGTTCGTAACCAATTATTCTTACCCATCCCTTAATGTAAACATATTGTTACATATATAGCACCCTAAGGTTTATAGACCATAAATTCTCCTTAACAACCTTGGTTAAATAATTTGGGAGAAAAATACCCTAAACGTGAAGGGAAAGGTGAAAGAGAAATTTTATGATTTTCATTTGACTGGTTGTTTATGAATGCCTCATTGTCCTCTTGTTTTCCAGAATGAAGGGCATAGGGATATTTGTTGATGATCCTGCAAAAGCACAATACATGTAAATACAAAAGTAAATTGATTAGGTATTAATTATTTTTATGGGTAAAAAAAGACTATTAATCTCTAAAATACAAACAACATTTTTCACCCAAGATTTGGTTGTCATTCTTAAAATGGGCTATGAGGTTTGAATTTTTTCATATAGGAGACCATGTCGTTTTCACATACATAACCCCAATATAACCTTTAGGTTTGATTGATCATTTGGTTAACTGTTAAATGTTGATGTGTTAGGTTTTGTCTACTTCCAAATCACACAAAGCCCTCATAGTCTATCAAGCAATCAAATATACAAAAGTATTAAACCAATGCAATCTGAGAAAATTGAAATGTATCAAGCCAGTGATCCCTAAATTATGGTTGTATATTATGTCCTCAATTTGTAACAATATGAGGAAAATTCTACAAATTAATTAACTCTATAATTTTTCTTTTGATACCCCTAGAAAGCCAATTTAATTTTTTTATTTAACCGAAAAAAAAAAAAAAAAAACCAAGGCTTTCTTGCTCCTCCAAGTTGACGCCAGCATGAGCTTTGGACTTCTTTCGGTTCGGATATAGCCTACTCTCTTTCTTTTCTCTCCTTTCTAATCTGGAACACGGTCTGATATATCATATGTTATAATATAAATAAATAGACATTTAAAAAAAAATTATTTATACTTATATTATAACAAATAATATATTAAGTTGTGTACCGATAACTTTGAAAATTTTCTCAATCTTGATGAAGAGTTGGGGTCACAAGTGAGTGGGGAAGAAAAGGAGGGGAAAAAGGGGAAGATGTGTTGCAAGTTTGAACGTGGACACAATTTGTTAATTGTAGAAAGTTAATGAGGATTAAATTTATTAACATGTGTCAATTAAGGATAGAAGTCACATAGATATTACACACAAAATACGTAAACTCATGAAGTATAAGAGATGAGAGAATACTCTTTACCTGCCACGACGCTTTTCGAGAAAACATTGCAGGGAATGTCTCCTTGCCATTGGAACCCCTGAAATAGTTCAAGTGTAATAAACTAGTTTGTAAAATCTATGGAGAAGATGCACCCACAAGTTTTCATATTTGCAATATATACCAAAAAATTACAGGCAGCCCCATCTATAAATTAGCCCTTTTCTTTTTCCCGATAAGAACTAGTGCGTTTAGTAAGGAAAGCGATTTTCACACATTATTTTTAACTTTTCAAATACCAAATTTATCATCATTTTACGGTTTTACTTCATAAAGCTTAAGAGTACTTGATTAAACCTATGGCTTTTGTTCTCATATTGGCACAAATCATGTTTTTAAGCTTTGATTTTGTTTCTGAATCACATGTGTCAAAAGAAATCCTAAAACTTTCAAACCCAAAAACCCTTGAAAAGCTTGAGCAAGAAACGAATTAGAGAATGGGAGGAAGAAAAGGGAACTTAATTGAAAATTTCTGCCAATAAAAACTTCCATCACATAGAAAATTTAATTATCTATAGGGGGATATTTGAAAATTTACAAAGTTTGAAAGCCAAATTACATATTTGTTTAGAGGGAAAATTGAAACACGACTTAAAGCCAAACTACAACCATTTGCAACTTTGTAATGAAAGAAAACAAACCTGCTCTTAGTTTAGAAACTGATAATTGCGGTCTAAGAGGTGGTGGTGCCTTTTTTAACCTTTCTCTAACAAAAGGTTTGGACGATGAGTTTTCACTAGCACGACACAGAATCTCTTTTGCCTACAATAGGTACGTACATTGTGAATGTTATGAAATTGAAAAGTATGAAGTGCTTGCACGCATATATATATATATATATATATAACACATTATGTCATGTTTGTTTACATGGATTGAGTATTAGAGTGATTTTTATTCTTGATTTACAGCATTAACTAATCACCGAGTATATGGATATTATTCCAATTCTTAACAACTCTTGTGCATATTATCATGCTTTTAGTAAATTTGATATGCGTAAAATGTATCGAATGGACATCATGTTTAAAGATTTATGTACTAAAATTCAATTGCATTTATGGTGGCGGGGCTGGGGCGGCGGCGATGATGGTAGGGAGGAGTGGTGGTAGTGGCAAACTGGCAATGGCGGTAGATTCTCGGTGGAATGATGCAACAATGTTTGTTTTTTTTTTTTTTTTTTTGGGGTGGGGCGGCTCTTGGTGATAGTGGTTGTTGCTAAGCCGGCAGGGGCGGTGGTTGCAAGAGTATAGGTGTGACATGATGGTAGTTTAATAATCAATTTCTTATTGTTCCTCTTCCACATCTGTCGTTTTCTCCGTCTCCAGTATGTTCCTCATTAACTTTCATCACATGCATCATATGCGTATATGCAGGCCTATGCTTACTACCAAATATTTGAGAATTTGGAAAAAAGAAAAGATTAATTGAGGACACGAAGTTGTTATGGCAGTCAGAAATTGTATACTCACCTTCTCAGCAGGAATATTATCATAGACATGGACAATCCCATTGTAAAATATTGTAAGTTGTTCTGTTGTAGAAGTCTTGTTGGATTGATCACCACATCTTTACACATATACATACACAACAAAAGTACGAGGATTAATTTCACATTTACAATAATCAACGTTCAATTGTATAATTTAGTAGACAACAAAAAATAAAGAGTGAAGATTTTGGTACTCGCTATATGGCTTGTTAGGAAGCACTTTTAACATGACTAAAAAAAACGCTTTTAAACAAAAAGTTTTTAGGTCCCAAAAACACTTGGAGTGTTTCATGTATGTGCTTATTCTAGGAAGCACTTCAAGAGATTGTCCAAAATTCACTTACTTTTTTTATTAAAAATTAGTTCCAAAAATATTTTCAGCAAAAATACTTTTCATTTCAAAAGCACTTTCAAACGAACCCATATATACTTAATATAATGTAATTTAATGTACAAATTAAATGCACGAGTGCTTCAAAAGCTAAACCGAGAGTGTCAAAATCGCAACTCCAAGATAATACGCGTAGATAACGGTGACTATGTAGAGGAGAACATACCGCAACCCCGGAAGAAGCTTTCGCTCTAGCAAAGACAGCCGGTCTCCTCGAAAATCATTACTACCAAGAAGCATAGGTGGTACTGAAGGGCGGGGTGATGAATGCCTTTTGACAATTTCTGATTCAGATTCAGCTTCCGTGATGGATTTACCAGTGCTATTACTATGACTTCTTGTAAAAAGATATTTTCTGAACAACCAAGACATATCATTCGATGGCTTTAAGCTGCTGTTTTCTTGCTGGCCATCATTTGGGGTACTTGCACCTTTTTCACCATTAAAACCGGCAGCATTGGAAATTATTGCACGATTTTTCTTCTTCTGATCTTTGAAGAATTCTTGGACATCTGATGAGTTATTGTTTTCTGTCTTCATGAAGTAGTCCCTTGTTATCATTGGAGTGCTGCGGCAGCATGCAGTGGAACTGTAATACCTATGGCATTAAACTTTAACTTGTATAAAGGTTGAAAATTAAGAGGTAGTGTGTATACCTGATCGAGCAAGTTTATGCTGGTTTCTCAATGTGCATATATATAACCTAGCTCAGACGATGGTGGAGAGCTGTGAATATGTGGGTGTGTGTGTGTGTGTGTGTAAATATATATATATATATATATATAGAGAGAGAGAGAGAGAGAGAGAGAGAGAGAGAGAGAGAGAGAGAGAGAGAGAGAGGGAGGTTGATTGGGAGTAACGCCTGGGGAGTATTGTTGGTAATTTACAAATGAAGCAGGTTAGGGTTTTCGATGCACACGAAATCAAATTGGAGTTGCTGCCAAAAGTGCATAGCCTTTCCATGCTACTCAGACAGCTGCAACCGACACCAAAATGATTATATTTTCATTGGTTTTTACCGAAGTCCTTAAAGAAAATTGAAGTTTCGTTAACCTTAAAAATAACTGACAATATAGAAGGAGTAGCTAATTCTTTATTAATACATGTAAGGTCTTTTATTTGTTCGATCTTACATACTTCACTTAATCTCCAACTGATCCTAGAATTTGTTTTGTTTTCCTAATATATAATGATACTAATAATTAATACGTGCAGAAAGATAAATGCTAAGAGAACTCTTTTAAAATTGGAATTCTCTATAGGCTCTCTGTCACCTCATAGTTTAACATTAATTATCATGCCAACATTATAAAACATTGTGCAAAAAACATGAGGTGACAGAGAGTCCTGAAGAGTCCCACTTTTGAAAGAGTCTATGAAAAATCTTCTATTCGTTTGTACAGTGAAATGATGAATGCTATGGTTAAAAGATAAATAACTTCATACATGTAAGAATCCAAGCAATGTGCATAGTTCCTTGCCGAAACTCCAAAACACTCAAATTTGCATTCACTAGGTGGTGATTGCATCAATCTTCTTGTCATTTTTAGCTACAAACGCTAGCTAAATGGAATCGAATGAGGTTAGAATTCCTTGTCAGTTGTCACCATCAGTGAAAAACAACAGAGAAATATAAACATTTTCTTCTGATGAATACATGCACGTGTATTGTGTTGCATACTCATGTGCTTTTCATGAATCATAAAAAAAAAGGACCAATGAGAACGATGACACCTGCTAGAGTTGACAACTACAGGTATTGATATTATACATAAGCTAAGCATACAGTTAAAAAGAAAAAACCAAACATCTCTATGACCAAGACAAAGCACAAGAAACTCATGCCGGGCATTGCAAGGCATGTCATTCATTTCTATTGCCCAAATAAAAATGTATTTATTGTAGTTATTTTGGTGAATTTATTTGTATTTACTTGGTTGTAGCATCTCATGTTAGTAGGTTCTGATTTTTAATCTAAGGGAAACTTGGATAAATCATTTAGGGTAAATTACATAAAATTACCTTAACTATTAGGTTAGTCACAGTTTTATACCCCGTCTTTAAAAAATTTCAATGCCATACCTCATCTACGAATTTGTTACAATTTCATACATTCCGTCAGTTATTTGTCAATTCCTCCGTTAAATGCTAACGTGGTTTGAGGCGTGACCTACTTTCTATTAAAAAAATTAATTAAATATTAACTAAATATTAAAAAATAAAAAAATCACACCCATATCCCCTCCCCCCTGGAAAACTCCCCATCCCAATCCGCCCCCCAAAACCTTCCTTCTAAACCCAGAACCACCCCCCCCCCACCCCTCTTCTCCTTCCCGAGCCTCCTAACCACCTCCCTTTCCTCCACTCTTCAAACCCCGCCACCCACCCAAACAACAATCCCAACCCCCCCATCACCACTAGTAGCAGCAACGACATCATGCTCGTCACCGAGATCGTGGGTGGGGTGCGATGATCTGGACAATCTGGGTTCAGATTTGTTTCTGATTGTTTTAGTTTTATTTTTTGAGGGGAGGTAAAGAGAGTGGAGGAGACGGAGGTGGTTGGGAGGCTCGAGAGGGAAAAGAGGGGTGAGGGGGGTTACGAGGGAGGTGGGGGTGGGGGTGGGGTTCTGGGTTTGGAAGGAAGGTTTTTGGGGGGGTGGGGGGAAGGGGATCTGGGTGTGGTTTTTTGTTTTTGTTTTTTAATATTTAATTAATTTTTTAATAGAAAGTGGGTCATGTCTCAAGCCATGTCAGCATTTAACAGAGGAATTGATAGACAACTTATGGAAAGTATGAAATTGTAACAAATTCGTAAATGAGGTATGACATTGAAATTTTTTAAATACGGGGTATGAAATTGTGACTGACCCAATAATTGAGGTAGTTTTATGTAATTTACCCAATCATTTATTGACATTGAAATTTTCTTTTTAAATTTGGACTTTTTGATGTTTGAAAATCCGTTGTCATTTTACTTAATTATTAAGGAACTTATGAACCATTTTTTATTGACAGTCAATTAAATATTAAAATTACATGTATTTTCTCAATTAAATGAAATAAGTATACATGCTAACTCAGCCCAACATACACTATACAAGCACAATTAGTTCAAACGAATTGATCGGACTAGCCTTAATGTTGCAAATAATTGAGACATGTCTATGACTAGGCAAGTTTGCAACAAAGACAATTTTTTTGTGGTCCAACAACTAACTACATATTAATAGAACCTTGATTGTCAACCAAACTTCCATAAAATTACCATTTTAACCCTCTAATCAAAACTGAATAGAAATCATAAACATGGACATAATGTAATTTCACATAAACCAAATTTCAGTGTTTTCTCTTAAGACTTACTCACATGTGATTCTAACATATCTCTAATATTGAAAAATTAAAAATAAAACAAAAACCTCTCTCCTCTATATCTTCACTCCCACAATTCTCTCACTCTCTTCATTTATCCTTCCATTTTAAAAACAAAAATGGGTCACTTAGTACTACGGTTTGGTGATATTCCTCTTTCAATTGGAAGTGAGAGATCTTAGGTTTGAATCTCGTGTATGAATTCAATACCAAATTAGATTACTCATTGTGTGGCTTAGCCGAACTCTCCCTCTCCTTAGAGTAAAAATATCGATGTATTCAAAATAAAAAAAATATATTCACACACTTTTTGTGTGGGCATACTAGTTTTATTAAAAATACACACTAATACAAAGTGAGGCAAGTCCACAGACAATCCACAACTTTAAAGTAAAAGTGCATCCCATTAAAAAAGTAAAGTAAGAAAAAAAAAACCCCAAAAATGAGCCCATAACAATGCCTAAGTAAAAAACCCTAAATCTAAAAACGATGACCAACCTCCCCACCAAAAGTGATACAATAATACATTATACTAAAAAAAAAAAAAAAAAAAAAAAAAAAAAACCATATATTATACTAAGGGGGTGATAAATCAGTAAGTACATAATTAAGTGTATGAAATGTAATAAAGTTGGGGATGTTTCAGAATATTTCGGATCAGATTCGAAATATTCAAATACATTCCAATTCCTATTCAATTCTCGGAATTTTGGTTTTATATTTGAATCAGATGGAATATTTTATAACTTTTCGATTCAAAGTGATCGGAATTGAAAATTCCTATCCAAGTTGCACCCCTAGTACCACATATGTAATTTCTTCTTTGCAATTATTCGTTATTTCTAACCAAAAATTACAAACTAAACTAAAATAAACGAAGCTATTTAGTACTACAGTCTAGTGATATTCTTCTTCACTTGTAAATAAGAGGTCTTAGGTTTGATTCTGGCTCAA
Source organism: Pyrus communis (assembly GCF_041283825.1). NCBI lineage: Eukaryota > Viridiplantae > Streptophyta > Magnoliopsida > Rosales > Rosaceae > Pyrus > Pyrus communis. The sequence continues at coordinate 1,053,448 of NC_142579.1, forward strand.
AGGCGATTCCGAACCATATTATTATGGCTAACCCATTGTAAGGTTTTGCCCACTCCCCCCTTTTAGTGTAAATAATAACATTAATTAAAAAAAACAAACCACTTAGTACTACGGTATCATGATAGTTCTCTTTACTTATAAGTGAGATGTCTTAGGTTTGGTTCTCATTAAAAACGAATTTGAACCACAATATTGCTAGCTCTTTATGAGGTTAAACCCATCCCCCATCCCTCTTAATGTCGATAATATTGTTTATTCTAGAAAAAAAAAAAAAAAAAACCAAAATAAAAGAAAGTATCAAACGGGCCATAAGTCGGCCCTGTAAGAGCATTGACGACTGAAATGTTAGTATTTAGCCGAAAATGTCTGAAATGGGCGTGTGGCTAATTCGGCCCAAAGAAAACGGGTAATGCTTGGGTACTCCCTAGTGAGTACCCAATTTACTTCCCTCTTTATGGTCCAATGATATTAGTACACCTGTCACTTGCTATCTCCATAACCAAACAATCTTCTTCCTGTCCTTGCCTATGTGCAGAATCGGTCTCTATTCCATCACTTCTCCGGCGACCCACCCTTATCCTTTACTTCTCCGGTGACCCCACCCCAATCCCCCACTTCTCACCACAAAATAAGTTTATGATAGTCTGAAATATCTCGAAAAGAAATCATAGATTATGGATACTGGCATATGTGCACCTAATTTGTTATCTTCCTCGCGTACATGCACCCAATTCGCAGTATAAGATTCGGGGGGTGGGTCACTGGAGAAGAGAACGATTAGGAGTGGGATCGCCGGAGATGAGAGGGATTGGAGGGGGGTCGCCGGTGAGAGGATGGGTTGCTCTGGATCCGTGAGAGATGGGTTGACAGTGGAAAAGGGGCAGTCGGAAGGTCAGAGCGATGGAGGCGTGAATGAATCTGGGTGTTTGGTTGCTGGGTTGTATGACAGATGTTAGAATGCTATTGGGCCATGTAGGTGGTCAGTAAAATTGGGAGATACTGACTGTTCAGTACCTAAGTATTGTCCAAAGAGAAAGGCCCAGCGAGTGTAGTCCCTAAAACCCCGAGCAAATCTTCGCCGACACCATCATCGCTCCGTGTCCACTCACTAAGCCCGCCCGTCTCTATTGAGTGAAAGCGGTTTCCTTCCCGCCGCCGGCTCAGACGGTCACAGTGTTTATCTCGGTTTCTCGCGGCTGAGTTGGCTGGTGAGTTTGGAAACGTGGAGTTGTTAAAACAGATTTTTGCGTTGCTTGTTCTGGTCTGCCCTTTATTTCATACTGAACAAGCTCATACTTTGCTCTTTCAATTTGAGTGTTAAATTTGGCATATTTCTTTTGTCTTGATTGCTAAGAAGTAAGATTAAAATTGTTTTTTCGGAGAGTTTCTGCAGTTTTTGCAGACAAAAAAAAAATATGAAATTGAATCTTAGAGAAAAAAAATGGTGCTTGGATTTGATAGGAGTGATTCTTTTTGCACTTGGTGTGAATTTTGAAATGGGTTTGTAGTGGGTGAACTGAAGTTGTACAAGCTTTCATAGCCTAACCTTAATGATAACATACTCATGGTGGGGATGGAGTTGGAGGACTGAGAATGCTATAAATATTTCTTACGTTTTTAATTTGACGTGCATTTGGTTGACAATTATTCGTTAGTCGATATATAATAGATTAATAGGTTTAGATGTTGAATTTGTCTTCTCTTATTTTGTTTATTTTTTTTCGGGTTTGCTTTACTTTCGTTGTTATGACTTAGGGTTTGCCTTCTAGTTTGAATAAATGCCTTCCACATGAAGGTTGAAGTTCTTTACATTGGTTTAGTCTAGAAATTAGACAATGAGGATTGGCTAGTTCTCAATGTTTTGGTTTTTTTTCCAAGGGAATTGAGAATATGAAGATACAAGTATCTCTAAGACATCAGTATGTATTTCATGTTTGTAGTTATTTTTGTGCCACCACCTTGTAGCTATAAGTACACAGTTTAACTCTTATGATTCTCTTCCTAGTAATATGGATGATTTAGATTACAATTTTAATCCTATCTTAGTGTCTGGTTGGTGGATTTTCTTATTTTTCTGTGAGTTTCTATTGCTAGATGAATTGTTTCTGATATGGGCTCTGATGATAGGTTTGATCATCTGAGTCATGACTATGTCTCTGATTAGGAAACTCCCCCATCGGTTCAACACCATCAGGACCTTTGTGAACGCCAAGGTAAAATGGGTTCGAGATCCATACTTGGACTACGTAGTTGAACGAGAGAAAGACCTTAAACAATCCATTTCTTTGAAGAACCAAATCCTCTCCAATCCTTCCCGGTCCCTCCCTCTCTCTGCAGCCTCTTTGCTCAAACCCCACCTTGATCTCCCCACCACATCCTCCAAATTTTTCCATAAATATCCTTCCTTCTTCTCCATATTCCAGCCCTCCCCTGGCCTCCCTCCCCATGTCAAGCTCACCCCACAAATCCTCTCTCTCCACAAAGAAGAGTCAGCCATTCATACCTTCATGCCTAGCAAATACAATGCCATTGAACGACTTTCTAAGGTTTTGATGCTCACCAGAGGGACCAAGTTGCCCATGCACCTGATTAACAGATTGAAATGGGATCTGGGTCTACCTCATGATATTGTGGGTACCCTTTTTGCTGATTTCCCAGATTATTTTCAGGTTTGTGAGGTTGAGGATGCAGTAACTGGGAAACTAGAGCTTGCGTTGGGGCTTGTTTGTTGGAGAAAGGAGCTTGCTTTCTCTCAATTGGAGAAAAGGGCGATAATGGTTGACCTGAGTGAGAAGATGTCAAAGCACATTGCATTTCCAATGAATTTTCCAAAAGGGTTTGATTTGGATAAGAGGGTGAAAGATTGGGTTGAGGAATGGCAGAGATTGCCATATATTTCACCATACGAAAATGCAGCCCATCTTTCAGCAAATAGCGATCAGGCGGAGAAGTGGACGGTGGCAGTGCTTCATGAGGTTCTTTGGCTTATGGTTTCCAAGAAGACCGAGAGGGAAAATTTGTATGTTTTGGGAGAGTATTTGGGGTTCGAAAGGTCTAGGTTGAAAAAGGCTGTGGGGCATCACCCAGGAATCTTTTATGTTTCAAATAAAATTAGGACACAGACTGTGGTACTAAGGGAGGCATATAGGAAGAACTTCTTGATTGAGAAGCACCCATTAATGGGTATTCGGTATCGGTACATTCATCTCATGAATAAGATACCAAGAAGGCATAATTCGAATCTTGTTTTGGCCCCTGGTGGTAGAAGACTGATTTCTGTCAGCTGATAATTGTGGTATAGAAGAACTGGGAGAGGAGATCAATGATAATTGCTCTTGAGATGCTGCATTTGATGATTCTAATAATGCTGCAATGATGAAATGGAAATTTTCAGGAGGTCATATAGAGATTGATGTGATACGTATAATGCTTTGGTGGCATGATGTGTATTTTGATTGAGAAGATGAGTTAATCTATTGGATGATATACCATATTGTTGCTACGGAAGGCATAATTGCTGCCCAGGATCCGATGCGGGTGAAGCTGGTTTTACCTTTAGTGATAGGAAGTGGGTTGTTGAAAGGACAGCTGTTATTTTGGAGACATACAGGAAACTTAGTATCTTCGGCAAAAAATATAGTGGCAGTGTAGTTTATAAATAACAATGGTATTGCATCAAGTTAAATTTTTTTTTTTTCTCATGAATACAAATTGCATTCTTTTCCTGTGGTGTTGTCACATTTTTTCGTTGAGGGTTTTAAATTTCATCCTAGTTGGAGTTAAGTCTCTGCCTAATTGGATTTTAGTTGTTATCTGGTGAGTGTGTTACTTAGTGTTTTCTGCTTCTTGAGATGATTTGTTTAAATGCTTCATTACCTTGATAAATTTGAGTTGTATTTGAACAAATGAGTTGTGTTAAATTATCTTGGAAAGATTGCCCTTTTGTATGCTAACTTGCTAAGGCTTGGATTTTATTGTGCAAATAATATTTCAGATACCTCCTTTCATATCTTCTGTGGGTACTGGTAAGAGTATTAGAAGTTAGATGTTAGATATTTGATGTTCATTATGTGATTTTCCTATTGTGTTGCCTTTTGAGAATGAAACCTAAAATTCATGTAACAGTTTTATAAATGATAATGGGTTTCTAGACTTGAAGTTTTTGAATAGCTAACATGATGGAGAAGGAAACGATTTGATTCAATTCTTATTAGGAAAGCTTTTATTTTGTGGATAGAATTGGTACAGGTGCTGTTTCGAGCAAGCTTTTTAATGTATTCATTTTGTGCATTCTATCATGTTATCATCTAGGTTGGGTCCGCACATTATTGTGACTTGAAGTTTAGGACCCATACTCTTGCTGTTCATTGTCATCTTTATTTTTACCATCCCCTTCTTTTGTTTATATGGTCTGCTATTATTTTATAATCAATCACACGTGAAACTTGAGATGGTTTTGGTGTGTTGTTGATTTTACGTTGGGTTGATATTGAAGCTAGATGGTGCATGAGTTTTGATAGAACAAGGTAACTGAACGACATAAAGCTGTCTTTTTCTTTTAGGGTAGCTTGTCAGTTTTATTCAAGCATTAGGGCTTTTGGATTGATCCAGAGCTACAGTAGCACAGTAGTTTTAATTAGTGCATATAAAACCAAAAGAATTAGACAATCATGTTAATGTGTTCAGTTATGGTGAATTTATGATGATGTGTGCTTTAAATATGATTATAGAATGTTAAGTATTGTGCATCAGAGCTGAGAATTCTGGCTACCTCTCGAGCTTTAATTTGGAAAAGTTTATTTTGTATTTTGTATAAAATTTCGTAATGCTATTCTCTCATCTGTACTTGTTTTTTTGTTATTAGTTTTGTAGAGGTAAAGCGAGTGGAAGAGTTGTAATGGAAGAACTTTTGGGGTACACGGAAGAATCAAGAGATAATGAGGAGTTGGGTATATCAAAGTCGTCATCATCATCACCTTACAGCTACAAATTGGTGCCTTGGTTGAGTTGGGACGAGTGGCTCTTTGTCGAAAAATCTCTTTTCTCTAATTCACCTGATTTTGTGGCTTCCGCTTTGAGAAGAGTAAGAGAAACCCAACTTCATGTTTTCATTTTGCTTACCGTGGAAAACAAGAAAAGGTTATGTTAGGAATTTTGACGTGGATATTGCTTGTTTGAAGCTTGCGTATCCATTGCTATAATTTTGAAAATTAATTGACACAATTACTTTTTAAAGAGTTTTTTCCTTTAAATTGAATTTTTTTGTGAGGTTTCTGGCAATGCCATAAATTCTTTTTATGTTTTAATTGTTGTTTACAGATATCAACATGGAGAAGCAGAGGCTGTCTTCCTATTACGATTGAAGTTACAGCATCAATTATTGAAATTCAACGAAAAGATCCTCACTTTAGGTAGCTTTTACTCCAACTCCTATGCACCTGTTTGGATCAACTTATATCTGTTTTTACCCGGTGGGGGTGGGGGAGGGAATATTTTATGCTAAATGCTGTTTGCTTTGTGGTTATGTTTGTATATATTTATAATATATCTCATATATTGTTCTGAATTTCTTCAAAAGATAAAGTATTTGTCCTACTTTGCCAACAACTTTGTGTATGTGTTTTTGAACTATAGAAAGGACCTGTCAAATGATGCTTTAGATAATTCCAGAACAGATCAATCACTTGATGCTTCACTCTCAGAGGAAATGCTGGCCATGTTATATTGTATGGCAATCATGAGGTGAGGTTCCTTCAATTTTGTGCTCTTAAATCTCTCCATTCTTTTCTTTACTCCTTATCATTTTGTGATGTATGGATGCATATTCTTAGTAATACTATCATAATAAGCACAGTGCAATAATTAGTAGAAACATGGTCCTTGATAAACTATAATGCTGAATCAAAACTCTAGTCCTGAATCAAAACACACACACATTCTCTCTCTCGCTCGCTCTCTTTGGGAGGTAGTTTGTAGTGGGTTTGACGGAGAGATAGACTACTTTGACTCATATATGGGCAACAAGCATGTTAAATAGCTAGTTGCATCAAGTGTTGGATCTTTTTTCATGTTTCTACAAATTATGGCATGGTCTTTGACTTATCCCAGCTACATTCCAGTTTCAGCTATACCTGGAACTGTATAGAAGAAAACTTTTGACTATATGGTTCTCTCAAAGAGCTCCAGCTTGAGATTATGGATGTATAGTAGATGTATATGTTCTTAGTAAGGATCATTTGGAAGAATCTTTAAGCATCCGAATTTTTTGTTGGGAATTTTTCTTGATACATGCATTCACTGCTCATTATCTTCAATTTAAGATATCTTGTGCAATGGGTTCTTGTAAGTATAGCATGCATAATTTTTTTAAGCTGTCCCATCACATAACTGATATTAGTAACATATCAAGATAATTTTTGAGGTTTTCATAGTAGACATAGAACAGAGAAATTCTGGATTCAATTCATAGGGGATTAATGTTTAAGCTCATATTTATTTTGCCTCCTTTTTCTGTTTGTCATTGTCTCATGTGATGTCACATAAATAATCACCTTCACACTAGTTGGCTTGTTTCTGAAGGCTTGTGAATGGTGTGGTTGAGAAGACACGGAAAAAAACAGAGGTGTCAATTGCTGTGGCTGCTGATGCAATTGGCATTCCACGTACACTGATTGATGTTCGTCATGGTGAGCAGCTCCAACTTTTATCTTGTAATCTTTTGTTTGTTGGTTAAGCCTTTAGGCTTTTCTGTTAGATAACCAACCATGCCCATTCGACTTATGCCTACTTTGCGCACAGGGCTTTGGGTATTTTAAATAGTTTTTTGAACACTTATGATAATGTGCATTGAGCATTATTTTTATTTTTCACTTTGCTATTGCTTTAATTTTTTTAGAGGGATCTCACCGTGAACTTCCTGCACTTGACGTTGTTCGTACTGCTTCAGTTAAGGTACATATCATGTTTGGTATATCAAAAACTTCCCACCTTCAAATTCTTCAAATGCTTAATCAACTTTTAGATTTTATGTTTGAGAAATCTAGTCTATTTGATGATGAATAATTATAATAGAATCCGAGTTAGGCATCATTTGATATTTGATTAAACTACTTGTGGGTGCTGCACAGAATGGTGGTTTTATTTGATAATATGTCTGAATTCTATTAAGTTGTGCAAACCGGTTTTGTTTTTCCATATAAACATAGGTGACACGTTTTCTGATGAGAGCAGATTCTTATTTCAGGTTTCCCACACTTGGCGTTATTCCAGCCTATTTTGGCTGGAAGACATCATATTCTGCATTTCAATTGTAACAAAATGATATTGTTATCTCAATATGTTTCTAGCTATCACTTTCGTGGGCTAGAACTTTCAGATCTTGAATAGGGAAGATTAAGTGACCCAAAAAGAGAAAAAGTGAATAGGGAAGATTAAACTTGTTTCTGAAAACAAACCCTTTACAGCTAGTCTCTTAATAGTTTTGACTTCATGAATATCACCAGATATTATTAAGTAATGTTTGAGGATAAAAAGGGCCCTCAACAGTTATCATAACCCTTTATGGCTCTGTTACAAGTTCATTTTAATTCATGACAATTTGTTCCTTTTTTACCCTTTTTTTCCTACTGGAATACTTCAATGATTGTATACGAGTTGTTTGGAAGAGGATGACTTGCTTTAAATTTGAGTAGTTAAACATTATCCCTGGTTGGTGTTTTTAGGCCCTTGATTGGTTGAAGTGTTATTACTGGGAGCCTCAGAAGAAGGAAATTCCATTTCATGGTAATGAAACTGATAATATCAGAATTGAAATAAGGTCTAAATTGCATGAATTGGCCTTCTCCTTAAGAGTTAAGACGACTCCTCAATCCCATTCTTCAAATGTCAAGAAAAAGCGCGGTATGAAATTTTCATTTATTCAAGTTATATTGATTATACTGCCTAAATCTCTGATATATATAGGATACAATATTTTCTGATGCTTTTGCATAGAGAGAATATGTGGTGCACCGTGTATATCTTTTCATGTTATTTGCAGCTACATTTTGTAGGGATTGTGATGTTTTCATCTCCTGGGGATGTTTCTTGTTTATATGGTCAGGACTTTCTTTTCAGTCTTCACCCATTCTTTGTAAAGGAGTAATCTTAGACAATAAGTTTGGAGTTATTTTCTGATAGAATTTTAAAATGTCCGTAAAATTAGGAATCCGTAATTTTCTCTAATGTTGAAATGCTTGTTCACAATTTTTTTTTTTTTTTTTTGCTAGTTTTGGGGAATATTCTTTATGATGGAATGGGAATGGATTATCATGGTATGTATTTCAATCAGCAAGCTATCTCGCAATCACAAGGGAGGCTTAGAAAACCGTTGATTGTCATGTTGTGTTCCAAGGAAATGGAATTTACATAGCTAAGCTGTTGTAAAGAAGTCATTATCGATGTGTATCATGTGTACGACGTATACTCTCTACTGAGACATGTCCATGTAGTCCATGTGTATGTCATGTTTTGGGTTTGATATAATGCTACACCTGCATATTTCTCTTTTTATACTTGTATGCCTAATTGCTATTGTTGTATTGACCAAAGAAAATATTACTATTGTTGATTAGAATGTTTAGAAAATGTATTAGGTGATTAGAACGTTTTATTTGATGCAATGCTACACCTGACTTACTCTTGTATTGTGCACACAGCCATCATAATTCTGATCGGATGTCCGTGATTCAAGAACAAGATGTATTTTAAAACATGGATGTTTTTTTAAGTATCGTTATTAATTGAGGTACTTCATTTCCAGGTTTAAAAAAAGACCGTAAAAGGATATTGAAAAGTCTTATTGGGCTGTATTCTTCCTTCTCCTCAGAAGTTGTTTCTGTACTGTTGGAGTTCTTGTTGGAGGCTATAAATTCCTCAGACTCCTCGGAGCTTCCAGTAAACACCCAAAGTGGCCCAGGACTACTTATTTCGTTGAATGAGTGGAAGCTTGTGATGACAAAATTTTCAAACAAGGAACCAGAGTTGCTTCTGGCTCTTCTGAATGCAGTTCTTGATATGATTGAGACTCGGGAAACAGTGATATATGAGACGGGTAATCATGTGACCTAATTTTTTTATTTTTTGTATAATTTGTTCCTTATTCAGATATAGACTGGTAGAACATATGCCGAGATTGTGTGTAGATTTTAATTATATATACATGGTTACTGAGTTGCTTTTTTATGCTGGAGATGGGTAAGTGATCAAGCCTGCAATAACGGTCACATCAGAACAGTAATTTCTCGAGTATAGAGTGTTTTTGAATTTGCATGCTGAGATATATTTCCTCTGGCTTCCCCTGATAAAGTTGCTTATTTCATTTCTATATTACATTTGGTGACAGCTAAACAGCAACGTACCTCCTTTAGGTCGGAAAGGCATCTGGTTTTCAGAAGCACTAAAGAATAAGCTGCTGAATTAGGTTAGATGAGTAATCAACATTGAGTATTAGAAATATCTGTGTAAGGTGTCCTTTTTAGTATAAAATACAGCACAACAGCTTAAGGAGAGGAGCCCTCCCATCGAATCCTCAATCAGTTAAGAGTTTAAGCTGCTTTCTTGAAAGCATGTTAATGTTAGCTGCATATAATCAGCTAAAGCCAGATGCCTTTTTAGGTGCATGATGTGCATTTGATTTCCTAGCCTAAATTCACAGTGCAAGTTCAGACACCTGCTTTTGAATCCGTTCGATTATGTATTTGATATTCTCAGTTCATAGTGTGAATTCAATGTTATTTGCGACAGCTAAACTTACTCACCAAAATTGAGCGTGTGATTTGTATTTGCTCAAAATTTAAATTATCCAAGCGTTCTTATCTTGATTGCTGCGTTTATGAATTTGTCTAGGAGGGATTTCCACATCATCAGACCGCAGGGCTGAGGTACTCCAAGTTGAACACCTTTCTTCTCTCTTTGCGTGGCTCGTTCAAAATTTTGAAGGATTAAAGCCTCGCCATGAAATGGACTCTGCAGCCGAAATCAAAGTTTCTTCAGCAGGCAAAACTCTCTCAAAAGCAATTCTGATGGAACTCCTACATAAATGTCTTATTGTATCAGCTTCTGCTAATAAAAAGCTCATGGATTCTGCCGCCCATCTTGCACAGCTGACTGGGGACAGCTTCCTAGTGGGAAAACTGCACAAGCTCTCTTCGTTTGTTTCATCAAATTCAGATGGTACTGAAGAAGATACTGTTCATATAAATTCAAATAATCAATTTAAGAAGCAAGAAGAATCTATAAGTCAAGCAGCAGAGAAGCTAGAGCTGATTAAACGTCGCATAGTGAGGAGCAAAGTAGTGAAGAGGATCGATGCTGATGTCGGAGACACTAACAGATGGGTTCTGGCAAAATCATGGAACCCGTGTCCAATTGGAATGTTGCCTCGAGCTGTGGGGTCTTCTGGCCGCCTTCCTGTTCTGGATGTTAATGTCCTGGAAAAGGTTCCTGAGTTAGTAGGAAGAAAAGAGATGTGGGAGTTGAACCAATGCAGTGTCAAGAGACCTAGTTCCGAAATGCAGCTCCTAGATAACCCATGTGTTAAGAAAATGAGGGCGGCAGTGGATGGTTCTGTGTCGGAAGGTGAGGATGTTTCATCCTGGGAAGATGTCGACGGACATCTCATGATAGGCGGGGTGTGGAAGAAAGTCGGGGAAGAAGAGCTACTCGCCGTCAAGTCTGCTGTGAGGATATTAATCTAGCCGCCGACGGCCGCCGACGTTTTTCATCCTAGGAATAGAAGGGTAGATTAAATTTTGGAAGGTAACTGTGTTGGCTCGCAGGATAAGCTTCAAATCTGGCTTACAGTAGTTTTGGTCTATATTTTCCAGTGATTTATCTTTTGTAATTTAATTAAGAGGCTGTTAGATGATTATTTACCACTCTTAATCTTATGCTATTCAGGTAACACTAATTACTCGAATCTATTTGTTTATTTTTGGATCAAACTCGGTCACTCGTTACGTTATGTGAAAAGTATGAAAAGGAACCGGATCCCCTACTGACCCAAAGGAATTGAGCTCAATGATCAAATGATTCAGGCCATTGAAATTTGATCCAACGGTTACAATTATTATAACTTTCAGAAGGTCTCCTGTTTGTAACCTTTGGATTAAATTTTAATGGCTTGGACCATTTGATGTCAAGGCTTAGTTTCTTTGGGCCCAGTGGGGATCCGGTTCCATATGAAAACACTTGAGAAGTGATTTATGCACGTCCGGTTTTCTCTTGGCATGCCCATTTATTTTTTATTTTAGAATTGAATAAATAAGAATGTGTAGAAAATTATTTTTCTCCTTCTACACACTGCATATTATTTAGTTTTCATCAACAAAAATGTGAATTAAATATCATTCTCCGACTAATCTCATCTTATTTTGGGCATTAATTCATGTTTGTGAGACCAAAATTAACAAAAAATCATAATTAATCGAAATCCCATTTCAAAAGCAAACCTATTAAATTTACAAAATAAAGAGTAAAATGAGCTTTTCATACTACATTTTGTTCATTACAACAAAAATCTACCAATTTTTAAACAAAAAAAAAGGCTTCCTTCGAATGGTACAACATAAATGCCGCTTCTAATCCCATCATTGGCTCAACCAAGTGCGAGTTAAGTTCCATCAACCCATTGATACAACATTCGTCTGGGTACAAGCATCAATCTTCGCTATATACTGATAATTTTCAGGCGGAAAGGGATGTCATCAATGGAAAGAGATTCTCTCCGGATCTCTTCCACCAAAACCACCGGATCAAGTAATCTAGGCCTTTGAAATCTCATCCAACGGCCTACTTGTTTTGATCCCTTAAAAGCTATAATAATTTTTTGACCTTTGAATGAAATTTCAAGGGGATCACTTGATCCGAGGGCCTTGGTGCCTCGGTAAAAACTATGACGGAACTCTTCAAGTATAGAGTATAGTAGACAGTCACTAATGCCATGAACAGGTTAAATTAGTAGGGTTGGGAGCGGAGACCATTTTATCACACTGGTAATACGAGGTTTCATTCACTTACGGAGATAACCACGAAAACATCATCATGGGACCATTTCCTTACCTCCAACTTCGGTGATGGATTAATTATGGGTCGATCTGTGTTTACAAGGCGATATCCAATCACGATTTCCTGCCTTTGACGACCCCTGAGCACAATATCGTAAAAGGACAGTTCTTCCTGGTCATATAAATACAGTTCTGCTGGTTTAATGCACATCTCATTTCCCTGTTCAAGCACAAAATAATACGAAGCTCTGGTCATTTAGTGCAGAAGACAAGCTTATAAAGGTTAAATTAGAGTTGCAAAGTTGAAAATGATAGTGGCCGGACATGAGAATATTTATACGATATAATATGGCTAAGACTTCAAGTAGTGGGCTCCGCGTCGTCGGATGCGGTGGTCGTGATTTCTTGAGCTGCGGGGGACTCTCTGACTTGTTCGGCTTCGACGCTGAGTCCTCATTGCCATCCACCGTTTGTTTTTGTTCGGTTTTCAGAGTTGCAGTGACGGAGTTATCTGGTGATGTGATTTTGTTCTGGTTTTTTACTTTTTTTCAGTGACCACCTGAATTAAAATACAAACAAGATCCGTGACTATACCGTGTAATTATGGGGTGTGATATCACACTCCTTTTTCTTTTCATAAATCTTTTTAATTTTCGAACATCGGATCGAATAAATTAAAGAAAAATTAAAGTAACAAAGGATGCGTGAGAAGTAAAAATGAGTGTGTAGATAGCATATCCCATAATTATACGTGCCAAAATTAATTTAAAAATGTTTCAAAAAATTAAAACATTTAATATAACTGAACTAGAAAAGTTCCAAAATTTATTTCAAAACCCGTTTGGTTATTGTTTTTGCGCATGTCTTTCGTGGAGCAAATTTTACGATGGATTGTCTCTCTACTGCTTGTTTGGTATGATTTTGGGATGTTAGTGGCTTCAAATTTTTCATTTTTTTCTATGGAAATGGGAAAGTATTAAATAGAGCGACCACGATCATATTCAGTTTCGATGCAATCAAAGAAATACGTCTTATTTGCCGCAGGAGGCAACGACCTATCCCAAACATGAAAACCCATTAAAATGAAATCATGTAGTAGTAATAGCATCCGCCAAGAAATTTGTTTCTCTGTAAACATGTGATCAAAAAATAGAGTCAAAAGAAGAAGCCAACCCCTTGATATCTTCAATAGTATTTCTTAATAGCCACGGAATAGTACAAGAAACTTTGACTGCATCAATCACCAGCTTTGAGTCGCCCTCCACACGTAAAACCTCTTCCTTTTGCCATCCAAAGTGCATCCCTTGAAGCAATCCCTTCTGCTACAGAAATTATATTTTGCCCCAGACAAGAAGCTCAAGCTACAATCGGAGTTCCACTTATTACTATTGTGCCAAATGCTAAAATGTCGAAAAAGTGGTTTAGGCTCGATAATTTAATTATATGAACATTTTAACCTAAAAAAATCCAAATTCCGACAAAAATAACAAGATCCTGGGTGGCAGTGGAAAATGCAACAAAGAAATGCTGGGGGTTTCGGCAGCATTGAATTTTGGTACATTCAGAACCTACTCATGTTTGTGACGTTAAGAGTCGAACAAATTCAGGCAATTACAGTACAAGGCTGCAGCCTGCAAGGGCGCGGAACCAAAATTTATGGCCGGCATGACTCAACTAAAATACCATCCATGCGTATACTAAAATGGGGACGAAGAGGAAACAAATGACATGTAAATTCAAGCATCAGCTACCACGGGTCATTTTTATCTTCGGCATTGCCTTCTTCATCTGACGAGCACGCTCCTTTGCTTCTTTCTTGCGAATACTCTCTGCACTGAGCTTAGCCTCGGCCTCCTCCATCATCTTTCTCCTCTCCGCCTTCTTTCTTTGCAATGCTTCTTGCCTTGCATTTTGGAGTTCTTTGTAAGCCTCTTGAGCCGCCTTTGATCTGATAGCTTCAGTTTTGGATCGAGCCTGCAACAATCAGAATTAGAAAATACCGCCAAATGGAAATTTTGTAGAAGCTTTTGATTCCACAGTATAACTGGAAGCTGACCTACCTGACTGCTTAGCTTGTAGCGCCCAATCAAATCAATATAATATGGTACCAAGGCCACCAGACGAGTCATATCAGCCATGTTACCTGCATCCGGTAGGGCAAACTTGAACAACAGCATCTTCTTTTGCGCGCCTGGATGTTGATCTGAAAAATGCATGTAGATGAAACCCTTTCCAAATTTCTGAAAAGCCTTTTCACCCAAAACCTGCAAATGCCAGATCCATTAATACGAGGAACTAAGCGTAAACAAATAATAAAAAGTTGTGCGGAATCAAGAAACAGTATGGATAACTCATGCAGAATGGGACCTAAGAGGAATAATGTAAAAGGGCTGAAGCACGATAAAGTTGAATGTTGCGGTATGGTTGCATAAAGTTTTATACATCCCATGCAATTCAATCATGTGATGCACTAAATGGAAGTCAATTTGTACAGAAGAGATAACTTATAAACAGAAGGACCAAAGAAACACGCAAGACCCTTTATAAACTAGAACAAATGTGATGAAGCAAGCGACTTTGCCATGGCTTTAATGATAAAGAAAACACAGGTTATCGTTCTCACAGATGAAGGCACCGACAAGGGAAGTACCCAAGGGCGAATCGTCAAGGGAAAACACAGGTTATCAGGTTATCATTCTCAAGGGATCAAACATCTTAAACAGGGTTTAATCAGTAGTGATCAAACAGATAAAGCCCAAACAAACGAAGAAAAAAGATCAAAATCCCTTAGACAATTGAAAAAAGCAATACCAAATTGATAATGTAATGTAATTCCACATTTAGAGTGTACTAAATTACTAATCATTTCGCCTAACAAACTGAGACTTAGAACCTCAGCTTGGTCATCCTCGTGGAATTCCAACTGTTATGAAAAGCATAAGTTGTTCGGCATTATCATTGCAGAAAAATATTCTTATTCTCGAGATAAATATGTGCATATACAGCCTATCTACCGCTAAATTCAAACACAAATTAGTAATTATACAATCAAATACATTGCATATGATCACGAAAATTACGAAACACTTGAAAGAAAACTCATTTCAAGTGCAAACTAACACGTTAACACACAAAACAAATACCATGTAACCGAATTTTGTACCAATATTAAATTGAACCGACCTGTTCGAGCACAGCCTCAGTGATCAAATCACCAGCCACTTCCTTCGATTCGGAGATAACTGCCAGGTCCTCAGAAACCCACTTCCTTCCAGTAGGCGGAGACAATATCCCGGCAAACTTCTGCAAGTCCCTAACCTCCTTCTGCATTGCCTTGGCCGACTTCTTCCTCGCCAAGGCGAAAACCACGTGGTCCATCGCTTCATCGTTCATATAAACCTCGATATTGATCTCGTCCCTACTCGGAACCACCAAGTTGAAAATCGAGGAGATCAAATCGTGGCGGCTCTTGAGCTCCATCGTCGCCAGAAGCCCCTGGCAGCACCTCCGCCCACTCGCGTAAAACTTGAACACGTTCTGCCCTTCCTTCAACAGCAAGGGCGAATCGTCGCCGGGGCCGCCATCTCCGACGCCCAAAATACTGAAGTTCTTCTCGAAAATCGAGTCTTTGGTGGCGAATTTCGCCGCCCAAGCCAGGGCAATGTTCTCGTTCACCCGCTTCCCGGTGAAGTAGTTGATGATGAAGACGATCAGGAACCCTCCGCACGCGATCTCCACAACAAAGGATCTCGGCGCGGCGGGGGGCTTGGGGTCAGCGGAGGGTTTGGGATCGGAATCGGAGGAGGGAGTGGCATTTTCAGTAATTGCAGGGTCGTGGAGGGGCGGTTTCTGCTGCGGTTGGACGGGTAGGCCTTCGAACTCATCTTCATCCCAATCCTCGAAGCTGGTGGAGGAAGGCTTCGGAAGATCGGTGGATGGAGAATCCGAATCGGGAATCGGGTTGGGATCCGGGTCGGGTAGGGAGGGATCGGTGGAGGGAGGTGGGTCGGGTTGGGAGGTGGTGGTGAGGGAAGGACGGGTGCGAGTGGGGAGAGGGAGTGAGGAGTCGTCGTCGTCGATATCGTCGATTTCGTCGGCGTCGTCGAATCCTTCGAATTGGGAGTCAGCGAGGACGGAGGAGGGAGAGAAGGAAAGGTGGGATAAGAGGAAGAGGAGGATGAAGAGGGAGAGCAGAGAAAGGAGGCGCGTGTAAGAGAGTAACGCCATGACCATGCTTGCTGCTCCTGCTACAGAGAGGGCGTACAGGAAACAAGGAAGTGTATTAAGTGAATGTGGGAGATGGATACGAGGGTGTGACCAACTGGGTAATTATATTTTTTTTATTTTAACCTGAATAACACATTACAAATGACGTTAGTAAATGAAATAGTTATATAAAAATTAGAGATGTCAGGTTTGAATCTTGTTGTTGGTATGGAAGCCAGATTTATGAACAGAAAGAGACTGAGAGTCTTCTTCTCAGTCGTTCACATTACATTGAAAAAAAAAACGCAACTTTTAACCAAAGTAAATATTAAATTTGGAAAACTAGTATATCAAATTCATGATGATTGCAGTAATGACCTAAGTAAGTGAGTCTATTTGTCATGAACATAATGCTAGAGGGATCAAAATTGCAAACCAAATGATATGAAATAAGCACGTTAATCAACGTTAAAATAAAAATTCAATATCAACATCCACATCATTTGGTTTAAAAATTTAGTCTCATCATTTGTAATGGCATTAGCTGTTGGGTGGATATGTTTAAGTGTATAATTATTATGTTGTAAAAGTGTATTGCTTTGTTTAGAAATGTGTTTAAAATGACTCAAAGCGCTTCTGATAATTGATTTTAAGTTTAAGAAGACACATCATATATGTTTTTCTTACGGGGAAGCACCAAATTCATCTAATTTAGTCCTGAAAACTAGTAAAGTACCCAAGACAAAAGCATACAAAAAGAAAAACAGATCCATGAACTCAACAGCCCAACTTGCATAAGATTTTATTAACTTTGATTTGTATTTTTCATCTGATTTCACTTCGTTCATGAAATATTTGAATATTGTATAAAATAATATTCTGTGTTATACTAATTTGATTGAATCATTCTTTTCTTCGTTGGTTATCATCCCAGTACCTTTTCCTCCCCTTCCCCTTTGGGCGTCATGTTTTCTCCGTTTCCTCTTCAAGTTTAAGATTTTTTTTTCGTCAATGAGAGAAAGTAGTTTGTAAATTCGTGTATATTATACACATAATTACGTATTTTTCAAAAATATTTTTGTGTTCCGTACGCATCTTAGTAATTCATAAAGTTGCACGTCTACCAAAATTTTAATATCCAGTACACATACTCAAGTACATATGTATTCACGTTTAATTGATGTTACAACAACATATTTTTTAAGAGAACTACTAGACCCGCTCCGTGACCTTTTCACAGTTTACCATTTCCACAGCTTCAACTGCGCTTTCGGGTTTCGGACATCTTGCTCTCCAAGTTCAAAAATCCACATTTACATGCACCCGAAAACAACTACTATGGAAGCAATCGGTGTACAAAGTACAGTGGACAAGCATCTCGGGGAAGAAGTGGTAAAAGTTTATGAAGCAAATTATCTTAAATTCAACAGTAATTAGTCATAAGTCATCCTACATACAGCATTGTCTGTCGACTGCAGCCACAGCATCACATTGAATACGTTATAGAGAACGGGGAACAAAATTCAAATCGCCTCTGCTAAGAAGAGCAATGCTTAATCATTTGCCAAATTTGATGGCGACGTTCCTTGTCTTTGTGACTCTTGAGCACGATACTCAGCCCGAACCTTAACATCAATCAACGAATGCTTTGTCTTTAATTAACCAGAGGGGCAATGGTATCGTTATACAGAATATTTACCAGACGCAGCATAAAAGCGAGAGAGGCAGTGAATACCTGCTGAATAGGTTGGGAAGTATGCTCTAATACAGAATGAATCCTCCCAAATGGTGGTTAACTTGTCAGTTTGATAACAGTCAGCAGCAAGCTCCTTGTGCAAATCACAAAAGAGTTAACCGCAATCATGAAGAGAAAAGCATGTGTCCCAGTGTGTGATCGAGCAACTGTCCGAATCAAGAACATGAAGACATACCTTTGATGCTAATATACTATTGTGGGGGCCTGTCTTCTTCTAACAACAAATGGATAATCGACCTTAAAACCTCATTATGAGCAACAGTGGAATTCTGAAAAGAAAGGGCATGAAAATGCAAAAACAAATCGTTATAAGGTTCTAAATAAATAACTATATGATAGCATAAGCCAAACTAAATTGATACTGAGGATTGAGTTTAGAGAAATGGGTTTTCGGATTAGCATGGGACAGTGAAATCTAGCTCACGACAGACAACTCATGCCTTATGCATTGAGAATGATAGAGGCAAGTGAAAAGTAACGGCACAACTAGATATTAATACGCTAAGGAAACATTTGTAGCAATTGACAAGTAAATTACAACTTAGAAGCAACCTGAAATTACCTCTGGCTTTCTTATCAATTCCTTCAGAACGGAATGAAGAGTTAAACGGAGTTCCTTGAACAGAACAGCAGTTTGTGCTGGCGCCGTCAGTTTTAACCATCCATCAACAATAACAAGTCCCGTCTGAAAGATGAAACATCAATACATAATAAAATAACTGAATCCATTTTTGCTTCTGCAAACCATAGAAATGGGAGGAAGAATTGGAATATAAAGACAATAGCACATAAATTCATCAAAGTCATCAAGCACGAACTGAAATGACATGTCCAAGAACCGGATACATTAATTCAAAAATTATTCACAACACTTAGGTGAAGCAGGCATAGCTCATACAAACCTCAAGCAGATAGAAAGATGTCAAGATGACAAATTCCTAGTTAGCCGTAGAAAAGGCCCAATTGTACTGCTTTGTTTCCTTCCCCTTTCTTTTCTGATTTTTTGCTCTTTTTTTATGGTTGGTTATAAAATAAGGGGAGTGATTGCCCAGAATTCTCTCAGAGAAGTATTTATAAGATTATAGAATCCAGGACTTCTTTGACCAAGGAACACTTGGTCGTTTGTCCTCTGGTTCAATTACACAAAGGTATAAAACAGACATCAAGATCATGTTATTGGACAAGGTCAGAAGGAGCACTTACCTGTCAACTGAAAAGAGCTGGAAGCATTTACATTTTCAGATTCACATACTTTAAATGCATGGCTTTCAAATGCACATATTTTATGTCTGGGAGAACATTAAAAAATAAAAAGAAAAGAAGATACCTGATGCTGGATATTGATGGCGCCACCAAACAGCAAAATAGAGTTGGGAGAAATGACTGTAGTATCTCGGAGAAACACTTTGTTGGTTTCGACCTGTGGAAATGATATATTAAACTCTCATCTTTAAGTCCGAAGAATCAGTAGGCTGAACAATTATTGTAGGTAATGTATTTATGTACAAAATTTCGTCAAACTCTCTCTCTCTCTCTCTCTCTTAGAAAGGTCAGGCTGGGAAGGTTATTATTTTCCTTTCTGCAATATGTAATTATTAGGGAGCCAAGGGTATGCCGTATTGATTACTTGTTTATTCCCTTTGTTGTTATAGTCACCATCAACGTATTACTGTGAGAAAATGTAAACAAAGTAGATTCAAAAGATAATAGTGCACAAACCTTTTCGAGGAAGACGAGGAAGGGGTACCGAAATTCTTTTAAATTACTGTTGATAGAAGAAGGGTGTATGCTAACTTCTCTTCTTCCATCAAACCAGATTGGGCGTTCCTTAGTTGCTAGACCGGCAGATTGTTTAAGGTTACTGAGAGTTGCTTCAGCAATGCCTTTCTCTGTGGCTGCAACATTAGGATATAAACCTGCACATAATATTGCCTGCAAGGAAAGGGTAGACTTCAATTCAAAATCAGATGTTTGATATGAACTCCTCAGTTACCTATGTGACAGGCACATACTTATGGAAAATTCTCACTTGAATAACGACAATAGTTCAAGACACGCATGTGGAACAAAGGTTAATATCTCACTACTAAGCAATCAACTCTATATATGTATTGAAGAAAAAATCCGAGGTGAAATGAAGCTGCAAAATGTTAAGATAAATTTTGTTTGTTTCACATACAGAAATTTCCCATCAGCTTAAGTTTTTGGTCTGTAATGGTAGTCTAATTTGGTATCAGAGCTTCAGTTCGAATAGGTCCTGGGTTTGAATCATCTCTGCCCCATTTCCCAAATTATTTGTTACTTCTATGCTTGTATGTTCGTCTACCTCTCCACGTGCAGGATGAGACTGCTTGTGAGGGAGGATGTTAACTTGATATGTCCTATCCCATGACAGGTTAAGCTTTTTGGGTACAGTGATGTTTAACAAGTTTAATTTAATCTCACCCTAAGCCTTAGCTTAAGTGATAATGGAGTTAGGTAGGGTGAGTAAGAATACTAACTTCAAAGAAAATAGTTTGAAGATGACTGGTACGATATCAAAGGAAGATTTTATAACTTAACTGTCTTGGTTGTTTAAAAACATTACCAGGCTACATTACAATGATGTACTGTTCTCTAAACCTGAAATATGAATAAGTATTCAAGTAAACCAAAGAATGGTCCCTAAGAAATATGTGAAATCCCACACAAGAGAGAGACACCATAATAAAAATAATAATTACAATAATAATGCAACATGACATATGACATAATGTGAGGAGCACAGAACAATCCTCTGCTGATTCAAGATAATATGCAATGACCAAACTTTACCATATACAGTGCAGATCAATGCGTAAAAACAGAGAAAAATCAGTCTTACCACTTCCTCAGAATCAAGCCAGAAAGAACTTCATCAAAATCACAAACATTTAAAAGACGTTGAGTTTTACCTTTACAATTGATGAATGGTTTGAATACATATTGAATGGTTGTGATGCATCCGAAAACCAAGTATCAAGATTCTCTTTCTTTCTCCCATCAACCTGAAGCAAGACACAGTTCCTTGGTTTAACTCAAAGCTTCTGATAAAACTCTAGTTTAGTCTGGATAGCAAACTATCTGACATAGAAATTTTGCAACTTTGCGTAGCAGAAAATAGCGTATGGGAGCATAAGACTGACTAACAGATCAACATCTTGGCATCAGCGGAACTTTGGAGTTTTAAGGAACAGACTGTTCCACAGATTTGACATAATGGGAAAAAATATTTAGAGAGTCAAGGTTGAAGGGGGTGACTTCCAGCTTCACATGTTTCTTCATTTTTCAAGAAACACTGCATTGTTGGTGGAGGAAACAGATGTAGAACAAGTAACGAATATTTAGAAAGTAGCAAGGATTTTAGAATAGAAGAGGATAAGGGATCCAGAGAAGAAGAATAGAGGGGGAAGAAGAAGAAAAATACAGACATCATAAGGATAATAGAATAGAAAGAGAGTATTCAAAACAGAGTTTAGAGAGGAAGATAGAGGTAGATGAAAGACAGAGAGAAACATATGCATGGAAAAAAATTTGTGTATCCAACCATTCAATTCTGCCACTACTGAATTACAATGGATGAACTATAATGACAAAATCTTGCTACAAACAGGAAAGTAAACCATATCTTTCTAGAAACAGGAAATAAAAATAGGAAGTATACTAGAATACCCCTTCCCACTTTCCTGAATCCTAATTCATCCTACACAAGAAACAGGCAGCTGTTTTTGTTTATTCACGCTGATTCTGTGTTCCTTCAGTTGTAAGTTTACTTGCATGTTTTCATCCAATCCAACGGAAGATAAACTGTACAGTAATGGGTCTCTCTCTCTCTCTCTTACTTGCATGTTTTCATCCAATCCAATGGAAGAGAAACTGTACAGTAATGGGTCTCTCTCTCCCTAAAGGCTTCCTTGATTTCCCAGTTAGAAATCTAGGGTCGAACAGTGATTGGAGTAAATCATTTACATCACTCGACAAAAGTGACTGTTGTAAAATACTTTTGGAAAGAGAACTGATTTTTGCACACTCCTTTTCCTTCATGCATACCCTATTTTGTTTATGACCTTTGGATTGAATAAAACCAAGGAAAATCAAGGGAGAAAAATTAACGGGGTGTGCAGGAGGAGAAAAGGAGTGCTGAAATCATTTCCCTTTAAAAACCCATAAAATCATTAACAATGAAAAATAATGCATGTGAACAGAACCCTACATGTTGTATTACTACTTTCTAGAGTGATTACAATTTACTTCGGTTAAGAATTTATAAGGTCTCTGAGTGATCAACATCCTCAGACTTAACAGCGTGAGTTAAAAAGTCACTGGCTAGCAAAAAATTAATAAAAGGAGTTTAATATTAAAATTTCCAGCATCGCACAAACTAATTTTACTACTAAAGTGAAATAGTGAAGCGCTACCTGATTTTTTTTCGGAAGGTCAATGAGCCCAATATCTGCTAGCAGAGTCCCAAACTGTATCCTCATGTCTCTGAATAATTAAACATATGAAGAGGAGTTGATGGATTATAACAACTACCCAAACAAGAAAAAGGACTCTTAACAAACATTGACATACAGATACATTAAGTTCTGGAGAAAGAAACTGCACCTTATCATGTACATGACGGAACTGCTCAAGAAGTATGAATTGCAAAAATTTTGAGCAGCTTTAACGCCTTTCTACAACAACCAAACTTTTCCATGTCAGCAAACGTTGTGTTCTACCAATAACATGTCAGAATACATTCAACAACTGAACTGTTTCAATGGCAATGGTATAAGAACTTCGCATGCACGTATGCTTTAGGCAGGCTATAAGAAGCATGTGGCTATGATCTCATGGCATGAAACAACCAAATAGTATCATGATTCATGACATATGATCTAAATTGGTATTGGCCTCAGGATTTGTGTGCACATGCACACTCAAGTCCTTGCATGCAAAGTGCAAACAAACATATGACGAACCTCACGTAGAATCTTTTCCCATTTACTGTAAGCACTCATCATTATAAGATGGTCTGATTGCCTGTCACTATCATTTGATTCACTTGGACCGTCTAGCTTGCCAGTCAAGAGTGCCAATTTAGCTCTTTCAACATTTTGTCTCTGTAATTTAAATGTAGTGACATAGGGTAAGTATATAACTGAAGTTCCTATCTATTGAAATAATTAACAGTAACTTATATCAGCACTGAAAGAGGGACCTCATCTTTGGGATAGATAAATGGAGATTTATAGCTCAAGAATGCTGCAATTGAGAGAATCGGCGACAAGCAACCAAATATTCCCCCATATAACATCATCTGCAGTTCCAAAAGAAACAGCATGAGAAATCAGTATCAAAAGATTTTACATCAACATCATCTGCAGTTTCAAGTCTTTACATCAACATCATACAAAGGCCGCCTGAACACATGAGTACCAAAATGTAAAGCCCTAGACTAATAAATAGCCTTTTACTTTTTGAGGCTGCAATTGTTATTCACATGCATCCTATCAAGTGTGGGAAGGAAAATTGCATACCTTCCCAATCAATACATCAACAGGAAGTTTTGCCAGATGATGCCCAAGAGGAGTCAACTCTTCATCTGCTTCAAGAGCACCAACCTATAAAATAAGCCCAGTAGTAAAGATTCCGCTTACAGTGCGTTGGCATTCCTTCTTGGTGCCCAAGTAAATGAGCATGTGCTGACGAGTTTACAGAAATATAAATTGCAAGAATTTTCACTATATGCACAAAAGCTGATTCTACCGCTACCGTGACTAATGCAAATAAAGAGAATCAGCTTTTTCTGGATAAAGAATAATGAAATTTATTGCGGATATGCATAAATCAAAAGTACCATGAATTATGAAAACTTAGTACTTCCCTGTTTTGAAAATAAAAGTATGAAGATAAAAGACAGGAGAAACTCATTGCAGAAACAACAAAGAGAAATGGTCTCTACAAATTTCAGTTAAATGACGTCTATGTTGTTCCCTATGCATAGGAATCTGTTGTCTATTGCTCAACTCTATCGCGACAATAATGTCTTTGATTCTAACCATTTTTTAAGTCTTTGATCAGTCTATGTTCCATTCCTCTTTCAAGGGCCTAAGTAGGAATGGTCTCTACAAATTTCCTTTCCATCTTGAATTCAGGCTTTGTCTGCCTGAAATAATGTCTATGGCAGTCATATGGGTCATCCTTCTAGTCAAATAATGTCTTACTCTTTGGCAAAATCATTTTTCAGATTCTAGTTTTAAAATTCAAAAATCGTGTTGAAGAGCTGTGCCTAGGGTCTTCTGATCTTATGAAACGTTCGCTTCAATTTGAATTGTAATTGAGGGGAAGTACCTTGTGCATAATGCATGTGCAATTGGCTTTAGTTTAGAAGGTTGAAAGACAACTAACACATTGGAGGACCAAAGAAGGTTAAAAGAGAATAATTATAAGTTGACATCTAATGTGTTGGATAAATAAACAAAACAAGAATAAATTTTGTTTCCCTCTAATGCTTAGGCATTTTCATCTATTTCAGACAATATTTTGTTTCACTCTACTCTAATACAACGAATCAACAGTATGACAAATTTATCCTTATGGAACCAGAATAAACTTGTTAGTGACTGTAGGTTACAAAGCAAGAAGTGAATACAAAATGAAGAGCATTAGGATTTAGTCATAGATTCAATTGTCACTATGCATTGTGGTTCTGATTTGAATGGATAAAACTATACCTCATACAATAACTTAATTGACGAGGTCATAGCCTCTTCCCTTGGAGGTTCTAAAGCCTGATAATAGAAGTAAACAACCCAAACCAGTCAGATGACATCATCATTAAACAAACCTCTTATAAAAATATAACATGACTTACCTCGGATAAAAATGACTTTATGTAACCCAGAGAAAGCAACTTAATTTGTAAACACAACTCTACTAATGGCATTCGAAGCATCTCCGGAACCTAGGCATAATTGTACAGTACAGTTAGAAATTATATAAGCTGATATTTGACTGTTTCTTATATAAAAACTTGAATAAAATAACTGATTAAGTGGATAGCAGTAGAAAGCATATGAAAATTGCCCCGTCTTAGAAAACCATTTTAGGGGCAAGTACCTGAAAAGGCCGCATGAGCTTTTCAAATCGATAACGTGTATACAAGCAAAAACAGATTCCAGGTTTCACACGTCCAGCTCTTCCTCGCCGTTGCCTTGCATTTGCTCTAGATATCCAATCTTCGACCATGCTTGACAATTTCTGCAGTTGTTAGCAAACCAAATATTAGACCCAGCAACACCAAAGGTATTCTAACATCCATGGAGACACAATTTCTGCAGATGGTATCTGCTGATAAATCCAGTGGAGACACATATGCAACAAAGGGTAAAATGAGATTCTAAGTTACTCAAGTTTTTTTCGCTTTTAGGAGACAGATTTTATATCTAAACAAAATTGAGAACATTCACAGTGAGCAAGATGGCAAATTCAACAATACATAACCGAATTAGAACAATATATTGTCCCTCAGACAGCAAAAAGTAAATAAAAATGTTTAGATAGATAACAAACAGCAGCTTTCCAATATGCCAAATGAAAGAACATTGTATAACCCAAAATTAGATTCAACTTCTTCAGGGTCAACCTTGTATTTTGATTTTATAGAGTGAAGACAAGAAGAGTGGATGCAAAGTTGAAAACTGGCAAAGGGGCAAGGACGGTTATCAGGAGAACAAAAGTGAGAGACATCGTGCGCGCACAAACTAGTGTAGTTCTATCGTCTTTGTCAGTTCTACTGAAACCATTATTAGATAACACAATGTTCTGAAGGTAAAACCAGAACGGTATGAAACCTACCATGTGTTAAGAATGAAATCTGGAGTGCAAAATAGATTATACAGTGGGCTTCCATGGAAATGGAAATGTTTAGCACTAGCACCAAACGAAAAACAATACAAAATTGGGTTCCTTCCATACAGTACTAAGCTTCTAGCAACAAATATAGAATAAAGTACAAATCTGAAGGAGTACCGAAATTATTGCAAAAAGAGAGGCCTAATATGTATGATGTATCTGAATATAGATACTGCTCACATCTAAAATACTAAGAAAGTCACAATCAAAATCAAAAGAATCACGTAGTCGTTCATTAAAAACATTAAAACAACAAACCTTTTGCGGATTATAACGATTCTCCTTATGCTTTCCACAGTCTATAACATATACCACATCATCTATTGTTATGCTGGTCTCTGCAATGTTTGTGGCTACAATGACCTATTAAGATATTGAAACAAAACATCAATGAAATTTATAGCAAGTCAAACAAAAACAAAAGCATTATGCACTAAAATTTATTTACATATCGATGTTTTAATCAATGTAAGCATTTCATGAATTGTTTTTGTTATTCATTTTAATTGAGCAGGGGTAAAGTATTGGTTGTTGTTTAGCTTGTATATGTTAGTACACTTTGCCTTGGTTGACTGCTTTTGAATACACTTTTATATTTCTGTAACTCTTTTTTTTCTCGACAAAACAGTTCCATTTTCCTATATGAAAAAATTGGTAGTTAATCTGAGCAAAGCTGTCCATCTTGATCTGCCTTCCTCAATATGAATAATCAGCCAGACTGGATGAAGACAAAATTCGGCCAAAATCATTTTTCCAACTCCATTCTCTCCGCTGATGGAATTATTTGGGTTATAGTTACAAAACATTAAAAACTGATTCATGAAACATGAAGAAAAAAAAAGCCGCTACAGGATATACACATGAAAAGATAATGCGAAATCTTTTCAAGTTTCCTTCTTCCAAAGTTTAAACTCTTAGTTCCAAGACTGGAGGTTCACCTTAAATTTTATTTTCTACTTTGGTTGGACTTTGGTAATCACCTCAATTCATTTATTTTCTAATGAAATATCCAGCTATCATTACTAAGTTTAAATGAACTTTCAGCTTTTACCCTGAACTTAAATGATGATTTATGAAACAACTGTAAGCAAATTGCTGTAACAACTACATACGCTAAAAACTTTCATTTATGTAAAGATAAGAAGTGCTGAGTAGACGACAATCTAATGAAGAACCACTCAAAAAGTATAACAAACAATCTAATGAAGAACCACTCAAAATGTATAACAAGTACCATAATAAAAGGGTAAAACAATAAACAAAGAGCAAAAGAGAGAAGAAATTTAAGTGGAAAAACATGCCTTCCGTATGTTCTCAGGAGCCCGTAAAAACACCTTCTTTTGATCAGTTGATGCAACGGAAGAATGTAGTGGAAGAATCCAATCAGAAGCTGGTCCACCAAATCGATATGAAGCAGATAGCTTATCAACTAAAGTGTAAATTTCAGATACTCCCTGTTAAGCATCATTTAAGTACAAGAATAGTAACATGTTATTAGTGGCGAGGCAAACACAATTACATGTATGACCTATAAGGGCACAAAAGTGTGAAGAGGTGGATGGCTTACAGGCAAGAATACAAGTATGGCTCCCTCACTGCAAGTTTCATCAACATGGCACACCAGGTCTTCAAGAAGGTCATAATCAATGACATCTTCATTCACTCTTTGCTGTACAAATTTTGATTACCATGTTATATAGTCCCCTTACGAGGAGGGAAAGAAAATGAACCACATCTCAAGAAACTAAATCTCAAAGGCAATTACCAAGTTTTGTCGAGTTTGCTCTTTGTACGATTGATAACTATCCGGTACATAATACGGATTTATAGTTTCTTCAGAGAGCAGAGAATCATCACCCCAACCAGATAAAACAAGATTCTTCTTTCCCCTGCGGTTGTTTACAGGACCAGCCTGGTGTTTTCAAAATGCAGGAATTCAAAAATTAGGTAATGAACATCAAAATGTTACCGCGTGACCGTGACTTAACCATAGTAGAAGAATCTCAAAGAAATTAAAAGAAAAATTGTGGAATAATATGGCTGCAATTATTCAACCCAAATTCCAATCTAGTGTATATAGTAATACTATAAATATTGGGAAGACTAATAAGTACTCATCATCAAAAAATTATGAGTGAACACTGAATAACCAGGTCCAATAAAACATATAACATGGTTTCTATACAGGCATTCAAATCTTGTAATGATCATTTTGGTGTTGACCTTGTGCTCATTTATAGAACTACGTAGTTTTACAACTCTATATGTATTTTGGAATGAGGGTCTAGAACTTGTCTGACACAATCAAGTATTAAACGCTCATTCCAAAATGCTTGACCCTTAAACCCCCAAACGATGTTGTTTCGAACATTAGCCCAATATTAGAACCAAAAACATAGGTGATCCTATTTCCCAAAGTAGACATGTAATATGTGATAATTCAAATATTCAAAGAATTTACTGCACATGAATCCATAGAGAAGGAAAGTTAAAGAGATTTGGAAAACAGAGAAACTTCTCAGGACTAAAAGACGAAAAGAATGAAAGAGAGGTGTACAATTTGGGTCACCTTTTCTTTAGTCAAAGCTCCATATTTCATGGAAGCTGGAGAGTCTGAAGCAATCCGATAATCTATGCTTTCATATATATCCTCAAGATAGTATGTTGTGACAGGATGTGTTCTGCCTTCTGCAGTAATCACTGGGCAATTACCAAAGTATCTCGAAAACAAATTTGAATCAACAGTTGCAGACCTGTATAAATGGGAGGTCAACTAATCAACACAATTTTCTAAACATACACATTTATGTAATATAAATTTGAGGAAATGTAGTACAAACATACATCAGAATAACCTTCAGTTTTGGTGTGTTAAGAGCTGATTGCTTCTCAATCAGATTCTTCAACACTATGAGCAGGAAATCACCCTGTTTATAGGAAGCAAAACAAAATATCAATCTGTTAGAATTCCTTTTTTTACCAGGTTACACTTTATTTCTTAATTTCATCCCTTGACAAGGAGACACATTCTGACAACACTCAGGAAAACGTAAAAGTAAAATGATTTGTGAACCCAGTAAAAGTAAAAATGAAATTACACAAAGTGTTATGTGGTATTTCTCTTCTATAACATTCTTTATTTCTCAACCGGGAGATGAATTTCTGACGAAACTCAGAAAGGGAAAACAATCTGTGAACCACTAAAAGTTATGTGCTGTTTCCATAACACACATTCACCATCTGTACTTGCCCCCACCTCCCCTTTCCTCCCATGAAAAATGAAAGGCAAAAACCAGCTGTGTTAAGCTTCACTTGGTATTGTTCATCCATAACATCTCAAAAAAAGAAAAAGTAAAGATGTAAACCAAAGGAGTCAACCTCTTTCACCTATTGTTCAAAAAACAAAAAATTATGATTTTCATTCAAAAGAAAAAATATAGCATAGCAGAGGATACAAGATACAAGTCACTGTTTCTTTCTTTTAAAGAAATTTTTGCTTCTTATATATAAGAATCATGGGATCACAAAATAGTTAGAGGATGTCATGTCTTTTTTTTTTTGGAGGACATGGAAGATTTGTGCTGGCCATGAGCATGAATAATACCAACAAATATTTCCCAAAACCACCATGGGAACCTATAAACTACTAAAGCTACTACTCACCAAAAGAGACCGCTCATGTACTTCATCAACTATGACATGAGTAACTCCTGTCAAGTTTTTATCCCCCTGCAAAGGAAAAGCTGTAAGTATAAGATTTGTTTAGTATCTTCAATGAGATTTTCAACAGATATAGCATTAAGCGAAAGAAGTTTCATCACTCATGCCACAAAATAAGTGTATTGCTGAAGATACATACATGTCATGATCTTGCACTCACCAATGGGCACGAATATTCATGCTCAATGACCATCGTTAAAATTCAACAGTTTATTCAAGAAATAAAATTACATTACCAGGATTTTAAATATCAGTCATTGGATTTTGAACCCACATTTGGTGAACAATGATTTAGTACTCACGAGTGACTAAGGAGTTCAAAGCAAACTTCAAACATCCATAAATAAAAGATCTCTTAGACAGCCGTCCACTCCATTTTTTACAAATTTTAGGGCCAGAACATAAGTCCTTTTTTTACAAATATGTGAACTAAGCCTAAGCCCCTTGAATATCAGTTGAAAGGGTTTCAGTTGTGAAACCTAACAAGTGATTATCGTACTTTGAACTCAAAAAAAAAAAAAAAAAAAAAAAAAAGTGATTTATCTCCGATGATGTCAAACAACATGAATATATTTGGCAATGAAATGTACAGTCCTCTAGTTTCTAAATAAGAAGACTAAATTAAAGTCTTACCACAAATTTTCTCAGAAGAATGCCCGTCGTACAAAAGAGAAGCTTAGTCTTGTCATTGCTGACATAAGAGAAAACCAGAATGAAAATTTTGGTGACAAAACAAAAAACCACCAAGATGCAAATAATAATAAGAAAATTAAAGTAATGAAAACTTTGGCATACAAGCATAACCAAAAGATCAGACAGATTAATAGATGTCTATACTAGTGCAGATAAAACATAAAAGACACAAACTTTCACATTAATATGGTGTAGTTTCATGTAAATGAGTAGAACAAACAAAAAAAAAAAAAAAAGTAACACCTTGCACTATCGAGACGAACTTGATAACCAACCAAAGAACCTTTTGAACCAGGTGAAGGTTCACAGCGCTCATCAGAAACTCTTTCAGCCACAGAGATAGCCTACAATACCAAAAAAATTAAAAAAAATAAAAACCATAATCACATGAGCAAGAAGTTAGAACCATTATATCTTCTAAAATTTGCCAGAGCAAAGTCCACCGCAAATACAGACTAATATATAAAGGAAATTCATGGTTTTACCAACATTAATTTTCAAGCTCTATCAAATTAATTTCCTCCATACAAAGGTAACTTGTTTTTGTTAATTTAATGAAACATTGTCAATTTTCAGTATAAGCAAGGAAAAGTCAATTGATAATTTTGGGCATATAAGGATTCTAGTGAATAAATTACAATCTTCTTACATATGTTCATAACACACAACCACGACCATTTTTTGAAAATGACACTATTTTCCCTAGCTAGAATTCATACAACCTAATTCATCTATGAAGGGTGTTTCTCTTTTGAGAGCCAATTCACGTGGCCTGTTAAACTAAGGAATAATATCGAACACAATAAGCTTTCGAAAGTATATCAACAGTTCACACTGATACAAAAGACCATAAACATCTCAGCAAAACCCCTCCACCTAATTGATATCTGTGGGTTCATAAAATGGAAGCTTCAATAGAAACTTAGGAATGCAGATAAGGATTATTAACTGAAATTTCCATGGTTATGATCATTTGATTGTAAAGGTATATACGCTGATTTACAAATGCAAAAAATATCTTGAACAAACTACAAGAATACTTCACCCTTTCAGGAAATACCCTAAAACAGTGCTACCTAGTGTGAAGGAGAAAGACAAAAAAAACCACATGAGAAACCAGGAACCTGGTCCTAATGAGAATGTGTAGATCAACACTGAAAGTATAATTTTTTTTTCTGGTGCAATGCATGTGATGGTCATCCAGTCATGTCACAGGAATTTTGCTTTAAACTTTAAACAGAAGGGACCTAATGCAGTGTCGTACATTCCAGCAGAGAAGATTGCACCCACCGCTATTCTCCTTGGTTGTGTGCATATAATTTTACAATCTCCACCATGTCCCGATTTGATCATGTCATCCAATATGAATTGCGGAACCTAAAAGTATGGAAAATAGGGGAGAAAACAATTTCTAATCAGCCTTAGAACTTCAAAAAGTATTACAATACCAAAATCATAATAATGCAAAACCAATGAAAGGTAGATTTCCACCTGGGTTGTTTTTCCAGAACCTGTTTCACCACAAACAACTAGAACATTATTCTCACTCAGCAGTTGCAGTATATCACCCTTCAAACCAGCAATGGGAAGTGCAGCTCTAGTTTTCAACATGTCCTTGAACAAGTAAACATGTAGCTAAGTACTTCTTTTTGTATGAAACACAAGATCTATTTGGAGAAAACACGAAGAGTACAAAAAGCATGGACAAGTAGTCCATGAAGCAACTAAAACAAATAGAAGAAACATACAAATCCAATCATCCCAGAACACCCTCGGTACAAAAAGCATGGACAAGTAGTCCATGAATACAGGGGCGGACAAGAAAAAAGAAAGAAATAGGGTCACCAAGTTTGTTCATCAAATGATATAGCAGCATTTTATTTATTCTAACGACTAATTTACTGTCAGTACACCCAGCGGTGAGCAACAAGAATCAATAAATAAAGGCAGGTCAGAATCTTTTGAAACAAACAAATTGCAACAAAAACCTTGAATTTTGGATTTTTCACTTTATTCTCCAGTTCTTGTCTCAAATAAGTGCTCTCCACTTCCTTGAGACGATGTACTCCTGCAAAAAATCAACCATTAGATAGGATTACACTTATATTCATTGACAAAAGATAACACCACACGCCATCAAATTTCTGATTCATTAACCCACATGAGTAGTCAAGTTAGCTTAAGATCTCAGCTACAGAATTATATTTTGGCCCAAAAACAATTATGTTCCATTCTCCGAGACAGAGTTCAATCCTGGACATCAGGGTTTAGGGTTCTTGTGGTCATGAGTAGAAAGGTTTGGAATTATATATATACATATATATATGATTCCGGGCTTCAAATACCCAATGTGGGATTCCAATATTCTCAACACACCGGTTCACATGTGCGAGACAGAACCCAATATGTAGATCAATAATTTTGAGTGCTATGGTCAAACTGGGCCTAACATGTGGATACATTTTTTTCATTGATGGATAACAGAAAAAGTAAAATACAGCAGAAAGTTTAAAGGACAAGAAGTAAACTTATTTTCATTGATGAACATGCACTTCTTGTTTCTTATATACGTTATATGGAATGGAAGTATGGAAGTATGGAACTGATAAGAAGTGACTCCACTACAAGCAACGGAATAAAAGCAACGTTTGTTCAACAATGCAACCAAGAGAGGAGTGCAAGCACGTACTTTGAGCTGCTAAATCAACATGAGCAACACCTGCACTTATAGGTTGTTCAATATGGAGTTCTTGAGCCTTGTCTGGAGCAATATCATTCGTAACATTAGCAGCAGAAGTTGAAGCAGAACCATCAACTCTCAAAAGTGAGTCCACAAAAGCAGCTCTTCGATCTTCCTCACTATCTTCCACATTCGTTGATGATTCCCCTGATTTTAGATGTAACAAAAAAAAGTTTACAACAGAATCATCAGATTTTACACTTAACCGGTACACATCAATTGAAACTATGTAGAAACAATATTAGTATTGGAACCAATCAACCAAAGGTTCACTACATCAACTCATTCAATAAATTTTATAAGAGATCTTCATCCTCTCTTTAGAAAAGAGAGTTATGAGTTATAGAACAAAAATAAAGATCCACACCTTCCATCCATTGAATGACTAGAGAAGCATATGGCTCAATAATTAGTAGGTGAACTGGGAGATCAGGAAACAGTTGACAAAGAGCAAATGCTGCCACTCTATTTTGTGCATCCTGTGATAAAAAAAATCATGTGATTAAGTAAGTAAATTTTCAGCAAAACTTTCCCAATGTGAGAACAGTATATATTTATACTTACATAAAAATTATTTGCAAGACCATCACCATAATACCCTCAAAGGTCAAAGCATAATACAAAGTAATAAACATGAGTAATAGACAACAATATAACGAAACATCCAATACATGTCTTGCAACATCTTTCGTACAATTATATTCATAACTAAGGTCAAAATTCATGATTTATTATGTCAGAACTCAAAAGCACAAGTATTTTGGAGATACAAAAGAAGGGTGTGGCCCTGAGGATATGTGCTATAGTTGCTGTTTTCAGGTAATTTGCATGGGAACCTAATAGAATGGTGTTTGATGGTCCTAGGAATGAAAAAGAAAGAATACTTGTGAGAGACAGGTTCAATTTTGGGCTTCATTATGGGCTTTCGTATCTCCAGATTTTAGGAGCAGTTTTTTCGTTGCCATATTTTCTGATACGAGAGCTGCTGCTTCCTAGTGCTAGTTTCTGTTTATCTGGGTACATTTTGCTGTGTTTTTGTTTTCTAGTTTTGTAAGGAGTTCTTTAGTGCAGTGGACTTCTTCTCCTCTGTTTCTGTGATTCATGCACACATACATTTATATACACATATGCATAGGTATTTGCCTCAACATCTACCACATAAGCCTATTCAAGAAAACAATAATTAAAAACATGTGCTAGGCATGTTTTCTCCAACACCCCAAAGTTACATTCATAGGTGTAAGTGATCACCTCAGTTGAATCAAAAGTTACATGCTGATCAGGAAGCTGAAGGGTGACCAAGCCCCCAGCCTTCCTGCTTTTACCTCTCCCACTAGCTTTACGCAAAACGCTGACAGTATAAGAGAGATTATTTTGCTTTCCATTCACTTTATTAAACTTTGGAGCTTCCCATCCGGATCTTTGACATAACTGATGAAGAATAGCCTTGGGAATCTTTCGAGAGTCCCCCTGTCACCATCAGACCATATCATGAAATGGCATAACATGGGGTATCAATTAAACCATATATTAACAGGCACACGACTCCTATCAAAAAACAATAAGCATAAATGATAAAAGCCACATATAAAGTACTGCAGAAAACACTAAATATGTGATCACAAAATTAAATACATAAGAACTATGAATTCAATATCGCATGGTTAAGAATTACATAACAAAAAGATAACCACACTTTCACCATTTTATTGTACTCTACTGAGATTTATTTTCCATTTAAAATGTGGATTAAAAAACAAGAAATATGAGAAAAGGAAGGCATCAGATATTGCGTACTTTAAAAATCCTGCACATATGGTCCTAGGTCTAACAAGATCATTACATACACTACCTTCTTCCAAATACCATCTAATTTCTCCAAATTTTTCTCGCTAGACATTTCCCTCATCCTTTCTTTCTTCTGTAGTTCCAAAATTTCAGGAGGTGGAACATCTGCAGATGGCCCATCTTCTAAGAAGAAATTACCAATCTCCACATCTGTTGACTCCTCTTCTGCAACAATCTTTCCTTGGACAGGTACACTTGGAGTAGAATTGACTGGAGAATGAATAGAGCCGCTGTGCTCTGTATCACTTTCATCAGCTATTAAATCATCAGCAAAGACTTCTTCAGACTGCTTACAAGGACTATCATATGTGTCCTCAGAAGGAGCAGAACCTTGTTCCTTTGCAAATTCTGATGCCAATATGTCGTCTGATAACCCTGATGCATATATTATAGAAATACATAAGAGAAGGTATAATTCACCAGTAAGCTTAACTTGAATCAGAAGAAAAGTAAAAGTTTAACCTAGAGCAGATAACTCTTGCTTGAGATTGCGGATGATGCTGCCTGCCCGTTCCTGGCTTTGCTTGTCCCGGTTTTGCTTGGCTTTTGCAGCTTCCAATCGTGCAGCATGATACTCTTTGGCAATAAGATCATAAGACCTTGGTTTAAGAACCTATTAAGATAGTTGAATTTTGTCGACAACTGTTACTAAGATGATGAAAAGACATGCTAGCAATTACTCCACCAGTACAGCAGAAGTAAAATGAAAATACCTTCTCAGCCAAAGCCTCATCAGCATCATCCTCCCAAGTTGTGGACTCATCCTGAAAATCATTACTTATTAGATTCTCTTTTACATAAATATCGAGATAATTACTACAGGAATAAAAACTGATAAATATATTAAGCATCAGCCAACATCTAAAATTTTCCACAAAATTTATATAAGGTCACAAAATCAAGGATTCCACAAAAGATAAGGCATAAGCTGGTCTATAAGATGATCAAGATCTGACTAGCCATCTCTAAGAAACATTAAGATCCAAATAAAGTACACCAAAATATCACAGATGATGGGTATTAGACTCTAAGATACTACTGCTTTCTAATCAGACAAGGTGTCAAGATCACAGAAAAAGAATAATTCCTGAACTCTGGAGACACTGAAGCACATAATGATCCCCAAAATCATACTATCTCCCCCAATTATTCACTTGATAAGTTCTAATATCATCACACCAAAACTACCCAAAAAAAAAGGCATCACAATGAGCCTCCCCAGAACCACTCCCCTCTTCTTCCCTCCAAAAGAAAAAACAGATGCCTCTCACACAACAAAGCAGCGTATGACACCGAAATCACGCAATTTAACCGGCCTTTACTGCATAGACAAGCCTTTACTGCAAAGACAACAAAGTGAAAAGCAAGTACTCCAAACTTTCAGCCTAACTAGACAAGAAGGTCTTCTCCTCTGAACCATATCACAAGTACCCAACCTCCGGTGAGTGAGTATCAGAGGCAACAACCAAACCTTAAGTGTGGTACTTTAGCCTTCAAAATACAGTTAAGGGAATAAATGGAGAAGGAGATTTGTACATTATCTCCCTTGAAATCGATCTACAAGACAATGCACATAACCAATTCAACCTCCATATTCTCCTATCATAAGCAGGTACCCAACAGAAAATTTTGTAGGAAGACAGTAGGTAAGGTTACTACTCACCCCACCTGATCCTTAGGTTTCTTCAGGGCCCAAAGTACAAGTCAAAGCATAAAAAGAAGGACACAAACAAATTATTTCAATACAGAGATTATGGAATTGAGGCAATCTATAGCGACAAGTAGACTACAGCTGAATTCCCAGCCCAACTCTCCTCCCAAACCTCACTCTTTCCACTTTGCCAACCACAAAATGATAACAAGAAGAAACCTCTATTGGTATATTTCTCCTCATTGGTATGTACTGTACAAAAGAGATGCCAGTTGTTTGTTTTTTGCTTTTTATTTTTTCTACGTGGACTCCTCGAGTTGTAATTTTTATTGATACTGGTAAAGTTTGTTACTTCTCAAAAGTAAAAGGAAAATGTGATGAATCTGTTAGTGGCTCTATCTATGTACCTCTTGTTGTTGCTCGACGTATCGTTTGATCCAATCTGCCTGAGACGGTTGAAACGAATCAAGAGTCTTATCATCCCGATGTCCCTTGGTTCTAATAGCAATTCTCGGTGCATCCTCATCAATCTTGGTATGTGTATCCACCGAGGGAGTCCAGTCATCCCGAGAAGTCAATATGACGCCAACAGAACCACCTGGACCATGGAATTATTATAACAACATACGTTTAAACACAAAATAGCACATAAATGCTCAAATTGCATTCCCAAAAAAAAATCACATTTACAGCAGTATATCCATTGCATTCGGAATGAGGTAAAATGTACCCTCACTTGTGTGCAGAGAAGTTCCAGTAGAAAACTTCAGTGGCAGCTCATTACTAGTCAAGTTTAAGCACAACCAGTCCACAGCATTCTCAAATGTAGCACCCTCCTACATCCAATACAATGCACACACGCTACTGAGTTCCGGATTCGAATTCCTAGTCAGTTTTAATAAATATGCTAATATTCCGTAAAACCCTAAAATCAATAGCATTCAACTAGAATTGCTGCAACTGATTATTGCCAAACATTTTCTCAGCATTCAAACAGGGGTTAGGATTGATCATCAATGTTACCTTGAGAGCAGAAAGAGCGAGTTCGATTTGATCGTTCGTGAAGCCTTCGCAGGAAAGCTTCTCGTACACGGCTTTGAGCTTCTTCGTCTTCTGAGCCTTGGAAAGAGACTCGTCGACCGGAGCCGCCGGGGCGTTGGACCGCCCCGAGTTGAGCAGGAGCCGGCGGACCCGGTTCTCGTTATCGGCCGAAATCTGGAGCCTCGGTGCCGACGACGTCGTTTTAGCCTTGCTGCTGCTCTGCTTCGTCGTAGTCTGCTTTTTCTTCGGAGCCATTTTTCGTTTCTTTTGTTTTCAGACCGTCGCAGAAACTGAACAAGGTCGAAGTGCGAGGAGAAAATTGTATACGTGCCGCCACAGTGTGGCGGTAGCACGAACCAATCACGAGCTGTAACACGGTACCCGCGAAATGCCTAAATTACCCTTTTACACGAAATACATGTTTGTGTAAAAGTTGCTTAGTACGTAGGGCCCAACTTTGCATCTAATGTCATTTCCAAATAATGAGATCCTCGCCGAATCCTCTTTATAATGAATTATGGAAATTCTTCATTTATATATGTTCATTGTATATCATGTGGTCAGATACTGTTTATATTCAATTTTAATAAAAAATTTACAATAATTTTTTACTGCACAATGAACGGATGTGATCGAAAAATCCGTAGAATCCTCATAAAGAAGATCCGACGAGGATCCTCCTGGATTTCCAAAAACAAAAATCATCCAAATAAAAAATAACTTTGACTGCTAAAATGGTCTTAGTGTTCTAGTTTTTGGCCAATTTAGTTCATGTATTTTAATTTGATCAATATAATTTATGTATTTAGTTTTCGTGTTTGTTATGTTATATTTTTTTTTAAACTATTAATGAATTGGATTGGAAATAAATATAATTAGAAATAAAAAATAATATTAATAGAAAGAAATGAACATTGCACAAAATTAATTGGAATTAAGAAGATTATGCACCTGCAATACAATTGATTTTAGATGCTAAAGTAGATAGAAAGTTCGGTATTGGAATTCTTGTGCTCTTACGAATCAAAGTTGATTTTGTGAAATTTGATA
The DNA here is from genome assembly GCF_041283825.1 of Pyrus communis. Taxonomy (NCBI): domain Eukaryota; kingdom Viridiplantae; phylum Streptophyta; class Magnoliopsida; order Rosales; family Rosaceae; genus Pyrus; species Pyrus communis. The sequence goes on from NC_142579.1 coordinate 1,092,117, forward strand.
TATTTACCGTGAAAATAATTTTGTTGCTGATGATTTGGCTCATTTGGATTCATTATGACCTTTTATTAGCAAACTCTTCCTTCTTGTCATCAATTGCTAATTCTTGACCGCGTAATATTAATTTGGGTAAATTACACAAAATTACCTCAACTATTAGGTCATTAACAGTTTCATATCTCGTCTTTAAAAAGTTTCAATGTCATACCTCATCTACGAATTTGTTACAATTTCATACATTCCGTCAGTTGTCTGTCAATTCCTCCATTAAAATGTTGATGTGGTAAGTGACGGGACTCATTTTCTATTAAAATATTTATTATAAATAAATAAATAAAATAAAAGAAAGAAACCCAAACCCAGATCCCATCCCCCCCTAAAACCCATCCCCCTTCCCATCTTCCCCATTCGTCCCCATTTCCAAACCCAAATACCACCCCCCCCCCCCCGGGCGCCCTCTCCTCCTCCATCTCCTCCTCCCTCCCATGGTGCTCCTCCCCCTCCCCCTCCCCCTCTTGCTTCACCAACCTTTCCCCCCACTTGAGCCCCAACCTGCAACCCAGAAAAAAAAAAAAAAAAAAAAAAAAAAACATCTAGGTTTTTTTTTTTTTTTTTTGGGTTGCAGGTTAGGCTCGGGTGGGGGTGGGGGGGGGGGGGGAAGGGGTGGGGGGAAGACGAACTGGGGGTTTTGAATTCGGGGAATGGGTGTAGATTTAAGGAGTGTGGTGTGTAGAGGAGGGAAGAGGGTGGGTGCGGAGGAGAAGAAGGAGGGGGAGGAGCACCATGGGAGGGAGGAGGAGATGGAGGAAGAGAGGGCGCAGGGGGGGTGGGGGGTTGTTCTGGGTTTGGAAATGGGGACGGATGGGGAATATGGGAAGGGGGTTGGGATCTGGGTTTGTGTTTCTTTCTTTCTTTTTATTTATTTATAAATATTTAATTAATATTTTAATAGAAAATGAGTCCCGTCACTTGCCACGTCAGCATTTTAACAGAGAAATTGAAAGATAACTGACAAAAGGTATGAAATTGTAACAAATTCATAGATGAGATATGACATTGAAACTTTTTAAAAACGAGGTATGAAACTGTTAATGACCCAATAGTTAAGGTAGTTCTGTGTAATTTACCATATTAATTTAGTCTGATCAGCCGCCAAGAACTTATTCCCTTGAAAGTAGTCAACACTACTTGCTTTTCCTTTGACGGCTTTGTCCTCCATCATTTCTCATTTATTCATATAATGAGTCTAGGGTTTGGTGGAGAGGAGGTGGGGGAGACGGCTGGGGAGGATAGAAGGGTCTCACCCAATGTTTTGTACAGATTTTTATTTAAATTTCAGTATTGAATATTTTAAATTGAATAGGTAATTTTTTATAAATAACTTTGTAATAGTTTGACTTACTTAGCAGTAATTGAATTAAATATGCTTGATTGACTAACAAAGATAAACGCATTGACTAAATTGATCAAATTGACAACAGGGGAGCTAAATTAGCCAATACACTAAACATAGGGACTATTTTGATATTTAAGCCTAGAAAATAATATGAAGGTTGGATTAGTGACGGATCATTCAGTGTTTCATGAAGTTACATATGCTAATATGAATTCACGATCAATTTAGTGTCTATTTGAAGTACCCTATTTGAAAATATTTTGTCGCCATTTTCAATTTTCATTGCAATCTTGCCCCTTTGCTTCAGGAGTAGTGTGCATAGGAAAAATTAAAGCACTTTCACCTTGTTAATTTATTTTTCCTTTTTATGTCAAACAATATATTTTGTTAGATTATATGTTAGATTAATTATTGATAAGATTCGAACCCACACCGTCTTGTTAATTTATTTCATTGCATTGTAATTTCAGCTCTTACTTTACCCATTTACCTATGTTAAACTATATTTTTGAACCACATCATATTGTCTACAAATTATGGCCTAAACTAAAAAACATATCTCCCTAGCATTTGCCATTCTAAAATTTGTATTTTACTTCACACACACACATAAAAAATAAATTAAAAAAAAAAAAGAAAAAAAAAAAAAAGGAATTGGTCGGGTGGGTGAGGGCAGTATCCATAGGCGGCCCATGGAGTTGTTATGATGTCCTCGTCCACCTTTTATTCATGCTTCCTATCCTCCCCGACATTTTGTCTTAACCTTGAAACAATCTCTCTCTCTCTCTCTCTCTCTCTCTCTCTCTCTCTCTCTCTCTCTCTCTCTCTCTCTCTGTCAAAGTTTTGAAGTGCAAGCAAAGAAATCCCATGCCAAACCAAACCCTACCGATCATCAAGAAATATATCTCAATGACCCTAATTCCTACACACCATTTCCTTCCACCTAGCGCACACATATCCATGGAATCGGAAACCCAGCACTCCCTGCAGCTTCCTGAAGAAAACCCAGCAGGTGGAGCAGCTGCCCTAACCCTACCTCATATTAACGATTACAACGCCAATGTCGACACTGCCCAACCCTTCCGCTCCGTCAAAGAAGCCGTCGCGATCTTTGACGAGCGCCTTCTTCTCGGAGAAATGTTTTCATCCCCTAAACCCCTATACACCAATAATATTGTCCAAAGTAGCCCTACTACCACTCCGTCATGGAAGTTTTCACCGCCGAACTCTAAAGAAAGCGAAGAAGTAAGAGTTAGTAGTTATGGTGATCGCGAGGAGAAAGTAGCAGTTATGGACACTCTTAAGAAGCTTGAGGCGGAGCTCGAGGAAACAAAGGTGGAGCTGAAGTTGCTGAAGAAGAGGGAGTCAGAAACGGAGGTGGCACTGGCGTCGTTGAACGCGGAGCTTCACAAGAACATGTCCAAGTTGGCTCGAGCGGAGGCGGATGCGGCAGCAAAGGCGAGCAACGTGCTGCAGGTGTCTACGACTACTAGATCATCATCACCAAATAGTACTACTATGGGAGATAATGTTGAAGAGCGGAATAAGAGGGAGTGGATGAAAAGAATGGAGAACTCTACGTCTTTGGCTCAAATATTGAGCATTGGTGCTACCTACGACCATGTCGGAGTCGGCTACTACGACTATGTCGGAAGGAAAAGAGAGAAGAAAACAATGAAGAAAAAGCCTATTGTCCCTCTTGTGCAAGATTTATTTTCCTGGAAAAAAGGGTCTAAATATTCCAGTTCTCTTTGCAACCCTCTTTATTCGTCTACGCAATTGTACTATTGAATCTTGATTTAAATAATGTTTAATTACTTCGATATATTTTCAATCCAAAAGGGGAAGAAACATGAATATAAATGATATCATGTGCTTTGTTATATTATTATATTGCAAAAGTTTGTTTAATATTGCTTTCAAATATATATATATATATGATCTAATAAGCAGTATTTGTCAAATTCAGAAAAGAAAATGAAGTCGCATTTCAATCTCTCTCTCTCTCTCTCTCTCTCTCTGTTTGTTAGTCTCTTTACACTAGTAATACATCTGCGTTTTCACAATTGTACCCAAGCTGTTCAAGAAATTTCAGTGGCAGGAATCTCAAGGGAAACTGTGAGTGCAAAAGTTTGAGGCTCAAGCAATGAGTCACTTTCGATGAATTCTAATCTTGGGGGAGCGGGACTAGAATAAGGGAACAGATCAAACACTTATAATATACTGAAATCATCTTTGAACAAACACTGATTTCAGCATGAGTGTTTTCTTGTAGCTATCCCCTCCTTCCTCATTGATGGCAAGCGGAGATCATGTTCGGCTTCTTGACGTGATTACAAGATTACTTGTTGAAGAATTGGTGGATGAATACCAAATATAATGAGAATAAAAATAAGAGCATCGTCATGTCAAGGCTCGCAATAAATTTTCTTGCATCGATCCCAGCCCATGCGAATAACGTTGTATTTTTCTTGCAACCCAAGATGTAAAGAACATGGACAATTACACGAATACTTGGCCACCTAATTCCCAGCAAAGAACACATATAATACCCATTAGGTAAGGACCCGCTAGACATTCCGACTCACACGCTATGTAAATCACCAAACATTTAAGCAAGGCCAGCTTTTATTTATGTTCCCGATCTTACTTTTTTTCTTACAGCAAATTGAGGGTTTGGGGTTTGACTACATTTTCTTACAGCAAATTAAGGGTTTAGGGTTTGACTACTTTTCTAAAAAAAAATTAAAATTCAATTTTAACTTGATTTGTTAGACCATCTCCAAAAGAAATATCAGATTATAACCGTCAAATTATTATTGATGGCTAATGTGGTAATCTGAAGCCTTATATCAAATTTTGTACTTCTCCAATTGAATTGTCAAATGTTATTTTTTTTTATTACAATATAGCTTTAAATGGTTGTAATTATTAAAACAATGTTGAAACAAACTTTCTATTGGTTGAAATTTTAGTGGAATAAGAGATTCACCATTAAAATTAATTAAAAACAAATTTGACATTGATGTCAAATTTGACTCCTAAGGCCATCTCCAAAGGAGATGTTAAATATGCCAAATAAGATTAAAAGACATTTATGTGTTCTTCAATGGATATGCCATATATGATGTGGCATGTGAGTCATTTGACTCCTTGCTTTCTAGTTGTCTTTTTTGACGGCAAACAAAGAAAGAGTCAAATATATTTAATTGAAATTTTTAATACATGGGTCTCATTAACAACTAATAGAATAAAAACTACAATTAATTTTGATATTTTTTAATAGTTAATGTAACTTTAGGCCCAATAAAATAATAAAATAAATATTTGATACATCTATTGGAAAAGAAAAGAATTTAGCTCTTGTATTCAATTTGTCACATTAGACATTAAATAAATTTTGGACATATCCTTTGAAGATGCTCTAAGACCATCTCCAAAGGAGATATCAAATTTTAAACATAAAATTTAAATTTGAAGGCTCATGTAGCACATTGATCTTTTTTTAATTTTTGTTTTCTAACCAATATGTCGAATTTAAACTATTATTATTACATTATGTACTTTTTATAGTTGTAATTAGTATTTTAAAACAAAAAATAAATATAAAAATTATGAAAAGCCTTTATTAATTACTAAAAGTAGATTTGAAGCTACAGTCAAATTTGACAGCAACTTCCTCTGCTGCCTTTCTATGTCATATTATATAAGAATTGACATTTCGGTTGAAAAACACTAGTAATGTCTTTTTTTACCTAATGAGATTTTGTGAAATTTAAAATCATGTAACAAAATTTTGAGATTTGGATCACTTTTTTTAGTTTTGTTTTGTTAACAAAGATTTGGACCACTTGATCTAGCTTATCACCGTTGATTTAGGGCTCGTTTGGTTATGTTTTTGAAAGAGTCAAAAGCGCTTTCTAATGAGTAAAAGCATTTTAGTTTAAAAAAAGGGAATTTTAACAAAAAGCTCTCGGTACTGTTTACTTTAACGAAAAACCACATTTTTACACTAAAAAATCAATCATGGTACTATTCACTTTACCCTTTATTTTGTTCTTATCGTTAAAACTCAAAATTTTGAAGCCATTTTCATTAGTTTTTCCTTAAAAAAAATGGTCGTTTGACAAATATTTTAATAATGCGTTTACTAACCCGTAATCGGAATGAGAATAAGAAATCCGATTCCGATTACGAATTATACCTGTGTTTACTAAAATTGGGAGGAATCAAAAGTGCGTGGGGCCTACACAAAAAAGGGAATCCAATTCCTGAAATTGAAGGATTTGGATTCCCAACATATATAAGGTATTTGGATTCCGGATTGCCCAAGCAATCAGAATGATAATTTTTTTTCCTTTATGCCCTCACTTGCTTTCATTATTTCCAAGGGGGAAAAGGTCTAGCTGGGTTAGATTCCCATCTCCCTCTTGTTGCTTAGGCAACTTAAACCCTCAACATAGTGAGGTTCCTTTTAACCCTAAACTTATTTTTTTGAAAATGCTCCTAACAATTTCTTTCCATATCCTTCTAGCTCATTAAGCATAATTCTATACTTATTCACATTATGCACAACTCCTTATATACGCCGAAGAGAAAAAACTACAACTTGTGCGATAAAATTTATATATTAAAGTCAATACTTAAATTTATAAAAAAATAAATTTTAGTATGTCTATGAAATAAAAAAGCAATTTAATTTTTTCTTACTATTATATACTATATCAAATTTTATTAAAAAAAAGTATATAAAATATTTGATTTGAGACAAGGACATTTTAGTAATTATACTGGTTTATATTCCGATTATGCTGTATTAGTAAACAACTTTATGGAATTGTATTCCGATTCCGGACAGTTTTAGCAAACAACTTCAACAGGGATCTGATTCTAATTCCACCTTATTTCAATTTCTACTCAATCAAATTCCACCTCATCTCAATTTAATTACATATTAGTAAATGCGCTATAAAAATGCTTTTAGTTAGAAGTAGAACTAGTAAACATTTTCTAAGAAGCACCTAGGAGTAGGAGGTGCTTCCTCCTAAAAGTAGTTTCCCATTTTACCCCTGAAACGAAAGGAAAGTACAAGAAAGGAAAATCAACGGCGGTACTTCGAGCTTCTTCTTCTGCGACGTACCTGTTTGGTTCCTGAGAAAATCCAAGAAGAAAGGAAACGAAAGGAACAGAGAAGAAATCTCCGCCATACTTTTCATTCGAGATGAGAGCGATGCTTCTCAATTCTCCGCCGTACTGCAGGCTCCAACGACCACTTTCCACGGTTTTCTTCGATTTCCCTTCACTTTCATAAACAAATCAATTGCTTCTTCTTATATTTTTCCCTTTTAATTTTGAATTTTTACCCTTTTTTCTGCAGAGTTGTAGTTTATTATTTGGAGGCTCGGGCTCCTATGTATCTCTCAGTAGAGGGAGCAATCTGGTGCGGCCTAGCTCACGGGTTAGGTTACCTTCACCTTCACGCAGCCTAGGTCAGTTTCTTTTTATTTCGAAATCAATGATTTTTATGCTTTATACATATATATATATATAATATATATATATATATATATAATCAATCAATTGAATGTTTGGTTGATTTGTAAGCATCGGTTGTATTTTTCAATCTGGTATAATTAGTTTCAGAGTGCTCCAACATTGATTTTATTTATTTGTTTATTTTCGTATAGGATACAATTTCAGATAGTAGTATTAGTTATTTCATTTTCAGCTTTTCTCGGCTGTTATCGAATTCAAGATTTCTGTAATGTTTGATTGAACTCAATTATGTAATGTTTGATTGAACCCAATTAACTACGCAAATCGACCTAGTCAACTTTAGAACATTGATATGCTACGCACTTGTTGATGTCGAAAATATATAATGATGTAATTCTATGTACCTTGTTGCAACACGAACTTTTGTTGTTAATGGTTGCCATGCTTTTCTTGCCCTGCTTCTGCGGATGCTAGTGTGAGTCAATCCAGTAATGTCGCATGAATATTCCCAAATTGAGCGTTAGTTTGAAGGTAATGCAAGTGAGAAATCTGATTATTAGTCAGTATGAGAATCCAAAGATGGAGGTGTTTGCTGGACATTTTAGGAAATGGAACCCTTGTGGAGCCTTACGAATAAGAAGACATTATGGGATGTCCACGGTTGCTCTTTAATTTGCAACATTGACAAGTTATTCTTCTGGATAAAATAAATAATCAAAGCCCATATGTAGGTTCAATAAGGACATGCACTCCACCTTTGCCCTAGTCACTGTTTCATAATTTGACACAGATAGTTCCGGGCCTTATTAGCACCCAGTTTAAAACTTCGTTACATCCCAGAAGTATGTCTGCATTAAGAAAAGCCAGTAGAGTTTATAATATTCTTTTCACTTTAAAGGTGTATAGAAACACAAATCAAAATATTTGTGTTTGTGTGTGATTGATTTTCTTTTTTCTGTAAAGATGCTAAGATCATCTATGTAGCAGGTCGCCATTCTGTCTCGTTTTAGTTTTACCTAGTTGGATGCTTATGGTTATCTATATTTTATTGTTGTACAGTTGTTAAGGCGGTTGCTACTCCAGATTCAGCGGTTGAATTGCCACTGACTTCAGAGAATGTTGAAAGTGTATTGGATGAAATCCGACCATATCTCATTTCCGACGGAGGAAATGTGTCGTTACATGAGATTGATGGAAATGTGGTGCGTTTGAAGCTTGAGGGAGCATGTGGCTCCTGTCCAAGCTCTGTTATGACAATGAAAATGGGTATTGAGCGTCGTTTAATGGAAAAGATCCCTGAAATAGTTGCAGTGGAAGCAATAGCTGACAAAGAAACAGGACTTGAACTGAATGAAGAAAATATAGAGAAGGTAATATTTCTTTTGGAGTCGTAAGACCCCTTTAATAATAAAATTGGATATACTTTTTCATGAGTTCCTGCTTCACTCATAAATCTGGGATTTTACACTGCTGCTGCTTAGGATTTAGGTTTAAGAAAAAGTATTCTGAGTTTATTTGAATTTGATATAGAAAATTGAACCAATACGATATATAAGAAAATTGTTTAGTGGTGTTTGTTTCACTTGGCTAGTAATTTCTGGGGATTCTAAAAACCGTTTCCGTTTATCACTATCCAATAAAACTTGCAATGTTTGCTTAGTTGGATTATTATACTGCTGTTTAGCTTACCTAGAGTATAACCAATGCCTTCTCCCTACATTATTTTTCTTCCTCGCCGTTGGTGGTCAAGTGCTTTTGCAGTGGGCTATTAGTAATTTACCGTGTTTCTTGGCCTGGTTATTAGGATAGTGATGATATCCGCTGTGTGTCATGCACTAGCTCAAATAAGCTCAAGAAATTAAAATAAGAAAATTATGATTATAATAATTATAATTCATAAGTCTTTACCCGCATTGAAGTATTAAGGGATTGTGTTCGGGTCAATATTCCGTACTAACTTAAATTTTGAGTGGAGATGTCATTGTTAAACCACTTTAAGTCAGCCTTGAGTGTTTGACTAAAGCCTAGGATACTTACTCCTGTGACTTACTGTCATGCTCTACAATGACCGTCAGAAGTTTAAAACCCTGATCAGCCTTCTAATGTTCAAGAATTGCCTATTTATTTTCGGTATGTATGTTCATTCTTGTTATTTTTTTGGTTAAATATAACTCTTTCCTTTCGGTTGACTGATATGTTGATACTAGAAAGAAATCAAATGTCTTTACTGCATAAAGTGCGGACTGCACGTCAGATGAATTGTGATAGAACGAAAGATAATAATTTCATGTTTAGATGAGTTCCAAATATAGCCGAAAAATTGAGGAAGTTGGATGCTTGATTTCAGGGATGTCCTCTTATGTATTTGTATGTACAATTTGCTCCAGGTACTTGAAGAAATTAGACCCTACTTAGTAGGGGCAGCAGGTGGATCTCTTGAGCTTGTGACAATCGAGGAGCCTATAGTGAAGGTCCGTATCACAGGTCCAGCTGCCGGGGTAATGACGGTTAGGGTGGCAGTAACGCAGAAATTGAGGGAGAAAATCCCATCCATTGCAGCAGTTCAACTACTGTGACATTTTTGAGTCGAAACAAAGAGGTACACGAGATGATGTTGCTGCTGCATTTTCTTCCAAAACTCGCACCTTGTATGGATAGATATGTACTCTTCAATTCTTTACAAATAGTATAAACATGTACAGTTAATAACTGTGATGCAATAGGTGGAGCAAAGCTTGAATTGGATATAAGCACTGAGAGCTCCTTGTGTTATTTCTGTGTTCATTGAAATCTTTGAGGGAGCGACCGTCAAATTTCCGATGTTCTTATTGATTCATGGCTGTATAGTGCAAGTTACTTGATTTCTGACAGTGAATTTAATCAGCTCTAGTATCAGTCACCGACCGGTTTTCGTGCGTCAAATGGAAAATGTTTGGTCTGCAAATTTCTATTTAATTTGGAATATAACCTTGAAATGAGCTTGAAAAATGTACATGATTGGTGATTCTGCTTGATTTATTCCATCCGATGGCCATAAATAATAAGAGTGTGAGAAGTTAAAAAGGGTGTGTCGGGAAATGACGTGTTTCAGTTAAACTGGAAGAGTTGTCTCTCACCCCAAACGCACTCAACTCATACCAAAAACTTCTCTCAAGCCTCAGAACGCGGTCGGGAACACACATTGGTCTAGTCTTCAAGGAGATTATTTCCATCCCTTTCCAAAGACATGATCTACCCGTCCAAGGATTGAAGCTTGTCAGCATTAGCGGTCGGGAACGTTCAAAAAAACCGAAATGTTTTTATTTACAGTAGACATCACGTATCCATCGGAGTTGGTAGGGGTGGGAAAGCCATCTTCCTCACTGACTACCTGTAGGGATCAAAATGTTTATCGTAGATAAAACCTAAATCAACGAATGGAAAACCGTGTTTACTACTAAAGTATCATCAAACACTTGTTTTGCAGACAAGCCTCCGCAATAAATATGATCAATACGCACACTCGATTTCCTCCAAAGAAATACTTACCGTCAACGATGACAAATGGGCGAGAGTTTCAATCTCCCGTTGATGGCTGCAGAATATCTTCCAATCCGAAATTGTTCTACAAATCACAATAGCTGATCGCCTGAAAGAAACATGGAAAGAGGATGCGTAACTAGTTATATCCAGCTTTTGACGTGACATAGCAAAAGTTCAGAGTTATTAAGAAACAGGAAAGACGTCACGCACTGCACTAACAAGACGTACCTTTCATGACTTTCTTTTGCAAGTGAACGGAGAGATTCCACAATAGACTCTGTAAGGTTCATCTCAGATTCCACCTTTTCGTTTGTCCAGCACTGGATGAATAACCTGATACAAAGGTAGTAACTACGCATACTAATTTCCGATCAACAGTCAAAGAAAAACACCATTCCTATGTGTATTATTATAGTTGATGAAGCAAGCGACATCTAAGAAGAGCGATGAAACAAGTGAACGTTTTGCAACCATTTGCCTCTATTTTGGGCTAGTCAGGATCACCAACATAGTTAAATTTAAAACAAAAAGGACGCGAGAAAAACTCGAGAAAATAATGTCAATTATGACTATACTAACCTCTGTAATGGATGGATATTCGCATATCATAATTGGCATTTCTCTCTTGTGATCCCCTGAAGATGGAAGACGCTGCCACAGTTCTTCTGTGACAAATGGCATAAACGGATGGAGCAACCGTAGCCCATTGTCAAGACATAACCATTAGAGTGTCTCGTGCACAACCCCTTTCAGTCACAAACTTTGGATCGTTACCAGAAAAGTAGGGCTTGATAGCTTCAACAAAAACATCGCACAGCTGGTACTGCCACCAAGCATGCACTGCAGTGGCCGCATGTGATAATTCATACGATTCCAGTGACAAAACAGTTTTGGATATGGCTTTGTTCAGTACCGAGAGTATCCATTGGCAACTAAATGGGAACACATCTGGATTTACAGTTGAAGGCGGAACATAGTCATTCCCAAGTATGTTCGGAGAAACCTTACTACATTCCACAATTTATTACACCAGCTTTTGTAGCCCTCCACCCTTTTGATATCCAGATTTATCTTATCATGCTGACAAGACAAGAAAACGAAATAGATGATTAGATCCACCGTCCATGATAGACAACAAGTACCTGACGAAAGTAGTAAGCAAGACAGAAGTCTAAACCTGAGCAGTGTAAGAAACTAGAGCAAAACGGAGAGCATCTGCACCACATTCCCTAATCCCCTTAGGAAAGTCCTTCTTCCGAGACAGCTACTTCCTTGGCATCCAAATTTCCCTCTAAAAGCTTCTTCTGTAGACCTTCAAGTTCAACACCATTTATCACATCAAGTGGATCAATGACATTCCCCAAGGATTTTGACATTTTACGCCCATGTGCATCACGAATCATAGGGTGCAAATATACCTGCAGACCGAGAAACAGTACACTTGTCACTTCAGTAACTAACACATAATGTAAAAGTTATCACAGAAAAATTTCAATAGCAGAATTATTTGCTTGTTTTCCTCCGTATCACAATCTCTCCATAAACGCAATAAACAAGGCAATAAACACCAAAAAAAAAAAAAAGAGACCGGTTTGGGGTTTGTAGCTTGTGGCATACAAGAAAAGCCTAAAAGTCACACAGCTAAAACACCTACTGGGGCATGCTGACAAGCTATGAGAAATATAGACGTGTAAAATTTGGAATCTTGTCACAACAGCGTGCTAAGTATCCTCAAAACTTCTTTTCGTTCAAGCTTTACCAAGTACAAAAATATTGTCTCCTTGAGTAGTATACGCAATAACATTCTAAAGTCAGGCAACTAGTGACTTATAACTTTGGCAATATGCAACACAAAATAGAATGAAAAAAATTCTGCCCACCTTTGTAAAAGGTACATTGCCGCCCAATGTCATTCCAAGCATTACCATACGAGAAACCCAGAAAAAAGAGGATATCGTGACCAGTTTCAACAAGTGAAGTCGGATAAAAAGCCTTTAGGTCTTCTGTGTCCTCTGGCCAGCCCAACACAGACAATGGGAAGAGAGCAGAAGAAAACCAAGTGTCAAGGACATCAGGATCCTGAATCAATTGAAAGTTCCCCTCATATCTACCACTAGCCTGTGCTCAAGCCTCTTCCTCATTCCTTGCAACCACCCATCGATCATCAAGTACTCCAAAATCCTCCGCCTTATCACTCTCATAAACAACATACCATGGAGGAACACGGTGACCCCACCACAGTTGCCTCGAGATGCACCAGTCACGAATGTTTTCAAGCCATCTGTGATGGTTAGACCAAAACTAAGTGAAAACTTCTATTTCTTTTCCTTTCATACGAAACTGATAATATACAGAAAAATAAGGAACACACAGTGATTAAGTGAACCAGCTATCCACATTAGCAAAGAACTCTCAAACAAAGGGATCTATAAAAACACTGGGAAAATATCAAAATAACAGCTAAAACAGCCACCATGGTTGTCAGCGCTGACAGAAACATTGGTAGCCAATTTGACGGGTGTTTCAGTATTAATGACACGTCAACGGAAATAATGGAAAGTCTATAAACACTGGAAAATTGAAATGAAACTTTAGGAATGTTGTGCCTTGGCTGATTATCTTCACCAATATACAAACCCACAGTTGAATAGTTTAAAATACAAGAAATAAAGACACAGAGAAATTTACGAGGTTCGGCAAAAAACTGCCTACGTCCCCGGAGAGATATTGCTCTTCACTATGAGAATAACAGTACAAGTATACATGAGTTAAATCGACATAACCCAATCCCATATCCCTTGTACACCCACTCACAAAATTTTCCCAAGAGCCTCACTCTACCCCAAGAGTTCTTTCACTATAATACTTTTCACTCTAGCTCTCTTGATTTTCTCTCAACCCATGTTCAACCTTTTCCATGGGAGAGCCGAATGCTCTCCCCCTTGGATGCTCTCTATCTCACTTCACAAAGGCATAACCAAATGCTTTAATATAAACAAAAGGCCCCGCCTTCTCTCTCTCCTCTTCTCTCTTTTGGCTCATCACACAAGGCCAATTCTTTGCCTTTGTAAAAGCCACAAATCAAGGGCTAGACATCATAATGATGTCCCCCTTTTTTTCTCCCCAAAACAAGGAAAGATGTTTTCTTTCTTTCTTTAGCCGAAAGGTATTTTGGAGGATAGTCCACTTGGCCACAAACTCCAACAATCTCCACCTTGGCCAAGCTGTACCAAAGTCCATTGGCCTTACGTACTAGCATGCACACTCTGAATCCACCTCGTTGGTCCTGTTCCGATTCAGTTACTGCCAATGCATGTGCAGCTGCTGCAAGCAAAAAAAACATTTAGCTTCAGACAGGATCTCGACACATCCTCGTCTCCTCCAGCAGGTTTTCCTCCTCTTCATTGTCTGCAACCTGGAAACTCGTCAGCGCGCCTATTTCCAGCAACAACCCATCGAGCCAGACAAAATTCCCACACTTCCTCCTACCTCGGGACCTTCTCATCACCTGTGAATCCCATAGCTCCACCTGCTGCAAAACCCCTGCAACACTTGAGACTAAACATCACCAGGAGAAGTGTTGCTTCGAGTACCTAGAGGGCATACTCAAAGTCTTCCACCACAAACTTGCTAACCCGGCCTTGCACCCGTAGCACTGTGGACCCTTGCCTCCGGAACTGGATCCGAACCTGCTGTCTCTCTCAGATCCTCTTTCCAATTTTCTTCCACGATTTCAACCTTGAATAGCTTAAGCAGTCTTGTGCCCACCATCATCCATGGTCTCTTGTGTGTATCATTCCACACCAAAGAAGCTTGCACCTACTCCAAACTTACTGTTTCTTTCCTTGCAGTAAAGTTTCACAAGGTTCTCGTACAAATTTGAAAGTGAGGTAAGAAGAAAGAGGCCTTTGTCTTCTTCCTCAACATCAACTTTCGCAGTTGATCCAAGCATCCCTAAACACGGCTTCCATTTCTTTAGGCTTCCATTACTCTCCTTTACCAAGAGCAAAACCGCCTCTCCCTTTAAACTGCTCAACTGAAAATTCCATGGTGAACAACAAATCTGGACCTCCAACGAACCAAAGCCCCCAACGATGCTCTGATACCAATTGTTGTGCCTTGGCCCGTTCGTTAGTGCGGAACCGAGATTCAAATTACAACCTCACCAAAATCACACACAGTTGAACAAAATAAAATACAAGAAATAAAGACACAAAGAAATATACGAGGTTCGGCAAAAAACTGCCTACGTCCCTGGAGAGATATTGTTCTTCACTATGAGACTAACAGTACAAGTATACATGAGTTAAATCGACATAACCCAATCACATATCCCTTGTACACCCACTCACAGAATTTTCCCAAGAGCCTCACTCTACCCCAAGAGTTCTTTCACTAGAATACTTTTCACTCTAGCTCTCTTGATTTTCTCTCAACCCATGTTCAACCTTTTCCATGGGAGAGCCGAATGCTCTCCCCCTTGGATGCTCTCTATCTCACTTCACAAAGGCATAACCAAATGCCTTAATATAAACAAAAGGCCCCGCCTTCTCTCTCTCCTCTTCTCTCTTTCGGCTTATCACACAAGGCCAATTCTTTGCCTTTGTAAAAGCCACAAATCAAGGGCTAGACATCATAATGATGTCCCCCTTTTTTTCTCCCCAAAACAAGGAAAGATGTTTTCTTTCTTTCTTTAGCCGAAAGGTATTTTGGAGGATAGTCCACTTGGCCACAAACTCCAACAAGGAAATGTTAAACATGACAATAATATAGGTGTTAGATATATAAATTTTATATCTAATATAATATACCTGATGGCAAGTAGAATATAAACTAATCCTTTAACTGTTATCAGTAATGTATGCTGAGCTTTATTTGTTCTGACATCCATCGTTTTTTCACTAATATATGAACAATGTCATGGTACAGTTTGCCTAAGGGGTCTAGCCTTCTTCTTCCTTGCGAGGTATGCACCTATCTCCCACTGACATTTTGGACCTTTTGTTCATTAACTTGCAGCTCTAATTAGGTTTGGGTGTTGGGGAGTTTACTCTGCTTCCTCAATTACAAGGAATTCCAGAAGATATTTCTTCACAATCTATGTAGTATTGATCTGGGTACTCTATATTTTTGGAAAGGATTTTGGCAATATCGGTGTTATTATGCTTAAACTCTGATTTTTATCTGAATCAGGGTGAAAATCTTTGCTCCCCAGGCTGATTTTTCCAAAATATCCACCAATATTTAGGCGAAATCAGTGTGATATTTAGAATAGTGACAACAAAGGACCAGCAAGAAGCGAAAACCAGTCGCAAGTATTTCAAAATTCATTATGCAATACTGATACCAGAAACATTTTGAAGTATTTTCAAAAGATTACCTCTCCCATTCAGCAGTATATTGTCTTGGGATGATCTCAAGCTTCCTATTTTCACTATCTATGGCAGCATCGAGGGCTTGGTTTCCCATACCACTGCATTTGACATACCATTGAGGTTTTATCTTGGGTTCCCCAACATCCTTGCTTCTAGAGCAAATACCAAGGCGCATCTCATTGTTCTTTGCTTCTTTAAAGAGGCCCTAAATGCCATGAAAAAACAGTCACCGAAACATCCATAACACCGTAGAAAAAATGACACAAAATCTCAAATAGACAGTATCCTCCATCAACTAGGACGAGTGTACAACAAAAAACTGGTGATGTTCATAAGTGATGCAATTACAAGTAAATTAAGTTAATTTCTGTGAAGTGTCTAGGATGACGGAAATGCAAACAATTTCAATTTCGAACTGATTGTTTGAAAGAGCATCAAGTGGAAAATAGTGCAAAACAATAAAAGGAAAGTTTCTGTCAGTGTCACCGACATTACTTCTAGCAGCAACAATCTAGCTTAGGAGGTCGCCACCAATAACCAATACATTTTCGTTAAGCATGTATCAGTCACGTAGATACTATGATATGGTATGTTGATATTGATAATCAATATAAGTTTCAGAGGACTGTAGTGATGTAAAATATATACCTTCTTCTTTAGTGCTTCAGTCTCTGCCTCTCGGGCTTTGAAACGTGGCATTCCTGCAAATTCTCCACCCTCCTGGTTTATTTTTCCATCATCAGTAAAGATGTTAATGAATTCAAGATTATGGCGCTTCCCGACATTAAAGTCATTAGGATCATGGGCTGGGGTAATCTGCAGGAGGCAAAGAGAGAGAGCATGAAGATCTTTACATCCCTGAAACATAAACCAGAAAAAGAAATTTAATGCAATCACTTGGAACTTATATGTTAAACCTTACCTTCACAGCACCAGTACTGAACTCTGGATCAACGAGAATTTCATCACATATTATAGGAATTCTTCTTCCATTGAAAGGATGGATGGCAGGTTTTCCATGAAGGTGTCTATACCTCTCGTCATTAGAATGTACAGCGATAGGAGTATCACCAAGGATAGTTTCCACTCTAGTGGTGGCCACCACAATGTCACCAAGTTCTTCCTCCAGAGGGTAAGCAAATGAAGTTAACATGCCAAATTCAACAGGGTTCTCATATCCAGGAACCCTCAATAATGTCCTTTCTCGAATATCTATATAATCCTCCTATACAGACCCAAAAATCCATAAATATATGCTGCAAAAATAAGGAAAAATATGCGGGTAAAAGAAGAAGGCTGACCTCAATGTCAGATATTGCTGTAAGCAACCCACAATCCCAATTGACCATGCGATTATCCCTGCAAACAAAACATATGAAGAAAAATTCAAAGACAAGAAGGTAATTTATCTACTTATAGATGTGGATGATTATATAAGTCAATCTGTGTACACTGTTGTCAAGTTTCAATCCTTATCCCAACTGACTAAATAAGTACTAGCATCCACCGTCACATTAATGTTAGACCTAAACAGCAAACCAGTGGTACGTTCTCCTCTGAAATTAGCAAAACTTTCCTAACGGCTTATCCCTTACATTGTATTTATCAAGAAAGTTTAGATTCAGATTAGCATAGAGCTCTGAGCTGGAAAACACATAATAAACAAAGAAGTGCTCCCCTAATATTCTTTTATGCCAAGCATACCTGTAGAGAAGCCCTTGTTTATGAAGCCTTACAAAAGCCTCCGCCACAACATTTGATCTTTTCTCATCCATCGTGAAGCACTAAAGTGTAGGAAAAAGAAAAGCTAAGTCAAGAACAGAGAGAGATCTTCGTTTATTGAGACTGCCAATACTTTGTTTCAATCCAAAAATCAAACCAAGCTTCAAACTCAAATCCTTTACCTTGCGGGACCAATCCAAAGAAGCTCCCAAATGACGTAGCTGCTGTAGATGGAGCTCCCATGCTTTTTTTTTCCATTCCCAAACCTTTCACAACCAAGTTACCAAACCACAACATGAATAGGTATGAATGTATTCAGAAAATTTTAGAACAAAATTATTTAAGGGATCTATGTCCAGCTAGTTTCAATTCAAGCTTACCTCAGCCACAAATGCATCGCGACCTATATCATGTCTGGTTAATTTTTTCTCACTCATAAGCTTCTTTTCAACAACAACCTATAATACGCACTTGGAAGTTATGGCCAGCAAACGAATACATACGTAATAAAGATAAATCCAGATCAATGAAAACAAAGATTACATGCATATATATATGGCCAAGATATGATTAGGTTAATAATTCATCGCTCATGGCTACAAGGAACTGTCTAATAAGAAAGGACATATCCCCTACACCCAAAAAAGGCCAAATATACAGCAGATTCATATTTGTGGCACAATAAAATTCGGCACAATGCTGGAATGAACGCGATGCAAATAATGTTATTGTGATAAAAAATGTAACCATTTGCCAGTTAAGAGAAAAGGAACAAAACCTGTGTTGCTATCCCGGCATGGTCCATTCCAGGCAGCCACATGGCATTGTAACCATACACTCTCCGCCAACGAATGATAGTGTCCTGCATATGACAAAATCACATCCAATTTTCAATGAACACCCTTGCCGATGAAGAGCACAAGTCAGGAATTTAAGCAAAGAATGAGCTCAATAGCAGCGGTGAGCGCATGGCCTATGTGAAGGGTACCAGTTACATTGGGTGGCGGCAAAACCTGCAATTTATGTGAAACCTGATTAATTTTCTCACTCTTTTTTCACTTTATCCATATCAATGCAAACTCATGAACAAGTTAGTTTGGAGCAGTATGACACTCACAATCACAAATGGAGGTTTGGAGCTGTTAGATTCTGCTGAG
This sequence comes from Pyrus communis, assembly GCF_041283825.1. Taxonomy (NCBI): domain Eukaryota; kingdom Viridiplantae; phylum Streptophyta; class Magnoliopsida; order Rosales; family Rosaceae; genus Pyrus; species Pyrus communis. Next base: position 1,110,782 of record NC_142579.1, read on the forward strand.
GAGAACACCATTTTCTCCCACCACTCATACCACCTGTATCAACCAGTATAAGAAATATGAAGAAACTACAGGTACAATTTATGGGAGAATTAATAGTGAAAATATGAGTACACTCACGACTTCTCTACAGCCTTCGGATAGTACCCTGTCGTCATTTGACTAGCCATCCTTTTCTTCATCCTTTGCATTTTCATCTTCATCATCCCAAAGCCTTACATTCTTCTTTTTATTCGTCTTCGAAGTAGAAGCACATGCTTCTTGCTCCTGGATGATTTTATTTTTAAAATAAATATATAAACCCTTAGCAGTTCATCATTGCATTGTTGTTCTATATTGATGTAAAAAAAAATGCAAGAAACTTGTTGAATACTTGGATGAACACTTATTATATGCTTGTTTCCCATGTTTTCAATATGTTCTAATACTTTATAATTTATATGTCATTTTATGTCGCAATTTATGTACAATTATGTGTGTTTTTTTAAGTATAAATGGGTACTTATTTATACAATATATAATAAATTTACTTAAATCCGTCTAGTCCGCCTAGGCCTCCTAACCACCTAGACGCTAGACTCCAGCCTACCGCCCGACTAATGCATAACGTTTTTTAGAACCTTGGTAGTCACACTCCATTCTGTTAGGTCCAAAGGCGACTACAACTCCCGACCTCAGCTTTCAGAACAACAGATTTTTGTACTGAAACCTCTACCCAAATTGCTTCCCCTTTGCAATTGCACCGAGCAACAACTAATTTCTGGCCAAAGAACGACACGAACCAGAGTTTTTTTTTTTTTTTTTTTCCCTTTTCCATAGCTTCTTTTTTATTTTCCAGCAGTGAATGATAATAAAATTAAAAAAAAAAGAAAAAAAAAAAAGAAAGAACGTTGTTGAGAGTGTAAAAAGCCATACGAAAATCACAAGAATCGCCATTACCTGAAGCTTGATAGCTTTCTCCAAAGCTTTTTTCTTCTTCAATTCTTTCTCTTTTGCCTGTCCAAAAAACAACACAAAAAGAAAATGCAATGACTTGTTCCGCAAACAACACTTTACCAAATTTCAAGTATAAAAATCTCAGCCAAAATTGAAAAAAAAAAAAAAAAAAGGATCTGTGAAAGAAAGAACGAACCTTCGCTTCCTTTTTCTTTGATTAATTTGTTTTAACACATATAATGTTGACATTTAGTATTATGATCTAGTGAAACCACTCCGGCACTATTTAGTATAGATAATATTTTTTATTAAAAAAAGCACATATAATATTAAAAAAAAAAAGATTAAATAGTGACAGCGGACAAATCTCATAATTTCAAACCTAAGTGGATTCACCCATATTAAATATGTTCCTACGGAGGCCAAACCTCAAAATACTTCTTCGAAACCCTAACCTCTTTTTCGTCTGAACGTGCACTTACGGTTGTAACGTCGATGATTGCCGCAACCTCAAAATGCCGCTCTAAGATACTACCCCTTGCTCTTGGTCCCCAACGTCGATGATTGCCGCAACCTAATCACGACCGACCCAGAACTAGTACCGTACAACATTGCAGAAGGCAAAGCCTACACCAACGTTCGGTTACAAGTGCCTTTTCATAAGATGTGTTGTGGCTCTAGCCACGGTTGGTTGGCTAGCGTAGAGAAAATCAACCACCATGGTCGTCCACGCTTTCGGAAACCAACTGCCCATTCATCTCCCCTCCCTTGCGTGTCTCTACTCATCATGAGGCAGTATGAATATTATGTCCCAAAGGTCTTATCTGCCGATCCGCTACCAAAACGTTTGCACTGCCTCCGTGGTCCTGATCTTTTACATTCTGATGTTATATTTTACAAAAGACAACACTATACAGTTAGTCGAGACTAGGGACTGGTTATGTCTCATGTGACCCTTCACGGTCGTAGAAGGTAGTCACATGTAACTTATCCGTGTCTGTTCTATGCAAAGCTTGCCTGCCATGCATATCTTGTGGTTGTGGAATCAACCAAGGGTGACCTCTTGCAATGGCGTAGCCAGAATAACCTTGAAGGAGGGTCAATTTAAATTTGCCAAACCAAGCACTATTGAACCTTCTTAATGTATCACAAAAATTTGTTCGAGGAAATTTATGATTTTTAGATTGGCAATGACTGTTTTGTAAGTATGTTCTACGTACCTGAACTCGAACATTAGGATTACACTGAACTCGAACATTAGGATTACACTGAACTCGAACATTAGGATTATAATCCAAAATTGGAATTCGTAACCGGGGTTATGTGGGAATTTCTGACAAGTTGATTTCCTCACAATTACGCTTTGAAGCACCACTAGTTTATCTGTCTTTTGATATTAAAGATGACAATTGGTTTGTGATTTTCTTTTAAAATATATTTCCATAACTCTATGAATTACAATATTTTTTATTAGAAAAAAAAAATGATTCTCACCAATAAACAACAAAATCACAGAGAAAATTGTAAACTAAGAGTCAAAGAGCCATTCGCACCATCCGAACGAGCAACTGAAGAGAATCATCCTCACTCAAACTTTGTGCTACCAATACGTGCAATGTATCTACCTGCATGGCATGCCTATGAAGCTGAATGCTGTGCAGCAGAACCAGGCCCTCCTTATGTCGAGAGAAGACTGTCAAAGAGCCATTCGCACCATCTGAACGAGCAACTCAAGAGACTCATCCTCACTCAAACTTTGTACTGCCAAAGGATGGTTTGCCATTGCTTTCATAATATGCACAGCAATCCCCTGTACCTGCATAATTATAGGTTAGAAACAAAAAGAAGGTTAAAAACATACCATGAACCGATAACCTAATAAATACAAGAGCACAGTAACATACAAGCAAAGATTTAAGTTCAGTATGAAAAAAATGTCGCGCTACTACTGGCTGTAGTTCCAATATGTTAAATATACACCTCAAACAGGGAAAACCTGGCATGTCAAAAAAATGTCACACTTCAAAATGCTATAAGGTTCTACTTGTACAGTTGTACCAAACACAACGTAACAGCTATTAAGCCTACAGTGTTTTCAAAATCAAACTTTGCATATGTCCATGTGTAACAAACATGTGTGGTTTTGTGTACCATTAAGTAAAAGCTACCTCAAGCCGACTGACTTGACCTGCATCATCGTCATAATCTTTGTCAGTTGTAAATAGTTCATCACAGTCAGTAGCCTTTTGCTTTTGATTGACTTCATCAGGATCCAGAAGGGTATTGAGAATATGAAAGAGACAGAACAATATCCCTGAATCAAGAAGAGAGTGTTTATAAATATGCTGCAAACAGAAAAAGGAAACAAGCATGGACAGCGTAAAGTACAAATGAAGGACAAAAAAATCACTTAAGTCCGTCACAACCAAAGAGGTATCCTAATCTAGTGAAATTAAGAAATTCTACCCCAGAAGCTAGAACTTGTAGAGGAGGGAAAAAATACAGATGTTAGAATAACAGCAAATCCTGGCATGTTCAAATAATGTCACAATTCAAAAAATGCTACAAGGTTACACTTGTACCAAACACAACATAACAGGGATTAAGCCTATTGTGTGACTGTTTTTAGAATCAAACTTTGCATACATCCATGATCCATGTGTAACAAAATGTATGGTTTTGTGTACCATTAATTAAAAGCTACCTCAAGCCGACAGACTTGACCAACATCAACGTCATAACCTTTCTCAGCTGTAAATAGTTCATCACGATCAGTAGCCTTTTGGGCTGTTCGAGACATGTAGGCCAATATTGCAGACCAGGCAGCAATAGGGGGAAACTATTCCATTTTCTACCATTTTTTCTCAAAACAGTGGCACGCGGGAATATGTAATCCGGCTTTGGCAAGACGAAAAGACAGTTAAATCAGCGTCTCCTTCTCTAACAAGTTCTGTTTTGTTTTTGCAATAGCATGCTCTACAGCCCATAAGCCTTCTCAAGCTAGCCACTGAACACGAAAGCTTTTGACAAGACTCGTCAGGAGCTCATTCATAACATATTTCATAGGAAAATTTTTCGTCTGCACGTGCTCCTCATGCAACTTCCATGCATCATTTAGTCTATGCTCATCAATTGCATTCTGTATGTCCCCAGTTAATTTAGTTGGATCTCGAGCCTGGCCTGGACCAAGATTGTTCCCACAACAGTTGAAAAGCAGGTTCCTTTAACTGCAAGTCTCCCTGGTAATCCTAAAACATCTTGTAAACTCTACTTGGCCAACGAAGAAAACCCAAAAGAACATAGAAACCGGCCCGGCATTTGAACAAGCTCGAAGCTGAGGATTCCGAGAACATATAGAGCAGAAAGGAAACCGAAGTTGTCCAATGATGGATGAATTTCTTCACAGAAAAGAATCTTAACCACAAAAACATTTACCACTCAACTCCTAACTTGAGGAGCAAGTAACCAAAGACATTGAAGTGGCCAGCTTCGTTGAGGCATTTAATCAAGCAGCTGGTGGTCGAACTGAGGTTGAAAGGAGAAAAGCATTCTACTGGACGTGCAGGGATAAGTTCAAGTTAATTTGGCGTCGGCATGTCGGGCGGAGTTGGATAAAAAGAGCCTGGAAGAAGAAAGAGGAGGAAAGTTTGAATATCTAACGTTACAGAGAGGGAGAGAGGGAGCTGTGGAAGTGAGGGGGCGAGGGAAAGAAGCCGGGTCGGTTTTGCGAACAAAGAAAAACGGGTTCTCTATTGGGCCTATTCATGGACACGTTGGACCGGTGGGCTGCTTTATTCTTTGGTGTAGTTGGTTTGGTTTAATAAAAGAGAATGGGAAGTGACTTCCGCTTGCACCAATTTTTCCTCCCCCCATCCGTCTACATTTTTGTTTATTTATGTCTTTTAAATTGTTTTTTTATTATTAGGCTTTGCTCACTCATCCTTTAGTATAGGTAATATCGTTTGTTTAACAAAAAATAAAAAAATTAATTTAAACCTAAAAAGAATGCTGCAGAGTGAGTAAAACTTGTTTTTGAAGAAAAATATACTCTCGAAAATACCATTACCATAACTAGCACTATTTTTTTTCGTTTGGAAAAAAAAAAAAAAAAAAAAAAAAAAAGCTCTATTTTTCTCATTATATATTGTCTCAATATGACAAACTACAATGAAATCTTGTTTTTGGTGCGTAAGACTAATCAATTTCTTTTTTATTCATAATTTGATGGTAAAAAACAAAATATCAAGCTACAAGTTCACAACGAATTTTTATATTTTGAAAACGTAGTGTTATAACTTTATCATTGATACAAGCAAAAACTTTTTTCTCAATGTAAAACTACTAAGCTATCAATTTATCCACTAAGAAAATTACTTAGAAGTTGAATTACCGAAATAATTACATCCAGAATCCAAGACTGTCGATTTCCCCACTTGCATTAACAGATTAATGAATTCCCATCACCATGTGCAACTAACTCAAACCGTTATGTTATATATGTAACCAATGAACCAAAACGTTCGCTCCTGCCATTTATATTTGTTCAAAACTTCTCTCTCTGCATCCTTCCAATTCTTGCTTCTGTTTCAATGGCGGACGACGTTCCGGCAACTTTCGTCAACGACGTAATGCAAGTCCGCATCGTACCTCCGTCAAGGGTCATGGAAGCATGTGAGATTTACCAAAATATTTTTAACACTCGTCTAGTTCGATTTGTCAATTTCAAGATTCCGAAGAGTGTTTTCGTTAAGGTTCAACTTGGAGCCAGCGTGTTTGGCGTCACCGATTTTCTGTGAGTAGTTTTTGTTGTTTTGATTTGAACATATTCTTGCAAATTTTTTACTAAATTCTTGATTGATTCGTGCAGATTCAACATCAATTCCCAAGTTTTTCAAAGCATCTATCCGTCGAACGTGAATGCTTTCCTAAAACAAATAAATTCAACATCCGATGGATAGACACGTCTATTTGCGCAGATTTAACATTATTTCTTTTAGGAAAGCATTCACGTCTGACTGATAGATGCGGTGAAAAACTTGGGAATTGATGTTGAATCTGCACATATCAATCAAGAATTTAGTAAAAAATTTGCAAGAATATGTTCAAATCAAAACAACAGAAACTACTCACGAAAGATCGATGACGCCAAACACGCCGGCTCCGAGTTGAACCTCAGCAAAAGCACTCTTCAAAATCTCGAAATTGACAAATTGAACCAGACGAGTGTTAAAAATATTTTGGTAAATCTCACATGCTTCCATGACCCTTGACGGAGGTACGATGCGGACTTGCATTACGTCGTTGACGAAAGTTGCCGGAACGTCGTCCGCCATTGAAACAGAAGCAAGAATTGGAAGGATGCAGAGAGAGAAGTTTTGAACAAATATAAATGGCAGGAGCGAACGTTTTGGTTCATTGGTTACATATATAACATAACGGTTTGAGTTAGTTGCACATGGTGATGGGAATTCATTAATCTGTTAATGCAAGTGGGGAAATCGACAGTCTTGGATTCTGGATGTAATTATTTCGGTAATTCAACTTCTAAGTAATTTTCTTAGTGGATAAATTGATAGCTTAGTAGTTTTACATTGAGAAAAAAGTTTTTGCTTGTATCAATGATAAAGTTATAACACTACGTTTTCAAAATATAAAAATTCGTTGTGAACTTGTAGCTTGATATTTTGTTTTTTACCATCAAATTATGAATAAAAAAGAAATTGATTAGTCTTACGCACCAAAAACAAGATTTCATTGTAGTTTGTCATATTGAGACAATATATAATGAGAAAAATAGAGCTTTTTTTTTTTTTTTTTTTTTTTTTTCCAAACGAAAAAAAATAGTGCTAGTTATGGTAATGGTATTTTCGAGAGTATATTTTTCTTCAAAAACAAGTTTTACTCACTCTGCAGCATTCTTTTTAGGTTTAAATTAATTTTTTTATCTTGAGAAAAAAGTTTTTGCTTTGTGAACTTGTAGCTTGATATTTTGTTTTTTACCATCAAATTATGAATAAAAAAGAAATTGATTAGTCTGACGCATCAAAATCTAAACCACATAAGAAACTAACAAATTTAAGCCAATGTAGAGCGAATTTTTAGTTTTATAGACATGATTTTCAAGTTTCAAGTAGCAAAATTGGATCAAAATCGAATTTCAAGAGCAAGTAAAGCGAACTTTGAGTTTCAAAGAGTAAAATAGTGATTTTTTAGCAACAAGGAGTAAAGTGAAATTAAAATTGAGTTTCAGGAAGTGTAGCTAAAAGTAAGCCCTACTTTTACTTTTAGGATGTGTGATTTTTTGATCGAAAAACTTCTGGAAAAAAAAAAACACATTGTGCCCTTTATAATGGACATAGATCCTCTATGGATTTTGTCCTGATTTAGAGGCCAGACAATCTGGACATTCAAATTGAATCTAATGATCCATATTAACTCTTCAATCGGCACACCTCGTACAAAACAAGAGCTTCAATTTCTCATTCATACAAACCAAAAGTTTAGATTTTTTTATCCTTGAATTTCAAACGGTAAAATCCCGATAGAATCCAAATTCCATTATAATGACAAGAAAGTCAAATAAAATCAACGTAATTATGTTGTGTGGACAAGTTTTAGGGGAAAAAGGGCTTAGGGTTTTAAGGGTTTCGGATTTGGGCTTAGGGCCTCAACCGATATGGCCCAAGGGTCTTTAGAATTAAATAGGAATAAAAATAAAACAAAACTAAAAAGAAAGGGGCTTGAGCTTAGGCTTGACGGGCTTAAGGTCCGTGTGTTAAACGGCCTGCAGGCCTTTAATTAAAGGGTTTAAAGCTTGGGTCTCAAAAGGGCTTGGGCTTGGGTGAAGGCCCAAGGCCCTGGTTTATTTAACATGGCCTGAAAGGCCTGTTTGGACGGGGAAGACGCCGGAGCTTCCCCAGCTCCGGCCGACTGCACAACCCCACCCTAGACTCCAATCTAGGTGCCAAAATGTAAGTGACAGTGAGGAGAAGAGTTTTTGTACCTTCAAACCGTCGTGAGGTGACCGGAAAAAACCTCGAAAACCACGGGTCCGTTGAGAGGGTTTTGGGTGTCCTGAAGCCCACGGAGTTGACGGGGAGAGAGAGAGAATAACAGCCCTCGATGGTGGTGGCGGGCTTGTCGACGTCGAGGAGGGTGTGTGTATGGGTGTGGATTCACGGGGAAGTGATAGGGAGGTTTAGTGAGAGACTGAAATCTGAGAGAGAGAGAGAGAGAGAGAGTTTGAGAGCGCGTTTACGTAACGGTAATGAAAACACGAAGAATTGAACGAGGAGGAGTTGGAACGAGGAGAAGTCAGAATCGGATTCCTGTTGAAGTTGTTTACTTAAATGTTTTGGAATCGGAATAGAATTTCATAAAGCTGTTTACTACTTCAGCAGAATCAGAATATAAACGAGTATAATTACTAAAATGTCATTGTCCCAAATCAAATATTTTATACACTTTAATGGGTTTGTAAAGGATAGTCTTGGAAATAAAAAAAGTAAGTGAGGACATAAAAAAACAAAAATGTTATTCCGATTGCCCAAACAATCAGGAATCGGATTACCACCTATATCTAGGGAATCCAATTCCACCAATACAAAGAATTGAATTCCAAAATTTGTGTGGGCCCCACTGCTTTTTTGATTCCTAAATATTTAGTAAATACCGTACTATTCCGTAATCATAATTCAATTCTACATTTTCATTTTGATTACGAATACGTAAACACATCTTGAAAGTGAGAGAGGGAGAGAGAGAAGAGAGGTGAGAGAGGGAACTCGGAGAGAACAAAGAGGAGAGAGACCGGGGGACACAAAAATAAGGTGAGCCACGTGAGGTGAGCCCCACGTGGCTCACCAACCAATTCCATAAAACAATTTTTAAAAATGGGAGTGGGGTTTTACAAGATGTATGTTAGTGGAAACTAGCATCCATTGCCTCCGCGATGCGCGATGCTGCGGATTGAAAATGTAGAACTACTTGATGTGTATTTACATGCAAGAGTTGGTAAACAGTCCTATTGAAAACCTCATGAAATTTGCAGATTGTCAACCTACTTTGTCCAACCAGAATAAAAAAAGTTTTTGAACAAATTATCATTTCCAAACCGTCATAAGAGATTACTTGTCATAAGCCTATGTAGAATTTGAAATTCAACCCAAAATAAAATCAGAAGCATCATTAAAACTTTAAAAAGAGAGAAGAGAACCATCTCAACAGCTCCCTTGCCTTTCTACTTCTTCCTTGCTCAGTTAATTGCTCAGTTAATTTTTTTACAGTATTCTGCAACTTTACAATATCCTACATTTACATGTGTCGTTTTAGTTTGTACATTTTTTATCTATTTTAATTCTCAGTTGATGGAAACTTTATTAACACAATAGGGTGAAGAATGCTTTGCTTGAGTTAGAATGCTCGAAAATCGTAGATGCAAAGGAGATCATCATCAAGAACAAATGGACAACCTTGTGAGAGACAATCTAGAGGATAAGTTCCATCCTGGGGTGCTACTGTTGATCGAATGACATAACCAGTCCACAGTTTTCGACTAATTGTATAGAGTTATTGGAGAGACAATTCTTTTGATTTTTTTCGGTACGTTTGGTAAATTTTATGGGATATGTTATCGATGGATTTTTACAAGTTTTTTATTGTGTCATTTCTTAGATGACAAGTGATGATGGTCATCCGAGTTCACAAAAACAATTGATACAAATCGTAAAAGAAGGGTCAATTAAGCTTAAGATTCTTCTTCAAGAAAACACTTATATTCATTTATATTTTTAAAAACTAAAAAAATAAAACGTCGCTAAATTTTCATTGTAGCTTACAAGATGAACGTAACTTGAAAGCGAGACACTTATATGGTAATAATTAACATTCTTTCACGATCAAGATAATAATTTAGATATATACGTCATTTGAGGTCTCAATAATGATATTCTTTGTATTGTAGATATATAAGTCCTTTTTATTATGTTCTGCATATCAAGCCCTTTTTGGATTGGGTAATTATATGTTGCCAATGGATTTTAACAATTTTTTTGTGTTATTTCAGATCATTCGTAATTGTGTTACTATCTTCAGTTGGACTAATTTATTGGAGAGACAATTCTTCTAATTTATTTTCGATACGTTTGGTAAATTTAATGGGATATGTTATCGATGGATTTTAACAATTTTTTATTAGGTCATTTTCTTAGATGCCAAGTGATGATGCTCACCCACACCATTTACCTATTGGCTGTTAAGTCACACCTCCAGTATTTAGTAGGCTAATTTTATAGGGTTTCTGTGAGATCGAGAAAAGCATGAGCTTCACCAAAATGGATAGCAAGGCGCCCATCTCTGGCGGCCGGTTCATTCTCCCTCAGTCCACCTCAACATGCATCGACAAATTCGACACCACTCTCTCTTCCATCAAGAATCGTGATGGCTAGGCATTGTTTCCACTAACAATGAAGTAGATAAGCGATTAGTTTGTCTCACGATATGATAAATTAGAACTTGTCGGATAAGTTCTAATTTATTCCTCGCACCTACACCAGCACATGCAGGAACGATATGAGTGTCATCATCCAACTTTCACGGAATTAGTAATTGATAAAATTGGCTTGATTAAACATGTCATCGCCTGCACCTTCATCATATATCTCGTAGTCTTCCCCAACTTCATTGTTATCCACCAATTGGTGTTTAAACATGTCCAAGTGGTGAAACGTTTGAAATCGTCTCCTAGTATAGGAAAAACTTAGAGAAAGTTGTTTTAATTTTTTCTGGGTGTTTGGTAAAATTAATGGCATACACTATCGATGAGTTTCAACAATTATTTATTGGGGCATTACATTTGTGGTTATTATATTATAAAATAAATGATTAAACTAATACAAATTTAATAAAAAGCATTTAATATCATTAAATCCGGACCGTTTACCTTTTTCTTGGACAAAAAGAGACCGTTCACTGGGCTTGATTGAACAAACGGGAACCGGTCAATAACCCAACAGGGTCCTCTTCGAATCTTTTTGGTGAGGGTCTTAAGGATCCATAAATCATGTCTGTTCATCGTATATTATGCAATTAATTTTTGTCAAGTATTGTTTGTATTTAAATTTAAATAAAAATATTTAAAATGATTTCTAACCGCACGATGTACGATGAACGGATACGATTCACAGATCTCTAGGATCCTCACAAAGAGGATCCGGATTCGTCAACAACAACATTAATTACAATGATGATTAAACCAATAAAAAATTAATAAACAACTATTAATAATTAATTTTGAAGTTGCTGTCAAATTTGACAACAACCCTCTTACTGTTAATCCATGTCATCGCCACATTTCGATTGGAGAACATTAGTGTGATCTTTTTTTTTTATTGTTATAGCTTATGTGGACATTTTGACATCTCCTTTGGAGATGTTCCAATATGATCAAATTTAACGGTAAAAAAAATAAAAAAAATCTAACGGTCCAAATTTAAATCCAACGACTAAAGTAATTAGAAAAAAATTATTTTATGTGTTTTATATTCTTTCATGTGTTCCATGAGTTTCATGGTGTCAGTTTAGTGATTTCAATATTTATCGGAATCTAAATATTTTTAAGCCAAAATGCTCATAAAACTAAATTAGGATAGTCTACATAAATTTTTTTTTTTTTTTTAAGTTACTTTAAGAACAAATTATCCTAAATTCATTCTTTAACAATCTTGGACTAAAAATTTAACCCAAAATGATTAGAGGAGAAAAATCGTTTTTGGGTTAAAACCTAAATTTTTTAGGTTAAAAATTTTAGATTTTAACCGAAGGGTTTCAAGATGATCTTATAAATGTTATAAATCAAAACTCCAATTGTGGTATGTTTAAAACCTAAATGTACCATGGACGTACTAAATATTGTGATATGTTTAAAACCTAAATGTACTACAAACTAATATTATTGTGTCAAAAACTAATTCTACCCAAAGTAACAAAAAAAAAAAAAAATCAAAGACCAAAAAGTGAAGAACATCCTGAAGACTCATTTTGGAAAAAAAAAAATATTTAACTTTTGAATAAAAAACAAAAAATTTATATTACAAAAAAGGATAATTAACAAGTAGTAACTGATATCTCATTAAAATAGGAATAAATTCCTAGACCCGACAGTTTCTGACACGACACGATGACAAAATACGAAAATAACGGGTTTCGGGTCAACACGATAACTAACGGGTTATTATCGGGTGACCCATTAAGAACCCGTTAATAACAGGTTGTTAACGGGTATACACGCAGGTAACACGTGGGTAACCCGTTTCGACCCGTTAAGAAAAAAATTATTTTAATAATTTTAAAGTTTAATTACTAAAAGGTTTATTATAAAATACAATAGGCATATTAATATATACAGTATATTCTATATTAAATATATAGTTTTGTATTATTATTCTATATAAGTTAAAAAAAAAAGTTTTAATTATTATTATTTTTTTATTATGAGAGTTCCTTATTATCATTACTAGGATAAATTTTACTTAACATGTTGTTGTCCAAAATTAAAATAAACTAGTATAGTATTTGTATGGGCAAGAACTAAGAAGACATACATGCAAGTATGAAAAATGTAAAAGAATATATAAACACCTGTGATTCATCATTATTCCTCCACAAGTAGATAATGGTTACACTCCAAACCCTCATGAATAATGTTTTTTATTTGAGGGCAAAATTAATAAAATTAATAATAATTATTGAAGAAGGTTAAAAAACGTAAAAAAAAAAAATACAATCACTCATAGTGACAAGCTTTACAACTTTCATGAAGGAGTCAGCTTCGAAATCCAACGCTATAATCCGTAAACCTTAAATTTATATTTAACCGTCGATTGCCATTTACGCTTTATTCTTCTTACTGAATTTATTTTTTTAAATTTTCTTTTTTGAAAACATGATCATATGGCGGATGTAAGAAGATGAACAGTTCAGATCTTTGATATCACGTTGCAATATTTACAGTTAACTGAAATATGAGTCGATGTCATATAGTTTGTAGAAATTTTATAAAAATCAAGCAATATTTTCACTAACCGTAAACCTTTGAACATAATATCAACGATCCAAACCATTCATCTTCCTGCATCCTCTAATAGATCATGTTTTCAGAAAAGAAAATCCGAAAAAACAAAATTTGATGAGAAAAATGAAGCGTCAATGCAAACAACAATCAATGGTAAAATTTTGATTTATGATTTATACGATTATAGTGGTGAATTTTGAAGTTAAGCTCTTCACAAAAGTTGTAAAGCTTGTCATTACGAGCTTTTATATATTTTTTCTATATTTTTTACACTTCTACATTAATTAAAAAACTATTAAAGAAAATGTGCAAGGTTCCAATGTTCTAATGTTCCAATGTCCTTAGTTTTGCAAATCTTTTGAACATTTGATATTTTGTAATGTTCTAATGTTTTATATTTATTTATTATGCTCTTATTTTGGGTATGTAAATATATACTTAAAAGAAAAATGCATTTTTATGTTTTGGATGTGATAATATGGTATGTATATACTTATTTAGTATTATGTTTTTCATTTGATTATTTATTGGTTTAAATATATTTTCCTTAATGGATAACGGGTCGGGTCAAATTACTTGTTAATATTATCGGGTCGATTTCGGGTCGGGTCATTTTACCTGTTTATTTTAACGCGTGTTACACGACATGACCCGTTAAGATATCGAGTATGACACGAAAACGACATGAATACGGAAAACACGACACAAGTGCCAGATCAAATTCCTCCAACAACTAAAGAGACAAATTTAAAAATAAATATATGACATTTTGGTTTAAAAAAGCATAAATGACACGTAAGTAAATAACATTTGAAAATGCTAAGATCAGCTCTAAAGGATATATCAAATCTTACGTAGAATGTCATGCAATAAAAAATTTGAAGGTATAATTAAACTCCAATCGATGTGTCAATCTATCCATGACATCCTACGTGGATTGACATATGAGTTTTTTGGTGTCAAATTTGACATTGAAAAAGATGATGTCAATTAATTCTTTAATTATTTTGTAGTGTGTATTTCATTGATGCACTAATTATAAATCATGAAAAATAATTTTAGTTATTTTTTTTGTAAATTTGACATCGCTACATTAGTAATCAAATTAACTTTTGACGTTTATTTTTTGATATTTTTATTAGAGATGCTTTAACGTGGCTATCAAAGCGTCTTAATCAAATTCGGAAAAAGAAAGAAAAACAAATATTTAGTAAAAAAATTGTTGAAAAAGAGACGGGGATTCTAATTTCTTTTGTTTTTTTGTTTGAAAATTTACACAACAAAGAAGAAAAGAAAGAAGATGGAGTACAACAGTAATCAACCTTGGTCCGAGTGAAAGTCTTTACGATGGGTAAACCAGCTTTAAAAATACTAATTAAAATCCAAAACTTCGATTCCCATTAACGCACACGACACACCACCTCTCTCTCCCTCTCCCTTCTTGTTCTCTCCTCTGCCTTCCGATCTACTCCAGCTGTATATTGGTTGAGTACCCACCGCCAACTCCCTGCGCCGACATTATCTTCAATCACTTCTCCATCTACATCTCTGTATTCTGTGAACGACGATCCAGCGAGCGAGCGTGGCTGCTTTCCCAACTCACTCCGAGTCCCGGCCGAGTCAAAAATCGGCCTCTCTTTTGGGGGCTATTTTGCACTTTTGCGACAGTAATGATACAGTCGAAGCGTGTGAGCGGAGAAGAAGAAGGAGGTTGCTAGGGTTTTTGAATTTTGGGGGTTTTCTTGGCCATGGCGACCGAGGGTCAGAGCCCCCCGATGAGCTGGAGAGACTCGTACAAGGGGATGTCCTCTGACAACATCAAGGGTTTGATTCTTGCTTTGTCTTCAAGTTTGTTTATCGGTGCTAGTTTCATTGTGAAGAAGAAGGGATTGAAAAAGGCTGGAGCTTCTGGCATCAGAGCAGGTTCATAATTCTAAATGCTTATCTGGGTTCTTCACTTTTGATCATTCTGATGTGAGATTCTTGTCAATGGAGCAATTGGGTTTTTGAGTATATTTTCAAATTGTTGCAATTTTCAAAATTTACTGCGAATTTAGCGAAAATGGAATGTGGGCTAGAATGTGAATCAGTCCAGATTGGTGGGCAAAGCTGTTCTATTTAGTTGATTGAAGTTATTGACTCTAAGTTCTTGCTGATATGTTCTGTTTTGTTTTTAAAACCCCAATTTCACTCAATATTAATTGGGCAGCTCTGTAAACTTAAATCTCACTTTGTCAAGATATGATGCGATTCATGTGTCTGTAAGTGTGCATTCATTTCTAACCGTATGCAGGATTTGATAATATTGAATAATTGGATCTGATTCTAGACTTTGTTGTTTTAACTTTCTATCTCTTTCATGTAACGCGGAAATGGAAATGGGATGTATGAAGATTGGTTCATAAAGTTGTTGATTTTAGAGATTTTTCTTCAGTTGTAAATTGCTTTTGTTTGACTTATTAGTGCAGTTCTGACTTACAGAATATTACTCCGTGTGAAAAAAAAAATAAATAAAAACTTAATTTAAACCTAGTCCTAAGTATCAGTTGACATTAACCGCATGTCACTGCAAATGTTTTTTGCCAATGTATGATTGTCATATGTTAACTTATATTAGCTGCCACACGCATGGTGTGTTTGAGGCACCTGAGATGAAAGAAGCTCAGAAGTGAAAGATTCTACATTCAAGGGATAAGTTTGTGAAGTTTCTTATGTTTTTTATTTCAATCAGTGACTATTTTAGATTTCTTTATTTTCCATATGGCATTGATGTCCGTCCAAAGAGTTTCTCATTTCTGTGTCATTATTGGTCCTCTAGACTTCCTTTGCAAGGTTTCTTATAGTTCCATCTATCAGTGTTGCATCTTGTCTTTCATAATAATTGATAGTTCTTATTACCAGTTGTAATAAATTCATGTTTCTCAAGAAAAGATGGCTTTCTTTCCAAGGTTGAAAACCCTGACATAGATGCATTATATCAAGGCAGCTATTTATTTGTGGGTTTGGTTTCTTATTTGAAATTTACATTTTATGCATTGATTTTGTTTTGCCAGATTAAGTATCATTTGAAATTAAATCATTCTGGTTTTACATTTTTTGTGTTACACATCTATGATTCAGTTGATTTGAATTGAAAATTTTAGATATCTTTCATCCTGAAACCATTGACCAAATCAAGTATTGCAGTATGGTCTCTAAGTGATTGGTAGCTGTTTGATCTTGTGTAGAAGAATGTAATGATAGAACATTGTCTGGATATTTGACTCTTTTAATTCAAGTCCAGTGATCATTAGTTTATGGGTTTTTCTTCTATTTATGGCATGTTACTGATCATCTAATATTTTTCTTGTTAACTTATGTGGTATTTTAATAAATCACCTTACTTTGTCATAAAAAAACCAGTATCTGAACAACATGTAGACAGCACTTGGTTTTGGAATACGCTAGATAATTTCAGCTTTTCTTTCATGCCTATGCTTCTTTTCTATTCTTTTGTGCTTTATATGTTTCTGTATTCCGTTCAGTGGATAATTGCTATTGAATCATTTTATATGTTTGACAGGAGTCGGAGGATATTCTTACCTATATGAGCCACTTTGGTGGGTAGGCATGATAACGAGTGAGTTATATATTTCTCTTTTTCAGTTATGTGATCAATGAAAATCAATTATTTGTTTCTCTGGCAGACTATTCTTTCTATTTATGTTACTGAAAGTGGTTATTTTGAATAGTATAGGAAAACAAATGACATTTTCTGACCTGTGTGTACACTGAACATACAAACATATGGATCCTAGTGGACAAATGTTTGATACAGTAAAACTGGTACACTTGTAGACAAGCTTCAAACTTCAGGGAAAGAATGGGTGTTAGGGAAAATTTACTTTACAAGATCGAAATTAAGGGAAAGCCTTTTGCACCGTTAGACATGAATAAGTTGGCATACGTGTCATTGAAAATTACTTCACGATGTATAACTCTGAGGATACTTCTATTTTTGGCTAACCTTGGTGAGCGAAATTCAAGCATTTCAGAGAGCCTTGAAAGTAAGATCATTGCTTACTCATCAGAAACAACAGACTAAAGATGGATGCAAATTGTAGACTAATGTCTGCGGTCTACTCATTAACCTCATGTGATAAGAATCCCTTCAAAGCTTCAGGGTGACTTAGCATGGTTTTCCATTGTCTTGTTGCAATAAAGTTGTTTCTTTCTCAGAAAAAGTAAATAGGAATGACGATCGTTCTCTGGTATCTACATGCTAATTTATAGCTGATCATAGAAACAAGCATTTTATAGTCTAAGGAACCAAATAGTTATTTATGTGTCTTATAGTCATGACCTTATTTTTGAAAAGGAAGATTCTGACAGAATTGCCATTTTGACAGTGATTGTTGGGGAAATTGCTAATTTTGCGGCTTATGCCTTTGCGCCAGCTATACTAGTAACTCCTCTTGGTGCTCTCAGCATAATTATCAGGCATGATACAAATTCACACATCCATATGGTTGCTTCTTATTGTTTAGTGCTGATTGTAATATTGTCTTGCAGTGCTGTACTTGCGCATATTATTTTACGTGAGAGGCTACATATTTTTGGGGTTCTTGGTTGTGCTCTGTGTGTTGTGGGTTCTACAACAATTGTTTTACATGCTCCTCAAGAACGTATGATTGAATCTGTTACAGAAGTTTGGGATCTTGCCATGGAACCAGGTAATTGGTTCATTTTCTCCATTTAATTGTTCTTTTATTGTATTTTATTCTAATCTCATGTTTTATTCTATGGTTTACACTCCTTTGGCTACATTACGAGGAAAAAGGATAATTTTCGATAATCATACTGGTTTGTTGTAGGTTTTCTCTTGTATGCAGCTTTGGTCATAACTGCTGTGTTTATACTTATATTCCACTTTATCCCGCAATATGGCCAGACACACATAATGGTCTACATTGGAGTTTGTTCCCTTGTTGGCTCGTTATCGGTATGTATTGCTTTATACTTTCATTAATTTGAAATCTGCTTGCCCTATCTATGTGATGTTGTCTTCTTTTCAAGTGTGTTTCTGAAGGTGTCCTTTGACAGGTCATGAGTGTTAAAGCACTTGGAATTGCTTTGAAGTTGACATTATCGGGCATGAATCAACTAGTTTATCCCCAGACTTGGGTCTTCACTCTAGTTGTCATTTCTTGTGTGCTTACCCAAATGAATTATTTGAATAAGGTAAGTACTAGTCGTTTTTCTGTCCTTGCGTCATTCTTTATTTTATTTTTTCGTTTGTTATTATTTTGATCTTCCAAATAAACACTTGGACTTGCTTTGAAGTTGATATTGTCGAGCAAAAACCAAGTAGTTTATTCCTAAACTCAGGTCTACACTTTAGTTATCATTACTTTTGTGCTTACCCAAATAAATTAGTTATAATTACTATCACTTCTTTGGCCAAACTCAAGTCTTAGTCTTACAAAAATGCTTTTAGTTGACTCTTTTTCCTCTCACCTAATAAAAATTTTAGGACAGAAAATTGGAAGAGAAAAAAACTTAGTGATAATGCCAACAATCTTAAAAGGAACTAATGATTGTATTGAGGAAGGCCTGAGATTAAGAAAAAGTCCAATCATGAATTTTGTCCCTTTCTTGGTTCTTCCGCATGTGCATTCATTTATGTTCAAAGCCAGCATAGAGATGCAGTATGTCCCAGATTTTCACCTACGATATGCGGATATACTTTATTGTGACAAAACTGCAATAGTTCACATTGTGTGGTTGTGGGTATTGTTTTCTTTGTAAGCAAGTGATTTTGTAATTTCATACTCAACAAGTATTACTCCTTGATATCTGTTCCGTTTCTTTTGGATAGGAACCTGATGTTTCAATCCAACATTACAAAATGAATTCACAGAATTGGTAAAATGACCAGCAAACTAGATAACTATCATAGATGGTAGGTAACCCAGCCCAAAAAAATTATACAAGAATGTAGGTATACCAAGAGAATAATAATTCGAACATTGGTTGGAGGAGAAACTGGATGTTGGACTCTAAATTGCACGTAGGCCAGTAAAATTTTGGTGTTGATCATTTGACGTCTCCATTTAAGATGCCCGTAAATCTTTGGTAAAGCGGATGATCATTCCTTTTACCCATTATAGAAGCTAGTTAACTCATTTAATAAAGAGTTCTTAGGTTTTCACCTGTTATATATTTCCTTCTTCTGAAATTGTAGTCACCGTCTGTTTCCTTAGTTTTTCTTTTTAAAAGGCTGGAATCTTTTTTACATGATTGCTTGATTGTTATTGTTTTCTAATTGTTCTAATTGTTATTTTGATAAGTGTTTTCCTTCCATCGCAGGCACTTGATACTTTCAACACAGCTGTGGTATCTCCTATATACTATGTTATGTTCACATCACTAACTATTCTGGCTAGCATTATCATGTTTAAGGTATGTTCTTCTTCACAGTTTGTATTGGTATGTTGCGTCGTCATAGTTTTCTGATTATTTTGATTTAGAATCTGTCTGTCTATGAAACACTTCAGTTACATAGAGGTGTCCATTGCTGCTGTCCTCTCTATAATTTAAATTATAAGCTAGCACCTAAGTCTTTTTTTAATCTGTGTGCGTGCTAAAGTCAGATTACACAGATAAATAATGGTCCATTTAATAATTGTCTTAGTTCTCAATTTTTAAAATTTATGTATTCTAATTGTTTACTTTCTCACGTATTTCGGCTTCTTCAGTTTCCAATTCTCTCCCCCAATCTCTTAAATGAAAACAAAAACCTTATCAAATGAGCCCAAGTGGTTTCTGTGTTTTTGTCTCTAATAATCCGGTTCTCTTTTTCTTTCACCTGAGGTGCAATATTTCACACCGGTAAATTTCCATTTGCAACTTATCATGGTGTCTTATTGTGCTTTCAGGATTGGGACAGACAGAGTCCAACTCAGGTTGTGACAGAAATGTGTGGGTTTGTGACCATCCTTGGAGGAACTTTTCTTCTTCACAGAACAAAGGATATGGTTGATGGTATGCTTCCTTAAATATTTTTATCAGTGACAGATTATCGTCAATCTTAGATTGTTAACAACGGACCTGTGGTTGGGTGTCTGGTATTTGTCTGCCTGGTTTTTGGACTGCATGAAAACAATTAAATTCTTTTTATGATTCTGAACCTTGGATGGGTTATTTTATCAAATTGTACAGGTTTGCCAACATCAATGTCCTCCGTGCGACTATCTAAGCATGCAGATGAAGATGGAATCGATGGTTCTGAAGGCATCCCTCTCAGATGGCAAGATAACTCTTTATAGCTCACATCTGCCGTCCCACAAGCTTGGTTGCTTATTTTCCGGGACCTTGCTAAGTGAAACTGTATTTAATGGAGCATCGTATCTGGGCCACCTATCGAATCATATATTTTTGGATGGTTTCAGAGATTGGTAAGAGTTTCCTCCTTTTTTGTTTCTCAGATTGGCTTTACAGTTACAGCCCACTTGAGAAAGACATTCGCCGATTGTAATTTTTGCGCAAATTGGTTTTGCAGTATATCCTGGCTAACATTTGTCATTCAATGAATTTCTAAAGAAAGGCACAACCCCCTTTTCTTCTTGAACTTTGTGTTTATTGTCTTTGTGCTACTTGTTACTGCGTCCCATTAGATGTTGGATATCCTGGATGATAACCGTGTTCGCGGTTGTGTAGTGCCTTTTTTGGGTTCAGAGGTCACTGCGTGAACCCTTTTGTTTTGGTTGGTTGAAATCGCGTGATCTTGCTCGGACAGCTCTTGTTTTAGAACTTGATCACTGACCAAAGAAAAAGACGGACAAAAAGCCATGGTTGACCTCCTGAGATACGTTGCACCATCTCAAGGGGTCAACCATGGCTTTTTCTTTGAGGGGGTTCATTTTAAAGCTTCTGAAACACCCGTTGCAAGCACGGCCTGAAACCAGGCAGAAATGTAATGCTTCCGAAATGAATTTGTAATGGGCATAGGATCCTCTCCGGATTCTCTTTGTGGGGATCCGGAGGATCAATCAATTATGTCTGTTCATCGTATATCGTGCAGTCAGTTTTCGTTAGGTATTATTTATATTCAATTTAAAATTTAAAATTTAAAATTTAAAATGATTTCTAACCGTACGATTTACGATAAATGGACACGATTGATTGATTTTCAAATCCCCACAAAGAGAGAAAGAGGATCTGGAGAGGATCCTTGTCCTCTGTAATGGTATTGCTAAACGAAAACTTTCTGAGAAAAAGTGGAACACGGGAAATGAAAATACCGAGTTGCATGTCGTAGACAACTCCAACTTGCGACCTGCTTTTCGTGCATTAAGGTTTTGGGGTTGGATGTGAACTTATTAGGGTTTACTTTGTACGCCTAAACCCTAGAATTGCCTTCTCACGCACCAGTTTTTTTCAAAAAAGCACATCTACCAAACGCCCTAGCAACTCAAAACCTTTAGAAAAAGCAGATGCAGATTTAAATGAGCAACCCAAAGGAGTACTAAATCACATACAAACAAATCCACATTTTGACACAAGTAAAAAAGTTGGTCCATGACAAATCATTAGGAGAAGTGAAAACGTCGTTTTTGCATTCTTTTCGTGATGTGGCAAACCAAAACCACAAGTGTTCATGTCAATCGGTAACCTGTGGTCGCTTGAAACCGCAGAATTCCGAGTATAATTCATGATGTAAAAGTATACCATGTATAGTGTGTATGCACATTGGTAGTCCTGTATCAAGACTTGTCAATCCACATCATATGCATGCGTATAAAACTACATGCACATTACTATTTCTGAATCAAGACATCAACATAGAACATTTCTAGCATTGTTTATCAGGTAACATTGTTGTGTAAATCATTTTGCTTTCCCTCTCCCACCTTTTATTGCAGTTAATGTACCGTAAGCTTTAGCATCTTGTTGTCAGTCATACCCACATCAAGCATTTGGCCTCAGCGGTATCTTCCTGGAAGATGAAGATGATGCAGGGAGAGCTACACTTGATCAATTTGGGTGTGAATTTGACGGTGGTTGTTACTTGGGCTTTTGCTTCAAAAGACCAGAGACTGAAGCACAGTGTGTTGAGTTGTAAGTGCATTTCTCGCAGCACGCCTGCAGCTGTTCAATGACTTTCCAGCACCTGCCAAGTACAAGCACTAGTTACAAGGTAATCATTAACATATATAAAAGAACATAGTGCATTAGAAGCATCATAAATGCATAACATTCGACGTTACACTAGCACATCCCATGTTCCAGAATGCAACTGCTACGAGGACAGCTTACATACTCCAAATGTGGAAAGTTCAGCTTGATAACCGGGAGGCCTTAAAACCATGTACTCTTCTGTGTCGGTTCGACACTGAAATAGTGACAGGTGTTGCATCAATTACAGAACTTTTGGCTATAAACAACCAGAGGTGTTCGCTTTTATGGATAAGGCATATAGGAGGAAATATGTATGAAGAACAAAAAAGGACAGCTGGAAGAGAATGCTCTGAGTAAGGTCATAACTAGTGAATGTGACCTCAGATTATGCATCGGACCACACCCAGTTCCCATGACAGCAATTCAAAAGTGGATTCAATATACCGGTCAGGTTCATCACCTAGCTATGCACATCATCATTCAAATTTATAGTAACATGCCAAGCCTCTGATAACAAAAGTACAAGTGAAGGCTTGATCGGGAACTGGTAAATAAGCACCAGAAGCAATTCATTGAAAAATCCACAAACTGAAAATAACATTCAACCTCCTTGATCATCATTCACAGTTTCACTTCAAAAGAAGTAGATATAACTGGCAAGTCTTTGAAACTAATCAAAAGAAGTGGATGTAATTTGTGCCAAGTAGAGACACAAAATGGAATCATGGTAATCGATTTTAATACAAAGAATGGTTTTGTAAGGAGAGAAATAAAGACAGAGACGAATAATATACCTCCAATGCAACTGTTTCTAAAACCACCTAAGATAGCTGAAAGTGTTAAGATCTTTTTTCATTACCTGTGTTTAAAAAGAAAAAAAAAAGACGGCAATTTCTGTTTTCGGTCATGTTTCCTTGTTTAACGAATCTCATATGTGTAAGCTAATGGAACACCAAAATGTGAAGCTAAGAGACGGACGCAACTCCTTGACTGTCATCCACAGTTGAACCTCAAAAGATTAATTCGCGACTTATAGTTTGATTTTAAATATAAAGAATGATTTTATGTGGAGAAAAATACAGAGACAAATATTATACCTCTTTAGCCACTGTTTCTAAGACGACCTAATATAGAGACAAATCAATTTCCTTTAATTAGTTTTGTGACACAAAAAGATGGAAACTTCTGTTTTCGGTCATATTTCCTTGTTTCAAGAACCTAATGCAAACAATCTCATATCCATAAGCTAAGGAAACAAACAAAATGTGAAGTTAAGATAGAACTCCTAGTCACTTACAATTCCCCCTCGCCGGAGATCACAGATTTACCTTCATGGTGCTAAAAGAACGTATTGTCAAGAAAACCGCTTGTGGAAACCATTAGGGTGCATTTTTAGGGAGGATTAGCTTGGGTAGCACAACTCACTAGATCAAGGCATACTGAAGGAAAAAATGGATCATAACTTCCAAATTTGTCCAAGTTAATCAGGAAGGAAAGTTATCCCTTCTAATCCTACCTAAAGTTATCCCTTCTAATCCTACCTTTTTGTGGGCATTCGAACGGACAACTTTCCTTCATGAGTAACCCATCCTCTACCTTCAACTTGGATATGCCTTGAATCTAGCAATTACCCCATACAACCCAATCACCCCAATCACCCCAAACAAACACACCCTTACCGTCTTATATATTTTTTGAAAAGCGCCGGATTATATATTTTTTGAAAAGCTCAGGGAAGAGTAAAGCAAGCAGCCAATCACCAGCCAGAAATCAAATCACAGTGGATTTTATATAAATTACAATACGATGGAGAAATAAACAAAAATTGTTCTTGAATGGAAAGATATTCGATTCGACCCATGAATTTTAAAGCTTCACTCTTGGGAAAGAGAATGGAGACGGTAGAAATGTCCCTCTATTTTCTCGGCAACCAAACAATATTTTCTCGGAAACCAAACAAGTGATACATAATAATAAAGAGGTGAGGAGGAAAGGGAGGATGGACGGACGGACGTACTTTTGAGGAAGGAAGTTGTTCTTGGAGAGGCATGCTTGAATGTTGCAGGCTTCTTTCTTGCACGGCTCTTTGCTTTCTTGCCGCGCCATCTCTCTCTTTCTCTCTCTTTAAAGCATTCGATCGTCGGAAATGGCAGCTCCTCCGGTTTCTAATATTTATAGAAGTCTCAGCGACCGACCGACCGACCTTCCCAGGTGTGCCGCTTCTGTCATGGACCGGCTTATTCGTTTTCTTTGGGAACACTCGGTCGGACTCGAATCGATTCGATTTTGGGGATTTTTTTGGGATTTTAACCAAAAAAAACTCTGTTACAGTTAATTTTAACGAAAAATTATATTTTTACATTAAAAAATAATATGATACTATTCATTTTATACTTTATTTTGTCCTTATCGTTAAAACTCAAAGTTTTCAATCACCTATTATTAGTTTTTTTTTTTTTTTTCTTTTCACAATCCTCTTCGAATCCTTTTGGTAAGGATTCTAGAGATCTGTAAATCATGTCTGTTTATCATATATTATGAGGTTAGATACTGTTTGTGTTGAATTTTAAATAAAAATATTTAAAATGATTTATGACCGTTTGATGTATGATGAGTGGACACGATTCACAGATTCCCGAAATCCTTACAAAGAGAATCAAACGAGGATACGGATTCTTTTTTATGACTCTACTTCCACAGAATTTCTAACTTTACCTCCTATATTACGTCTCACTTTACTTTTTATATTATTTATATCCCAAATTACTTCATTATATCAGCTGGGTTGAGAGATATATTTGTTTCGTTAATGTGACAAGAACTCTTTGGTCTTTTTAGCGTTTAATAATTTTGAGAAGTTGAGCCAATTGGAGTTGTGATAGAGGGAGTTTACAGTAATTTTAGCAGCTGTTGGCTTTGGTGTGTTTTTCTTGCCAATGTGATTTTTGCTATTTTAAAGTTCCAAATATGAAAAAGAGCTAAAAAACCAAAGAGTCTTTGCTGCATCAGCAAATCTAAAACTAAAGTATCCTCCTTCGATCGATTTCACGAATGAAATGAGTATATGAGATAAGGTAAGATATAACAACGCGTAGAAGTAAAGTGAAAATTTGTAAAGGGTAAAGGGTCATTGAAAAAATTGAATCATTTTCGAATCCTTTTTACTTAAAAGCCACAAAGATGTTAGCCTAAATAACCAAAGCTAGTGTAAGGCCTTGAACAAAGGGTACTACCGATTTTGCTAATTATACACGATCATCGTTTAAATCTCTAGTTCGCGTGAAAAGTCATTCCAACTGATAAAGAAGTCAAGAGCTTCATGACAATTTAGCTCCTTGACCTTGTATATTAGCTTAACCTTGTTGTTATGATAATTCTATTTCCATAACTAAATCTATCATAAAAGGTGGGTCTATTTTAATCGGTTCAGTTTTTTTGTCAAAACAACAATCAAACCAAAATTACTATTTATTTCAATTTTCTTCGGTTAAATTTGATTTTGGTTCAATTTTTTTTATTCGGTTTAGGTTTTTTTTTTATTATATAAAATTGAAAAGTGCTTTCTTTTTTAGTTGATAAAACCTGAAAAGTATATTCTAATCGTAGTCTGCTGTGCTTTGCAACTCCAACTTTTGACCCAAACCTATTGAGATGGATTGGAATTTTTTTGAGATGCTGTGGATTTGATTCAAATTATCAAGCAAATAGTACATAACGAGCATGCTTAAAAATATATAATAGTATTGAGATACGTACATTATAAATTAAAATAACATAAATTATAAAATATTAGAATATACTGAAAATAAGAAAACAACTTTATAATAAATGTTCATATAAGTGTTCAAAAATCTCTTATATTTTATTGAAAAAAATGAAATAAAAAATAAAAAATATCGTTTTTTCTCCACCTCCATAGGCTAGGCGGACGGCTATCTAGCTGCGACCAGTCCTATAACCATAACGATGATGACCAGCAAAGCGGTTAAGAATCCCAAAACTATCAGATCCTTCTTTTTCCACCTTATCTGACTTTCCAGCTGCCTGCAATCTTGTGCCTGCATCGGCAAACCAATCAGTAACACAGCATACATAAGAAAGCGAATCCTACCAAATCTTCCAGCTAAGAAAGCGAGGGCGGAAGCAGCACCATTAAAGGAATGCGTTCTCGATCTCGATCTCGGTCTCGGTCTCTCTCCCTATCCAGATCTCGGTCTTGATCAGAATTGGCGGTGGTTGCGGGCAGTGCGGCGTCGGAGGAACGGCG
The DNA here is from genome assembly GCF_041283825.1 of Pyrus communis. Lineage (NCBI taxonomy): Eukaryota > Viridiplantae > Streptophyta > Magnoliopsida > Rosales > Rosaceae > Pyrus > Pyrus communis. The sequence continues at coordinate 1,137,211 of NC_142579.1, forward strand.
TGAGCGGGAGAGAGTGGAGAGGAAATGGTGCTGGTGGCGCTTTTGATCTTCGGTTTGTCCTTGACGGCGTTCGAAGGCTAACTGCTCTCGATCGAGGACAGGAGCAGATTCAAGATCCAAAAAAACCGAACTGGATTGTTTGACACGTGACTCTATTCCAAATGGGTACTATCTAAAATTTGGACCGAAATCTCTTCAACAATTTTTTGAATAAATTTATATTCATGCCTACAAGTTTAAAAGCATAAAAAAGAACATTATTATAATTAAACTACAAGAAATTAGTGGGTGTTCCATGTAATCAATAATTTAAGTGTAGACAGACAACTCTACTCAAGAAAAAGTAAATCAAATATTTGGACTAAATGAATAATATTAAACTATGCTAGATGAAACTCTTGGATATTTCATGTAATAATAAGATACTAATCATACAAACAATAAAATATGACAAAATTACCCTTGCACTATTTTATGCATTCGTCTCGGGGTTTGAACTTTTTTGTTTTTTTTGTTTGGGGGGGGGTGGGGGGTGCATTTGTCTCCCATTCTTTTTGGTGAAGCATGTGACCTCAAATGGGCTATTGACATTATATATTAAGTATAGATGACTGGTGTTTAGCTATGTGTTGATAAATTTTATAGGCCGAACATAATTCACCATCAATATTATCGATATTGTCTCAATTTGATCTCCTACTCGTTAGTATTAGATTTTACCACAAAATTTCTCGCTAGTATTAGGAGCGCAAACTCTCATATATTTGTTGTTTATTATTTTATTATGTGACCGATGTGGGATCATATTCTCCATTATGTGTTTGCTTCACATACTAATAATGAATAACTGAAACAAGTTTTCCTATAATATTATGAGGGAATAATATCAAAATATTATGAAAAATGCTAAGGATCATTTCTCGAAAGTGAAACTCTCTATTAATTTTTTGCCACAATGTTTTAATGTTGGCAAGGGAACTAACACTAAACTATGAGTTGTGAGAGAGCTCAAGGAGAGTTCTACTTTGAGAGAGTCTCCTTAGCATTTCTCAAATATTAGATAATTATGTTAGTCTTTTTAACTAAAGTAGTCACTGAAATTGTTATAACTCCTTACTTTGGTCACTGAAATTTAAAATTGATAGAAGTGTTTCTTGAAGTCAGAAAAATACCCGTCGGCCAGGAATGACCAGCCAGACAAATTTGCTGCTTTTGTAAGAGTTTCTCTCCAGCTCAACACCTTGTCCATGTTATGTTTGAGTTTGCTTTCATGGTCAGCAAGTGCCTTACCAAAACTCTTGCTTTGGTTCCTCACATCCGATGGATCCACCTTGTAAAAAACTGGAAAAACCATCTGCTGCAGTTGTTCTTTACAGTGAAAGATGTGAACGAGTTCATCTAAGCACCACACTGAGGAAGCATAGTTTTCGGAGAAGACAACAAGAGAAATCCTCGAATCCTTAATTGCTTTGAGAAGCGCTGATGATATTTCCTCTCCTCTTTTAAGCGTCTCTTCGTCCATGAAGGTTTTGATTCCCTTCTGAACCAAATTGTTGTACAGATGACCTACAAAATTGTAGCGGGTATCCTCTCCTCTAAAACTGAGGAAGACATCATATGTCCCCGAATGGGTGTAAGAAGAAGACGAAGAGGAAGAGGCTCCTTCATTGGTCGTTGAATCCATGATCGTTCGATTACTAAAAAGGATGAGATGCTGAGAGATTAAATGTCAAAGACTGATCCATCTCGTGTTATGAACTTATGATAAGGCCTCTTTTCTAGACTTGACAATATGCGTGGCAGTTTCCTTGCCATCTTCCACGCTGACCTGGTCAAGGAAATTATAATCACGTGGCCAGTTCATTTTTGATTTGGCTAGTTCATATAGACAAAAATTGACGTAGTGAAGTACTATGACATAATAATATTTTTTCACTTTTAAGTGAGAAGTCTAAAGTTCGATTCATAAATGACTAGTTTGATCCACATTATTATGCATTCAACTGTGTGGCTTAGCCTAATTTGGTTTTTATCATAAGTCTTTACTGAACTATTATTTATAGTTGTTTTAATATATACAAGTGAATTACTTGCCATGACTGGGCCGTGGGAGATTAGGGAAGTCGAGGATAAACTTACAAGTATTTTGGGTCAACCTTTTATTGAAGAGTCGATTGAGCAAAAGAACGAGCTAATTGGTATACTAAATAATTTGCTTGAGGAAGAGGAGCTATTTTGGAGACAAAGAGCAAAAGAAAATTGGGTCAAACTTGGCGATTGTAACACCAAATTTTCTACCAAAAAGCTAATTGAAGATAAAAGAGGAATTCGCTGCATAGTCATGAGGATGATGGTAGGGTATGGCATGAAGACCGTAAGGGAATGGAAGATGTGGTGGTATCCTATTTTTCCACCTTATTTACTTCCAATGGTGCTGCCAATTTCGAAGATATTTTATGTAATATCACACCTTCGGTAACGGATGAGATGAGCAACAACCTTGGGAGGCCTATCACGGATGAGGAGATTAAATGTGCAGTCTACCAAATGCATCCCACCAAAGCATCTGGACCTGATGGTATGTCTCTCGGGTTTTATCAAAAACATTGGGGGATTGTAGGTCCTGATGTTTGTAATTGGAATCCCTGCTATGATTTTATCGGGGCAAATCCTAAGGAAGATTAATTATACACATGTTACTTTGATTCCCAAAGTGAAGGAGGCAACAAAGATGACACAATTACGCCCTATAAGCTTGTGTAATGTTCTTTATAAAATTATGGTGAAGGTATTAACGAATAGAATGAAGCTAATTCTTCCCCATGTCATATCTCCCACCAGAGTGCTTTTATTCTGGGGCGATTGATTTCCGATAATTACTTAGTCGTTGTGGAAGTTGCTCATTGTATGCATAAATAGTCCTCAGGGTTGAATGGGCTTATGGCATTGAGGTTGGACATTAGCAAGGCATATGATCACCTGGAGTGGAAGTTTCTTGAGGCTATGATGTATCACATGGGTTTGTCGTCAACATGGATCCATATGGTTATGTTGTGTGTTTCCATAGTCTCGTACTTTTTCTAATGCTAGGGAGACTAAATTTTGAAACAAAATTTGCAAACTAAATGATGTGTCACCAATAAGAATGAGCACGTTTATCAACGCTCAGGCACCAATAAGAATGAGCACGTTTATCAACGTTTAGGTAATAAATCAATTAGCAACTTTCATGTCCTTTAGTTTCTAAAACTTTATCTACAAATTTAGTCTCCCTATCATTACTCATAGTCTTGTACTCTTTCTAATGCTAGGGAGACTAAATTTTGAAACAAAATTTGCAAACTAAATGATGTGTCACTAATAAGAATGAGCACGTTTATTAACGCTTAGGTAATAAATCAATTAACAACTTTCATGTCCTTTAGTTTCTAAAACTTTATCTACAAATTTAGTCTCCTTAGCATTACTCTGAGTTGGGAAATTAGGAAGTCGAAGAAGGAAACTTTATCGTATGTGAAAGATTGGCTTTGTAAAAAACTACAAAGTTGGTGTGGTGGCTTATTGAGTTGCACGGGACGAGAATTGTTAGTGAAAACAGTGGCACAAGCCTTGCCTATGTATTCTATGCAATGCTTTCTTCTTCCTAAATCCTTATGTGAAGAATTAAACATGATGATTGTAAAATCTTGGTGAAGTGGTGATCCGGGCAAGCGGAAAATCCATTGGCTCAATTGGTGTCACTTGTGCAAGCCTAAACACAAGGAAGGTCCTGGTTTCAGGGATCTCTATGCTTTTAACCTTGCCTTATTGTCGAAACAAGCATGGCGTTTCTTTCAACAATCTGTCTCTCTTGTCTATTATTATTGAATTTTGAATGTCTATATTTTGTATTATGTGAAACCAAGTACAAGGAAAGCTCATATAAATGAGCGGAAGAAAGAAAGAGAAACAGAAGCCGAAAACAAAAAACACAGCAGAAAACATGGAAGCAGAAAACATGGAAAAGTAAAGCAGTCCTAGAAAAGTAAAGCAGCCATAGAACTTCTTCCAATATTTGCAGGGACAACTATGACAGCCAATGTACCATACATACACCCATGCTTTCTTCCAATACTCCCCCTCAAGCTGGATCAAAGGGATTAATTGATCCAAGCTTGAACAAAAGACGTTGAAAATCAGCAGAGGGTAATCCTTTTGTGAAAATATCCGCAAGTTGATCATGACTGCGCGTGTGGTGAGTGTCGATCACCTTGGACTGAACTTGATTTCTGACGTAGTGACAATCAACTTTAATATGTTTAGTTCGCTCATGGAATACAGGATTCGATGCAATGTGCATCGCGGCCTGATTATCACAATGTAGGGACATGGGTTGTTGATGAGGAAAACCTAAAGTCAACAGAAGGCTTTTGAGCCAAATAAGTTCACAAGCAGTGGACGCCATAGCACGATACTCTGCCTCTGCACTAGAGCGTGCAACAACACTTTGTTTCTTGCTTTTCCAGGTAACTAGGTTGCCTCCCACAAACGTACAAAACCCAGTGGTAGACTTGCGATCGAGAGAATTGCCTGCCCAGTCAGCATCGGTATAGCCTGAGATCTGAGTGTCACTATTGTTGCGCATAAGAATTCCTCTACCAATGGAACCCTTAAGATAACGTAGCACACGATGAACAATCTTCAAATGATCCATGCTTGGAGAGTGCATAAACTGGCTAACAATGCTGACAGCATATGATATATCAGGACGTGTGATAGTCAGATAAATGAGTTTGCCAACCATTCTTTGATAGTAACTTAAATTGGGAACTGGATCACCGTGAGTTTTTAGCTTCAAGTTGCTATCCAAGGGGGTACGAGCAGGCTTGCAATCTGTCATTTTTGCTTCGTGAAGAAGATCCATGACATACTTGCGTTGGTTGAGGAAGAAACCCTTGTGAGAGTGTGCCATCTCGATGCCTAGAAAGTATTTGAGAGTGCCAAGATCCTTGATAGCAAACTTGTTGTTGAGATACTGTTTAAGAGCATTAATCTCTGACATATTATCACCAGTCACAATTAGATCATCAACATAAATGAGCACAACTAGTTTACCCACTAAGCTGGAACGAACAAATAGGGAAGAATCCGCAATACTTCGACAAAAAACCAACCCTTTTCCAGAACATGACTGAGCTTGGCATACCATGCACGTGGACTTTGCTTGAGACCATAAATGGATTTATGGAGTTTGCACACCATTTCTGGATTGTTTGATTGAGGATGACCTGGGGGTAGCTTCATGTAAACCTCTTCTTCAAGTTCACCATGCAGGAAAGCATTTTTAACATCCATTTGAAAGAGAGGCCATGCATTGTTAATTGCAACCGACAACAATACTCTAACAGTGTTCATTTTTGCCACCGGAGCAAATGTCTCTTTATAATCGACGCCATAGGTTTGTGTAAAACCTCGAGCAACCAAGCGAGCCTTATTCCTTTCGATTGTGCCATCTGAATGAAACTTAGTTTTGTACACCCAACGACTCCCCACTGCCTTCTTTCCTTTTGGAAGTTTCACTATAGTCCATGTGTTATTTTCATGGAGGGCTTGAAGCTCCTCTGCCATAGCATTTCTCCACTCACTGTGAAGATTGGCTTCTTGAAAACTTTGAGGTTCTCGAGCTTCATTAATGGCACTTAGGAATGTAGCAAAAGAAGATGAGACTTTGCTATAATCAATAACATCAGTCACGGGATACCTGGCAGTGTAGGTCACATAATCATGCAACTTGGATGGAAGTTTCCTCTCTCGTGCAGGATTGCGACGAACTGTAGGAGATTGAACTACAGGTATTTGAACAACATCATGGTTGGAAGGATCACTGGAGGGTGCAGTGTGAATCTCCGATGAGGAAGGGTTTTCATCTTCAAGGTGTTCCACCGAGTGAAGGTTAACATCATCCGACACATGATCACTAGGAGTGCATGTTGCATCTTCTCCGTTTGGATATGGAAAAGGAAATAAGTCCATCAAATGCTCCCCCTGTCTAGAGTAATCCAGTGATTGTGAGAAGTAAGGAACATGTTCTTCAAATTTAACATCCCTTGAAACAACCATTTTTTTAGTTGTTGAATTATAGCACTTGTAACCTTTTTGGGTAGATGAATAACCTAGAAAGGCACATTTGGCAGCCCTTGGGTCTAGCTTGTCACGATTTTGAGTTTGAATGTGAACAAAGCATGTACACCCAAAGACTCTCAAATGGGAAAAGTTGATCTTTCTATTTTTCAAGACCTCATAAGGTGATTTAAAATTCAACACTTTACTAGGCAATCTATTGATGAGATATGCCGCAGTAAGGACTCATTGAGACCAAAACGTCTTAGGCACATTCATGTGAAACATAAGAGCTCTAGTATTCTCAAGTAGATCTCTATTCTTCCTCTCGGCCACCCCATTTTGTTGAGGTGTTCCAACACAGCTTGTTTGGTGTAATATACCATGCGTGCTCAAGTAGTGTGACATGTTATGAGACATATATTCTGTGCCGTTATCTGATCGTAAAATATGAATTTTTGAAGCAAATTGGGTGGCCACAAGTCTATGAAAATCTTGAAAAACTTCCATCACTTCACTTTTAAATTTCAAAAGATACAACCAAGTAATCCTTGTGAAATCATCCACAAAAGTTACAAAATATTTGTATCCATCAAAAGACTCTATAGTTGGTCCCCAAACATCGGAATGCACGATTTCAAAAGGGTTACTAGCCCTAGACAAAGAGGAAGTAAATGGTAATCTAGTAAACTTAGAAAAATGACAAACATCACAAGGACTTGTAACTTTGCACATATTTGGGAACAAGGTGGATAGAACTTTTTCAGAAGGATGTGCTAGACGTTGGTGCCAAAGTTGTTGTTCTTGAGCTAAGCTTGAAGTGACTTGAAAAACCTTGGGAACTTGAATATGCTTGGAAAGATAGTAGAGACCATTTAAGAAAAATCCTTCACCAATCGTCTTCTTGGTGACTACATCCTGAAAGATCACATTTTTGGGAGAGAAAATGGCAAGACAATTTAATGAGTTTGTGATCTTGCTAACAGATAAAAGTTGAAAAGGGAATGAGGGAACATAAAGAGCCTCAGACTCGACATCACTTGAGATCAAATGTATTTTTCCTTTTCCCACAACCATAGCATTTTTTCCATTGGCAACTGACACTTGAGATGGAATAGAAAATTTTTCAAATTTATGCAAGTTTGTAGACTTGTTAGTCATATGATCAGTGGCTCCAGAATCTATAATCCAATAATCATGCACATTACCAATGTTGAGAGCAGTTGAGAAGGAGTGTAAGATACCTGGAATGTCCCTTTGTACCACGCCTTCATTTCCAGCCAGGAAGCCAGCAAACTGTCCTAGTAGTGCAGTTTGATTGTTGTCACAATGATTTAGTGGTCCTTCACTATCTCCAAGACCTTGTTTCTTGTGAAGAAACATAGCAAACTCGTTGATCAGTGCAGCTGGATTAGTGGTGAACTTCAGTGCTCCATCAGAAGAAGTTGTGGCAACATGATTTGCCTTGTAAGAAGGGTTGTACGAGCCTTTCGAGACACCTTTGTTATCCCTAGGAAACTTTGGTTTTAACTCTGGATGAAGAATCCAGCATCGGTCTCTTGAGTGCCCACCAGCATCACAATGGCTACATTTTAAGCCAGTTTTCTTTCCTTTGTAGCCTCTCTCCTCACCAAGTTTTTGGTTAGAGAAGTAAGCCCTAGCTTCTGGTATATTTGCCTTCATGTCCAAGGTCATGACTTTCCTTCGAACCTCTTCTCTTTGAATTGTGGCACACACACTTGAAAAGGAAGGCAGGTCGGGATTCATGAGGATATGGCTTCGAAGATCTTCGAATTCAGGGCTCAGGCTTGCTAGGAGTTGGAATATTTTGTCTTCCTCGGCTCTTTTAGTTAGCATAACAGCGTCGATGGTGTGTGGTCGATACACATTCAGCTCGTTCCACATAGTGGTCAGCTTTCCAAGATGTTGCACAAATGGCTTCCCTTCCTGTTGCAAACCAGCAATGTCCTTCTTTAACTGAAACACTCTAGCCGCATTGTTCTGATTTCCATACATTTCCTTGAGATTTTTCCAAAGAGTCATGGAGGATTCAGCATAGCTAAAAATTTCTGCAATCTTACGATCCATGGAATTGAGTAGCCACGACATGACCAACTGGTCTTTGCATAGCCAAGCATCATACTCCGGTGAGGTAGTCTCAGGCATTGGAATAGCACCATTAACATAACCAAGCTTTGATCGTCCTCCCAGAGCAAGAGAAACTGCTCTCTCCCATGGAAGATAGTTAAACTCATTTAGCAAGACAGAACTAAGACGTTGATTTGGGTTGATATCAATATCTGAGTGTGGTGATGGTGGAGTAGCATGAAAGCCGTCTCCTTCCAAATTTACTAAGCTTTCTTCAGCCATGATTGAAGGACAAGAAGCTCACAAATCTCTCAAGAGAACACCACAGAGACAGGCCGGTTAGGGTCACTACTCTGATACCATATTGAATTTTGAATGTCTATATTTTGTATTATGTGAAACCAAGTACAAGGAAAGCTCATATAAATGAGCGGAAGAAAGAAAGAGAAACAGAAGCCGAAAACAAAAAACACAGCAGAAAACATGGAAAAGTAAAGCAGTCCTAGAAAAGTAAAGCAGCCCTAGAACTTCTTCCAATATTTGCAGGGACAACTATGACAGCCAATGTACCATACATACACCCATGCTTTCTTCCAATAATTATGTTTTCAAAGCCCGCTACTTTCCTACAACCGACTTTCTGGGTGCTCGGGTCAATGCTAATGGATCGTATGTTTAGAAGAGTATTGCGGCTGCACGGCCGGTGATACATAAAGGGCATCGATGGCAGCTAGGTGATGGGAAGAATATCAGAATTTGGCAAGATAATTGGTTGTCGAGAGACTCCTACTTTTGAATTTTGAGTCCACCGTTGGTGTACTGGGATGTTGCAATGACGGTGGATAATCTCTTCCTTGCTAACTCGTGACAATGGGATTTTGAGCTGCTGCATGATTATTTTCTCAGGAGGAAATGGAACTAATTGTCAGCCTTCCATTCAGTATGTGTTCGGTTGTGGATTGTCGAATTTGGCATTATGAATGCAATGGGAAGTTCTCAGACCGAAGTTCCTACCATGTGGAACGTAGAGTCATTCCCTCAGCCGGGGATGGCGCAAATGCTTCTTCTTTTTATTCTTCTTCTGATGATGGAAGGGAAATGTTATAGAAGAAATTATGGAATGCATGTGTTTCCGGGAAGGTCAAGATTCGTGTTTGGTGTGCATGTTTGGACTCTCTTTCCACAAAATCGAACGTTACAAAGAGGTGAGTGGCTGTGGATAATTTATGTGGTTTTTATGGTTCGCATGGCGAATCGACAGAACATTTACTAAGGGATTGCAGAATGGTGAAGGTGGTTTGGTTTGGTGATTTGGGACTCAAGCTTGAGAATGGCAACACTCAACAACTTATGCAATGGTTATTACAAATTGCTATGCACTTTCCATCCTCGGTCTTTGACTTTTGTTTGATGACCTTATGGATGCTGTGGAAGAATATAAATGACGAACTTTGGAATGGGTCTTTTTTGTCGTCGCAGGAGGTGGTGTTTCGAGCAGAGCGTTGACTGCAGGAGTATCAAAAATGGCATAATCTGTTGCGAGGAAGTCAAACCGTACCCACCAGAAGTGGAGAAAACCTGATGTAGATTGGGTTAAATGTAACTTTGATGGGGCGTGGATTCAACAAGGTTTACGGGGTGGCTTTGGTGTTGTTCTTCGGGATCACATGAGGGAGTTCATTGCTGCTGGTGGTGGTACCATTGGAAGGACAAGCTCTGCTTTCCACGCTGAGCCCTTTGCTGCCCGTCAAGCTGTTTTGTTGGCCCATGCTTATTGCCCAGTTGGTAAGAGTGTAGTATTCGAATGAGACTCAATTATGGTATTCGCTGCCATGAAGGGTCAGGATGAAGATTGTTCACCTTTTGGTCCTATTATCAACGACCTTTGCTATTTGCTCAAAACCTTGCCTCAATCGTTGTTAAACCACGTTTAGCGGGAAAGTAACTCGGCAACGCATCGCCTTGCTCGAGTGGGAATTAGTGGTAATCAACAGTTTATGTGGTTTGAAGAACCCCTTGATTTGCTTAGGGATATTTTGTTCGAAGATGCTATGTATTGTCACTTGATGATAGGTTTTCTTGTTGTGCGGGACACTCTTTTTCCTTTGACCGGGTTGAAAGTCCTGACAAAGTTTTATCGAGGCCCATAGTACACACTATCTTCAGTTTATACGTTTTCTAATTTACTCAATGAATATCGTACTTTTTTTTCTTCTTCTTCTTCAAAGAAAAAAAAAAAAAAGATAATAATACAAGCGAATTACCAATTTTAACTTAATTACACTAGCACCCGGAAGGAACGGGAAGGGAAAAAATTTAAACCCAAGACAAGTTGAAAATGAAGGCCCGTCATAATTAGGCGATACACACACAAGGCATTGGCATATATTAGGAAAAATCCTGAATTCAAATTTAAAACTTTGACCATTCTTCCACATAAGCAGACTTTTCATTTTAGTGGTGATTAGTCAGATGATAGTTTCAGTTATTTTCTATATTTTTCTTATCGATTTCACCTTTCTCAACAATTATGCATAATCAAACACGAACTGGTGGTTTAGTGATAAATGACGAATTACAAGGTTTTTTTAAAAAACTAAAAATTGGAGGTTTCAAGTTCGAAACTCGAAGACTTGTGGTCAGGGGAGGCTGAAATGCTTCTGTGAGTCTCCACAGCCCCCAAAAGAAATGGATAACCGTGACTTGCCACCAATTGTCTCCCTTAAAAAAAAAAAATAATAATTATGCATAACCACCATATGCATAAAGAGGTCAAGAGCTTATGAAGTCATTTAAATCTCTAATCCTTGTGAAGTCATTCTAAACGATAAAGAGGTCAAGAGATTCGTGGCAATCTAACTGCTTGACCTTCTATATTAGCTTAACTTAATTAGCATTTAACAAATGTTTCTCTCTTGTTGTTATGATAATTATAATTTCAGAACTAAACCAATCATTAGTGATGAGCTCAATTTCAATCAATTCAGTTTTTTTGTCAAGATGAAAATCAAACCGATATATTACTATTCATTTCGATTTAGTTCAGTTTGCTTCAGTTTTCTTTTCTCTATTCGGTTTGACTTTGATTCGATTTTTTCTGGTTCGGTTTTTTTTAATTGATTTGGTGCTGAGGAATTAAAACCCTTAAAAAATCTTTTAACATAAAATTACATGCATTTTGTAATTTTATCATCACCTAAAATAAATAGATGTGTGCACAGAAACCACAGTCAAAACTCAAATCAAAATACAATTTTTAAGGATCAAGGCAGCCACAATGGCAACCATTGAAGGACTGCGACAGTGATCGAAGCCAATCCTACCAAATCTTCCAGCTAAGTAAGCGAGGGCGGAAGCAGCACCATTAAGGACTGCGATCTCGATCTCTGTCTCTATCTCTATCTCGGTCTCGGTCTCGGTCTCGGTCTCGGTCTCTATCTCGGTCTCGGTCAGGATTGGTGGTGGTTGCGGGTGGTGCGGCGTCAGAGGAACGACACGGGTGGGAGAGACTGAAGAGGGGAAGGTGCTGGTGGCCCTTTTGATCCTCGGTTTGTTCTTGATGGCGTTGGAGGGCTAATTGCGGGCAAGTGAGGACACGAGCAGATCGAAAATCGAAACAAACCGAACCGGATTGATTGACACGTAACTCTATTCCAACCGGGTACTTCGCCACATTCAGGCAGGAGCTATCTAAAACTTGGAACGAAATCTCTTCAACAATCTTTTGAATAAATTTAGATTCATGCCTACAAGTTTAAAGGCATAAAAAAGAAATTTATTATAATTAGATAAATGACATTTAGCTATGTGTTGATAAACTTCATAGGTCGAACATAGTCCACCATCAACATTATGATATTGTCTCAATTTTATCTCATATTACTAGGTGTTAGATTTTATTACAAAAATCTCGTTGATATTAGGTGTTGAAACTTCCATATATTAATAGCACATTATTTTGTCATATGATTACGATGGATTTGAAATCCTATTCTCCAACATGTGTTTGATTCACATTCTAATAATGAATACAACTGAAACAAGTGTTCCTGTAATAAATGTGAGGGAATAATATTGAAATATTATAAATGTTAAGGACAATCTTTTAAAAGTGGGATTTTCGATGGACTATCTGCCATCTCATATTTTTTACACAATATTTTATAATGTTAGTATAAGAATTAACGATTTACCGTGAGGTGTCAGAGAGCTCGTGGAGAGTCCCACTTTGAAGGAGTCTTTAGCATTTCACATATATTATATATTCATGTTAAGATTTTTAACCAAGATAGTCCCTTAAATCGTCATAACTCTTCATTTTGGTCACTGAAAATTAAAATCGATAAAAGTGGTCCTTGAGATTGTCACTGTGAATCATTTGGTTCTTCCGTGAGAAATATCCGTTAAATTGAAAAAACCACCAGTTCAAGTGGAGGGATTGATTTGATAAAAATACCATCAATTCAATAGAGATTTTTCACAAAAGAACAAAAAGTGATTGACAGTAGAGAATATTAGAGATTACTTCTATTGATTTTAAATCTCAAGGAACAAGTAAATAGTTATGTCAGTCTCAGAAGAAATCATTTTGGCTAAAAACCCTGATATGCTTGTGAATTGAAGCAAATATTAAGCTTATTTTACATTTGAATGGTAGGTTTGCAAGCATTTGGAGTCAGAAAAATACCCGTCCACCAGGAATGACCACCCAGACAAATTTGCTGCTTTTGTAAGAGTTTCTCTCCATCTCAACACCTTGTCCATGTTATCTTTGAACTTGCGTTCATGGTCAGCAAGTGCCTTACCGAAACTCTCTCTTTGGTTCCTCACATCCGATGGATCCACCTTGTAAAAAACTGGAAAAACCATCTGCTGCAGTTGTTCTTTACAGTGAAAGATGTGAACGAGTTCATCTAAGCACCACTTTGAGGAAGCGTAGTTTTCGGAGAAGACAACAACAGAAATCCTCGATTCCTCAATTGCTTTGAGAAGCGCTGATGATATTTCCTCTCCTCTTTTAAGCGCCTCGTTGTCTATGAAGGTTTTGATTCCCTTCTGAACCAAATTGTTGTACAGATGACCTACAAAGTTGTTGCGAGTATCCTCGCCTCTAAAACTGAGGAAGACATCATATGTCCATGAATGGGTGTCAGAAGACGACGAAGAGCTAGGAAGAGGCTTCTCCATTGGTCGTTGAATCCATGTCAAAGACTGATCATCTATCTCTTGTGTTATATTAAGGCCTCTTTTCTTGACTTGACATAGGGGAAGCAGTTTCCTTGCCATCTTCCATGTTGATCTAAAGTCAAGGAAATTATAAATAGGTGGCTAGTTCATTTTTGATTTGGCTAGTTTTTCAAAAAGACAAACTTTGACGTAGTCCTATTATGTAGTATTTGTTGGAAATTCAACTCAAAACAAGTTGGTGCTAGCCATTGTTGAAAATCAATGTCAAAGTTAGGCATGGAAAGTTAGGCAATGTTAGGTATGGTTGAATAAAAATTATTAGGTGCAATTAATGTGTTTTGTGTGGTAATAAATAATCTTAGTTTAATCATTTGGTTTGCTATAAATACCCAAGTTCTCAAGCATTGTATATCATCCCATCCGAATCCCACTTCCAATTGTGAAGAAGCTTGTAAGCTTTCTTATTCCAACAGTTTGTAAACCTTTTACATATATCAAAGTCCAAGTGTTTTGCCAAAGCTTGTTGCTTCCCTCCTTTCTCTATTTCTTTCTTTGTCCAATTTTATTTGAGAGTGCAAAGTGCAAGAGGTGTGATAGAGTTTGTAAACTTATCACCCACATATTTTGGTATTGAGTTAGTAAACTGTCAAATACCAACAATTGGTATCAGAGCCAGAATACCATTCTGGCAGGTGCAGCAGTTATGGCGTCCAACTTAGTGCAACTCCAAGTTCCCACATTGAAGAAAGAAAATTATGAAAGATGGTGCATCCAATTCAAAGCATTGTTTGGATCACAGGAGCTATGGGAAGTTGTCAGTAGTGGGTATGTTGTACCCACTGCCGAGCAAGAAGCCGTATATACTGCGGATCAAAGGAACACTCTTAAGGACTTACGAAAGAAGGACCAAAAGGCGCTGTATCTTCTATACCAGGGTTTGGAAGATTCAACGTTCGAGAAGGTTGCAGAAGCAACAACGAGCAAGCAAGTATGGGATACACTCAGTACAATCTACAAAGGAGTAGATCGAGTCAAGAAAGTGAGGTTACAATCACTTCGAGCAGATTTTGAAACTGCTCATATGAATGAAGGGGAGAGCATCTCCGACTATCACTCAAGGCTCATTGTGATAGTAAATCAGATGAGGAGAAATGGCGAGAGACTCGATGAAGTACGAGTTGTGGAGAAGATACTCCGGTCACTCACATCTAAGTTTGAGCATGTGGTGACTGCCATTGAGGAATCCAAGGATTTGGAGGTGATGAGCGCAGAAGAGCTACTAGGATCCCTCCTAGTTCACGAGCAACGCATTCAGAAGAATGCAAGCCCCACAACGCTAGAGCAAGCTTTGGAGTCAAAGTTGAATATTGACAAACCAAATAAAGGTCGTGGGCAGTGGAACTCACGTCGTGGGAGCTCATCCAACCGTAGCCGAGGACGAGCCCGAGGAAGAGGTCGAGGCTATGCACAAAATCAAGGTCAGTCTCAGGAGTGGAGATCTACTCGAGGAAAGGCGCATATCCAGTGTCACAACTGTAAGCAATATGGACATTATGCCAATGAATGTTCACATAAAAATGGTGAGCATGTCAACATGGCAGAATCAAGTGGAAATACTGATGAAGAACTTACAGTCTTACTAGCACACCATGATTCCAGTAGCCAACAAGATGTTTGGTATTTGGACTCTGGTGCAAGCAATCACATGTGTGGAAAGAAGGAGTTTTTTGCCGAACTCAAAAAAGGGGCCTATGGATCTGTAAGTCTTGGTGACTCCTCAAAGTTGCCAGTTGAAGGCAAAGGGAAGATCAAGATCATCCAGAAGGATGGAAGAGAAGAATACATCTCCGATACCTACTACATACCAGGTATGAAGAGCAACATTCTGAGCATTGGTCAACTGCTCCAGAAATGGTACATTATACATATGGAGAACATGCTTCTCACTCTCAGGAATGCAAGGAGAAAGCTTATTGCACGTGTTCGAATGTCAAAGAACCGGATGTTTCCGTTGAATTTGAACACAAAGATTGGAAGCTGCAACATCGGTGTAATGGAAGATGAGTCATGGAAATGGCATCTTCGATTTGGCCATCTTAATTTCAATGGCCTAAAGTTGCTGTCAAGTGGAGGAATGGTTCGTGGTCTACCCCAGATTGAAGCCACACGCCAAGTATGTGAAGGTTGTGTGCTTGGCAAGCAAGCACGACTATCGTTCCCTGTTGGTGATACATGGAGAGCAAAGGCACCACTGCAGTTGGTGCACACAGATATATGTGGTCCATTGGATCCCATGTCTTATGGAGGTAATAGGTATTTTATTACCTTCATTGATGATTTCAGTAGAAAGACTTGGGTCTATTTTCTCAAGGAGAAGTCAGCTGCCCTAAAAATTTTCAAGGAGTTCAAGGCACTCACAGAGGCAGAAAGTAACCACAAGCTTGTGGCTGTGAGATCAGATAGAGGTGGAGAGTACACCTCCAATGCTTTCCAAGCATACTGCAAGGAGCAAGGAATTAGGCATCAACTTACTGCTGCCTATACCCCACAGCAAAATGGGATAGCCGAAAGAAAGAATCGAACCATCCTTGACATGACAAGGTCCATGCTTAAGGAGAAGAATTTGCCAAAAGAGTTATGGGCAGAAGCTGTAGCTTGTTCGATTTATTTGTTGAATCGATGTCCAACAAAGAGTGTCAAGAGGATGACACCACAAGAGGCTTGGAGTGGATACAAGCCGAATGTTACACACCTAAGAATTTTTGGGTGTGTTGCATATGCTCAAGTTCCAGAAGCCAAGAGGAGGAAACTTGATGATAGAGGTGAGAAGTGTGTGTTTGTGGGCTATAGTGAAGAGTCCAAGGCATACAAGCTCTACAACCCACTAACTGGCAAACTAGTGGTTAGTAGAGATGTCATCTTCAGTGAGGAAGAGACATGGACGTGGAACAACAAAGAAGTCAATAAAGAGAAGATCGTCTCCACTGATTTTGAAGAACCAGAAGTTGTACCACCGATTGAGCAACAGCCTGCTCAAACAATCACAACAACTCCAGTGCACAGAATTGCAAGGAGTGGTCCTACATCTAGTGAGGAAAGCAGCTCCTCAACTCCAGTGAGGTTAAGGAGTCTCACAAAGATTTATGGACAAGAAGAAGAAGAAGAAACCAACCTTTTCTGCTTGTATGCAGACCACGAGCCTTTCTCATTCAATGAAGCTGTGGAAGAAGATTGTTGGAAGAAAGCCATGGAAGAAGAGATCCATGCCATCGAGAAGAATGACACTTGGGAGCTGACAAAGCTCCCACCAAATCAGAAGGCTATTGGTGTCAAGTGGGTTTACAAGATCAAACGCACTACAGATGGGAGTGTGGATCGATACAAATCAAGGCTTGTAGCAAAGGGCTACAAACAGAAGTATGGAGTGGACTATGATGAAGTCTATGCTCCAGTTGCGAGACTTGACACGGTAAGATTGCTAATCTCTCTTGCCGCACATCATAAATGGAAAATTTATCAACTAGATGTCAAGTCAGCCTTCCTTAATGGAGTACTTGAGGAAGAAGTGTACGTGGAACAATCGGAAGGCTTCCAAGTACAAGGAGAAGAAGATAAGGTGTATCGTTTGAAGAAGGCTTTGTACGGCCTCAAGCAAGCACCACGAGCTTGGAACTCAAGGATCGACAACTACCTTCACCAAAATGGATTTCAGAAATGTCCATACGAGCATTCAGTTTACATGAAGAATGGTGAAAAAGGGGAATTCTTAATTATTTGTCTCTATGTAGATGATTTATTGTTTACAGGAAACAATGAGGCAATGTTCCATGAGTTCAAGCAATCCATGTTCAGTGAATTCGAGATGACTGACAATGGATTAATGTCATACTTTCTTGGCATAGAAGTGAAGCAAGAAAGTGATGGTATCTACATCTCTCAACAAAGGTACATGAGAGACATATTGAAGAAGTTCAATATGGACAAGTGCAACACTGTCAATACCCCAGTCGCAACTGGATTGAAGCTGTCCAAAGGAGGAGAGGGTGAGTTTGTAAACTCAACAGTGTACAAAAGCCTCGTTGGAAGCCTAAGGTACCTTACAATCACAAGACCTGATATAGTTTATGGTGTTGGACTCGTGAGTCGATACATGGAAACACCAAGGGAGTCTCATTGGCTGGCCGCCAAGAGAATTTTGAGGTACATAAGAGGTACTCTAAACTATGGTCTATTTTATAATTTTGGTGAAGATGCAAAATTATTTGGTTATTCAGATAGTGATTGGGGAGGTGACCAAGATGAAAGGAAAAGCACAACTGGCTATGTGTTTTTTCTAGGATCAACAGCTTTCTCATGGACTTCAAAGAAGCAATCAATTGTTGCTTTGTCATCATGTGAAGCCGAGTATGTTGCTGTAGCCTCAACCGTGTGTGAGGCAATTTGGTTAAGAAATCTGTTGAAGTCAGTGTGTCATCCACAAGTGGAATCGACTGTGATTCACGTAGATAACGTGTCTGCAATCAAACTTGCAAAGAATCCTGTTCAACATGGAAGGAGCAAGCACATTGATACCAGGTTCCATTTTCTAAGGGACCATGTGAAGCAAAAGACAATTGAACTTGTCTACTGTCACACCAAGGAACAAGTGGCAGACATCTTCACAAAGCCATTGCCAATTGAAACATTCCGGCTACTGTGTGAAATGCTAGGAATGAAGGCGTTTTGATTTGAGGAGGTGTGTTGGAAATTCAACTCAAAACAAGTTGGTGCTAGCCATTGTTGAAAATCAATGTCAAAGTTAGGCATGGAAAGTTAGGCAATGTTAGGTATGGTTGAATAAAAATTATTAGGTGCAATTAATGTGTTTTGTGTGGTAATAAATAATCTTAGTTTAATCATTTGGTTTGCTATAAATACCCAAGTTCTCAAGCATTGTATATCATCCCATCCGAATCCCACTTCCAATTGTGAAGAAGCTTGTAAGCTTTCTTATTCCAACAGTTTGTAAACCTTTTACATATATCAAAGTCCAAGTGTTTTGCCAAAGCTTGTTGCTTCCCTCCTTTCTCTATTTCTTTCTTTGTCCAATTTTATTTGAGAGTGCAAAGTGCAAGAGGTGTGATAGAGTTTGTAAACTTATCACCCACATATTTTGGTATTGAGTTAGTAAACTGTCAAATACCAACAGTATTAGGATCTAGTAGTATTCTTTTTTATTTGTAAGTGAGAAGTCTCAAGTTCAGTTCCGTAGATGGCGAGTTTGATTCCACATCATTATGCATTCAATTGTGTGGCTTATCGCAATTTGGTTTTTATCATGTCATTAAGAACTATTATATGCAAGAGTACACAAAACTATGTTTAGGAATACATATATGTGTGCGCGCGCGCGCGCATATCATCAGGTATCACCAAGGCACAAAGCGATCCATAAACAAACACACAGTGTCTTCTGAAAGCGAAGAAGAGTCCAAGTCCCTCTGGATCTGAACCATCCTGTAGCTGCTCTCCTTTCTTGCTTCCTTAAACTCTCGTTGTTCTTGCTGTTGTTGTTCAGCTTTCGATGACAACACCAATCGCTTCTTAGCCCCTAACTTCTCTTTCAGCTTATTCAGCTCGCTCATCCACGACTCTGCCACTGCAGCCATAATTTGGAACTACTTGAATGCTTGAAATATGCGGCCTACTTTTCTGTACTGGTTTTCTGGTTTATCAAAGCTAACGAGGAGAGCTGGCTATATGCCTCTAGGGTTTATATAGAAGAAGAAGAAGTTGTGGTCTTCCTCCGGTTTGGAAGAAAAATCAGTGTGTGCCATGGCCGTTGGATATACGGTCGCACACAGGATATAAATTTAGGGATATTCGATGGGAGGAGGGACAGAGAGAGAGAGAGCGGAGACGTGGGTTATTGGGGTTCAGCAAGTGAATGAAAAGCGTCCCCGTGGGCGCACAGCACTTGTTTGTTTAGATTGTGGGAGACTTGGCCAATTGGTATTCAATGTATTCATCAATTAGATTTCTTTAAACCAACTCCAAGGGGTTAAAACCTAAATTTTTATTTTAGAAAATTATTATTTTGAAAATTCTAGCCTAGCGCCGCCTAGGACCCGTCTAGGCGCTAGACGGTTGGTCACCACACCTATTAATCCCTAGGCGTTTGTAAATTACGAAATGGTGCTTAGACATGCTTAGGCGTCCACTTAGTCCGACTAAACCCGCATAATCGCGACTCCCGCATAATCGCGACTCTTATTTAGATAGAAAATAGATAACTTTTGTTTTCCATTTTATTTTATAAGACACTTGTTGAATACTTGGATGAACACTCATTATACTCTACTTCTTTGTGTTGTCAATATGTTGTAATATTTTTGACTCTATATGTCATTCTATTTTTCAATTTATGTATTCCTATACAATATGTATTTTTTATTTATTGATTTATTTTTTTTAAACAAACGATATTATTACACTAAGGGGAGGGAGGTGAGCTTAGCCTTACAATGAGCTAGCAATAATGTGGTTCAAATTCTCCTTTGGTGAAGAGTCTTAGGTTCGATTCTTACCAAAGACGAATTTGAACCACATTATTGTTAGCCCATTGTAAGGCTTAGCCACTCCCTTAATTACTGTAGATAATCTCATTTGTTAAAAAAAACACTTACATAAAAAACATATAATAAGTTTACTTAAATCCGCTTAGGCCCCTATCTAGGCGCTAGGCTCCAATACATTGCCTAAGTAGCATCTAACGTCTTTTAGAACCTTGCATGTAACTACCCATTTCGAAAATACCCCTATTGACGAGAAGGTTGACTTTCGTCCTTGGATACGTTATAATTTCTCGTTTATTTTATTTCCACAATTCTTATTAATACGAACGCATAGGCACGATCGGAATTAAATTTGGAGTTAAAACGAAGCTTCCACAATTTTTAAACTACAAGGGCAAATTGGTAATTTCGCATGCGGAGATTTTCTCCCCACTTTGAGCCTCTACATGGCTGAGACGTGGCACTCCCCATATTTCTTCTTCTTCTTCTCTCCCGTGACCTCTCCCCCTATCCCTCTCTATAACTCTCACTCACTCTCTCTACCCTTTCCTCTCCCATCTGACGAACACACACACTCACATACAGACTACAACCACGATCACACCATCATCTGGACCTTCTTCTTCCTTCCCTCACCTCCCTCTGACTCTCTCACCCTCGTTACACAGTACATTCACTGTGCAAAAAGTAGATCCGGCGAAGGTCCTGGCTATTTTCCGGCCGACCCAGACCTGAACTCGATCTCATCTTGGTATATTCATGTTCCTTATCTTCATATCTTTATTTTGGTTGTTGAATCATTGAAAATGGTCTGAAATTGAGCTCGATCGGAGCTCGGGAAGGGCTGCCCAGATTGTGGCCGAACCCACGGCCTGGAACCGGGTCGACCCGACCCGTGACCCTTCGGCCCAACTCTAAACCCAGCCCAAAACTTTGGGCCTATATAGCCAAGCCCAAAACAGATCCAGGCCCAAACCTAATTCTAAAACCGGCCCATCCACCTATTAGCCCAGGCCTAATACATTAGGCCTAAACCAAAGCCCAAAACCCAAATTGAGAACCGGTCCAATCCACAAACCCAGTTCCACGGTCGGTGCGCAGCTGTGAATGGGTGCTCGTGGAGCACACGCGCCTCCGCGGGCCAAAAAAATTATCATAGATGGTAGGTAACCCAGCCCAAAAAAATTTATGGTAACATGGCAAGCCTCTGATAACAAAAGTACAATTGAAAGCTTGATCGGGAAGTGGTAAATAAGCACCAGGAGCAATTCATTGAAAAATCCACAAACTGAAAACTAATATTCAACCTCCTTTATCATCATCCACAGTTTCAATTCAAAAGAAGTAGATATAACTGGCAAGTCTTTGAAACTGTTCAAAACAAGTAGATGTAATTTGTGCCAAGTAGGGACACAAGATGGAATCATGGTAATCGATTTTAATACAAAGAACGGTTTTGTAAGGAAAGAAAGAAAGACAGAGATGAATCATATACCTCCTAAGCAAGTGTTTGTAAAGACCACCTAAGATAGCTGAAAGTGTCAAGATTTCCTTTCATTACCTGTGTTTAAAGAAAAAGACGGCAATTTCTGCTTTCGGTCATGTTTCCTTGTTTAACGAATCTCATATGCATAAGCTACCTTAATTGGCATCCACATTTTCACCTCAAGAGATATAATTCCACACTTAAGAAACAAGGATATAGCATGTGTTAATTTAAGTTTGCAATAAGTCTCTTATAATTTATTCAAAAAATATATCAAAAAAACCGTGGCGTACGGCGATACCGACCCAAAATACTACGAAGCTGATCCAACACAAAAAGAATAAGAATTTGCAAACTATTTCAAACTTCTGCTGCAAACACGTCATCCTGCTTATCTGAGTTTCCGGCTGCCTGAAATCTTGTGCCTGCATCGCCAAACCAATCAGTAACACAGCATACATAAGAAAACGAATCCTACAAATCTTCCAGCTAAGAAAGCGAGGGCGGAAGCAGCACCTTTGAAGGACTGCGATCCCGATCTCGGTCTCGGTCTCTCTCGAATTGCTCGCGATCGAGGACAGGAGCAGATCCAAGTTCCAAAAAAACCGAACTGGATTGTTTGACACGAGACTTTATTCCAACTGGATAATTTGCCACATTCAAATGGGTACTATCCAAAACTTGGACCGAAATATCTTC
Source organism: Pyrus communis (assembly GCF_041283825.1). Classification (NCBI taxonomy): domain Eukaryota; kingdom Viridiplantae; phylum Streptophyta; class Magnoliopsida; order Rosales; family Rosaceae; genus Pyrus; species Pyrus communis. The sequence continues at coordinate 1,159,324 of NC_142579.1, forward strand.
AACAATTTTTTGAATAAATTTATATTCAGGCCTCAAGTTTAAAAGCATAAAATAGAACATTATTATAATTAAACTAGAAGAAATCCGTGGATGTTCCATGTAAACAATATTTCAAGTGCAGACAGACAACTCTACCTAAGAAAAAGAAAGTCAAAACATTTGGACTAAATCAATAATATTAGATTATGCTAGAAGAAACCCCTGATATTCCACGTAATAGTAAGATACTAATCATAAAAAAACAATAATAAAAATTCTTTTTATGACAAAATTGCCTCTGCACTATTTTAGGCATTCGATTCGGCTGGTTTTGAACTTTTTTGTTTGGAAAAGGTGGGGGGGGGGGGGTGGCGGCATTTGTGTTCCATTCTTTTTGGTGAAGTCCGTGACCCCAAATGGGTTGTTGACATTATATATTAAGTATAGATGAATGGTGTTTAGCTATGCGTTGATAAATTTTATAGGCCAAACATGATTTACCATCAAGATTACCAATAGTGTCTCAGTTTAATCTCCTACTACTCGGTATTAGATTTTACTACAAAAATTCTCTATTAGGAGTGCAAACTCTCATATATTTGTTGTATATTATTTTATCATATGACCGATGTGGGATTATATTCTCCAATATGTGTTTGCTTCACATACTAATAATGAATAACATAGACAAGTTTTCCTATAATATTGTGAGGGAATAATATCAAAATATTATGAAAAATGCTAAGCATAATTTCTCAAAAGTGATACTCTCTATGAACTTTTTGCCACCTCATTTTTTACCACAATATTTTATAATGTTGGCAAGGGAACTAACATTAAACTATGAGGTGTGAGAGAGCTCATGAAGAGAGTTCCACTTTGAGAGGGTTTCCTTAGCATTTCTCAAATATTATATATTTTTGTTAGTCTTTTTAACTAAAATAGTTGCTAAAATTGTTATAACTCTTCATTTTGGTTACCGAAATTTAAAATCGATAAAAGCGGTTCTTGAGAGTGTCCACCGTTAATCACTTTGGTCATTTTGTGAGAAATCTCAGCTAAACTGGAGAAACCACCAGTTCAAGTAAAGTGATTGATTTGACAAAAATACACTCAATTTAACAGAGATTTTTTTTTCACAAAATAATCAAAATAATTGACGATGGACAATCTCAAGAACCACTTCTATCGATTTTAAATCTTAAAGAACAAAGTAAAGAGTTATGGTCATTTCAGAAAAACCATTTTGGCTAAAAAGCCTTCATATTATGCTTATGAATTGAAGCTTACTAGTACATAGAGGTCAGAAAAATACCCGTCGGCCAGGAATGACCAGCCAGACAAATTTGCTGCTTTTGTAAGAGTTTCTCTCCATCTCAACACCTTGTCCATGTTATCTTTGAGTTTGCTTTCATGGTCAGCAAGTGCCTTACCGAAACTCTTTCTTTGGTTCCTCACATCGGATGGATCCACCTTGTAAAAAACTGGAAAAACCATCTGCTGCAGTTGTTCTTTACAGTGAAAGATGTGAACGAGTTCATCTAAGCACCAGTGTGAGGAAGCGTAGTTTTCGGAGAAGACAACAAGAGAAATCCTTGACTGCTCGATTGCTTTGAGAAGCGCCAACGATATTTCCTCTCCTCTTTGAAGCGCCTCGTCGTCTATGAAGGTTTTGATTCCCTTCTGAACCAAATTGTTGTACAGATGACCTACAAAATTGTAGCGGGTATCCTCTCCTCTAAAACTGAGGAAGACATCATATGTCCATGAACGGGTGCAAGAAGAAGACGAAGAGGAAGACGCTCCTTCCTTGGTCGTTGAATCCATGATCGTTCGATTGCTAAAAAGGATGAGATGCTGAGAGAATAAATGTCAACGACTGATCCATCTCTTGTGTTATGAACTTATGATAAGGCCTGTTTTCTCAACTTCACAATATGCGAAGCAGTTTCCTTGCCATCTTCCACGCTGACCTGGTCAAGGAAATTATAATATGCATTGGCATGTTCTAGGAAAAACCTGAATTGAAATTTAAAACTTTGACCATTCTTCCAACAGTCATAATACACATGGTATTGGCAAGTTCTAGGAAAAATCCTGTATCGAGACTTTTCAATCCAATTCATACACATGCGTATAAAACTATATGCACATTAGCATTTCTGAATCATGACATCAACATAGAACATTTCTAGCATCGTTTATCGGGTGACATTATTGTGTAAATCATTTTACTTTCCCTCTCCCACCTTTTATTGCATTTAATGTACCGTAAGCTTTAGCATCTTGTAAGTCATAACCACATCAAGCATTTGGCCTCAGTGGTATCTTCCTGGAAGATGAGGATGATGCAGGGAGAGCTACACTTGATCACTTTGGGTGTGAATTCGACGGTGGTTGTCACCTGGGCTTTTGCTTCAAAAGACCAGAGACTGAAGCACAGTGTGTTGAGTTGTAAGTGCATTTCTCGCAGCACACCTGCAGCTGTTCAATGACTTTCCAGCACCTGCCAAGTATAAGCACTAGTTACAAAGTAAACATTAACATAAAAACAGATAAACATTAAAAGCACATAGTGCATTAGAAGCATCATAAACGCATAACATTAGACGTTACATTAACATATCCCAGCTTTCAGAATGCAAATGCTACGAAAGGACAGCTTACATGCTCCAAATGTGGAAAATTCAACTTGACTAGGAGGCCTTAAACTCCATGTACTCTTCTGTGTTGGTTTGACAATGATGTAGTGAAAGGTGTTGCATCAATTACAGAACTTTTGGCTATAAACAACCAGAGGTGTCCGCTTTTATGGATAAGGCATATAGGAGGAAATATGTATGAAGAATAAAAAAGGATAGCTGGAAGATAATGCTCTGAGTAAGGTCATAACTAGTGAATGTGACCTCAGATTACCACACCCGGTTCCCATGACAGCAATTAAAAAATGGATTCAATATACCCGTCAGATTCATCACCTAGCTATTACGATGCACATCATCATAGCCCAAATTCAAATTTATGGTAACATGGCAAGCCTCTGATAACAAAAGTACAATTGAAAGCTTGATCGGGAACTGGTAAATAAGCACCAGGAGCAATTCATTGAAAAATCCACAAACTGAAAACTAACATTCAACCTCCTTTATCATCATCCACAGTTTCAATTCAAAAGAAGTAGATATAACTGGCAAGTCTTTGAAACTGTTCAAAACAAGTAGATGTAATTTGTGCCAAGTAGAGACACAAGATGAAATCATGGTAATCGATTTTAATACAAAGAACGGTTTTGTAAGGAAAGAAAGATAGAGACGAATCATATACCTCCTAAGCAACTGTATGTAAAGACCACCTAAGATAGCTGAAAATTTTCCTTTCATTACCTGTGTTTAAAGAAAAAGATGGCAATTTCTGTTTTCGGTCATGTTTCCTTGTTTAATGAATCTCATATGCATAAGCTACCTTAATTGGAATCCACAGTTTCACCTCAAAAGATATAATTCGACACCTAGTTGATCTTAAAAATAAAGAAATACAGAGACAAATCTTATACCTCTTAAGCCACTGTTTCTAAGACCACCTAACAAAATCAATTTCCTTTAACTAGTTATGTTGACAGAAAAAGATTGAAACTTCTGTTTTCGGTTATATTTCCTTATTTCAAGAACCTAATGCAAAAAATCTCATATGCATAAGCCAAGGGAACAAACAAGATGTGAAGTTAAGATAGAACTTCAAGTCACTACAGCTGGACTGTATCCACAGGTATCGGTACAATTCCTCCTCGTTGGAGATCATAGATTTACCTCCATGGTGCTAAAAGAAAGTTTTGTCAAGAAAACCGCTTGTGGAAACTGTTTGGGTGCGTTTGATAGGGAGGATTAGCTTGGGTAGCATAACTCACTAGATTCAAGGCATATTTAAGGGAAAAATGGAACACAACTCCCAAATTTGTCCAAGGTGAATGTTGAGGACGATGATCAGAGAGGAAAGTTTCCCCATCTAATCCTACCTTTTTGCGGGTATTCGGATGGACAACTTTCCTTCATGAGTAACATGTCTTCTACCTTCAACTTGGATATGCCTTGAATCTAGCAATTATCCCATCCAACCCAATCATCCCTAACAAACACACCCTTACCGTCTAATCGTATAAATTGAAAAGAGCCAGATTATATTTTTTTTTTAAAAGCTCAGGAAACAGTAAAACAAACAGAAGTTGTAAAGCAAGCACCCAATCACAATGGTAAAACCCCTGAGCAGCTAGAAATCAAATCACAATGCATTTTATATTAATTGCAATACGATGGAGAAATAAACAAAACTTGTTCTTGAATGAAAAGATATTCGATTCGACCCATGAATTTTAAAGCTTCACTATTGGGAAAGAAAATGGAGATGGTAGAAATGTTCCTCTATTTTTTCGGCAACCAAACAATGTTTTCTCGGAAACCAAACAAGTGATACAGATAATAATAAAGAGAAGAGGAGGAAAAAGAGGACGGAGGGGCGTACTTTTGAGGGAGGAAGTGGTTCTTGGAGAGGCATGCTTGAATGTTGCAGGCTTCTTTCTTGCAGGGCTCTTTGCTTTCTTGCCGCGCCATCTCTCTTTCTCTGAAGCATTCGATCGTCGGAAATGGCAGCTCCTGCGGTTTCTAATATTTATTGAAGTCTCGGCGACGGACCGACCTTCCCAGGTGTGCCGCTTCTGTCATGGACTAGAAATTTTTTTATTAGGATAGGAATACGGGATCATCACGTATTTTGATGTAAGTAGAGAAAAATTTTATTTTTTAAATTATTAATTTTTTAACATATATTTTATTGTTTATATAATAACATGTAATGTATAGTTTATGTTTTGATTTCATTGAAAAATCTCTCGATTATTCGTTTTCTTTGGGAACACTCGGACTCCGTCGGACTCAAACCGATTCGATTTTGGAGATTTTATTTATGATCCTCTACTTCCACAAAATTTCTAATTTTACCTTCTATATTGTGTCTCATTTTACTTTTTCTATCATTTATATCCCGAATTACTTTATTATATCATTTGGGTTGGTAAATTTTTTACTTTTGTTGAAATTGTGTCAGTTAGAGTTGTCATGGAGGGAGTTTATGCTAATTTTAGCGGGTGTTGGTTTTGGTGTGTTTTTCTTACCAATGTAAATTTTGTGAACTTTTGTAAAGGGTAGAGGGTCATTGCGAAAATTGAACCATTTTCGAATCATTTTCACTTAACAACCACTATGATGTGAGTCTAAAATAACAAAGCTAAGGTTATTTCCAACTGAGCCGGCCAAATAACTATATGTCAAAACATAATCCGTTTTGACACAAAATTCATTTTTGATAAAGGGTTGGGCCAAAAAAATTTGAGACCCACTAGGCCGAAATATGTCTTTGCTGTGCTTTGCAACTCCAACTTTTGACCCAAATGTAATGGGATGAAAACATAAGAAACAAGGATATAATGTGTGTTAATTTTAAGTATGCAGCAAGTCTGTTACAATTCATTGAAAAAATAAAATAAAATGCAAAATGAAAATTATCTATTTTCTGTCTAGGTGAACCTGACCTAGGCATGTCTGGATGAGCTAAACAGATGCCTAGTCGATTTAGGCAAGCACCTGGATGTCATTTCTTAATTTCAAACGCTAATCAAGCGAGTTTCCAAAAAAAACGCTAAAAAAACCCAGGCGTGCGGCGAGACGGACCCAAAATACTACGAAGATGATGCAATACAAAACGCCTAAGAATTTGCAAACTATTTCAAACTTCTTCTGCAAACACTTCCTGCTTATCGGAGTTTCCGGCTGCCTGAAATCTTGTGCCTGCATCGCCAAACCAATCAGTAACACAGCATACATAAGAAAGCGAATCCTACAAATCTTCCAGCTAAGAAAGCGAGGGCGGAAGCAGCACCTTTGAAGGACTTACCACATTCAAATGGGTACTATCTACTTGGACCGAAATATCTTCAACAATTTTTTGAATAAATTTATATTCAGGCCTACAAGTTTAAAAGCACAAAAAAAGAACATTATTATAATTAAACCAGAAGAAATCCATGGATGTTCCATGTAATCAATATTTCAAGTGCAGACAGACAACTCTACTTAAGAAAAAGAAAGTCAAACATTTGGACTAAATGAATACTATTAGATCATGTTAGAAGAAACCCCTAGATATTTCACGTAATAGTAAGATACTAATCATAAAAAAACAATAAAAAAAAATCTTTTTATGACAAAATTGCCTCTGCACTATTTTAGGCATTCGTTTCGGCTGGTTTTGAACTTTTTTGTTTGGAGAGAAGGGGTGGGGGGCGCATTTGTGTTCCATTCTTTTTGGTACAAAATTTCCTACTACTCGGTATTAGATTTTACTACAAAAATTCTCTATTAGGAGTGCAAACTCTCATATATTTGTTGTATATTATTTTATCATATGACCGATGTGGGATTATACTCTCCAATATGTGTTTGCTTCACATACTAATAATGAATAACTTAAACAAGTTTTCCTATAATATTGTGAGGGAATAATATCAAAATATTATGAAAAATGCTAAGGATAATTTTTCAAAAGTGATACTCTCTATGAACTTTTTGCCACCTTATTTTTTATCAAAATATTTTATAATGTTGACAATGAAACTAACATTAAACTATGAGGTGTGATAGAGCTCATGAAGAGAGTTCCACTTTGAGAGGGTTTCCTTAGCATTTCTCAAATATTATATATTTATGTTAGTCTTTTTAACTAAAATAGTTGCTAAAATTGTTATAATTCTTCATTTTGGTCACTAAAATTTAAAATCGATAAAAGTGGTTCTTGAGAAAATCCATTGTTAATCACTTTGGTCATTCTGTGAGAAATCTCAGCTAAACTAGAGAAACCACCAGTTCAAGTGGAATGATTAATTTGACAAAAATACATTCAATTTAACATAGATTTTTTTCATGAAATAATCAAAATGATTGATGATGGACAATCTCGAAAATCAATTCTATCGATTTTAAATCTTAAAGAACAAAGTAAAGAGTTATGCTTATCTTGGCTAAAAAAACCTTCATATTATGCTTATGAATTGAAGCTTATTAGTACATAGAGGTCAGAAAAATACCCGTTGGCCAGGAATGACCAGCCAGACAAATTTGCTGCTTTTGTAAGAGTTTCTCTCCATCTCAACACCTTGTCCATGTTATCCTTGAGTTTGCCTTCATGGTGGGCAAGTGCCTTACCGAAACTCTTTCTTTGGTTCCTCACATCCGATGGATCCACTTTGTAAAAAACTGGAAAAACCATCTGCTGCAGTTGTTCTTTACAGTGAAAGATGTGAACGAGTTCATCTAAGCACCACTGCGAGGAAGCGTAGTTTTCGGAGAAGACAACAACAGAAATCCTCGACTGCTCGATTGCTTTGAGAAGCCCCAACGATATTTCCTCTCCTCTTTTAAGCGCCTCGTCGTCTATGAAGGTTTTGATTCCCTTCTGAACCAAATTGTTGTACAGATGACCTACAAAATTGGAGCGGGTATCCTCTCCTCTAAAACTGAGGAAGACATCATATGTCCATGAATCGGTGCAAGAAGACGAAGAGGAAGAGGCTCCTTCATTGGTCGTTGAATCCATGATCGTTCGATTACTAAAAAGGATGAGATGCTGAGAGATTAAATGTCAAATTCTGATCTATCTCTTGTGTTATGAACTTATGATAAGGCCTCTTTTCTCGACTTCACAATATGCGAAGCAGTTTCCTTGCCATCTTCCACGCTGACCATTAGTCAAGGAAATTATAATATGCATTGGCATGTTCTGGGAAAAACCTGAGTTGAAATTTAAAACTTTGACCGTTCTTAGGCGACACACGCAAGGCATTGGTATGTTCTAGGAAAAATCCTGAACAGAAATTTAAAACTTTGACCATTCTTCCACATAAGCAGACTTTCCATTTTAGCGGTGATTAGTCAGATGATATATCAGTCTGTTTCCAGGAGTATATCAAATCATAAATCAGCACATCAGTCTCATGTTGTAATTCGCTTACCTGATACACTTGGAAACTCAGCAAGCACTAACCAAAGTTCGCAGGAGGTTTATACAGTGGCCACTACTGATTCAAGCAATACAACTGTGTGTTCCAATGGTACTGATGGGATTTCAGATTCACAGCAGTATAATTCAAATGTTAATGCAAAATTACAACAGCATCATCACTCTGGTACATCATTAATGTTGCATGTCCATTCACCCACACAACTCGAGGTAATTCTTCATATCTCTATGCAATCTGATTCATCTACAGACAATGGGTTATCTACACACTCTATGACAACCAGATTAAAGAGTGGTACTATGCCTAGAAAGAATTATGCAACATTACTTGCATCTTGTCCTAAACTAAATTCTCTTCAATTAACTGAGGATGAACCATTTGTTAGGGGCTTTTCCTTTCTGTCTGAGATTGTTAATGCTTCAGAGCCCTCATCGTTTAGAAAAGCTGCAACATTGCCTCAATGGCAGGCAGCAATGCAAGAGGAATATGATTCACTTAGAGAACAAGGAACTTGGACTTTGGTACCACCTCCAAAAGATAGGGCAATAGTTGGGGGTAAATGGGTATACAAGGTTAAAAAGAATCCAGGTGGGAGTATTGCAAGATGTAAGGCACGATTACGGGCTCAAAGGTTCTCACATGAGCATGATATTGATTATTTAGACACTTTTAGCCCCGTGGTAAGGCATACAACTGTTCAAATGATTCTAGCTTTGGCAGGAATAAAGCATTGGGATCTTAGACAACTTGATATCAAAAATGCATTTCTACATGGTGATTTACAAAAGGAGGTGTTTATGAAACAACCTAAGGGATTTGTAGATGCATCTCATCCTACATATGTGTGCAAGTTAATTAAATCCTTGTATGGATTAAAGCAAGCCCCATGGGCATGGAATTCTAAGTTCACTAGTTATTTGACAGCTCTACAGTTTGTTGCTTCATCATCTAATACAAGTTTATTTGTTAAAACAGATGGCCTAGATATGACAATTCTATTACTTTATGTGGATGACATCATTCTCACAGATAAACTTCATCATCTGCTGTGTTTGAGCTTAAAGATATAGACAAACTAACCTATTTCTTGGGATTGCAAGTTCACTACAAAACCAGCGGGGACATATTTGTGAATCAGTCCAAATACATTAAAGATTTGATTCACAAGGCAGGAATGGATTCTTGTAAACCTGCAACAACTCCATGTAAGCCACATCAGCAGTTACTTGATGCAGAATGTACTGTTTTGACCGATCCCACACTGTATAGAAGCCTGGTTGGTTCATTGCAGTATTTGACCTTCACAAGGTTGGATATTGCATATGCAGTTAACTTAGTCTGTCAGTTTATCTCTTCACCAACAGAAGTACATTTTGCATTTGTCAAACGAATACTGCGATATCTTCAGGGTACAATTCACCATGGCGTTCTATATTCCTCAGACATGGTGCTTGATCTTAATGCATTTTTAGACTCGGATTGGGCAGCTGATCTCAATACTAGACGATCAGTTACTGGTTATGTTGTACTCTTGGGAAACAATCTGATATCTTGGCAGTCAAAATGACAGAATTCAGTTTCCAGAAGCTCTACAGAAGTTGAGTATAAAGCATTAGCTCACACTATAGCGAATGTTGCTTGGGTGCGAAATATTTTGAAAGATTTAGGTGTTGGTTTGCTTACACCTCCAGTTATTCACTGTGATAACATGTGGGCCATAGCTTTGAGTGCCAATCCGGTCTTCCATTCAAGAATTAAACACTTGGACATGGACTATCACTTTGTTCGAGAACGAGTTCAAAAAGGTGATTTGGAAGTGGTATACATTCCTACTGATGAGCAAACTGCTGACATTTTAACAAAAGGACTTCACAGCCCTACGTTCATTCGACACTGTTACAATCTCAAGCTTGGGAATCCTAGCTGAGATTGAGAGGGGATGTTGGGATGACACATCAGCCAGCCACATCAGCACAGCCATGTCAGCAGTGTTTGTTAGAATTGTTAGAAGGTTGTTAAAAAATTAGTTAGCCTTGTAGCTGACTGACTTGGGATATAAAAGAACATATTGTAATTCATTTTGTGTGTTCTGAAGATAATACAAAGATTAGATTCTTCCCTCTCTCACTCTTTGTCTCTCTCTCTCTTTCTTTCTCTCGAACATTCATCTGTCTCTGCTTACTTCTCTGTAATCTTAGTACTTCATTTCAATTCCTTTGGTTTGGTTATCAAGTAAATCACGACAACCTTACATGAATGTGTTATGCCAACTTGGATCCTTATTTGACTAGTCATAACCGGCCACAAATTCAACTATATATATAAGAACTGAAATTTAAACCCACATTCATAAATCAAACAAGTGAGGCACATATCAACATAATTAGCTAAACATCCCTTATGACATAAGCCACACATTTAAGTTGTTCCTCCCATTAATCAATTATATCTTATATTGAATGCGAGAAACAAATACCATAACTAGATGCATATAATCATAAAAAAAACAAGTTATTGCGCCTTACACTTAATCATACTATATGACAATGAATATGTTAAGCCAAATTCGTTTAGCAAGTATAACTGCATGTCAATTCTTTCAATCATTACTTCCAAATAGTATGTACCAAACAACCGAAAAGGCTATTGTCTTTACAAGAACTTAACCAAATAGTATTAACCATGTATGGTACGAGTGTTAAAACATGAGAATACTGTCATGCATACAAATTCGAAAACAACCGTGGAACAATTATAGGATTGAAAACTGGACAATCCTAATAAAATCTAGAATATTTCAATCATTCATCTTTTTTTCACAAACTCGACTTTAAAATTCTAGGGAGAAACTTAAAACACTAACTTGAAAGAATCCATAAATTATGCTCAATTAATAAAGTACTCGAATATGGCATGTAGGAAAGATGAACCATCTTTATGCGAAATAGGCTCAACCATGTACTTCTCCTTATCGTGGAAATCGTATTGGAATCCTGCGCAATAATATGTTAGTTGACCAAAGTTTTCTGCACACTCAACACTCCTTCGTACTCGAACTAATGGGGAATTCATATATGTTTCTCTGTGTTGTGAGTAGAGACCTTAGCCTTGTATTTGTATGCACTTAACCCTGATGAATCTTCCCGTAATAATATCATTAGGAATCCTTGCAGTCCAAGAATAATCGATACACCAAATCTCATTCCAAATAGGATAGAATTATGAGCCCTTATTCCCTAAGGAAATTCAAAACATATTAACTTTATTTGGGGTATAAGCTATTACTATTAACTAAATCCTAATCTTATTTATTTTCCAAACAATCCTTAAATTAACTGTGTAGATCTATTAACTGTTGGATTATGATCCTATGTCCAACTATATTAACCTTGGTTGAGGTCCCGTTAGCCTCAATTGATTGCCATTAAATGATGCTTATATGTTCTAGACCTTGCGTTCTTGCCAGAGCCACAGAGTTTAAAATGTCAATCTTAAATCTGGTCCATCGAATGCAGAAGATGGACAAAAACAAAAACAACTCAACCCACTACTGTTAATGTTGGTGCTAATGAAGAAGCATCTGAAGGTCCTCAGGCTAGACCCAGTAGTTTATGACACGATACGAAAATAACGTGTTTTGGGTCAACACGATAACTAATCGGGTCATTATCGGGTGACGGGTATACATGCGGGTAACCGGTTTCGACCCGTTAAGAAAAAAATTATTATAATAATTTTAAAGTTTAATTACTAAAAGATTTATTATAAAATACAATAGCCATATTAATATATACAATATATTCTATATTAAATATATAGTTTTGTATTATTATTCTATATAAGTTGAAAAAAAAAGTTTTAGTCGTTATTTATTTTTATTATGAGAGTTCCTTATTATTATTACTAGGATAAATTTTACTTAACATGTTGTTGTCCAAAATTAAAATAAACTAGTATAGTATTTGTATAGAAGTGTAAAAAATGAAAAAAAAAGTTATACAATCATTTATAGTGACAAGCTTTACAACTTTTATGAAGAGGTCAGCTTCGAAATCCAACACTATAATCCATAAACCTCAAATTTATATTTAACCGTCTATTGTAATTTACGTTTTATTTTTCTTATTGAATTTCATTTTTAAAATTTTCTTTTTTGAAAACATGATCATCTGGCGGATGTAAGAAGATGAACGGTTCAAATCTTTGATATCACGTTTCGATATTTACGGTTAACTGAAAAATGAGTCGATGTCATATATTTTGTAGAAACTTTATAAACATCAAGCAATATTTTCACTAACCATAAAAATCTTAACACAATATCAACGATCCAAACCATTCATCTTCATGCATCCTCTAATAGATCATGTTTTCAAAAATGAAAATCCGAAAAAACAAAATTTGATGAGAAAAATGAAGCGTAAATGTAAATAACAATCAACGGTTAAATTTTGATCTATGATTTATATGATTATAGTGACGAATTTCGAAGTTAAGCTTTCATGAACGTTGTAAAGCTTGTCATTACGAGTGTATATATATTTTTTTCTATATTTTTTATACTTCTACATTAATTAAAAAACAATTAAAGACTCTACTTAAATAACAGCCGTAAAATAAATAAAAATAAATCTATATCGTTGTATCACTTATATTATTAAAACTTTTCTGGATGAAAAAACCCCTTCTCTATTCCATTATTATCCAATTTAACTATTTGATCAAAACTAAAGCGCTAATTCCTTTCGAGAAAAGAGGGTTCAGCGTGCGTGCGAAAGGCGCCGCGTGCGCAACAAGGCATGTGGAGGTCTCAAGTCCTAACGACGACCGACGACGAGCAACGGCGAGCTGCACTCACTGAGAAACGGCGACCACCGGTGACCTGAGCTTCTCCAGTGGTGACCAAGGAGGGGCTGCGCGACAAGGCCAGAATAAGTTTCAGTCCCAACGACGACCAACGGTGAAGCGGCAGTGAGCTTCTCTAACTAAGCAATGATGAACACTGGTGAGTGTAGGAGAGATTCTTGACTGCTGCTGCGTGACTGCCCGAGCTTATCCAACGGTGACTAACGGCGGGGCTCTGTCGTAATACCAGGTACGTGTGGGTTTTTGCTGGATATCTGGGATATACAATGGCGAAGACTGGGGAAAAAATTGATGGTGTCGGATCTACAAGCGGAGGAGACTGAGACCAACCCTGTGGGGTCTCCAAAGTTTTGTTTAGGTTTGATTAGCCTCTCCGCCCCTATTTCCAATTCCATGTTCTCTCAGAAGCCCACATACTCTTAACCCCTTCCCTTCTTCTCTGCCATTAGTTGTTAAGCAATCTTTTGCAGGTTTCAATATCATATTTTAATCATGTTATTAGCATTGTTCTACAGGGTCCTTTGCAGGTTTCAATATCATATTTTAATCATGTTATTGATATTAAATGTGATAATGAAGCTTTATAATCAGTGTAATGTATTATCTAATAATATGATGTTGATTTTGTCATCGGAGTTTCTTAGAAAGCTCGCAGGTTGGTTACTTTTCTGACTAGGGGATTTACTTTTATTTGTATTTTTTAGGAAATTGCAGAAACCTCACATTGAGATTTGGTTCTTACCTCAGGATTGAAGACTGAATTATTGTAAGTTTGTTTTATTTTTCTTTTGTTTTGGCAAGCGAAATCTCAATTATGCTCCACTATTGTTTTATAGTATTTTTGTTGATTTTGGTACACTCTGTAAAATGAGCTCTTTATCTTTGTTTGTTATAATTTTAACTACTCTAATTGATATGCCCAAGTTACAAATAAGGATTATTAGGGAAAAAAATTAGTTGTATAATTCCAGGAAAGGTGTAAATGAGAAGGGAAAAGAATAATAGTAGGATGTGACAATATGATATGTATATATTTATTTAGTATTATGTTTTTTATTTGATTATTTATTGGTTTAAAATATATTTTCCTTAACGGGTAAAGGGTCGGGTCATATTAACTGTTAATATTATTGGGTCGATTTACTCGTTTATTTTAATGGGTGTTACACAACACGGCCCGTTAAGATATCAGGTATGACACGAAAACGACATGAACATAGAAAACACAACAGGAATGTCAGGTCTACCTCAGGGATGTTCCCTGTATGATGATTTGCTTATTGTTTTTATCACTTTCTATTAATTATATGCACAGTTGATTATATACTATTGTATTGTGTATGTAATTATTGGAATGGAAAGTGAACAAAGTAGTCAACCAAAAGTAAGTAGAAGGGTTTGGAAACAATATGAAGAAGATGCATTGTTGTCCATACTTAAGGAGGCAGTTGCTAAGAATTTATGATATGATAATGGTTGTTTCAAACCCGGAACAATGGCTCAGTTTGAAACAGCTATTAATTTGAAATGTAATGACTGTAGTTGTGTTTTGTGAACCTTCTTTTCTGTTATTGGAAAATATTTTGAATTTGATGTATGAAATTTATTATTTTTCTTTGTTATTTGAAAATTTTTGTGGTTTTCAATACGTATAAATATGAGAAAAGTTCATCAAACAAACAAAGATTTGTCAAATTTTTTTCCTTCCATTTTCTTATCCGGTTCAGTACCAAACACAGTATAAATAATACGATGATGTGAGCCTAAAATAACCAAAGCTAAGGCCATCTCCCACCAAGCTGATCAAAAGGTTATAAATCAAAACATAACTCGTTTTTGACACAAAATTCATTTCCAATAGAAGGCTAGGCTAAAAATATTTGAGACCCACATGGCCAAAATATAGTCTTTGCTGTGCTTTGCAACTCCAACTTTTGACCCAAATGTATTGACATGGATTGGAATTTTTTTTAGATGGTGTGGATTTGATTTAAATTACCAAGCCAATAGTACATAACGGGCCTGTTTTAAAATACATAATTGTATTGAGATACATACATTGCAAATTAAAATGATATAAATTATAAAGTATTAAACATACTAAAAACATAGTGAACAATCATATAATAAATGTTCATTGAAGTATTCAAAAGTCCCTTCCATTTCATTAAAAAAATGAAATGCAAAATAAAAATTATTATTATTTTTTTTTCAAACAATACTTGACTACTTAAAGATGAGTAGAAAGCTTATAAGGTGATTTATAATTTAAATGATTCTAATTATAAACACAAAATTCTATAAATTGACAATGAATAATTTTAAAAAAATTTAAATAAGAATTCCTACTCATATTTTAAGTAGTTAAGTATTATTCTTTTTTGACCACCTCCATAGCCTAGGCGGGCGCGTATCTACTTCTCACCACTACTATAAATAGAACGATGATGAGAAACAAAGCGGTGAATCCCAAAACTATAAGATTCTTCTTCTTCCCGTTCTGCAACCACACCTTCCTCCTCATCTGAGTTTCCAGCTGCCTGCAATCTTGTGCCTGCATCGCCAAACCAATCAGTAACACAGCATACATAAGAAAGCGAATCCTACAAATCTTCCAGCTAAGAAAGCAAGGGCGGAAGCAGCACCATTGAAGGACTGCGATCTCGATCTCGATCTCGGTCTTGATCAGAATTGGCGGTGGTTGCGGGCGGTGCGGCGTCAGAGGAACGGTTTGAGGGGGAGAGACTGGAGAGGAAATGGTGCTGGTGGCGCTTTTGATCTTCGGTTTGTCCTTGACGGCGTTGGAGGGCTAATTGCTTGCGATCGAGGACTGGAGGATCCAAAAAAACCGAACTGGATTGTTTGACACGTGACTCTATTCCAACTGGGTACTTTGCCACATTCAAATGGGTACCCTCTAAAACATGGACCGAAATCTCTTCAACAATTTTTTGAATAAATTTATATTCATGCCTACAAGTTTAAAAGCATAAAAAAGAATATTATTATAATTAAACTGAAGAAATTCGTGGATGTTACATGTAATCAATATTTCAAGTGACAACTCTACTTAAGAAAAAGAAAGTCAAACATTTGGATTAAATTAATAATATTAGACCATGCTAGAAGAAACATTTGAATATTCTACGTCATAAAAAAAAAAATTATTTTTTTATGACAAAATTACTCCTGAACTATTTTATGCATTCATTTCAGCTGGTTTTGAACTTTTTTATTTGGGGGGTCATTTGTGTCCCATTCTTTTTGGTGAAGCCCATGACCTCAAATTGGTTGTTGGCATTATATATTAAGTATAGATGAATGGCATTTAGCTATGTGTTGATGAATTTTATAGGCTGAACATGATTCACTATTAGCATTACCGATATTGTCTCAATTTAATCTCCTACTAGTCGGTATTAGATTTTACCACAAAAATTCTCGCTAATATTAACAGTGCAAACTCTCATATATTTGTTGTATATTATTTTGTCATATTACTGATGTGGGATCATATTCTTCAATATGTGTTTGCTTCATATACTAATAATGAATAACTTAAACAAGTTTTCCTATAATATTGTGATGGAATAATATCAAAATATTATGAAAAATGCTAAGGTTAATATTTCAAAAGTGAGATTCTCCATGAACTTTTTGCCACCTGATTTTTGCTATAATGTTTTATAATGTTGGCAAATGAACTAACACTAAACTATGAGGTGTGAGAGAGCTCATGGAAAGTTCCACTTTGAGAGGGTCTCCTTAGCATTTCTCAAATGTTATATATTTATGTTAGTCTTTTTAACTAAAATAGTTGCTAAAATTGTTATAACTCTTCATTTTGATCACCAAAATTTAAAATTGATAGAAGTGGTTCATGAGAGTGTCCATCATCAATCATTTTGATCATTCTGTGAAAAATCTCAGTTAAACTGAAGAAACCCCCAATTCAAGTGGAGTGATTGATTTGACAAAAATACACTCAATTTAACAAAGATTTTTTTTACGTAATAACCAAAATGATTGATGATGGACAATTTCAAGAACCACTTCTATCGATTTTAAATCTTAAGAACAAAATAAAGAATTATGCTCATCTCAGAAAAACCATTTTGACTAAAAAACCTTGATATTATGCTTATGAATTGAAGCACATAATAAGCTTATTTTACATTTGAATGATAGGTTTGCAAGTACATAGAGATCAGAAAAATACCCGTCGGCCAGGAATGACCAGCCAGACAAATTTGCTGCTTTTGTAAGAGTTTCTCTCCATCTCAACACCTTGTCCATGTTATCTTTGAGTTTGCTTTCATGGTCAGCAAGTGCCTTACCGAAACTCTCTCTTTGGTTCCTCACATCCGATGGATCCAACTTGTAAAAAACTGGAAAAACCATCTGCTGCAGTTGTTCTTTACAGTGAAAGATGTGAACGAGTTCATCTAAGCACCACTGCGAGGAAGCGTAGTTTTCGGAGAAGACAACAACAGAAATCCTCGAATCCTCAATTGCTTTGAGAAGCCCCAACGATATTTCCTCTCCTCTTTTAAGCGCCTCATCGTCCATGAAGGTTTTGATTCCCTTCTGAACCAAATTGTTGAACAGATGACCTACAAAATTGTAGCGGGTATCCTCTCCTCTAAAACTGAGGAAGACATCATATGTCCATGAATGGGTGTAAGAAGTAGACGAAGAGGAAGAGGAAGAGGCTCCTTCACTGGTCGTTGAATCCATGATCGTTCGATTACTAAAAAGGATGAGATGCTGAGAGATTAAATGTCAAAGACTGATCCACCTCGTGTGCTATGAACTTACGATAAGGCCTCTTTTCTCGACTTCACAATATGCAAAGCAGCTTCCTTGCCTTCCACGCTGACCTGAAGTCAAGGAAATTATAATAATGTGGCCGGCTTTCACAATATGCGCTTCCTTGACGTCTTTCACAATATGCGAAACTTTAGGAAAAAGATCAAATAAAAATTCATTGAAGCAATTGATAGAAAAAAAAAAAAAAAAAAAAAAAAGGAAAATTAAAAATAGCAGAAATCTCTATTTTTAAAGAGCTAAAAATTCGAAGAAATTTTAAACCCATAGAACCGTAGATCTTCCAGCTCTCAAAATGACATTAAGTTGTAGGAATTCAAAATTTTCAAGGAGGACCTTTTGAAGTTTTGTTGTGGGTTTGATTTCTGAAATAATTTGGGGTTGCCTTGCCTGTAAATGCAGATATTGGGCATGAGGCAGTGCTACATTGATAGGTTCTGCAAAATTGAAGGTAGAGAGAGGTTGTAAGGATTTAAAGAGATATTCGATTCATAAATAGCGAGTTTGATCCACATTATTATGCATTCAATTGTGTGGCTTAGCCTAATTTGGTTTTTATCATAGTCTTTACTGAACTATTATTTATAGTTGTTTTAATACAAGCGAATTACTTGCCAGGACTGGGCCGTGGGCAATTAGGGAAGTCAAGGATAAACTTACAAGTATTTTGGATCAACCGTTTTTCGAAGATCGATTGAGCAAAAGAAGGAGCTAATTGGAAGACTAAATAATTTTCTTGAGCAAGAGGAGCTATTTTGGAGACAGAACAAAAGAAAATTGGGTCAAACTTGGCAATTGTAACACCAAATATTTCCACCAAAATTCAAATAGAAGACAAAAGAGGAATTGGCTGCATAGTCTTATGGATGATGGTTTGGTATGGCATGAAGACCGTAAGGAAATGGAAGATGTGGTGGTATCCTATTTTTCCACCTTATTTACTTCCAATGGTGCTGTTAATTTCGAAGATATTTTATGTAATATCACACCTTCGGTAATAGAGGAGATGAACAACGACCTCGGGAGGCCTATCACGGATGAGAAGTGTGCAGTCTTCCACATGCATTCCACCAAAGCACCTGAACCCGATGGTATGTCTCCCGGGTTTTATCAAAAACACTGGGGGATTGTAGGTCTTGATGTGTGTAATGGAATCCGTGCTATGGTTTTATCAGGGCAAATCCTAAGGAAGTTGACATAACCTTATAAGCCTGTGTAATGTTCTTTATAAAATTATGACGAAGGTATTAACAAATAGACTGAAGCTAATTCTTCCCCATATCATATCTCCCACCCAGAATGCTTTTATTTCGGGGCGGTTGATTTCCGAATATTATTTAGTTGCCGCGGAAGTTGCTCATTATATGGATAAACGGGCCTCGGGGTTGAATGGGCTTATGGCATTGAAGGTGGACATTAGGTAATTCATCAACATGAATGAGCACGTTTATCAACATTTATGTAATAAACCAATTAACAACTTCCATGTCCTTTAGTTTCTAAAACTTTATCTACAAATTTAGTCTCCCTAGCATTACTCAAATTTGCAAACTAAATGATGTGTCACCAATAGGAAATAAGCACGTTTATCAACGTTTAAGTAATAATTCAATCATCAACTTTCAATTCATTTAGTTTTTAACATTTAGTCTAAAAATTTAGTCTCGCTAAAGTTGAATGGCGATCTGGTAGGGTATGTGCATCCCATAAGGGGAATTCGACAAGGGGATCCTTTATGCCCTTATTTATTTGTGCCGAGGGCCTCTCGGCTTTCCTTACGTAGGCAAAATCCAATGGGGATCTGCAAGGTATCAAGGTGTTTTGCCTAGCTCCGAGTATTCATCATTTGTTCTTTGCAAATGACAGCTTTCTTTTCGCTCGGGGTACGCTCAATGAGTGCCAGAATATTAGGAAGGTATTGCGTGCGTATGAATTAGCATCCGGACAAGCAGTGACCTTTGAAAAGAGTTGTGTCTCTTTTAGTCCCAATCTCACAAATTATGAAAGCAACTACTTGTTGACTGTCTTGGTGTGAGGAGAACGGACCTTCATGATAAGTATTTGGGATTACCAGTGCTAGTCAGGAAGTCGAAGAAGGAAACTTTTTCGTATGTGAAGATCGGCTTTGGAAAAAAACTACAGAGTTGGTGTGGTGGCTTATTGAGTTGCGTGGGACGAGAATTGTTCGTGAAAATAGTGGCACAAGCCTTGCCTATGTATTCTATGCAATGTTTTCTTCTTCCCAAATTCTTATGTGAAGAATTAAACATGATGATTGCAAAATTTTGGTAGAGTGGTGATCCGGGCAAGCAGAAAATCCATTGGCTTAATTGGCGTCACTTATGCAAGCCTAAACACGAAAGAGGTCTTGGTTTAAGGGATTTCTATGCTTTTAACCTTGCCTTATTGTCGAAACAAGGATGGCGTTTCTCTCAACAACCTGACTTTTTTGCCTATTATGTTTTCAAACCCGCTACTTTCCTATAACCGACTTTCTGGGTGCTCAGGTCAATGCCATTGGATCGTACGTTTGGAAGAGTATTGTTGCTGAGCGGCCGGTGATACATAAAGGGCATCGGTGGCAGCTGGGTGATATGAAGAATATCAGAATTTGGCAACATAATTGGTTGCCAAGAAACTCCTACTTTCGAATGTGAGTCCACCGTTGGAGTACTAGGATTCTGAGGCCACAGTGGATAATCTCTTCCTTGCTGACTTGTGACAATGAGATTTTGAGCTGCTGCATGATATATTTTCTGAGGAGGAAATGGAACTAATTGTCAACCTTCCCCTCAGTATGCGTTCGGTTGTGGATTGTCGAATTTGGCATTATGACCGCAGTGGGAAGTTCTAAGTCCGAAGTGCCTACCATGTGGCACGTGGAGTCATTCCTTCAGTTGGGGATGGCGCATGTGCTTCTTCTTATTCGTCTGATGATGGAAGGGAAAAGCTATGGAAGAAATTATGGAATGCATGTGTTTCCGGGAAGGTCAAGATTTGTGTTTGGCGTGCATGTTTGGACTCTCTTCCCATAAGATCGAACCTTACAAAGAGGTGAGTGGCTGTGGATAATTTATGTGGTTTTTGTGGTTCACATGGTGAATCGACAGAACATTTACTAAGGTATTGCAGCATGGCGAAGGTGGTTTAGTTTGGTGGTTTGGAACTCAGGCTTGAGGATGGCAACACTCAACAACTTATGCAATGGTTACTACAAATTGATATGCACTTTCCACCTCGGTCTTTGATTTTTGTTTGATGACCTTACGGATGCTGTGGAAGAATAGAAATGATGCTATTTGACATGGATCTTTTTTTTTTCGCCACAGGAGATGGTGTTTCTAGCAGAGCGTTGGCTGCAGAAGTATCAAAAATGGCATAATCTGTTGCGAGGAAGTCAAACCGTACCCCCAGAAGTGGAGAAAACTTGATGTAGATTGGGTTAAATGTAACTTTGATGGGGCATGGATTCAACAAGGTTTACGGGGCCGCTTTGGTGTTGTTCTTCGGGATCACTTGGGGGAGTTCATCGCTGCTGCTGCTGGTACCATTGGAAGGACACACTCTGCTTTCCACGCTGAGCTCTTTGCTGCCCGTCAAGCTGTTTTGTTGGCCCAGGCTTATTGCCCAGTTGGTAAGAGTGTAGTATTCGAAGGAGACTCAATTATGGTATTGGCTGCCATGAAGGGTCAGGATGAAGATTGTTCACCTTTTGGTCCTATTATCAACGACCTTTGCTATTTACTCAAAACCTTGCCTCAGTTGTTGTTAAACCACGTTCAACAGGAAAGTAGCTCGGCAGCGCATCGCCTTGCTCGAGTGAGAATTGGCAGTAATCAACAATGTATGTGGTTTGAAGAACCTCTGATTTGCTTAGGGATATTTTGCCTATGTATTGTCATTTGAGGATAGGTTTTCTTGTTGTGCAGGACACTTTTTTTTCTTTGACCGAGTTGAAAACTTTGACAAGGTTTTATCGAGGTCCATAATGCATACTATCTTCAGTTTGTATGTTTTTTGATTTGCTCAATGAATATCATACTTTCTTAAAAAAAAAATATATGTATATATATATACAAGTGAATTACTACTTTTAACTTACACTAGGACCTGGAAGGACCGGGAAGGAAAAAGTTTAAACCCAAGACAAAATAGATAGTTGAAAATGGAGGCCCAACAGTAATAATTAGGCGGGCGATACATACACACAAGGCATTGGCATGTTTTAGGAAAAATCCCGAATTCAAATTTACAACTTTGACCACTCTTCCACATAACCAGACTTTCCATTTTAGTGGTGATTAGTCATTTTACCTTTCTCAACAATTAAGCATAACCACCATATGCATGAAGAAGTCAAGAGCTTGTGAAGTCATTTAAATCTCTAGTCCTTATGAAGTCATTCTAAATGATAAAGAGGTCAAGAGCTTCGTGGCAATTGAAATGATAAGGAGACTCAATTATATGGCTTAGCGCAATTTAGTTTTTATCACAAGTAACTAATGAACTATTATATGCAAGGGCACACAAAAATATGTTTAGAAATACATATATATATATATATATATATATATATGCGCGCGCGCGCCCCCGCGCGCGCATATCATCAGGTGTCACCAAGGCACAAAGCGATCCATAAGCAAACACACAGTGTCCTCTGAACGCGAAGAAGAGTCCAAGTCCCTCTGGGTCTGAACCATCCTGCAGCTGTTCTCCTTTCGTGCTTCCTTCAACTCTCGTTGTTCTTGCTGCTGTTGTTCGGCGAGTTCGGCTTGTTCGGCTTTCGATGACAACACCAATCGGTTCTTAGCACCTACCTTCTCTTTCAGTTTACTCAGCTCGCTCATCCATGCCTCTACCACTGCAGCCATACTTTTGAATTACTTGAATGCTTGAAATATGCTGCCTACTTTGCTGTATTGGTTTTCTGGTTTATTAAAGCTAATGAGGAGAGCTGGGTGTATGCCTCTAGGGTTTATATACAAGAAGAAGTCGTGGCCTTCCTGTGGTTTGGAAGAAAAATCACTGTGTGCCACGGCCGTTGGATATACGGTCGCACACAGGGTATAAATTTAGGGATATACGATGGGGGTGGAGACAGAGCGGAGACGTGGGGTATAGGGGTTCAACTAGTGAATGAAAAGCCAAAAGCCATCCCAGTGGGCGCACAGAACTTGCTGTCGATTAGATTGTGGGCGACTTCGCAATTGACATATTATTAAATGTGATTTTAGGAATCCTGAATTTGTAAATAAAACTTTAGAAACTAAATGATTGGAAGTTGATGACTGAATAATTATTTAAGCATTGATAAATGTGTTCATTCCTATTGGTAATACACCATTCAGTTTGTAAAATTTTGTTTCTCTAGCATTATCCTATTACTATTCATCAAGTCTTAGGTTTGATTTTCGTCAAAGATGAATTTGAAGTTTTGAACCACATTACTACTAGTTCATTGTTAGGCTAGTCCACTTCATTATCTCTTAGTGTAGAAAATATCGTTTGGTTAAAAAAAACAAAAAAAATTTCTTTTAGGGAAACTCTAATGGTTGGGGGTTAAAACCTAACTTTCTAGTTCAGAAAATTTATATTCTAACCCAAAAATAGATTTATTTTCCAGTGATTTTAGCTTAAAATTTTAGTTCGAAATTATTAAAAAAATGAATTTGGCCTAAATTTTTTTTCCGGTAACTTCTAAAAAAATTAAATGTCATATAGATTATTCTAATTTATTTTTATAAACATTTTAATCTAAAAATATTTAGATTCCAATATATTATGAAAAATAACTGAACCGCATGAAACATGAAAGTGATGGAACAACCATTCGTAAACACTACCACCTCCCTTTCGATTGGTGTTGGAGTTGGAAATGAACTTCTCAATGATTTTAACCCATAAGACCTTTTTATTTTGATTTGTATCGATGATACCATCTTCATTAATAGAAACTCATGCCAATCACGACACAATATCTTTATCATAAGATTTTTTTATTATTTTGAATTGTGCTGGTTCTCCACTGAAACTTCCAAGTTATTCCATGTATGAAACTCATGGAAAATATGTGCGTGAATTGATATGTGTACCACAAATGTTGTAAACAAAAGTGTATTGCCTGCTAATTTGTGTCCTTATTTTTATCTACTACACAGACAACACATGCTTCTTGTTTTTTTTCTTTTCTGTGGTAAATCAAACTTTGGGGGTTATTTTGATTAATTTTTGAAAGACAATGATCAAAACGTAAAACTAAAGAGTAAAGAGGGTGCAAGATGTAATTAACGTTTTCCAATTGTTGGTGGCACCAAATAATGGTTCCTGACGCGCACCGTATATAAGAATATACCTTCTCCTCTCGGTTCTCCTAAGAACAGAAGGCCCTCCGTCCTCCGTCCTCCGTCCTCCGTCACAGTCACAGTCGCAGTCACAGTAGAAAACTAATTCATCGGTCTACTTAATTCTGAGAAGAATGGAAGCTACGAAGCCATGGATAAACGCTTTCAGAGCAAAATCAAAGCAAGCCACGCTGCTTTGGCTCGAGGGCTTCCGAGAGGCCTGCTGCCTTCATCGCGTCCTCATCCTCTGCCACCGGTCTCTCTCCCTCTCTCTCCCCTCTCTCCTCTATCTCCAATAATTACTTCAATCGCACGCTTTAATTATTTTGATTAATTTCGGTTCAATTGCCTTTACTTTTTGTTTGGTTGCCGAGAAAACGGAACAAGCAAGAGAAGAAACTTCGCTTTGTTTTGCATAATTAACATATGATTTATTATCTTTAATTTTTTTTATGGCAGGTCGAGAAAGCTTATGATACGAACAGGACAGTGTTTTCTATTAAACGGCTTCATTTTCTTAGGAAGGTCACTCTCTCTCTCTTTCCCTCTGATGAGTCATGAAGACATTGCAATGACACAAGGATTGGCTATAAATCTGCGAGATTTCGTTGTGCTTTGCTCGTATTTTTCGACAGTTCAATTTTTTCTGTTGATTATGATGTTCTAGAGTAGTCGTATAGTATATTTTCATATACATCTTCCAATTTTTCTTGTTTTTTTGTGCCCCCTTCCGAGTGGTTTTTAGACCGTAGAAGTTCACGTTGATTGTTTTGGCGAAGTTTTTGGGTGCTCAATATAAGATGCAAATCGGGTTTTGTTCATCTTTCTGTGAGGTGTGAAAAATGTGAAGAACTACTTAAAATAACCACCTTTAAATGATTATATTAAGGTTGAGAAAGTTTGTAGCAATCCCTCTAAGTATTCTACAAAGATGAGCAACTAGTATTCAAATTTGGATCTTGCATTCTTTCGATTTCATCTGGTGAGGATGGAAAGATGTGAATTTAGGATGGACAAAGGGAAGAAAATTGAGGTTCCTTGTACTAAGATGGACTTAGGTCTAGGGAAAATAATTGTATGTGGAAGCTATGAATAATGTTGATCAAACTTCAAAGTAGAGGGATTAGAATGATAGAAGAAAAGGTGCGCTTTATCTAATTGTTTGTTACTCTGACACTTTAGTCTTTCATACTAAGAACAGCTTCAGAGAAGTTTGGTGTTCAATGCATTATACACCCATTGTTAATCGTCCCTTCTTTGATAATGGACTGTGGATAATCAAGTTTGGTATAATCAAGGGAATGGTGTTTTCAAGCAGTTTATGTTTTTTTCACCCGTTGGACCCACAAAATTTTAAAAATGCCTGATTGTTTTTTTAATTGAACATTGGACAAAAATCATTACAATAATCAACTACCTTCCTGTCCCAACTGTTGTGGAAATGACGTTTGGTATATTTTCTGATTCTAGAAGAACTACTCTAAACAAGAAAATTTAACAAACACTAAACAATAAAACATACTCAATTTGGATGGTAAATGATTAATTTTGGTTCTTAAGAAATTTTATAATGCTTTTAGGTAATGTTATTTTCTTTTATGATCCTGGTTGATTACTTGTCCACTTTACTCTCTCTTGTTTCACAACTTTTAATTCTTCTAGTAATCCCCTTTAGGGCTTATTTGACCCTCTGAGTTAGTTTCTTTGTGTTGCTGCATTCAAGAAATCAATATTTTAGCTTTCCTATGTTTTCCAAGACCACATTGGTGAAGAGAGTGCTTTTGACATCAAAGTGAACTAGACTGAATGAACTTGATTAACATGTTGATATAGCCAATTTCTTTTGCCTAATATTATTGAGGTTTAAATGAATCAGTTAAATTAATGATTTTATAGTTTGGCTCAACTTTTCTATCTATGTAGGCCTAGTTATTTCTTTTCCTGCTGAAGTTGGACTCTTATTTCTTTTACTCTCGATGCTGTCAAGCTTTTAGATGCTTATATCTGGTTATCTTAGTTTCCATTTCCCAGTATTACCTCTACATAGACATCACATAACGTAGAAGCTACATATAAAAGTGCTTTCAGTGTTTTGCTGGACAAAGTGCATTCTAAATCTGCATGCGTTAGTATTGACATTCAAATTCCTTATTCTGTCTCTTTGCAGTATAATTATCCTTAACTCAGTCATCATCCCAACTCTACACTGGATATTACCTGATAGATGCCCAGAATATAGTTCTCAAGAACTCTGCTCATTTGTTGGTACATTGAAATTTTATTCCGTCTTGCGGCATGGACTCGTACAACTCTTTTATGTAAGTATGCAGCCAATTTAAGATCCTCACTTTGTGCATGGATGGCATTCTATTGAATATTTCTTAGTGGCAAAATGGATGAATATGCATTTTTTGTGTAATGTTTTGCCTCATTAAGTTTTGTAATCTTCGTGATATGGCTAAAGAAAGTGTATGCGTCATGTAATATTGGATGTTTAATTCTCTTGTTTTTGATTATTGTACTGGTATGTAATCTTGGTTTGTTTGTTATCTTACAAAATATTTCTTTATCACTATAGATGCCTGAATTACTGAAGGGATTCAATTCCTTTCTCAATTCACGGAATACATAATTTTCATTTATTTATTTTTGCTTTGCAGGTAACTTGGTTCTACCCACTGTACGTATTCAGCATTATCCTGAGCAACCTCTGGTACTACCAAATTATCCCCTTTTGGTTAATTGTTTTACCCCTACGTTATTTACTTGATTCTGTTTCAATTACCATAGGTATGAACTGAGCACAGGTAAGGTATACATCTATTTCTTGCAATGCAGAATGTTTAAAGTTCTGGAGGTCACTATGATCCTTTAGTGGTTATCAGGATTGGAGTGACAATAGTTTTTAATGTATGATATGTTGTTTAAAGTTCTGCATGTCTTGACATTTCCACTTCCCGATGTCTTTCTTTTTCCAATTTCTACTATGTGATTATCCAAATCTACAATTTTATTTTAACTAAAGGTACAATGACATTGCTAAGTATGGATTTTCTGCAATGGGGAGATCCACGCCAACCACATTGGATCCTGTCAGACAAAATGATGTTGGTTTGGAAAGACCTGCTGGCGTAGAAGGGTAATTAACTTATTCTTAAATAGAGCTTAAGTTTTTTATTATTGTTATTGTTTTATATATTTATTATTTCAGACATTTCTTGTTGAATAGATATTTATGTATCTCATGAGTTGTGTATGCATCTGTTTAATCTGCAGGGTCATGATTGGTATAGGAGAGCAGGTGTATTCAGTACTTCTTTTGACCTGTTTCTTCCTAGAGGTATAGATATCTTTTATTCTTTATTTATTTGGGTGTATGGATTCATAAAGGGAGGAACAGGATTTAGTTTTCATACTTATTAGACTTAGAGAACAATAGAGAGAGAGGAGTTTATATTCAAATTGCAATATGCTCCATGGCTTATGTGCCACTTTTTGGATGACAGAATTGATGGCTTCTGCAGGTATATGTGACTGGATATATACCATATGTGGGGAAGGCAGTAAATTTTCTGCTTCTGTCCTGGATGTATGCCTATTACTGTTTCGAGTACGTGGTGCATATACCTTTTTGGCTTAATCTAATTGCCTAGATAAGTGTGTGCTAATGCTCCTTTTGAACTCTTTTAGGTACAAATGGAATTTTTCTGAAGTTCGTCTTGAAAAAAGGCTGGATTTCTTTGAATCTAATTGGGCATTTTTTGCTGGTTTTGGTAAATATACTTCCATTCTGGGGTCATTTTTCAGTTCATACTTCATATGCATTTTTTCCCCTTCAAGTGAACGATTGTTTATCATGTACAGTTTCCTGGGCCACATTATACGCTGATTATTTCCACATGGAAAACTATACACCGATATAGATCTTCACTTAGAATTTTACTTTTGCAGCTACCTCATGACCCATGCTTGTGTAATCATAATTACCAAAGCTGACACCTTTATCATGTGCCTTCACTTTTTTGTATGCGGTCAGTTCTGTTTTCACGTATTTGCAAATCAACATGTGATCAACTGTATTCTATGCTTGATTTTGTTGGGTTTGAAAGAAAAAAAGGGATAATGGTTAAAGTACTAATTGTGTATTAATTTTTGGTAAATTAGGTTGCAAGCAAGACTAAAAGCAAAATAAATAAATAAAAACCGAGCACAAAGACAGTTATCTAATGGTGCCTCAAATTCCCTCTTGAAGTGCAATATTCTGACTTCAAGAGCATATCACATGGGAATATGTTCTAGATGTTTTTAGGTGCATAAACACATTTGTTTACATGTTTGGAGTTATTAACGTCCTCAATGGTTGTGCAGGGAGCCCTTGCGTTCTGCCTGTACTCTTTTTCTCACCTCTTGTGAGCTATGGATTTATGGCAATACTCTTTCCGTTGGTATACTTTTCTTTTTATTTTGTTAGCAATTGACTCTTTACATAAAAGTTGACTGTGTTCTTGTTATTCACATATGTCGTAACCGTAGATGTTTCCAGTTTGTTTTGACAGCAACAGGTTCAGAGGCTGAGCAAGTTATTTCTTCTCAAAGGACAAAATGGGGAGGTGCTGGTTTGCGAAAGCTTCCAATATTTAATGCTGCAGATAAATTATCGTAAGCCCCTCATTGAATATGAAACTATGATCTCTGTGCTTAAAATGTGTTAATTCAAACTTGATTAAAAAAATAAAAATCCTAATTTCGTTATCATATATTGGATGGATATTGGAACATTTTCTGTTGAGCATATGCATTGAACTCCAAAAAATACAAACAGTTTGTCACCTTTAATGTGTCATGAGGCAGTGTTTGACATTTGTAGGACAGACTCAGTTATGCTTAAACCACGAAATGGGGGGGGGTGTAGGTCCTCAAACTTAAAAACTGCTATTGTGATGAAATTATTGACAATATGTTCAATATTATATGGTTGGTCCTGAATTTGAGGAAGTAGCATTATTTGAGTTCTTATAGGGTCATGGAAAGCGACATTTCTATCCATTTTGACGCTCGATTGATCCTGTACAGGATGCGGGTTTTGTCTCTGTTTCCCCTGGAATCTCAGGAATTGCTTCAAAAAAAGAAAGACCGCTAAGAAGTTTGGCTTAAAGTTTCTATATGGCCATAAAGTTTCTATTGTGCTCTCATATGTATGAGATGGTCCTAGTTCTTGAATTTTCCATTCAATCAACGAAGTCATCGATGCGTTGCGTTGCAGTTTTTATCTTATTGATATGATAATAATTTCTTAAGTCATATGTGGTGTTTGGTGCCATCGGATGATCCATCTCCACGCAAATTTGTACATGATTTAAATGCAATGCTATTGCATCAAGATCGAGCCTCATTGGAAGTGTTTGACCGTTTCGTTCTGTATATTGTACATAGAAAGTAGATGTCGACCGAAGTTTATCAAATGTACAGAAATGGTATTTCATCAAAGACCAATTTCAGTGGTCAAATTTGATCAACATATTATGCAAACATGTCTCAGAAGTACTGCTACAACTTCTTTTGTTACAACATGTCGCTTTCACAATTTGTTTATCGTGATTTCACCCGTTGTTATGGAACTTTCATATGCAGTGCCCAATGGTAGGATTTGAGTTTTGATCCTATATTTAGGGTAGTTCTATTCACACACTCCTGTCAATTTCTCGCCGCCGGATTGAATGAATTCATGGTAAAACAAGGGTTTGTAGGAGTTAAAAATAAGTGTGAATAGTATTATCCTAAATATAGGTTCCTCCACTCAAGTTCCCAATGAACAAATTTGATAATTTTATCATTATTGCTTTCATATGAGTATTATAGTGTCATACCAGCTATGGTGGGGAGGGAAGAACTAAACTCGGAGCTTCAGGTGCAAGGTTAAATGATCTTATAGCCTATTAAAACTACAAGCCTCTTGCTTTGGTTAATATAGCTTAAATTGTGGAGATGAGTCGAACTTGAGTGCACAAATGAGGGCAAACTCGATTACCAATGTTATTTTTATAGTATTAATTTTGAAATATTCATTTTTTTTTATTACAAAACAATATTATAACTCTGATCGTGTTAAGGGAAGTGAGGAGGATTTAAACTCGAGATAAACTGGGTTGAAAAAGAACACCCTATTTACCGACATGCATCATTAATTTGAAACATTACTTTTCCTTCCATATATATGCCAGGATTTTTTATCGTAAATAAGATGATCTGGAGTAAAGAATTCTCTGAATTTTTTAACCGTTAACTCTTTATTTAAAAATATGATAATTAAAATAAAACAATTGAAAATATCATGCATACAATTATGCGAGAGATTTTTCAATATGTTTAGAACACGGGGCTGTACGCCACATGTTAGGGTTAATTACACAAACACCCCCTGACATTTTTTGTGTTTTCACAAAACCCCCTCAGGTTCTCAACATATCACAAACACCCCTTAACGTTTTAAAATCATTTCATCAACCTCCCTCCATGACAAAAAAATCCCTAGCAGTCGTGACATAAGTTATGAAAATACAAAAATACCCTTACAAAGTTAAACTAGTGTTTGGCTACAAGTTTTAGTTAGACCTATCATTATTTAAAATAAATAAATAAATAAATAACCCTAATAGTTCTACCTTATAAAAACCTTTTTTCACAGCAGCGTGAACACAAATATCTCTCGTTGGTTGGTTTCTCCAACCCTTGTTGTTCTGATTGCTTGGCCTAAACCTAATTAAGCTTCATTAATCAAGGTTGCTGAAATAAAGCAAGGAGTTACATTTGGCATGCAATTGAAGGTTGGTTTCATTAGGACATGCTTTTATTCGTTATTTTTCCATAGTCTTGTTATAGTGTGGTTTCATTATTCTATTCTTCCCTCACCCAATGAAATCAGAAATGTCCTTTTAGAATTTTCATGTCATTGTATCAGAGTTTTGTGTGGTGTAATTTTTATTGTCTTGCAGTTCATGCTTTTGTGATGGTGTAATTTTGTGTCTGATGTTGTATTTATTCTACTTTTTAAAGTGAGATTAGTTTAACAATATGGTAATGTTTGATATTGAGCTTCACTTTCAAAGCAACCCTACTCGAAAAAGCGTTAACGTTGACAGCGATAAGTATTCCCTTATTGATTTGTATGATCATGTTTTCTCATTGTGCATTAATAAAGAGGATGATGGGCTGTATATGGAATTTTTGGTTGAGTTTAGGCACCCAAGTACTGGTGTGCTACAAGCTATAAAATCAAACAATGATATTAAAAGCATGTTTCAGTTATTTGAATTGCACATAAAGTTTGTGGTTGATTTGTATTTTGACATAGTTAATGAGGATGAGAACGAGGGTGAAGATAGTGATAGTAGTGGTGACGAGGGTCGAGTACCTGGAGATGTTGGTGAAGGAGAAAACAAGTTGTTCCCATTCACAGATGACGAGGATGACGATTTGGAACCTAATATAAAAGGTGAAGATGTGGTTAATGGTAACGAATATGAGGATTACACATCCAAGGCTACTAATGATTATAGTATTGATGATTATGGACAAGATTTGGACAATGATGATGGGCTTTCTAATTATAATTCGGACTCCGATCACGACAAGGTAGTTAGTTCTGAGGATGAGGACGAGGTTGACTATATGAGGGGTTTGAGTAAGAGGCTATACAGGGATTGCTCGTCAGGAAGGGTGGAGTTGAAGGATGGTCAAGTGTTTGATGATATTAAGCATTTCCGGAATACTCTTCAAGACTAGGTTATACAAGAAGGATTCGAAATTCATCAAAAGAAGAATGAAAGAACTCGAGTTACTGCTGTTTGTAAGGTATGATTCATTTTCATACTATTTATAGTATACATGTTTAATATTATTGCTTTGCTCATGTATTTTTTTTAATTTTTAATTTTTATTTTTAACTCAGGCTGTTGGTTGTCCATGGCGTATTCATGCCTCTCCTACACCCACAATGTCCTCAATAACTTATATGATTAAGTCATACAACAATGAGCATATTTGTACTAGGGTTAAGAAGAACTCTAATGCAACTTCGACTTGGATAGCTAGAAAATTTCTCACACCCAAACATGAAATCGGATGCTATGAAGAGTGAGCTAAAAGACAATTATGGGGTTAAAGCTCGCTACATATAGTTATGGAGAGCAAGACATAAGGCTAAAGAGGCCGTGGAAGGGAAGCATGCTGCATGTTATGGTAAGTTAAGAAGATATGGAAATGAGGTTCTCAAATCAAATCCAGGGAGCATTGTGAAGATTCAGGTTGATATAAACTTGGGGCATACTATCTTCAAGCGTTTCTTCATTTGCTTTGCATCAATGAGAGATGGTTGTGTAAATGGATTCATGCCTTTTATTGGAGTTGATGGGTGCTTCTTGAAAGGGCCTTTTGGAGGCCAACTATTAACAGCAGTTAGTCTAGACAGTAGTTCTGGGGTGTTTCCAATAGCTATGGCAATAGATGAATTAGAGTGCACAGAAAGCTGGACATTCTTCATGACTCACTAGGAAACAATGATTGGTAGTCACAACTTAGGCAACATTCCATGGACCTTCATGTTAGATAGACAAAAGGTAGCATTATTCTTATTTTGTGTTTTTAACGTACTTTGACTAAATGAATTTTGCTAACAATGTTGTGTATTTCAAGGGTGTTATTGACGCCGTAGCAAACATATTTCCACACTATCCACATAGACATTATTGTAGACACATCTATAGCAATATGAGAAAAAAGGAACCTTGGGTTACTTCTTCAAAGTAACTTTTGGAAAGCGGCTAGAGCATGTAGTGTTGCGAGTTTTACTGAGGCAATGGAAGAAATAAAGAAACTTGATGAAGACGTACGGAATAGGCTAAATAAAATTCACCCTTCATAATGGAGCAAGCGTGCCTTTGATCGTCGTGTAAAGAATGATCATATTACTAACAATATATCATAATCATTTAATTCGACGATGAACAAGTGGAGAGGAAAACCAATATTAATGCTCATTGATACAATTAAGGAAAAAATAATGAGACAATATCCAAAGAGAGATGTGCAAGAGGGATGGAATGGCCAACTAGGCTAACTAAAGGCGCAAGAAAGAAGTTAAATACGAATTTGCAAGAATGTTGGAACATTACAGTAGCTCATGATTATCAAATTGTTTTTATTTATTCCATAGTACGTATATCTTTCTTCTTTTTTTTTCTTTTTTTTTCCTTTTTTCTTTCTGAAACACTTAGTATGACTTTTTTTTTCATTGGACCAGGTGGAGACGAGTTTGAAGTGCATGACATTTCCAAAAGCACATTGTGCGATTGCCTACAAGCCACTGCAGTTGTATGGAATGGAAAATTAGTGGGATTCCATGTAACCATTTTGAAGAAGTTGCTACAACTGGTAAGTTTTATTTTGAATTGTTGGAACCTTTTAAAAATATTAGATTGTTGAATGTTGAATTGTTCTTAAATCTATCGTGTTAAGTCTTATTTTGATTGTATATTGATTTAATGCTTGAAGCGTGTAGTAATAGGGTAGGCTGCACTCAATGAATTGGTTGTTAGTATAGGGGAATAGTATTTTGAACAAGAAAAAGATGATCAAGAAACACAGAGGGTAATTTTTTGTATCGTGAAAGACAAAGCCACTTGGCTAGTCTAATTGGAATAATATGATAAATATTATGTTTAAGGTGTTTGGTTGAAAGTGCATCATATTCCTAACGGGAATATCATACTTCTAATTGGAATATAAACAAGGTTAGTTTTATCATTTAAATTTTTTTTTGTTGATGTCAGCATAGAACTAACAGCTCTAACTAAAGGGGTTTTGTGAAATGATTTTAAAACGTCAGGGGATGTTTGTGATATGTTGAGAACCTGAGGGGGTTTTGTGAAAACACAAAAAACCTCAAGGAGTTTTTGTATAATTAACCCCCATATGTTATTATAAAAGTGGTGGGAAGTTTTTTCTTTTCAAATATCCCTCTACTTTTATGATGACATATAACGTATGTGCTCGTGTTCTGAGCACATTGAAAAATTCCTTCATCAATTTTGCATAATCGGGTAATATGCTCATTCTTCGGCCACGCGCCGTATTCCAATCTTACCAAAACCGCACTTACGACACACATGATTGGAGCACGTGAAAGCGCGTGGAAGCATAATTGAAAGACGATCTTATTCCCTCGACAAACAGATAAACCAGTACCACCAGACTGGTGGCTCCGTGACCATTGATGATGATCGAGCAGACCAACCAGACCCCATCCTGACCGTCCATCCACTTCAAGAAAACAGTCATTTGGATAAGTTTTAAGCTTAGCATGTTGGGATTAAGTTAATCATTTTTCCTAACTTTTTGTGAGCATACAAGTCAAACTAGTATCCATAACTTAATCACTTTATTATGCTTAATCCTTACAGCATTGGGTTAAGATATTTAATCCCAGTTTCTTAACCTTTTCCCGCGTAAATTGCGCCATCAGAGGAGCTCCTAACGATGCTAATTGCGCCTAAATTTTAATCATGTGAATATGCTCAGAATACGTTTTTTTTTTTTTTTTTTACATTTTCTTGTGAATTGGGTGAAAGTTGAGTTTTGTTTCCTGTGTCAATTAAAAATCCTAAGGCTTCAAATGCGCTGCTAAAGGGTTTGTTTGGAAGTACTTTTAAAATGACTGAAAGCACTTTTAGCGAAAATATTTGAGTTTCAAAAAACACTTAAAATGCTTCTTACAACAATCATCAGTTATGTGCTTCTTGCATAAAACACTTTAAGTGTTTTTTAAGGATTTACTTGCATTTTAACTAAGGATTGGTTCAAGAACATTTTCAGCAGAAAAGCTTTTATCAAATTTAAAAGCACTTTTAAACAAGCTCAAAAGTTGGTTGGTAGAGTTGAGATTACACTTGCATTTGATTCTTTTTCTTCAAAATAATGAAATTAATAAAAGCTATGTTTAATGTTTTAGGAAATTGCATTAGTGTTTTGGTGAATAATTACCAAAGGAGAAGGAGTACCTTTATACTTCCTCCGCGATTACTAACACATAATGAATAAATAAAATTTCCAATTCTTTGTTTACCGGTATGCCCAATTGTATCTTCTACATTACTAACACATAATGAATAAATAAATATTCCATCACCATCTTGATGGTTAAATTGTAATTGTGATACATACAATATGAGCTTTAATTATGCATGACTGTCATATGATGATTATATTAAATACATATAAATACTGTATCTAGTCTCTATAATTTGGCAAGTTGTTTGGGATTTAGCTTTCTTGGTCCATAGGGGTATGGACTGATGTGGAACATGCCAAAGCGTGCATGCACATTTGTTATTCTTCGAAAGGATGACAAGAGCTTTCGGTACTATTTGTACCTGCTTTTGTACACACTCAACCGATATATTCTAAGTTGTTGGATGACAGAAATATTAAGGATCGGATTGGTTTCCGGATAAAGGATGAGTCAATTGCATCATCAATCTAGGTTCAGAGTCCTAGTCAAAGATGGTGAGACTTGGCGGCGATAGAGTTTCAGGCGAGAGTAATTCCGAGTATATTCAGAGAAGACGTCGAAGAATTGGCCATCACGAAATTCGATAGACTTGGCTATCACGAAATTCATCCGTATAAATACAAGAGGATTTGTAACATAGAGACTTATTCCAACTCAAAACGCTTTATGCAAAAATCCTCGCTCTACGCGAAACACTTCTCACAACTTTGAGAAAAACACTAATTATCCTTACTCTCTCATCGACACATCTTTAGTTTGGATAAGTAAACAACATTGTGCTGACAACCTGTGACATCTTCATCTTTGATTAAATGTGAAATCCCATTCCTGGATTTCACTATTGAAAACTACGTATTTGTATTAACGTGATTTTATATTATTTTTGGAAATTCATATTAACTTTATTAAATTTAGATTTTAATTAAACTAATTACGAAGTTTCCATTTCGGTCAATAATCATTAAAAATCTGTAGACCTTACGATATCACACTAAGAATAATGGAACAAAGCTCGATCCTACGAGTATGCAAGTGAAAATCATTCGCTGAATGGAGTTATAACGAATGAGATATAAACGAACAAAGATAAAGGCATTTTGATCATTTGACCCTCTATTTCTAGAAGACTCCAGCTTTGCTGGAGCAGGGACTGTTGAGGTCAAGCCACGTGTGTGGCTGTAACATGGAGAAGAGAGGAGAAATGAGGGAAATGAGAGAGACTGCTGAATAGGAAAGAGAAGAAAAGATGGAAGGGAAAGAGAGGAGAGGAGCATCGGATCCCCTTTGACCCGCCGACCTGACTCGGTTCCCTTCGACTCCTCCAATGGTTTTTCATCAGTTTTTCCAATGAACCACGTCAAACAACCACCTGGAAAAAACTTCACAACCCTCCATTTTCCAATTCCACCCCACAACTGATGAAATTGGGCTCGGCAGCGATACGAATCCTAAAGTTAACTCCATCGATTACCACCACCAATCTACTCCCCTCAACCTCAAGAACAAAGCCTAAGCAGTAGTTGAGGCGTAAGAGTTCGTTTTGAGGTTGAATCGAGAACACCCATTTGTAGGGTTTCAACAGATCATAGGCCATTTCAGTTGTTTCCAGGCCAAATTTGGCTTTGGCCTAGGTATGAATAATGTTTCCCTCATTGAGATCTACATGTCTGTAAAATTGGGTTTCTGTTCGTCGGAAACCGCCGCATGCGGTGACGGGTGGCCAATGGGCCAACTTTGTCTTTGTAAGCTAAATTTGATAATCTAATTTCATATTTGACGTCCGTTTGATGAAATTTCATCGTTGAACCTAGTTCTGCTAGGATCCGCCACT
This sequence comes from Pyrus communis, assembly GCF_041283825.1. Classification (NCBI taxonomy): domain Eukaryota; kingdom Viridiplantae; phylum Streptophyta; class Magnoliopsida; order Rosales; family Rosaceae; genus Pyrus; species Pyrus communis. Next base: position 1,196,298 of record NC_142579.1, read on the forward strand.
TGACTAATGTAGCAAATGAGGATCCAACCGTTAAATCGTCACTGAATTTTAATATGTTATCATACGTATTATTTAAGGACTCTAGAAATTTACAGATCAGAAATCTGGCTAACGGATCTTCCTGTTTGAATTACTAGGGTTAGCTTTGATCCAAATGTTTGTAATCATTTTTAAGTTCTAAAATTAGTATTACTAGAGACTCAGTGAAGCTTTGCGGGCCTATCTCGGTGAGTGACTTTAATATATGTGATATGGTTATTAGCCTGATTTCGTATGTAGTATCCTTTGTGGATATGACTTGGTTTTATAAAGTTGATTTATATTAAAGTGATTTTTAATATTTAGTCATCGCTCTATTATTATGAAATGTCATTTGACTTATGTATTGGACATATTTGTGAAATGTGATTTGAAATGCATGTTGAATTGTTTGTGAAATGTGAGGGCTAGTAGCGGACCATGAACCCATTGTCATGGGGATTTATTGCTTTGATCTTATTTCAGTTCTCGCTTCGTTGAGTCGTTCTGAATAGAGTAACTTGATTCATGTCTTGTTTCTTTGAGCCGTTGTTATGTTTCTTGGACTTCCATTCGATTCTGTTGAGTGGTCCGATTCCCTACTCCGTCTGGATTCCATTGAGTGGTCCAGAATCTTTCCTGCTCTGTGATTCCGTTGAGTGGTCCGATATCTATTGTACTCTGCGATTCCGTTACATGCTCCGGAATCGTATCCTTGGATTCCGTTGAGAGGTCAAAAATCCATTCTACTCCGTGATTCTGTTGAGTGGTTCGAAATCATATCTTGGTTTGGATTCCGTTGAGTGGTCTGGAATTCCTCGTTGTATTTTGGTTTCATTTAGTGGTCCAGAAACTGATATTGTTGGATTTTGTTGAGTGGTCTGAAATTGCATTCTTTGATTCGTTGGATTCAGTCTAAATTGAAAAAGCTTTAGAGATGTAGACTTCGGCCGAATTGTGTCGCTCTAGCCTTGCATTTTGGTGTAGTGTTGGAATATGTATGTGTGAATGGCAAGATGACAACTCTTGTTTGGCTTATGGTTCATGTGTAGTATTTTCTGCTAGGAGATGTTTTATGAAAAGTTCAGAGTTAAACAAATGATGAACTACGAATGGCTTGATCTCGTCTGAGAGTACGTAGGCAGTCTAACGAGGAGGTTAGATGCATCCATGAAAAAAAAGAAAGTTACTACGTGGTTGAATCATTGATTATTTTTGGTCTTGTCTCAGAGACGAGACATGATAAATAAACAAGGATGTGCTGACGTCACGTGTCGATCTTGGACGTATTCGAGATCGAGGCGTGACATTAACAACATTGGAGCTGTAAAAACAGGCAATTTAGAAGCATCTTCAGTTTGGATAAGTAAACAAGATTGCTCCAGGTTGGTTGGTTTCTTTAGCTTTCTCGGCAAACTGAAGTGTTACTCTCAGAGTCCGGCACATTGAAAGCTAAACTTTTTATTGAACTTCACAGTAAAGGCAACCTTGTCTTCAGGTTTCTAAAACCCTAGGCTGAAATTGTGCTCCTTCGTCGACCATAGTCACTCAGGTGCAGAAGTCAGTGGCGCATTTGCCACCACTATCACATCTATTCTACTCAACTGACCGAGCTCGGTCGCGAGTTGACACGCTTGCATTCATAAGAAGGACATAGTTAGCTCATAATTACTCAACATGCAGGCCACATAAACTTTGTAATTTTTAGGGTCAATAGACACACATAAGACTTTCTCCTTATCCTTATTGGTTTCATCACCTCCAAGCTGGTTGTGGGAGCCTCCAAATTTGATCAATAGTTCTCCATCATTTTCATTCTTTTTTAAACAATGCACATATTGAATTTAGGTCAAGCTTCTATCAACATTATTTAGCATTACGCTTTTTCTACACTTTGGTGGCAAATCGCATAACAATGTGCCTAAACTTGATTAAGATCTCTAACACGTGCTTCATGATCTCTTTGCCTAGTTGATAACTTGATGCAATGCCAACGAAATCCTTGTGCCGCCTTCTTCTTTTTTTTTTTTTTGGATAATGTTGTCTAATTCTTGCCCACTAAATAAAGGGAGGAAGATCGATCAAGGAGGGGTCAACTAGTAAAACATCAGATTAGTGTGGACAGATATAGATAGTAAAAATTCTATGAGACCCCGTATGCAAAATTCCAACCGCACCAGAATACATGTTTTCTGCTATTACGGTAAAGCATCGTTTGTCACGTAAAATTATATAAGATTGTGGAAGAAAATGATTAAGCAATGAAAACGGGAAAGTAATTAGAATTGAGTGTCAAGTCAACACAAAAGTCACCCTCAAAATTCAAATTGTCTGTCACTCTGGCTGGTGGCTGGCTTCTACCATAAAAGCATTTATTTCTCCTTTTTTGTTTGTTGTTCTTTCTTTTTCTCAATTGCCTTTTTCTTTTCCTCTCCTGATATCTCCCGAAAAGATAATTTACAGCATTTTGTTTTCTTCTCTACTTTTAGAAGCTTGTAAAATGTGATTAATTATAGTATGTTCTTATTAAAATTGTTAAAGTAAATATGTTGCAAATATTTCAAGGGAATGTTATGCAAAATGAAAACAAAGAATATTATGCATTTTTATGATCAGAAAAATGTGTGTACTATAGTATAATTTGAGAAAGAAGACACTGAAAACATGATTGTATTCAGTAGTAATGTTTTTATAATATAAATTTTAAGTTGGTATCGGTGATTGTGATGAGAATGGTAGCTGAGGCGAAAGTTGCAATGGTGATAGTGGCATTAGTGATGACAATGGTAGTGGCGGCGGCGTCGGTGGGGTATGTGGTGACAATGTGTGTACATGTACGTTGTGTGGAGAGGAGAGGGGGGGGTGTTGGCGGAGGGGGTGGTGGTGATGATGGTGGTAGTGGTGATAACAATTTGGTGGAGGTGGGGGTAGTAGAGATGATGGCTGTTATGGTGACGATGGTAGAGGGTGTGGGGTACCGGTTGTGATGACCATGGTGTGGTGGTGGCAGCGTACTAGAATATTTTATTTCTCTTCAAAATTCTAACTCTATTTTATTTGTATTTTTGTTTTCTATTTTTTTTTAAATTTAATTTATTGAAAACAATAGACATTAACATACATGTTTTATAAAATTTAAACTAAATATTATTTTTCTGTGTTTTTTTATTTTACCAAATGCATTTTACACTCGTTTTTGCATATGTAAAACGAAAAACTTTGGACAAAATGTTACAAAACATGCCCATAGTTTACCCTAACTCCCTACCAAATAATTATAAAAGAAGGGGGAAAGTGGTGGTAATAACATAAATGTTTAGTAATAACAGAAATGCCACATGGTGCTATTTCAGTAGTGGAGTTTGTTAGTATAGTTAGAAGGGTATTATTGTAATTAGGATATATGGCTATATAAGGGATTGTATAGCCATCATTTTCTCAAGTTCATTTGTCTACATTTTCTCAAAACAATGAATACAATCTCTGTTGTTTATCTCTACCAATCCTACCTCTTCCTTTGTACCAATTTCATCTTTTGCAATGTAGTTAATATGGTATCAGAGCCACCAGGCTCACACCATGGATTCTAGTGGTTTCTCTTCGTGGTAGTTTACATTTTTTTTCCCCTAGTTTAGTTTCTCTTCATTTTTCATTAGATTTTAGGTGCTTCTGCGTTTTTTCTGGTTGAGTGTTCTTGTTGGGTTAATCCTTCTTGGGAAAGTCGTGTAGCGGCCTTGTTGACGACAACCTTGACGTCGAGCCACTCGGTCTTGGTGGTGCAGATCAAGAACTGTGATTTGTTGGTTTATACGTGGCGGAGTCCAATGGGTAATGGGCAGTCGGTGTTTGATTTTGTTGCGGAGTCCAATGGGTAATGGGCAGTCGATGTCGGTGTCTGATGTTGCTGCTCTTCGACACTACTGGTCAATTCGATTACTGGGTTTCTTGAAGATTTTGCGCTTGGAGTTTATGCAAACGTTCGATCTCTGGTGTAAATTAGGTGATTTTGTTCTTGGTACCCATATGCAAATCTATAATGTTGTTTGAGAAGTTTATTGCGATTTGAGAATTTGGAGCTCTCTGATATGAGAAATTTGTGCAATATCTACAATTTTTGTGAATTGGACTTTCTATGATTTCGTTTTGTGTGCAAAATGAAGAAGGTTGTTTGATTAGTATACTGATGAGCATTATATTTGCGATTTGTGTATTTTGAGAAATGCAACGGAGTGTCAATCTTTAGTGAAAAGTGAAAAGGAGTATCAATCTCCTGTGACAAGAAAGTGTCAGTCTTTCTTGGTAGAAATTAGTATAATTATTTGTCAAGTTTCATGTCAGCAAAGTGAAAAGGGGTATCAATCTCCTTGGTTGATTTGATTTCTTGGAGTGTCATTCTCCTTGGTTGATTTGGTTTCTTGGAGTGTCATTCTCCTTAGTTGATTTGGTGCTTGTCTCTGTAAAGTTTTAGTTAGTTCAAGATATTTTTTTTGCTCAAACTCCTATGTAGATGACAAAGACTTCAACAAATTAGGGTTAGAAACGGTATTGTGCAGAGCATTTTTCAACAGCAACATACATTCCAGCAAGCCTCATGGGTTGATCAATTGAGCTCTCAAGGATAAAAGCATGCATGTATGGCTTTCAAGAAGTGGTTTCCTCGCTTCTTACAACGTCTGCCAAAGCCCACGGTTGGAGAATATGCTATCTCCTCTCTGAAAAGTGATTTCAGGGTTTCTGTTGGCTTAGAACTGGATCATTCGCTCATTGGCTTTTCTAAGCTCAGTGACTTCATCAAATCTTTCTCCAACTTATGTACCATTAAGCATGTCCTTATTGGAAAACTCAGATCTCTCAGTCACATAGTCGTCCTACCAAATCCCAAGCTTCACCACAACCTTTGTCATGCATTCAAAACGTCTTGCAATTCTAGATCAGTTTTAGAGCTCTAGCTAATTCAAACTTGACTTGGCTACACCAAGTTCAGTTTGAGGGGGGAGTAATAACAGAAATGCCACATGGTACTATTTCAATAGTGGAGTTTGTTTGTATAGTTAGAAGGATATTATTGTAATTAGGATATATGGCTATATAAAGGATTGTATAGCTATCATTTTCTCAAGTTCATTTGTATACATTTTCTCAAAACAATCAATACAATCTCTATTATTTCTCTCTACCAATTTCATCTTTTGCAATGTAGTTAATAGGTGGAAGGTAAAAGGCAACAAACTTGCCTTCTCAGGTTTGTTTATTTAATCTCTCTCTTGTGCTCTTCCGTCTTTGGATTGATTTCATTTGATATGATATTGGAGGAATGCCAATGGACTTTCTCAAAAGTGAAACTCTTTATGAATTCTCTGTCGTTTCACAGTTTAGCATCAATTTTTTAGTCAACGTTATAAAATCTTATGCTAAAACATGAGGTGGCAAAGTCTGTGAAGAATTTGTCAAGATTTATACAATGTGTGTCTGTGTGTGTCAAAGCTGAAAATAGAAGAGATTGTCAAGATTTTAGAGAACGTCCATCCACTTGCTATTAATGAGTCATGTACCGATAAGGCTGGGTTCAGTTGGCAAACCGTGCCAAATTCCTTGTGCCACCTGCCAGCCACATATACATAATTACTGAAAATCAGTTACCACTAGCCAACCGTCTTCTTATGGTTGCCAAAAATTGGTTCAGCCAAAATTATTGGCTGGTTCGGTTGGTAAATGGCACAACCGGTTTTGCTTAAAAAGATAAAATACAGCTCAACTTTTCTACATGATCAATCGATTAGTGTTAGGGCTTATGATATATGCGTACATCTTCTAACTCAAAATAAGGGGATACAACAGAAAAAAATCATTTAAAAATAACACTGGAATGCAACAATACTATGAATACATAAGATATGCATAAAGCATCGCAATACAATAAATCCCCAAGAGAAGGGTTTCACAAATATTTACCTAAATTTGAAAGCTGATGAAGAAGAAGAAGATTTCTGGCAAAGATAGCAGTTGGGCGGATGACAGGTACTCAAGGAGGTGTGCTTTGAAGAGAAGAAGAAAACTGAGAGGAGGCTGCTAGAAGTCGAGCATATATTTTTTAAACCCTAAAACTAAGGAATCGTTTATTTTCTAAACCCTAAAATTGAGGAATCAGCATGTAAAAAATACCCAAAATATCTAAATAGAAAAAA